>NW_023596921.1:17462911-17580137 GCF_011947565.3 Pollicipes pollicipes
TTCATTAGGTGAAATCCTTTTTTAAAGCCCATCAAAGGTGAAAGCCAACTTTGGAGAACACAACTCCATTTTACAGCAATAACATAATTTCTAGTGTGAGACCTAACAATGGCCAATGCTTATGTCACGTTACGCACCGTGCTTAGTGATAATTTACAGAATATTTGGAAAACCCGGCAGAAAATAATAAAACCGCGTAGCTTCAAGAATGCCAAAAGTATATGCAGGAAAAACGCATGACGGCAAAAGCAGACATGAAAATCCTACAAACTAAGCTAGCCTAAGGTAGTCCAATCTCGAGTAAGTATTGACCATTAGCATACCCTTAACCATGGCAGCATAGTTCGATACCTCTCGGTGGCCGCCCTTCGTGCGAGAGGCATATGTCATATAGACTCAGCAGCTGAGTGGGTTGTAACACCCCTATGACGCGCGCACGCACGTACACGTGAGTACGCATGCACACGCGCAAGCACGCACGCAAGCACGCACAGAAGACTTCGAATTTTCAGAGATTTGTCAAAAAATACCATGGGATTGAGACTGCTGTAGAAGTAGTCGCGCATCATAGAAACCGTATTCGATTCTCATAACGCATAAGTTCGGATTTTACTGAGTGCGCCAGTTATTGTAACGATACCATTGGTTTTGAGCATGCAGAAGACGCATCAGCGTTCCGCTGCTAATCGTTCCGCTGAATCAGGATCACTGCGACTAACATATAGCATAACTAGCATCAGGGGCGTACGCGCATGGCTGCTCCAGGGGCGCGTGTCTTTCCTTTACCAAATATATTGCATGCATTAATATGTAGACGACCAAATGCTGACAGTTACAAATTCTAGGTCGACAGGTAAGGGTAAAAAGGTCGAGAACATCCGTTGTAACAACGGAAGAAGTCGAGTGCGCCTGCAGCTCAATAAACTTGGTTTTTAGAGATGTTTCAGTTTGGCCTGATCCCCCCCCCCCCCCACACACACACACAAGCACCCTTATTGTGAAATCCTGCGTACGCCCTTACCTGAGAATAAAAAACACGTCATGGTGCAAGGTGGCTTCTAGGCTTACCGCCAGTTTATACAGATTTTGAAATTTAAAAAACCGTGGCAACCCCCGCCCCCCCAATTCAGTTGAGTCTGGCTTAGCGACCCGGTGACGGCAGCAGCGACGCAGCTGTCACTGTGCGGGTCCGGCGTCGCGGAGAGGGTGGCAGCGTGACGAGCGCGTCGGCCCACCGCCGCACCCAGCGAGTGCACACGGCACCATCAGCAGTTCCATCACTGTCCGGCCTGTCCTCAACACTGTCCAGCCCATCCTCACCACCCTCCGGTCTTTCCTCACCGCTGTCCGGCCTGTACCCACCGCTGTCCGGCCTGTACTCGCCACTGCCCAGCTTGTCCTCACCACCGTCTAGCCTGTCCTGACCACTGTCCAGCCTGTCCTGGCCACTGTCCGGCCTGTCCTCACCACCGTCTGGCTTGTCCTCACCACTGTTCAGTCTGTTCTCACCACTGTCCGGCCTGTCCTGACCACCGTCTGCCCTGTCCTCACCAGTATCCGGCCTGTTCTCACTACTCGCAGCCATTTGTTTAGCCAGCATTGTCATCAGAGGCGGAAAGCCTCATCAAATCCACGGGGTGTCGGGTTGGGGGCAAATGACAGGTTGCAAGGAGGACACAGGAGCGTAATTTGCGAACTTATTTCAGCATTGATCCCAGTTGTTATAACCAACAATTTTTATCTAGAGCCTTTTAATGTATATCACGAGAACGAGAGCAGTATGTTGAGTCGGTGAGCAGCCTCCACCTCCTTCTATGAGGACGTGAGCAGCCCTACCAATTCAAAGCACTCTGGGTCAGGCTGGCCGGCAGACAGGCCCCACGTATGGCCAGCAGAACGAAAAAAACGCTTTAAGAAAAGCAGGCCCCACCTAGAAGGGGACAGCGCTACTCACACTGAAGCCGCTTGTGCCGGCCACTGTGGCGACGTCGCCGCTGCGCCGCCACCGTCGCCTCCGCGCCGCTCTCGCCGCGGAGCCGCGTCAGCGCCGCCGCAAATTGGGCCGGGTTTAGCCGAAAACAACGCCGGCGATCTGCCGACGTCATGCGAGATAACGAGAGCGTCCCCAGGGTGGGCGGCCGGGGCCGCCGCCGACTCCATTAACGAGCCCGCGGGCCATTAGTGGACGTCACGTGACTCTGGCGGCACCATGACCCGGTCACCGGTCACTGGCCGCCGAGCCGAGCCGAGCCGAGCCGAGCCGAGCCGAGCCGAGCCGAGCCGAGCCGAGCCGAGCCGAGCCGAGCCGAGCCGAGCCGAGCCGAAGCCGAGACGAACCGAGAGACGAGCCGAGACGAACCGAACCGAGACCGGACCGGAACCGGACCGGAACCGAACCGAACCGAACCGAACCGAACCGAACCGAACCGAACCGAACCGAACGCGCCGCAGGGTAGTCGTGACTACGGGCTGCGGTAAGTACGTGGATTGGCTTATGGTATTCACAGATGATTCTTGGATGTACTCGCGGACGCGCGTAGTGTTGAATAATTCGAGGGCTCGTGCATTATCTACTGACTTGGTAGATCGCCGAGCTCGGCTAACGACGATATAATTACTGACTTGGTTGCAGGCCAAGATAAACATTAATTATGTCTAGCCCGAAGTCACGCATGACCAGACGGATTTTATCCGCGGGGCACGGCATGCCCATTGCACGTAAGTACAACAGGCCCCGTCAAGGCTGAAGTAGCGATGCATAACCGCGTGAATGTTACTCCCCCCCCCAAAAAAAAACTCGCTTTTCGTGTCACGTTAACGAATTTTGCCAGTTAACCTAGAATGCAATAAAATCACGTTGCGTGATCAAATTTTTCGGCCGCACCGCGACCCGCCAGGCAAATGTTCTAAGCATCATACACATCTTGAGTAAAATCATGCACAAATATGTCCCCGTCAAACATACCGAGATGAGACTTGGGCATTCTCTACAGCGCAATCGGCAAACATACAATGTTTTGGCCACCCGCTTCACCGGCCCGTCAAGTGACCAAGACGCATGACCAGCGCACGGAAACAAGGCCAAGACAAGGCTATGGAGGAAATGCCACGAAAGCACCACAAGGACGCCGCATGGATGCGTTCAGATTGCGTTGGAAGCACGGGGTTCGATTTCCGCGGTGCCCGCCCTTCCTACCAAGGTGAGAAGCGAGCACCGCCATAGAGCCTCAGTACCTGAGTGTGTCGTAAAGCCCCCATGACGACCACGAAATTGCATTGGATAGGTAGCGGTTTTCGTGTCACTTTCATGAAAGACACGATGGACTGACATCTTTTAGATCTTTGTATACCACACCCTCTCCTCATCATAAAAATGTGCAAACGCTGAGAGTCTTTCAAGCCTCTGCCTTTAGCTCCAACGTTCGGTTGGTACGCTCCTGGCGGTGCTATCATCATCCAGTTACAGTGGCCAGTAGGTAGTGGCTGGTGAAATGGTTGTAAGCCTAGACTACGTCGTAAAGTTTGAGACCAATTTCCATCCGGGCCTCTCCATTCACTCAACCGGGGACGAAAGGCTATCCAGACAGAGACACTGCATACAGAAGGGGGTCAGGAATTTGGTCAATGTCCTCGTTAATGACGTCACTTCTAACACTATGCTTCCGCCATTTATTTCTCCGGTTGTCGGCAGGTGTTAGTGGGCCGTGAAAAACTACGTGATGTAATGCCGTTAATCCGCGTACCAACGCATGCCAATCGCAAATACTTTTGGAGGCCACCGGATTCGAACCGATGGCCCAGGAGGCCACGCACAGTGACCCCTCAGCCAAGGCGAGGGTGTGATTTATCGGATAGTAGTTATCTTCAGAATTGAAGACACGGTTGCGCATTTGAAGATACTGAAGCAAGTATCACATATGATGGAATAAGCCCACTTATATGCCCACTATTGGTGCTTTTAAGGGGAAAAGACTGCTCTAGACAACACAATCTCCATTTAGTTAATATGTTCCTCAATCTGCCATTGTTTGATTGCGTCATTGCACCTTGCACATTGATTGGAAGCCAAATGGCGGTCGTTATTTCTGGAAATTGTGCTCATGAACGTCAGATATAAACGACTGGACAATTATATTTGTATTGGCCCTGATCATCGCATGGCCAATGCAATGACATAATTTGAATGACGTTATCATGGCGTCGTGGATGCCTGGGTGACCCTGGAGTAGTCTGCACGAAAAAGTCTGTACGTCCTCGCGGGCGAGTAGTGCGGAAACTAGAGAGGTTTAGGTTTAAGGATGGTGTGGCTGTGAACTGCACCGAATGATCTTAAAGATGGCTTTCTCAGTTAAAACCCCCTTCCCCTATACATGTGAAACACTGGTTTTAGGGATGATCTTTTGAAGATACTGGCACCTAAGTCACGACTTCCATAACCCCTCTCCGGCTGAAACGTCTGTCAGGTCCAGTTTGGTCGTCCGACACCTCCACACCTCCAAACGGTGTCGGCGCGCGGCCGCTGCCCGCGAGACCTCGGCCGGCCGGAGCCTCGCGCGGCGGCGCGGCGGCCGGGTCGGCTCCATTACTGTCGCACGGATCTGCCATGCAGGGCGGCGGCGACGGCCGAAGCCGGGCCGCGGCGCACACCATTAGTAGCCAGAATCCTCGGGCGGCCATTAAGTGGCGGCGACCCGAGCCTGCAACTAATGCTCTGTAAGTGCGCCGCCGCACAAGAAGAAGACGGTAAATACGGCCGGCCGGCTGCGGCGGGATTACCGGCTGTCCGCGAGCGGCCGTCTAATGGCGCCTCTGGAGCGGGCCCGGCCGGCCACCGACACGCAGCGGCCACGCCGGCCGGAGGCGCCGCAGCCACGGCCACGCGCCAGGCACGTTTGACTGCGCGGACATTAGCGCACAGGGACACGCTTGACGCGAACGGGGCGCGCTGACGGGCACGGCGCGACGCGAGGCGCGTCCAGTGAGAACATGGTCAGGCGACGCGAGGCGCGTCCACTGAGAACATGGCGGCGCGACGCGAGGCACGTCCAGTGAGAACATGGTCGGGCGACATCGCTTTTCCAATGTGCACGAGATTGAGGGTAAGGCGTCACAGAGGTCAAAGAAGGACGTAGACTTGGAGGACATGCTTTGAGAAGGTGGACGCGAGGGCACGCGCACAAGGACGAGTGTTTCAAGATGAGGGTCACTGCCAGGGCTGAGACGAAGAGGCAAACGAAGAAGACACGCGGCACGAGAGCGACGACACCGGACACCAGATCCGCCCGCCGTGAGGTGAAGGAGGCCACATAGCTGTACGTGAAAGGGACATGAGACGGCGGCGCCCGCCGCAAAGCGAGCAGATGCAAACCAACATAGCAGAGGCAAAGTGGCACACAGGCATCCGGACGCCGAGCGAAACATGGCGATGCTACTGCATGCGAGATGAGGAGGAAGCGGGGGCGCCTCCGAGGCCAGTATGTGGGCCCTGTTACGAGCTGGACTGAACGGGAGATATATGTGTTCGGACTCCCGGCGCGGTACAATAAGTAACCCGCTGGTTAACGGCTCACACACCGCCCCGAACGAATTGCCTTCAGACACTCGCCGGCAATTGGCTGCCCCATGCTGAAGCCCATTAATCAGCTGCAGCTAGGAAATTGCTGCAACACAATCACACGCATCCGCCATCGTGGCACATATATTAACCGCGAGACCCCGGTGTGATCATCAAAGCCCGCACGCTCTCGGTCGTCGGCATAATCGCAAACCATAACTATATTACAGGACGATGATTATCATTTATCCTAACGATGCAGCGCTCCACGCCCACCCACGAAGCATGGCTTGTATTTCCACTTCTGGCCACCATGACGCAGTGGAACGCGTTTCCGGCCACCGGCGCTGTCGCGTGCAAACGGATTGCAAACCCAACACCTTCGCGTGCCAGGCAGATTGCGCACCCGACGCTGTCGCGTGCCGGACGGATTGCGCACCTGACACTATCGCGTACCATACGGATTGCACATCCGACACTATCGCGTGTCAAACGGATTGCGCACCAGACACTACCGCGTGCCAAACGGATTGCGCAACCGACACTGTCGCGTGCCAAACGGATTGCGCACCCGATATTATCACGTGCCACACGGATTGCGCACCCGACACTGTCGCGTGTCAAACGGAGTGCGCCCGACACTGTGCATCCCGACAGTTGCTTCCCGGCCATCTATTCTATATGCATCGCGACTATTCGTTGCCACGGCATCTATCGGCCGTTGTCGCGAACCACAGCACTCTCTGGTCCGCCAGCTGGTGGAGGGGGGGGGGGGGGGGGGGAGGGGAAGGTAGGAGAGACAATTTTCCGTGCGGGGTGGCAACGGCGCATGTGATACCTCAGGTCGTCAGCGGCCCAGTTCTTCGCGCCTTCGCCGGAGCTACAGCATTTGAGGTCGGTGGCTGGGCTCAGCCCTGCGTCTGTCTGTTCGCTGTAGTGGGAGACCGCTCTTCAAACTGAGCTAGGCCTTCCGCTGGTCGAGGACATATGAGTCCCCATGGAACGAGCCCAGACAATGACATGCACTTTGGAACACGAGCCTCAAGGTGAGGCTCAGTCAGATCTCCAGCCATCGCCGCTGGCTCAGGTATGCGAGACAGCCCACCGCGGGGTAGCTGTACGTTCCGTGCGATACAGCCCCTTGCTGAGGCGCAAGTGGTGCTACGCCAGTGAACTGGAGCCTGTCCTGGATCACCATGGCATGTCCAGGATCACTAGATCGTGATCAAGACCACTGAACCTGTGCAGCATCACTCTAGTTTTGAGAATAGTCTAGTAGAACGGTTGTGTGCACCAAATTCCCCAGCTGAGGTCACGGGGGTCTCCAGACACCATCTCTAAGTCCGAGGGCATCGCAAGATGACATCATGGAGACTAGAGGGCATGACTTACCGGCCTCCACAGCCGTTCTACGCTGCCTTAAGGATGCAGAGCTGACATGTTTCTCGGAAAACGTCCCAGACAGCTAGCCGGGGCCAGTAAACCGCTCAGGGAGGCTTCGTCCGGCATGGCCTTGCCTGCAGTACTTATCCAGTCACCGCTCACGCGAAACGCCAAGCATGCTTCCGGTACCATGAAGCGTGCAGCGTCGTGTGCCGGCAGTGCAGCCCCGTGTATGGCCTGTGCCTCACTAGCATGCCGAGGGCGGGGGCGGGTGAGGAAGCCTGTCTGCGGTTAGTGGGCCGCCGTTACAGGAGCTGCTCGTCACCCGTGGCAGGCCCCGGTGTGCCTGCAGCCTCCGAGCACCGTACGTAAATCAATGCTGTTATGCATGGCAGGTTCAGCACGAGCAGAAAACACGGTCACTTTTACCGCGTGAACCCCCGTCCTGTTTGCAGGCATCTGCCTAAAGTCGTTAGCGGAAAGCAACCTACAGCCAGATGCCCCCTGCTACTTCTGCGGCAAGTCCCGCTGATGCAACCTGATGCACCTACACAAAATTTGCATCACAACCAGATGCAACTGCTGTGGAGATAAAGCTCACGGCAGACCAAACAACCGCATGACTTTTCAATTGAAGACCAGGCTGAGGCACTTCCCAGCAGACGTTTCGCTATCTCCTGGTTATTTCCTTGCTTCCGGGTTAGCGAGCAGCCGGTCCCATGCCGGCGTGGAGACGAGGCGTCACCTGCCGCGGTCGGCCGGCGGCGGCGGCGGCGCCCCACGGATCGCCGTCGCCGGCTCGCGCCTAATGCACCCCACTCCCAGCGGCTAGGCCTGGCAGCGGCCGCCGGCGCTCACGCCTAATGTACGCCGCGGGCAGAGGCCGGCGGCGGCGGCGGCGGCGGCGGCGCCGGGCGGGCGGCGGCCGGCGGACGGCAGCGGCGCTGCGCCTCGCGCCGCCCCTGCCCGCAGCGGGCCGGGTGATCAGGAGGAGATGGACCTGTCCGAGGAGGCGGGGGAGTGCTCGGACTCGAGTGCAAAGGCGAGCGCGAGCTGGGGCAGTAACCGCATGACAGACCGACGTGGAAAATTGCACGATGTGTGCATGACGTATCCCTACCCGGATTTCAGCATTATGCAGATGTGATACCCAGCTACAAAGCTGGCACCATGAGCTTGCAATTTAGACCTGTCGGTCACCGACCGAGCCAGCGCTGTGGACGCAAACACATGTCCGGTAGTGGTGGGACACTGTGCTTCTCGGTGCTCGGACATGGCCTGATCCGTGCAAGACACGTGGCGGCCGGTGGTCGAACAGGTGCCAGCCGCCGGCCAGCACACTGGAACCGTGGACCGACACATACAGCGCGATAGCGGTTCTTATATAAGGATGACTGTTACGTACGGCTATGAGATGTATTTGTGGGACGAAACCGCGTACGCTGACCAGGTGCGGGTAAGGTGTAGGTCTACACGGGTAACTGTCAGCCAGCTTCGGTTCTTGCTCCACGAGCGGCTGTCAGAACAGCGGTGGCACCGTTCAACTCTGTCGTCTTCCGCACGCACGCACACAGGCACGCACGCACGCACGCACGCACGCACGCACGCACGCACGCACGCACGCACACACACACACACACACACACACACACACACACACACACACACACACACACACACACACACACACACACACAACACACATACACACACACACATGCACACATGACGGGCGACGGGCGACCCCCGCCCTAACGCAGGCGGACCCCCGCCCTAACGCAAGAAGGGGGGCCTTCGCGGTCTTTCCGAGCGCAGCGCGTCGGCCGGCGGCGCGGCCTGCGTGGCCGGCGGGCTGTTTATTTATAATCGCCGGCACACATCCGGCCGGCGCGGCGCGGTAAAATCGCCGACCGTCGGCGGGGCACGACCATTAGCGGCGGCCGCGCCGGGAGCCGACCGCTCCCAATGGTGTTTAGATAACCCGGCCGAGCGCCACTTAGCGCCCCGTTTGCCTGGGGCCGGCTAGCACCTGTTCGCCGGCTGATGCTATCCATTACGCTAATCGTACGCCCGCTCCCTTATGGGCTGCGAGTCCCAGTGCGGGAGGGATCACGGCGGTCCTCGGCGGCCGTGACGGGCGCCGAGGACCGCCGTGGGCTGCTGTGCCGGTCACGACAGGTGACGTCTGCGCGCGGGGCATCCCAGCGCCGGGAGGGATCACAGCAGTCCTCGGCGGCGGGGTCGGGCGCCGGTCACGGCGGGTGACGTCTGCACACGGGGGGCTGCGCGGAGGAGCCCGCGCTGGAAGCTGGCCTGACCTGGCATCGGGGCCCCGGTCCTGGTCCAGAGGTGCTCCGGACGCCGGTGGGTGGCTTCACCGCCAGATGGGGTTGGTGGCGACAGGTGCACTATAAGAGCCGATGGCAGGCGCCGGATCAAACAGGCGCTCTCGGCTACCGGCACGGCGGAGCGACGCGCTAAGTGCCACCGTGGGGGGCCAATTATAGCGGCGTTTTCGGCGGTGGTCCATGGAGGAGCCGCCCCGCTGACAATGGCACTGCTGGGGTGCGCAGGGGCGGAACGTCCCGCCGTGCATCCTGACTCTCCGCCATCATCATAAATCAAAGCCGTAATGAGACGTTCGCATGATGACTCCTTGTTACGCAATTATCATCTGGAGAAACTCGCGCAGTCCCTTGGAGCGTAACGTTTCAGCGGCCTGACACGGTTTGCAGTCCCTGCGGGGTCAGAGACGCAACGGCAGCTAGTTATGAGTACCTCGGATTGGCGTCAATGAGAAGGAAGGTGATTAGGCTTGACTTGCGACTTCTTATGGCAACATCACCAGGCTTCGACCAACAACGGAGTGTTGATAGAAGCCACTCTCAGAACTCGGGCATTAAAGCCGTGGAAATAGCGTCAAAGTGCACTTCAGTCAGTATATTCCTTGATGCAGAAATCAGCTAACGGACGTATAGCTGTGAAGCGTAAAACGTCCGACACGCCTAGCACACAATTTTCGTAAACATACGACATAAATGCGCGTGGGAGGTTATGCTTCTAACACCGACACAACGTTCTTTAGGTCTGAATGTGTAACTATTCTATTAAAAAGACATCAACTTTCACGTGACTGTATCGCAGTCATGTCGATTTACTGAACACCTGACATGAAGCGTATTCGCGCCCGTTCATTCGAATCCAAAGCCTCAGTCGGACGTCCATCCCGAACCTCATGGACGATTGATGATACATCTCTTCCCAGGGCGCTGACGCATGAGTCAAACCGACAATCCCAGGTATCAATGTCACATAGCTCCACTGAAAACCTCGCCGCTGCACGCTGCCAAACGTCAGGCTCGTTTTCATGGGGGAGGTACCGCGCAACGTTTCGGGCCTGCCCATCCAGACCACGCCGAGCGTCCCTGTCCCTGTCCCTGTTGAGAGTCCTGTCCCTGTCGAGCGGACCGGGCGAGGGTACCGTCGCCAGCGCCGGCGGCGACGGGGCCTCTGCGTGCGGCGGCGCCGGCGCCCGTCTGACGCCGACGCCGGAGCGGCTGACGCATTCTTTCATCAAAGGCCGGTGGCGGCGGCGGTCTCATTAGTGGAGTCCGGAGGAGTGCGCGACCAGCTCGTTAGCCGGTGAGAGCACCATTACCTGCTGCCGCTGAAAAATGATTTGGAAATTAATTGGAGGAAAAAAATGTGCAGAAGTGACAATCATGACGCGGCCGGGGGTTATCTGGGTACAGAATTCGTGGGCGCGTCGATTAATGAGACAGGTTTATCAGCAGATAATGAGACGGTTACGTGTCTGTCAGCCAAACGAGGCCATCTGTTCGGGCTCTGCTGGTGGCGGCGGCCAGCACCGCCAACGGCACGGCCGTCGCGCGGCGGCTCTGGCACACTGCTGGCCTGCGCCGCCCGCTCGTTAAAACACTGCCGTAATGAGGGGAATGTGGGGGCGGGGCCGCGACCGCGTCTCGCCAGGAAACCGACCCGGCAGCCGCACCGCCCGTCCGCGCAGCCGGCGAGACCAGAGCTCGCAGGGGTAGAGCTCAGGCTCAGGTTTGGACCAGCGCGAGGTGCGGTTTGCTCGTGCCTCGCAGGCCGCGTGAAAATGAGCTGTGGACGAATGTTTGAGCGACAGATGTCGCGTGGTCCTAGGATCGTGTGATCCAGACGTGACCGAAAACCGGCCGCATGTTCCGCCGCGGCTTCATAGGCAGCATGGCCTGTCGCGGCGTCACAGGCAACATGCCACATGTTCCGGTGCAGTACTGCAGGTCACTGCATGCTAGCGAAAAGCATGATTTTCTCTGGCAAAAGAACAACACGCGCTCGTTGAATTCGCACTACGTAGGCATACGAGCTGAAAACAAACCAACAGCTCCTTGTTCTTTGACGCCTAATTCACTGATGGGCGGATGAGTTTTTCGACTACCGCGTTTAGCACAGTCCGTTCGACCGTGTCTCGCAAAACGGAAACACCGTAGGTTGCCGTTTCGCCTTATCACAGCGATGGCTGTATTTACGTCCCCATACGCGAACACTGTTGACGTAGTGCTCTGGTCAGCAGATCGGGGGACCTGCCGACATGCTGCACTGCCGGCACCCAAGAGCGCCTTGAGCTTAGCGCGTCGCTCAAGACGGGGAGACACTGAAGGCCACTTAAGAAACGCCAGACGCCATAGCAGCGTACTGTCGCTGGTGTGCAGTGTGAGGTGTCGCCGTGCACGAGCATGACTCCCATCGCACGTTAAGAGCGCCGACACCCGACACCCCGCCTGCCTTGGACTGCGTCGCGTGTCCACCGCGGATCGCGCTGGGGACACACCGCGTGCGGACAGTATGTGCTGTTGTCGCAGTCGCATCGTGCCGCCTGAGGAACAACGAATGTGCTGCATTGCTGCGGCAGAACCGGCAGGTGGTCCGGGGTTTCCAATTAAGAACGAAATTGCAACGCAACGACCCCATGAAAGCATCCTCCAGTGAACAATGAAATATTGTTATAATGGTTGAAAGCGCCATAGGCCATGTGCGGAGTCTATCCACGTGCAACAGAACGTACAAATGGCGTTTGATGTGACGGCGCCATGTCCAGTGTTCTAGTGTGACAAATGTTTACAAAAGTGCCGTTGGGAAAAGCACTAGCTATATATTAGGTGGAGAGCACGCGTAAAAGGCTCGTCAGTTGACTCCGTCCTTACTCACGGCATCTCTCAGACAGTTCCGACTGGTCAGGTCCGTGGAGCGAGCACGTCTTAAAGGGATGCCTGTACAATACGTTCTCCAATGTTCCTTTTCCTTTGACGAGCAGGAAGGTGGTACTCCCGAAAGGACCATCTTCAGTTACAGCAAGCTCAGAACAGCCCAAACGATGTCACAGTTTGCTCTTCGTTCTTGGCCGTAACGATATGGACTAAAACCACTAATATAAAAAGCAATACCAAACTCTCCTTTCCACTCGGTGTCACGCCTCAGCAAAACTCCTTAAATCATTACAGCTAAAGGGTGAGCTTTCGTCATGAGAACTGAAGGCAAATTCGCATCGAGACTACGCCGTAATGGACTGCGAATTTAGCTCCGAACCATTTTCGGTAGGCTTGATCCAAGCTCACACGCGCATCACACAATTTCGTTCCATCCGTACTGGCAGAGAGGCACAGAGTATACCGAAGATCAGTGGATGTCATCGGGCGTGCAACTTCGCCACCTCAGCTGCAAACTTTATGTTGCCGTAAAACGCTCTTTTTATGGACAGCTGCAGCCCCTGCACTGCGGCGAAAGCGGCGCGTTTGTGACGAACTCGGCACGGGCTGACGCACGGCCAGCTGGCGCCGCTCGCCGAGATGGACGTTAATGGACTCGGCTGTTTGGCCGCCGGAGGGCATTACTCGCTGGAGGTGGGGTCCTTGTCACGGGCAGACAGGCCGCGAGACGGACGGAGCCGTGCCCCCATCCCCCACCCCGCTTCCCAGTTCCCCACAGACCCCCGTTCGCTCCACCAAACAGGTAGACAGATGTTTTATGAAAAGGTTATGCCTCCAGTAACGCGGCGGTCTTTGCTAGACGACAGTTAAATTGTGAAACCAGCTGTGTTCATTCAGGTTCTTGTCGAAATAGCATGTCGGAAAAACATGAGGCCGTTAGTACTTCTGTCAAGTATCTGTCTAAAAAGGCAAACGCAATATGAAAAGCATTGGATTCGCCAAAGCGGAGACAACGTTTGCCTTCAAACTATGCGGAGCCCGTCCACCCTGAACACGCCGAAAGCCACGCGCAGATCTAGCCAAGATGCCTCCTAGGTCAGGGCATGTGGCTGTAACTGATACTACGTCATACCACCAACGCTCAGGCTGGAATCGTCAGCTTCTTTCGAAGGGGGTCCGATGGTAATTTCAGCAGTGGAATGATTGTTCGAGGAAGACAATGTAAGCCCTTGGAAGAAAATCATAGTGAATGGTGAGTACCGATCCATCAGCACGTCAGGGACCACAACGGCTATCAGGAGCGGCATATGTTCTACCCGTGTGCGGCATTGCTGTTGCGGAGTGTACGACATATGCGTTGTGGGATACGGCGCGCCAGTTTAGTTACGGGAATATGACGCACGTAGTTGCACATTCAAGCTTTAATGTTGGCATGGATACCATGGAGCCAAGAGATCACAGCTCCGAGAGCACAGTGAATGAAGCATAGCATGCTTATGATATCGAGGGCGAGCTACAGCAGCTGGCGCTACCGCCCACCACTCTGGCCACACGCCGGTTTCGTAAGGTGATCTGAAACCTTGATACAACCATTACGAAGTCTTATGCTTTCAACCGTGCTCGTGGTCATGACTAGCCATGCTCAGCGCGCGGCATAAAACACGGAGGATGTCTATGATATATCTGAATAATTGCTTTATAGTTTTTTAACAAAAATATTGTGTTATATTGAGGTGTTCTTAAGCACGCAAAAAAACAATATCGAAAAACCCGGGGCTTAAAATACTTTGCTTTCATATACTTGCGCTTTACCTGTAAAATCATGCCAACACTGCGCGGTACCCTTATGTTAAAGGAGCGTTATAAAGACATTTCATAGGCATACGGCATAGGTTAGCACCATGGTATCTTTTTTGTCACGCCTTTGCTCGCTCTACCCACAAGTTGTAGCAGGTGTATTCATGAAAAAATATAATATAATAGCGCGCGAATGATGACGCCGGTTAGCCATCAGCTGTATCGGGAAAAAATACGGGCATCGGGTTCAGCTGTGAACAACACCCCAAATGTCTTTCCCCAGCTGTTGTACGGTGAGCAATGGGATCAGCGCCCTGTTGCGTGTGTATAGCGAAGAAGCGAAGGAAGCACAGAGAGGAAACAAATCCCTGACAACCTTTGCATTGTTTCGTTATATCGCTTGCAGGCTCGGCTCTTTTGCTCTACTGATTTGGAAGTCGAGCGTGTTCATAAAAAACTGCTGTGAGCTATCGAGTAAGCGATTTATTCTTAAGCGTTTGCCAGGCTGGACACCAAACGCTGCTTACGTAAGGGAAGGTGGCGATATGGGGCCCAATGTTTCTCAGGTAGTATAAAATGGTACGGATTATGTGTTGTTCTTATACGTCCGTTTTCCATATCTTCGGAAATCATCAGCATTCAAAAATCGTTCCAGCAGGTTGTAGGTCGTCGCATACTATCCCCTACTGTTTCTCGCAGCGCTGTGTGAGTGTCGGTTTTAGGTATTTTGGGACCTTAAATTGTATTTGCCGCTCAAAAACACAAAAAATTACCTAGAAAACGGTTCTGCGAAATAAAAGTCAATTCCTGTTACGCTCCATTTCCTCACAAGCTGCTTCAGCAGTGTCAACAGTGTGCGGTGGTGTCCCTGCGGAAGTCATGTCCACCCGCGGTCTGACGAGTCAGGGAAAGGCACTGATTGAGCCAATCCCTCAGGCACAAAACGAGACATCAAAGGACCTAAATCAAACATTTGTGACATCTAATAATAACATCGTTACGACAATACCAGGCATCAAAAAAGTTTGGTGACTTCAAAAATCCCACCACAACCTGTTTCTTTGTGATGTATTGAATGCATATCGAATGAAACTGCCCTGCATGGCGTCGAAAGAAAGTGCACTCTTCCATGGAACGCCATCACAATTTGGAAGCACGAAGTGCTCCCTCCGTTCCTTACGCCGGGACAGAACACTACTTTTCCAGTGCGTGACGTGCTCCCCGTGCGTACATGCATTTCAAGAAGAGTGCAGTTGCGCCAAGCTGTGTCAAGGGGGGGGGGGCTAAATAAGCAGCGTGCTCAGCGTGGCCCACCCCACCCCGGGTTTCGCACAACACAGGATTTCCTGCAGAATGGCGGAGAAACTCGGCCGCCGGTCGGCCTCGAATTCGAAGCGGACGATTAGCCAGTCGTTTGGGCTGGGAGCCCGCCCACTGTAAGGGAAACTACGTCGCTGCATGAGGCCCGGCATGTGCTGCTGATGGCGGCGCCTGCCAGCGAGATCGGGTGTAACCGGCCCGCAGCACGACATCCCGCTCCGCGGCCGGCCGAACCGCGCGGCGCACCCACACCGTCATCCAGCTATGCATCTCCAAAGGCGCGTAATTACATAATTTCCGGGCGGCCCCACATCAAACAGAGGCAGCCCAATCACCACCGCACACCGTCAACGATTCATTTTTCCCCGTCGTGCTTCCAATTACAGCACCGGAGCGCCGCGCCACGATGGCCGCGTGCGCGCGCGCAGTGATCACACACGCTGCTGATTGCCGCGGGAAGAATCGGCCCGCAATTAGCTGCCGGACATTTGGTAGCTGGTTGGCAGCCTCATTACGGCGGCCGATGACGTCACTGAGGCGCGTAAGGCGGCGCAACTCTAACGAGCGTCCGCCCGGAAATGATACTGCACGGGGAAATGACGCGTCCGCGTCGCCGGCTCGAGTGCGAACTGCGCCCCCGCTAATGGCGGCCGCCGGCGCTTTCATGGCGCGACACCGGCGGCCGGCGCGCGCTGTTTACTTGGCGAGCATTGCTCCTAATGGCCTGGCGCCGTGCGCGCCGAGCCCGACCATTGTAATTCGTTTGCGTCACTAATGGCCTTCCCAGATTATGAGCGTCTTTCTGCTGGGAGCGCCCGCGCCCTTCTAATCACCTCGCCACCAGTGTTGTCGCAGTTGTCATTGTGCAAGGCTCCAGCCCGCCCAGCTGGGCCTCTATGGGGCTGCAACGCGGGACTGGTGTACTTAACATAATTGCAGGGCGTTGACGCGCACGTTAAAACGGCGGCTTCACCGCTCCCACCACGCCGCAAAAGAGAACAACGAACCTCCATATGCTTACGAAACCATAAACCTTCCTCTCGGTGATTTACTGCACCCAGATCTTTTGATATCAAGTTTTTTAATCAAAATAAATTTATGTTTTAATTTCCATGTCGTGATGCAGTTTTAATAGCGATAGTCTTCCCGTACGTTTTTCATTAGTGCCTTTATTAGGTTATTCATTAGGCCGACGGTCGGTGGGTGGCGGGCGGGAGGTGGGGGGGGGGGGAGGGGGGAGGGGGGGGGGGGGAACCGACGAGGTCGGACGCCTCAGTGGCGACTGCATGCGGGCCATGCTCCCCTCCCGCTGTGGCCGCCGGTGGGCAGACCTGAGCAGACGAGTGGGGCGCGGCGCAGGCGTCGATGGGCGTGATAGCAGCCTTCTAAGACGGGCGGCACACCAGTGCGTCGAATCGCACACCGTCAATCGTCAGTGTGTCTGGCTGTCAGTGAGTAGAAGGGATGACAAGTGCCTCTCGTTTCCCGCAGACCAGCGCCCTAGAACTGCCGACATTGGGTGTAAAGCAACACCCTATGAGGAGGAATTTCTCACTCCTTTTCTCCTCGTTTTAGGTAAACTTTTCACTTCTGCTTCACATTGTCCAACCACACACACACACTAAACCCATATTTCCCCTTCAGAGGTTTTAAGATGTCATCCAAGTCCGAGCTGACTTGAAACCACCAAGCATAAACAACGCTCCATAGAACCTGGACACCTATGGCTAAATCCTGCCTCACCTACATCTGAATCATGTATATGCATGTATAGAGCAAGGGCGCTAGGCACCTTCAAGCCCTGGAGCCCCAGCAACCCAGCCGCTTGCATGCATCAATTTGTGTTTGTTTACAAAATACATCATAATCTACAGCAGTTCGCCAAGTGTAAGGTTCACACGCATCCCCAGTCTTTTTTTCTTTCTTTTTTGGTAACACCACGCAAAAACCACGCCAGCAAATATAAGCCTGATACAAATACCAACAAAGCCTGGTAGACAATTTTATTCTACGCATTCCTTCCCCCCGAAAAAACTTGACCACCAAATTGCACCACTCCAAAAATGTAGGAATGAAAAATTCAAGAAGTGCCTTCTAAATGAAGTTTTTAAGCTTAACATCATCGTTTGAGCACTCATTTTCATAGATTTTAGTAAAGAGTTGATTACAAAATTTCACGAAAAATAAAACAGCAACAAAACATTGGCGTCACATAATTTTGGGGGCTAAGTACACTGCTATGATTTTTTTCCTTAATGCCCTCTCTTTTAGTGTTATGACCTCAGGTGTGAAAAATCAAGGGCATTTTTTGCCATGCTTATTATCTTACGTGCGTGCCAACTTCACATGTGCGTCTTTGGTTGCCGGAGTATCTCTCGCTGACTCATAAGTTCCAGCTTTCGTGACTTGAATTTTTCACTCCTGTATGATCTCTTTGGGAAATTGTTTTGCTCGTACCCTAGCTCAAAAGCGATTCTAGCCCACTGCCGCAGACTTTTCCTAAAACACTGTAAACCTTGTGTACATTAGTGTTATTCAAATGCACCAAGGATAGCTTTTGCCTGCGTTTCAAACGGTTACCATACGGTTGCCAGTGACGCTGTCGCCGCCTATCCGTGAGGCTTTAATTCTGAAAGACCGTATACGGCACACAGCAGGTATCGACAGGCCAGAGAGATCATCCTCCCCTTAAGTCCTAATCCGTCACTACATACATGCATGCAGACAAGCATGTCCAATTTTGACTGCAGTTCGTTGTCTGGAATTTGTCCCTAATGGCTCTGATGTTCCATTTCCACTCCGATTTCCGCGAATTTTTCTGTCAGCTCCTTGCACGCCAATCTCAAAATAAGCTTGCGACAAAAAAAATATCCGAGTGACATATGTTCAAAGGCCTTAGTGACCAATCTGCTTTTATAATGAATCGCATGCGAGCTTTTGAGTCCTGCTTTTAATCGGAATAAGTTTCCCAGAAAATGGCGATTGGCCGATGTTTGGACCGGTTGTTTCACGGCCGACTCGCCAGCCATCCGTGCGTGAGATGCCGTCCGGTCTGGGCGGCAGCAGTCCCTGCCGTCCGGTCTGGCCAGCAGCAGTCCCTGCCGTCCGGTCTTGCCAGCAGCACTCCCTGCCCGTCCGGTACTGGCCAGCAGCACTCCCTGCCGTCCGGTCTGGCCAGCATGCATTCCCTTGCCGGCCGGTCTGGCCAGCAGCACTCCCTGCTGTCCAGTCAGCAGCACTCCCTGCCGTCCGGTTCTGGCCAGCAGCCACTCCCTGCAGTCCGGTCTGGTAGCATCGCTCCTCCCGTCCGGTCTGCAGCAGCACTCCCTGCCGCCCGATCTGGCCAGCAGCACTCCCTGTCGTTCCGTCTCGCCAGCAGCAACTCCCTGGCCGTCCGGTCTGGCCATGCAGCAACTCCCTGCCGTCCGGTCTGGCCAGCAAGCACTCCCTGCCGACCGGTCTGGCCATCAGCAACTCCCTGCCGCCCGGTCTGGCCCAAGCATGCCCTCCCTGCCGCCCGGTCTTGGCCAGGCACATCCCCTGCGCCGCGGTCTGGCCAGCAGCACTCACTGCCGCCCGGTCTGGCCAGCGAACTCCCTGCCGCCGGTCTGGCAGCCAGCACTCCCTGCAGCCGGTTGGCCGCAGCAGTCACGTCCTGTCATCATCATCACCCCACACAGCCGTCCTGTCATCCTCATTCACCAGCCCGCTTCGGTGCCCTGGGCCTATTTTGAAAGTGCGGCAATGCCTGCTCACAGCTCTTTTTTTAAACTTGCCAGAAGTAAGCTGCCTATTTCATGCCTTTGGTCCCCTGGTGTGCACTTAATGGTACCATGTACAATGATACCAGTGCCACGCACCTCACTGCAGATGTTTTTTGTGATAGTCCCGGAAAGTGATTCTGCCCCCTGTTTTCGCAGCAGTTGGCCTTCAGTTGCCTTGTGTGTCAGAGACCACCTCGTGTGTCTTTGACAGGACACAACAACTAGTGAGAATAAACCTGGATATCAGGGTATAAAGGCATACGACATACACCAACAGTACGCGGTATGCGAAATCACTGGAACAAGGAGGGCTCATTTCAAGCCAAGTAAAGCCAGCGAAGCGAAATCAGCGAAGCCAGTGGGGCGCCCCAGCGAAGGCAGCCCACTCAATGAATTCAATCGAATGGACTTGTTAACAAACCCTCATTAGCATCGACACGGTTTACGATGGATGACGCCCACATAGCCATTAGAGGTTGATCCCTCGACGGCCGGGCTGCAGGTCCGGCTGTGTGCAGCGGCAGCGGCAGCGGGCCGCTGCCGTGCTGCAGAGTCAGCCAAGCCCAGACGACGGCCGGGCTGCAGGTCCGACTGTGTGCAGCGGCAGCGGCAGCGGCAGCGGGCCGCTGCCGTGCTGCAGAGTCAGCCAAGCCCAGGCGATTGGCGCAAGCCAAAGCAACAGCCACACATTTCCCACATTCTTGAGGGCACATTCGCATTTGAAGTACTGTTTTCCTGCACAACCCCCATCACACCGACCTTGAAGTTCAGAAATATTGGGTGATGAAGCCCTCAAAAGCGGATAAGTTCTGACCCTGAATGGAGCCACGACATACATTGTCCAAGCCCTACTGGCAATATGGCCAACTATGCTAACAGAAATCGAGAAGAGGCACGGGGAACCAGTATCGTTCATTAATGCACCGGAAAGGCTGGGTGCATTTTACTGGTAGCCCCGACTTGACTGAGCAATCGCTTAAAAAGCTCGGGAATCATCGAGATTTCTCCATGTGGCCACCTAAACACAACTAATCGTGTTGTGTCATCGCTGCCTCGCTGGATTCAGCAGATGGTTAGCTATTCGAGTGAGACTGTTCCTTTGATGACTACAATCAAGCTTATCATGTTCACGTAATTATTCTGTCGATGACTTTAATCATGCTGATCAAGCTCACGTGACTATTCTGCTAATGGCTTTAATCAAGCGCTTATTCCATCACTTCGCTAATCCCTCCGATAATTAGCTCGCTGTCAGCCTACAGAAGGGAGTGCAGTTTAGGCACAGTGGCGCATTGTCGGAGCGTGGGAGTTGTCCACATACCGCCACACAGATCGGCAGTTCACGTCGGATATGGATATAACCCACCCAGCACCAACACACGCTGACCCGACAAAAACCAGCTCTGAATAGCGCGATGCCGTAACAACAAACCACCGATGCGTCCGCAATAGAGGGTCTAGTGACACGGTTTTTAACACGGACAGTACACGGGGATGGCCGCAGGTAGGTCGAGCGATGTCACCCGTCACCACCGAGGCACGTCGCGGTGTAAAACTAGGGCAGGGGCAGATGAAAACACCCGAGCTGTACCTGAAGGCCAGGCGCTCGCGGCACCAGGTGATCGTGGACTGCCGCAGCCCGGTCAGTCGTTGGCTGTGAAGCGTGCGCCGCCCCGCCGCGGACGCCCTGCCTCGGCTGGCGTCACGTGACCTGCATCTGACCCCGTTAGGTCAAGTCCGCTTAGCGCTGCGACACCGGCGCCGGCAGCCGGTCTCATTTGCTACGACCCCGCACCATTATTCACGCCTATGCCAGCGGGCCCGGGTCGAGCTGTCATTGCCGTCGGATCTCAAGCGTTCGGCAGACTACTTCTTGGTCGCGTGGTGACCAAACTCATCTGACAGTTCTGAAGGTCCCTGTACGGATAGTTCACGTCTCATCGACCCTGCTCACTCCCAAATTATAATACACCAACGTCTTAAGCGCGTGCCTGGACGTCGGTCAAAACCTTATCAGGCGCCGTTTATCCTCATGGCACCCGATGAGCGCTCTCCTACTTTTGCTCCACCACCGAGTGCTAAGTTGAAACGATGAAAACCCGATAAAGGGGGACCACTCGCGTAATGGCATTCGCACACAGGGAAATCTAACACGTTGGATGGTAGGCTGGTAGCGTCCACCGCACCATGTCCGGCATCCGGAGGTAAGACACTCTACGGGGCCGAAAGCAAGGATAGCGGAGATAACGTATTTCCGATCTTAATCTTGTCGATCGATCGAATCGATCGAATCGACCCTGTCTCGACACTGCCTCGAGTGATCGAGTCTCGTCGAGCATGTCTCAAGTAGCGTGGGCACTGACCCGCCCAGGCAACCTCGGACATGAGATGCCGCCCTTAGATCAGCAGACGTGGCAGACGCTCGTCCAGACGTGTCGGCCCTGTAGAGAACCGGCCGCCAGTGCCGACTGCAGGACTCGGACGCGCGTAGTGCCGCCTCTCGTGACGCCGACGTACGACCGCCGGACGTCTCGGCCAGATCAGATCCGCCCCAACAGCCAGGCGCCGGGGTCGGGGTCCGCCCCCTCCCCTGCAGCGGTGGCAGTGTCGGACGTCCGGGGACAATTTCCAGCGGATTGAATGGGGCCGCCGAACGATCGCCAGCCATCGTGTCATTTATATGACAGCTCTCGCCGTCATCCAGCTATTGGACAGAGTGGGGCCGCCGCCAAAGAACGAAGAAACGCACCCGAAGCGGCAGTCGTCCAGACTGACGGCTCTAAGGGGCCGCCACCTCCTTGAATTGCAAAAAAGAGCGAATGATATGGCGAGCAAACAGGTGGAGCAGAATGTTTGCTTTCTCAAAGACCCGCGACACGTAATGTGCACGATATAACTTGCAACTTGTTCTACCTAGCATTTTTTGAATATTTAAAAAACGTTGAAACCCACAAAGTAGACACTTTTGGATGATTTATTCAGTGTTGAACCTGCCAGACCCATTAGAAGAACACAGGTCAGGTGTCCAATGAACAAAATCATTGGAGAACTGCCGTTGGCTTAAATAGAGGCACTGCGGGAGGGAGGGAGGTGACTTGTGGGGTGGCAGGATAACTCAGCTAAAAGCAAAAATCAGCTAAAAGCAAAAACGTCGTGCGTCTGTGGCATACAACGTACGGTAAATACATTTTTAGACAAAACGTGGAAATTTAGGTTACGCGGGATGACAAGGTCAGACCTGCTGCAATGTCTGTGGGGGAGACAAAACAATATTGAAGTTTACTGCGTAGGTAGTTGCTGCATACTGTCCTGATCAGTGGCGCAGGCAAGGCGGACACAGAGGGCACGTGACCCCTCCCCTCCCCCCTTAGGTTCCCAGGGGCCTTTGGACACTTCGAGACCCACGATTAAGCCCGAATAGCCTGCCAAAGGTCGTATTCAGGGGCCCTGCCCCACGGAGCCGAGCACTCCAATGTCAGCCAGAGAGCCCCGTGCGCTGACCAGGGGCCTCCTGAGACGATAAGGGCCTATATGTTGGTCAGACACCACCAGTAACACACAGTCCACTCCGTGTCAGCATCAGATCCCATTCCCAAGCAGGAGCAAAGCCGGGGCCAGCGATCTACATTGGTCGGGACACCCCTGCATCTGTCAGGGGCCCACAGTGACTAAAGAGGGGTCCTGTGTTCGCACGGGACCCCGAGTCGACCAACGGCAGTGATCCACAAGGCTCGAAGAGGCGGTCCACTGGAACTGACGATCAAGAGCCCGGTTGAAGGCCACACGGACCCGAACGGCTGGCTGTAGGCCACAGGAAAAAAATCGCGGTCCGTCGGGTCATGATGTGACATATGACTCAGGGCGCATCTTGCACCGTTTGAGGATCTATGAGACAATGCGGGTGTCTCAGTCGACCAGAGACCGCCAACACCGAACAGTTGGCTCCTTTTCAGTCTGAGCCCTGAGGTGTCATTTCCCAAGCAGGAGCAAGGCCGGGGGCCACAAGTAACATTGGTCTGGGTCCTTACAACCATGGTTGGGGCCCCTGTGTCGGTGATGGGCCCACAGTGCCTGACAAGGGGTCAAGCATCGACTAGTGGTCCCCGGTCGGTCACGGGATTTGTTAGAGGAGGTCTGAAGAGAGCCTGAAAGGCCCCTTGGAGCCAAAGATCAAGGGCGCAATTGGAAGGCCTATTGTCCTCTTGATTGGAGGTCACAAGCCCGAAGGAATGGCCGTAGGTCACATTAAGGATGCCCTCCCGCCCGTAATGTCGTGGCCTCAATGTTATTTAGAGGGTTTCTTGCATGGATTGGAGACCACTGTGGCAGCGCAGGCTTCTATTTCGGCCAGACAAAACCAACACCGAACAGTCGGCTACGTGTCGACCTGGGCCCTGGGGGCCCATTTCCCCAGCACGAGCGAGGCCGGGTTCGCGCTTTGCAACGTTCGGGA
Source organism: Pollicipes pollicipes (assembly GCF_011947565.3). Taxonomy (NCBI): domain Eukaryota; kingdom Metazoa; phylum Arthropoda; class Thecostraca; order Pollicipedomorpha; family Pollicipedidae; genus Pollicipes; species Pollicipes pollicipes. The sequence continues at coordinate 17,486,396 of NW_023596921.1, forward strand.
TCCCTGACACAATGAGGGGTTTCTCTGTCGATCAGGGGCCACAGTGCCTTAAAGGGTCCTGTGGCAGCAAATGAACCCGAGTAGGCCAGGGCCCGTGTTTAACGGGCCCGAGTAGGAGCCGAAAGTCTCTCGAGACCGACGATCAAGGGCCCGATTGGATGGTTCAAGAGCCCGAAGGGCTGACTGTAGGTTGCATTAAGGAAGCTCACCCGTAAGGACGTGATCTCAGATGTCAGTAAGAGGGCCTCTTGCACCCATTGGAGACCCACGAGACAGTGCATTTTTTCATTCGGCCAGAGAGCGCTTACACTGAACAGTCAGCCCCGTGGCGGTCTGAGCTCTGTGGGTCCATTTCCTCAGAAGGGACAGGGCCGGGTCCACGATTTACACTGATTGGAGCCCCTGCAACAATGCGAGGCTTTTGTATCGTTCAAGAGCCCACAGTGCCTAACAGGATGACCTGTGTCAATAAGGGGCCTCAAGTCGGCCAGGGGAACGTTCGCTGGACGGGGATGGGGAGGGGACCGTTAATGCCAGAGGGCCTCCTGCGTTGATCGGGCCTCTGAAAATGAAAGGAAACATGAGAACTTGTGGTGAGTGTTCAGTGAGACAATGGGTTCACAGTGAGATCATGGATGGATTCTGTATCAGTCAGCGCTTTCAGTACCGAACAGCGGGCCCTCCAACCAGATTCCAGCATAGGCCCGTTATTCGAAATGGAGGATATGTGCCGATTATTGGACTAACTGCAGTGAGCAGAGATCTTGTTGCGTCAATTAGGGTTCTTGCGTCGATTCTGGACCAACTGCGCGGGTCAGAAGGCCTTCCAAGTTTCGGAGGGACCAATGTGATATGATGTATGCCTCTAAGGGCCTCTGGATCACCCAGGGATCCTGCTCCGTGTAGTCAGAATGGCAGCCGGAAGACACCCCGCGCTGGGACGGAATGACCCTTCAGCCCTTGACCGGGAACCATCATGCGCCCTCTGACGCTCCACTCAAGGGGACGTCTTGCCCGGAATATAGTAAAGGGTCGCATTAGCGTTGAATACAATGAGTTGTGAAGAGTTAAAAAATGAGCAAGGCCATCCCATGTTTGCCTGAAAATGTTCATATTTGGCAGAATCAACCAGTGAAACAAATTATATCAAAAGTTTGAGTCTGCGCGCTGCTAATCTCGGGAGTAAGGACAGCAATGGCCGGGGCTGCCAATTTACGTTAACCGTGCGGCGTGGACCACTGCAAGTAAGGAGAAAAAAAACTGACGAAAAAATCCAGGCAGAGTTGATCGCGCGGGAGCTTCTGGCTTCCGTTTCAGTTACAGGAGGTAAGAATGGAAAATAACTAAGAAAAATACACCCTAATAAGTAAATGGGTCTCACTCGGCGGCTCTTTTCTGTGGAGGGGCTTTCACTATCAGGAGGCTCTTTGTCAACTTTGTGCCCCCCCCCCCCCCCCACTTGTCATGGTTCTGGCTGCGCCCCTGGTTCTGTTTGACATACAGGTAGCGTCTTCCTTTTCGTTAAAGATTTTCTCTTCAGGCCTTAGCAATATTGTAGCTTGTTGGCTTTACCATAGGCCTAATAGGAGGAGAGCATCGTCTGGCGATATTTTAATTATTATAACGTCCATATCTTTCGATGTACATTGTCTTACATGAGCCATCCATATACCTTTATGTATTATACATGCCAGTCCATACCTTTATGGCGGAAAACAAAACGTCAAAGCCACAATATGTAACGTCTTCAAGACTTTTTCGGTTCGATGTGGTATAAATCCAAATTACCTGCTTGTCCCAAGACCACTAAAGTTAGGGGAATTTTTGGGACGTCGAATAACTTAAAGGGAATGCTTCACATTTGAAGCTTCTGAAGCAAGCATCAGATATAATGAAACAAGCTCACTTATAACTGTTGGTACGCTTTTTAATAGCAAAAGACTGCTGTAGACAGCACCATTCTCGGTTTAGTAAATATGCTCCTCAATGCGTCATGGCTTGATTACGTGATTGTATCCTGCACGGCATTGATTGAGAGCCAATTGACGGTCGTTGTATCTAGAAATCGCGCTCACGCACGCCAGATATGAAAGCTTCGACAATTATATTTTTAATCGGCCTTGTCCGCGGCATGGGTTATGCAATAGCATGATTTAAATGATGTTACTATGATATCATGAATGCCAAGCTGACTTTGAAATACTCTCTCCGATACACCTTTCCAACTTTTCGCGGGCGTGCGGCTCAGGAACTAAACTAACTAAACTAAACAAGAACTCAGGAACTTAGGTCCTAAGAAGGGCAGAATTTTGAACGGTGCCCAAAAGACCTCCAGATGGCCATTTCAATTCAAAACCCATATAAATGTGGAGCACTCACTTTAACCGTTAGCATGTACGTGAGGGCATTTATCAATATTGTACAATGAAAAATTTAGACCTCAACCAGCAAAATAAGGCCAGTGCTTTCGCAAGCGTTCTGTCGGCTGCCGCAGTGTCCAAAAAGTGGTTAAGCACATCAAGAGAGCATGCGCACAACTCCCAAACCAACCCGCTTCAGCAGAATACTGCACATCGTATCGATGTGACGCCTAGGTAACAGCAACGGTTATAGTTTTGGCTACGGGTACATGATAACAATCTTGACATGATAGATCCAGATCACTTTGTCTCACCGCAACTTTACTACGGGCGCATTTCAGCCGTTGAGGCATGCGTCGACGAGCGTCAGATCTTCCGGGCCCTGCGAAATAGTAAACCAATGACAGGTCTCATCTGGCCAGAGCACTGAGTGCTGCCTCCCATCGCACAGAGCTTGGTGTTAGCTCAGCTCGTCCACTCTACTAGCTTCTGAGTGGCGCTGAGCGGCTTACACCATTGAGCATCATACTGAGTGTCTGCGCCTCGTCCCCGCCGTTCCAACCGGGCAAAATTTTGAGTAGTTGCGGTAAGTCTTCGCGCTTCCCACTGACAGGCCATCGCGTGCCCGTTCTTTAGCTCCCTCTGCTCCGATTGCGCTTCGGACGGGCAGGTAGCCATATCTCCGAACAGACACCAACATCCCGGAGCCAAAGTTTGAGAACAGAACCAGAGGACGGAAGAGAGAAATGGCCTCAGTGGGCGGTTGACCCAGTTTCCCACCTCGGACGTGTTCCCGTTCATCGGACCAGTGTCTATGCCGCTTCCCCAGGACAAATGCTCCCCGCGCCATAAGGACAGTGTTCCCCTCAGCGGGTTGGGTCGTGGGTGCGCTCGGCGAGTGAGCCGCTTGCTGCAGCTCTAGCCCCATCCCTCAGGGGAGGGGGAGGGGCCCGCGGCACAGTCGTTCTGGACTGGCCGCGCGGCGCTTCTTGCGGGGCCCACGCCAACGAAACCGCTCCGGTCTCGGCTCATGGAGCCAACGCTGACCTCACAGAGCAAACGGGGTGGACCATCATATCCAGCTGATGGGAATGATGCTGAAATCCTCTGGTAAATATTTGGCATCCTCCCGGAAAATACCAAGGTCACCTATAGCTTGCGGCATTTCATTAACGAGTTCATCACCAACGCCAAAACGGCTAAAATGCCAAAAATGGAAAGTCCATCAGGTCATATATGCCATTTCATTTGTCTACGCAAAATGAAATATATAAAGATATGCAATACTGCGTATGTATTATAATATAAGCCTTTCGAACTGCAAAGACCGGATCCATGCAACGCCTCACCACATACGAATCCCGACTCACGTCTTGCGGATCGTGACTCACGGACCACGACTCACGACTCACGACTCACGACTCCCGGCTTACGACCGGCGCGGCCGGTGCGTGAGCAGATTTCCATCGGGGGCGGAGGCGGTCGCCTGTCGCGGCCGGCTGCCGGTCAAGTGGTCTCCACGAGGGGCGTGGTGAGACGCCAGCGGCCGGCCCGCCGCCGGACCGGACCGGACCGGACCGGACCGGACCGGAGGCGCGGCTGAGCAGCAGCCGCCAGGGCCACGGAACGGGCGGCCGCCGCAGCAGCAGCCAGCGCTGCAGCCTCGCATTTCGTTCGAGGCTTGCTTCCGTCCGCGCAATGACGACATTGCTTGACAATGACGTCGAGCAGAATGTGAGGCCCGATGCGCCTCTAAACCTGTAAAAAGCACGTAACAGCAGAGGACTACTTCTCAAAAAAAAATTGCGGGTCTTTCTGCTGATACTAATGAGCCTCCTCCATGAGAGAGACGGAGGCTCTCCTTCCCCAGCCTTGCAAACTAGAATGACGCTATATGGTGTTGCGTGACAAGAAATGCACACAAAGAAAATTATCTTTGCCGCCTCAGCTTTTCTGAGGTCCTGATCCCTGCTGGCGGCCGATCCTGCAGCAGGGCCACCCGGTGCCGCCGTCGCTCGAACGACGTGCGATGTGCGGGGAGGGGAACGTTGACATGCCAGGGGGCGGGGCCGTGCCCGTCTCACCGGTTTGGGGGTGCAGGCGGGTGGGACTAATCGGGTTCCGCATGTGCCACGCAGCCGGGGACACAGCCTCGGGACGCAACTCGCCACGGACTGAACGTCCAAAAGGCATTTAAAACTGGGCGAGGTTAGCCACAGGAGAAGTGAAAGGATTCAACACGCCAAAGAACTGTTTTAGCATCGCGCAAAAATGTAGCACCAACTGGCATTCGGGTGTTCGAAACGAATGTGGCGTGCCACGAACAAAGAACTTAGATATCCCAGTTTGTAACGTACCACAACTTTGACCCAGCAGGCTAACATTCGCCCCCTTCCGAGGACCCCCGCACGTGATTGCTCACTCACGGCAGTCGATCCACAGCCTTTCAGAAGCCGTCCTCAAAGCACCTATCACACACGAAAAGTTCCTTAGCATTTCATTATTTGTATCTGAGGTAGACCTGCCAATAGCCCGGCTTTTAGCCATGTTCTCAAGGAAATGTGATCAGGTCGGAGCTGCGACCAGGACAGCTGGTTCGTGAGGAAAATCAGCCTCTCATCGCGACCGCCGAGAGACGCGTGAAATAAGTGTGGAAATGTTTCACGGAGCTGAACTAGGCCCGAGCTTTTACGGACGTCGGAATCACTAATGTGTCACTTATACAGTGAGGCTGGAAAAATATGCCGTGCAGACGAGCCAGTAACCTATGAAACATACCTCACGCAAGCCAGCGCGGGGCAATGACAACATGGCTCGCTTAGAGTGCATGGGCCTTTCCACAACCGTAAGTTTTCTACGGATAGGCGTTCCTAGGAAGCACGTCTCGTGATGTCTCCGTTCTGGTGGCAATGCCCCGAGTCTTAAGCACTTTTATCGCTGTGTTCACAGCACAAACGACGTTTCAGGGTATTGATTCAAAGCACGGGCGCAGCCAGTATATACGACGAAGGGGGGATGTAACTGGATTTGCGAAGGGGGGGGGGGATATGACATTCTAGGACCCAGCCCCAGCCCCATTCATAGGCTCTACTCGCTGCAAAGAGGCTGCAGTTGCCACGGTTGCTACAGGTGCAGCGCCTTACGTATCAATGCGCCACTGAAAATTGATACCCTGACGTCGTAAACATTTGCATCAATTGCGCACCCTACGGACCTACTCGGTTACCCACTCTACGTCACTAAATTTCCGCTGATCGACGCGGCATGTCACCGCCAGTAGTAGTAGCCGGCGAGACGCAAAGCCCACATCACCTTCATGGTCACCAGATGGCGAAAGTGTTCCAGTAGTGTAGTGATGAAAAGAAACTGCACTGATCCTGCCGGGGTTCAAGCCTCATGAACCCCTTGCCTTGGCTGCGCCTCGATTCCAAACCTAGCGGCGACCGGTTCATGCAGAGATGCTCTGGAACTGCTCGCGGCAGGCAGAGGCGGCAAGTAGGCCGACACGCAACTCACCTGACGAGCTGAGGCTTGGTGGGATCCCCCGGCCGCGTGCTCCGTACTGTCAATCTTCGACAGGGTCTGTCAAGCGGGACCAGGCACCGAGCAAGTCTCTTGGCCGCCTCAGAATCGAGACCGTCTGCCGCGCGCCCCCACCACGCCGCGGCTCCGCGCTGCGACTGTTTACCATCAGCTGATGGACGACAGAACTGGCGCCGCCAGCGCCGCCTGGCGGACGATCGACGCACTACAGCGACCAACGATTTGGTGTCAGGCGCAGACGGCTCGGCGAAGCTTGCAAACTTGCTGAAATTGCAATGGCGCGGCGGTTGCAAGATTGACATGTCCCGCGGACCTCGGAACGGATGACTCTGGACTTCAGCAGGCAGGCGTCGCAGAGCTGTGAGCAGGGCGATGTGACCCATTACGGGACAGAAGGTGGGACTTGCAAAAGGACACCGGGACGCAGGGCTCCGCTGCTTGCTCTCAGCGGCAACAGTCGCTGGGGTGCGTAAGCTGAGCCTACTGCTATTTTTAACAGTGAGGTCTTTTTCATGGCGCTTTTCTTGCACTTTTTCACACGAGGGCTTTAAAGTCGCCCCAACCCACCTTTAGGGGAAGTTAGAATTATCGGTCTACTTTGGAGATAAACAGTACATTAACCCCGTAACAATGCATGTCAAAGTATGTCCAAAGTTTGCATTGCCTGCGCAACTTAATAGAAGTCCCGGTATATACACACTCCTGGCACATAAACGGGCGCGACTCCCTGTGGATTTTTAGTCTATTATCTCAAAGGTATTTTTGACGCGCGATTCAGTCCATATTCCCCTTGCCATTATCGCTGTGTGGTCTCCCCACGGTATTCTTGACCTTGTCTATGAGCCCCGGTGTACCTGCTGCCGTTCCCCCTCCCCCGCTCCCAGCTAATCGTGTCCGTTCGCCCCTGCCTGGCTGCCTGGCTCCCCGTGGCCGGACGCCGGGAACACCACCGCTGTCTCGACTCCCCGTTTCCCCGCCTCCCGCCTCCCCGTGGTCGGACGCCGCGAACGCCATCGCGGAGTCCGCTTCCCCGCCTGACTTTCCGCCTCCCCGTCCCCTCCCCCCCCCTTAGCCGGAGGCCGGGGCAGCCGCTGCCCGACACCCCGTTTTCCCGTTTCTTCGCCTCCCGCTTTCCCGTGGTCGAATGTCGGAAACGCCACCGCTGCCTGACATCCCGCCTCCCCGCGTCCTCTGTGGCCGGAGGCCGGGGCAGCCGCTGCCTGACTGCCCGTCTTCCAGCCCTTCCGTCTCCCCGCCACCCCGTGCCGGACGCCGGCTACGTCGTCGCTGCCTGACTAACCGACCTCCCCCCTCTCTGTGGCCGGAGGACGGGGCAGCCCCTGCCCACCTCCCCGCCTCCCCGTGGTCGGACGCCGATGTCGCCATCACCGCTGACTGGCGGCCAGCGCTCAGCGCCGCTGACGCTGTGGCCTCAGCGTCAGTAATGGCCGCCCTTGTTAATGCCGGCCCCTGTCAAAGGCTCAAAGAACAGCCCGCGCCAATTAAGAATATGCAGCCGGCGGCCACCGACGATCGACGAAAAATACGGTCGGCCGGGCGGCGTGGCGTCGGTCTCGTCGATCGCGGCGGGCCGGCGGTGGGCGCCCGCTCCGCCTCGGCGGGCGGCACCCCGCGCGCGGCGGCGCGACCACGCCGGCCTGCGCCGCGGCCCGGACAACAAATCCGGGCGTCAGGGGTCGATAGCGGAAAATGAAGCCATTCGTTCGGTCATATTGGAGCGGACTGAGCCACGCCGATTTATGGACGGCCGGCGATGCTCGGTGCCGTGAGGAGTGGACAGCTCGGAGTCGCCCCCTGATGCCGAGAGTCCGGGACTCAAGCGGCGCCGAGAGTCCGCGACTCGTGCGGGAGTGCTCACCTATCAAAAAGACAAAACCACACCGGCTTTCTGGCTGCGCCACCGGATGGTTGGTGTTGAGCAGGAACGACGTGCCCGATAATGACAGATGTAGTCGCGTCTGTCCTTTCCCGACATAATCCCGGTTTGCCTGTGAAATGTGTGGACGGCATCATTTTGTGAGGATCACCGCACGCTCCAAGTGTAAGCGTATAACCGCAGGCGAGGCATTCGCCATGGCTGGTATTCGTGTGACTGTGCCCATGAAAGGAAATGGCGTCCTGATAAGGCATTAGCCTATTCCCGCACGAAATGTCAAGACATTCTGAGAATGATTGGGTGAGCTAATTCGAGGCAGAAAGTGCGTGGCATGGCGGCGTCGCTATGTGGCCGCGTAGTCACAGTACAAAACACAGCAGCGCAGCCGACACGTCCGTCCACTAGCCTGAACGACGAACAGCAGCTGTGTGAGGGAAGAGGATGCGATTGCTTTGGAACTGCGGGACCAGCCTTCCGTTCCAGACGCCGGACACTGGACGCGCAGCTCCGCAGAGTCGTACTAATCGTCATCCCGAGAAGACAGTCGGTAGGACAGGATAGTTCTGCAGCATCCGGAATCCGGCCAGGGTAGTCGGCAGGACAGAGTTGTTCTGCATCATCCCGAATCCGGCCAGGGTAGCCGACAGAACAGGACATTTCTGCAGCATTCGGAATCCGGCCAGGCTAGTCGACAGGACAGGGCATTTCTCCAGCATCCGGAATCCGGCCAAGTTAGTCGACAGGACAGGATATTTTTGTAGCATTCGGAATCCGGCCAGGCTAGCCGACAGGACAGGGCATTTCTGCAGCATCTGGAATCCGGCGGGTTATTTGCACTATTCTGTCGGAATTGCCAGATTGTCCAAACTTACACGTCACGTTGCGTGCTTGTGGTAAACGCGACGAACGTGGCCACATCTGTTTATCTTAGCGAGAGCGGAGCGGTGATCGCAAAATGCAGAGTGGATGCGAGCATGTTCATCAGAGACTTGGCCGCCTGGATGCTTCCACGAAGCTGCACGTGTACTGTAGTTGCGATCCATCATAAATGCAACTTGCCTTGCTTTAACCAACCGGATATTTTCACGTAGCGGGCCGTCGCAGGCGCCTCCTACGTTCAGCACCATTCCGCCTGCCGTAACGCGCTAGCCTACTTCTGTCCTAGGGGGCTGCTCGCTTGTCCTTTGTATTGATCGGAACCTCCAAAATAATGCAGAGTTGCTGGCTATTGGCAGTGCTGGGCCTGTGGCATCAGCTATCTTGATTTTAAAAGTGATCTAAAAAATACGTGGGCGCTAAAAGACAGTCGAAATGACGTTAGCACAATACATACCAGTCGGATAATGATTTAGCCAAAACTGTTTCACTCGCTCAAGTTCTGCAAATTCGTAATCTTCCAAGCAGATTTCAAACAATTCATAAGCAGAATATGAATATCAATTATGAACAAACGGCCTGACGAGGAAGAAACCGGCTATTATCCCTATAATTGAAGAGAGCTAAATAGTTTAATTGCGTTGAAAAGGGACTTCAGTCAGTTGATCACGTCCAGCGCCACTGCGGTTGAGTCACTCTCTTTTTGAAACTTGAAAGCTTGGAAACTCTTTTTGTTCTCTTTCACAAAACACAAGTTGTCTCATGCGTTACTCCAAAGATCTGCACCGGACGACACTTTACAAATTGATAACTGGGGGTTTTAGACCGATAATCCATGAACAACTGCAAGCCTGCCAAATGTGACTTTTCCAAATGGCTGGTGGACGAAACATGCATGTCGCTACGTCAACGAATTCGCACTGTGATCTCAAAGAGATTTCGCGAGATTGAGACAAAGGGCAGGGGTCCATTTCCAATCTGATATTCATGGTCAGCAGCCAGGAGCACTCGAGAAGTGCGGAATACAGATGCTGTGCGGGCTGGCTCGGCCGAGTGAACTACGTATGACGAACCTGCCTCCTGACCGATGCCTTGCCTGTTAGCGGGTAGGCTGCTCATTGCCCTCATAGCTCTGTGCAGGAGAATTTGTTCTCACCGACCCATCACCCACCAGCGTGTAGTCAAGATTTTCAACATATTTTGTTTTTCCTTAAGATTCAATTCATCTTAAAACCAGACTTGCTGCCGAACACAAAAAAATTGAAGCGATCATGTTTTCATTTATCAGGGCAACAATAAGTGTCATTGACAGAAAACCCAAGACAAACATGACACACCAGTAAACCAGGCTGCACAACATTCATAGTTGACAGAGAATGTTTAACATCTGAAGATATTGCAGTAAGCATGAGATATGATAGAATAAGCTCACTTATAAATATTGGTATGCTTTGAAGTGGAAAAGTCTCCTCTAGACAACACAATTTTTTTCAATTTAGTAATTATGGTTTCCAACACACCACCATATGGTTGCGTCATCGTACCTTGCGCAACATTGATTGAGAGATTGATTAATTTGATTTACGCCTGGCTGCAACTGTGAGGTTGCTGTACTCACAAATTTGCCTCGTTTACACACAAACCATAACTCACAGATCACAATTCATATTTATGATCAGTGAAATGCTTCGGAAACTGAGCATTTTGTTTCACTGGCTTCTCCCACTTCTCAATACAGCTCGCAGTCCATGATATATATTAAATGCGCAATAGTTGTCGAAACTGAAAAATTGGCGGTCTAGAGTCTGTCTACATATGTGTGAAGAAGATGCCACTTGGGATCACGACCACTGGGACTTCACATATAATGCGTTTTCCCTTACTGCAAGAATTATTATTTTTCAGCTTTTCTAATAAAGAGTTTTGTTCTATCTGATTTGTCCATTTCTTTTAATGTTTGTATTTGTATACAGTCCTGTGTCAAGAATTACATTTCAACATTTGACGACAATGCAGTATTCGTTAGGCATCCAAACTTACAGTCAGCAGGCTAAGTGGCATGAAAAAGAGCTCCTGGAAATTATTTTTACAACTCTGGTTCATTGTCGTGAAAAAGGCTTTTGTGGCATTGCTAGCTGTTAATGATATCACTGGGGGACGAATAACTATGGACAAAATATTATTGCTATCCTTACTTTCACCCAGTACCACACAAACGGTGCGGTGATAGTTGCGGCGTGAAATGTGTCTAGTGGTAAGAGAGCAGTGTGAATCTTTTCAAAGCCGCCATGTGGTTTTTATTTGCTGCTGTTGCATTCTGTCTCCACTTAAAGAGAGTATGCCATCTTGCTATTTTTCACTCATTGTTACATTAGACGCGAACGATTTGATTAGTAACACCAGTTTTCTCGAAATCCTGAATCGCTCAGAATTTCAATTTGAAGTAGCCAGCCCTATTATTTGACTCCCTGCTCATCACAACGAAAGTAATTCATTTCATTTGCCCTACTTTTTCCAGCGTGTATGTTCTGTAACGTTTGCAACACGCTAGTGTGTAAGCGTTTGGGCAGTTAATGGCACGAAAGCTTGAAGCCCTATGTGTAAACATAAAAACATGCGGACATGAAGTTTTCATCCCGCAAATTCAACGAAACGTTATATTATCGCTTTGATTTCTTCCCTATGCGTTTACCACAATGGCTATCTTTCGAAGCCCATTTTGGCTTTCAGAATGGGAGTATCATGTAATCCATGTGACGCACTGGCTCAAACTTCAACCAATGCACTTATCGGTAACAGGCCCTTGCCCGTTGCGCCAATTACAAACATTTTTTTATTCGCCCTAGAAAAGGTGCGCACCGTGGTTGTCATGACAACGGTGCTCGCGACTGCAGGGCAGAAGTGTGGTGGTGTTACGTGACACAACTCAATGTTTTTATTGGACGCAACTAGTCCTGAGATTTCACTACATTATGCTTTCAAAATGTGCCACTGAGGTGGGGCATTTTCTTGAATGATAGCAAATATCCTGTGAGATACTGATTGGCTCCTCAATGCGTGTTATGAAATTGTGGCAATTTTAACGGAATCAAACGATATTTGTGCTATGCACAACGTAATGAACTGAGAAGACTTCCCACAGCTTGAAACATTCAGCATTTACTACCCTGTCAGTACAAAGTCATCAGTCGACGCATGCAATTTTAGAATAAATGGCATGCAGTCTTTCAAGATGAGCTAGACGGGTGGAATCTTTAGTACATTTCAGTGAAAGACAAATGTAACTTTCGCCCTTGTTTTTCATTTGCAATTGACAACTTTCATCACAGTGAGTGAGGTCTGCTTCGGTGCATTAGAAATGCCATTGTCCGGTTACTTCGATCGCTGCTCTCTAGGCAATATCACTGCTGTTAGCCGAACAATGCCAAATTAGGTATAAGCTTACGCTGACATACCAGTTGGCAGGGCAGCGTTGGGCAGCATTTGGCAACACGGCATGTTGTTGTTTGTTTTTTTTTTGGGGGGGGGGGGTTGGATCACTAACTTGCCGAGGCGGGCTTGGCCGCTGGCTGATATTTTGGAGAAATTTGCGTCTCAAGTCCGTGCCAATCCATCCCACCATGCGCAGCTGTGTTTATCAGCACCTACGTGCGGGAGGGGGGGGGGGCGTTTTGTCATTTTTGTTGATTGTACTGTACCATGGGATTTCAACATAGGCAAACCACAAACCCATCGACATGTTAAACACAAGCGTCGTCGGTTTTACGCTGCACTTAATCCGTTACTGATCAGGGCTTAAATTGACGTCACTTGGCGTAAACCCCATTGAGTACATGACAAAAGTGTAACAGTGCGCAAGTTGCATCCATTGTTCAGGCAACCGCTCGTCGCTTGTCTGCCTAGGCAGGTCGATGCCTAAACAATTTCGACAGTGGTCCCCGACAGACGGATTTTTTGTTTGGTTATCTCGTTTGGCCTCGAACTTCTTGACTGGTGGTTATCGTGACCCGGCATTCAAGCGATCATCACTCCCACATAAGACCCTGAATATTTCGCGGCTAGCGTTATTGACAGCAACGACTCCAAGGTTAGCATAATAGGAGTTGCTGGTGATGCGATATACGTTTATACGCTTGACAGATGAGTTAGTCCATGCGAAGATGGCATCTCAGCAGACCACTTACATCGATACTCATGTTGGTCACTTATGGTGAATCAACATTTTATTTGATATAAGGCGGCTAATCTATAGGTGTCCTAACAAGTAATGCACAGTACTGCTCTAAGGTCTGCTGAAAACGAGGGTGGCTAGCCGGATAGCTTTCGACGACCCGCACTGAGTATAAGGCGTCGGGAAACAGTGGAACAAACACACAAACAGCAAAATATGAAATATAAATTCCAGCGACCGGAAAACACAACGTGGCTCCTAAGATACCAGAATCGCTACACAGCCGTAATATTCGTCAGACTGAGCTGATAACGTCATCTTGGCATATGGTTTCCGCAGCGTATTGTTTAAATTACGCCCGCTTAAAAATAGATCTTCAGTCATGTGATGTCATGACTGAAGCCCTGGCGATGAACACTGATGCCTCTGGTAAGCTTATACTAGGCATGCGTAATCCTTATACTCGCACGTGTCACCGGAACGTTTCGGCTTAGTCTCTTTATTTCGGGCCGGTCTTATCACAGTACCGCATGTTGGGCGACCTGACGTGAGGGCTCATTGGATGAAGTGCTCGAAATGTTAACGCAACGTTCATGGTGCCCGATGTTTGTGGTAAACACTTTTCTAGCCGCATGCTCGCTATGAACCATCGAACTTCCAATTTAGGTGCCTGGGTTGCGTGCATTGCTTAGCGTGCGTCGGGTGTTAGGATTTGAGTGTTCGAATTGTTGATTATTTTGATTTTTCTAAATGTCAGTTCCTGCTCGGTGTCAACACGTTGTTAGTAAGGTTACTGTGTTAAAAGTCTAGAATGAATGTTCAACAGTTTACGTAGCGTGCTCCGAACATGATACGGTAACGGGCGAGGTTACCGGCCGGGCGAGCTTTAAGATCAACTGGCCAATAATCTTATCGCGTGGGCACCACATAAATTGGGTGACCGTGGCCTGAGCTACCAATCATTTGCTTTGAGCTCGAGCTACAAATAGTCTCGCCTTGTGACTTCGGCCCGGTGGGTCACGCTCGCCGCGGGCTTGTTTCTTTGCAGCCACTGATCGCACACCCATGGTGTTTCTAATAATAAGTAGCGCACGAAAAAATACGATGTAAAATTCTTAAGCACCGATCAGGCGGCTTGTTATAAACAGTGTCATCAGGGGGCTCGTTATGCAAATGTTGCGATGCCACCACTATTTCACCCACCCATTCGATAAACATGGGCAAAGTAAAATTCTCACGGGCCGAAAAACAGCAAAACGGGGATCCCAGACGGGTCAAAATTTCCATGACTAAAGCTTACAACGGCATGAGGCAAAGCAGAAAAAGGAACATCGTATCAGCAAAAGTTTGGTCGATGCGTAAAGGTTATCACGTGACTGCACATTTCCGTGAAATACATAAATGAAACCATTAAAAAAGTTACTTTCCACCCTAAACTCAGCACTAAAGATATCTAAGACCACTAGATCAGCAACGCCCACGCCAAGTTTACAGCAGACGTGTGCATCGAAGAAAGGGCATCAGCTGTAAAATGGTATTGACTCGCAGGCAAACTGGACAGACTAAGGTACACAGAGCAATATACGCAGAGTAAAATAACAATAACCTTCGCTCGTAATAGAATGAATAGGTCCAAAAAAATGCATATATATATACATATATATATATATATATATATATATATATATATATCGGCCGTGGTTTATGCTCAGTATATGCACATACCTCAAACACGCGATTCAGGTCACGAACGTCGTGCAATAAAATGTTCATTTTTTGCATGCATTACACGCTGCTCTCGGACCGCATTAAATCGAGCAACTTTTTTGGAGAAAACTGCATGATGGACCGTGTGGGACAGGCTTCAAAAGGCTCCAGGAAAAAGTGATGGTGTTCAGTGTAGGTTTCCGATTTTGTATTTGAATTGATTCGGCGATTTTAACTTCGCGACATCTTTACAAACCTCCAGGACGGATATTTTGAGCGAACTCGTATCGACGAACTCCGTATGATGTGCGTTAGTGAAGTCGTCGCTGAATGGAATGTTTTTGGCCTGGTTTTTGCGACTCGTATTTTCTGCTATTTTCTTTATCTTGTGAACATAAGATAGTTATTTTCTTTAACACCCATCACCATGTTGCTCATCAAATTAGCGTCGTCTAATAGTCGTGAACCGGGCGAGTTCGGACAACCCAACCCTGCGGTTTTTTTGTGAATTTGCTCGCGTCGTAGATTTTATCATTAAGCGATACCCCGGAAGCTTAAACATATGGATTTAGTTTGATGCAATGCACCACGCGCTTCTTTGCTCCGAGCACACTCTCGACATAGCCGTTTCCGGTCCACAGAGATATTGATATCTCTGCTCGGTACCACTCGGTACAGTTCATCCAAACTTCAGATTAGCGGCCTGTGTCTCCGACAGTACTTGGCATAACACCATGCATAGGTTGTTAGCCTAACATAAAGTATATTAGCATATCATTAGCGTGTTTAGTAGCATTGTTGTTAGCGTATTTAGAGAATCTTGAATGATTTAATTGTGGCATCTTTTCGTTGGCGGCGTCTGCGCAGATGCAGTGCAATTTCTGCCAAAGCATCTTGGGCAACTCCAAATTGATTTTCCTTAACCTTGTTCACTCGCTACCTTTAGCATCGCTCTGAAATGTCATGCATACCCACGCTCCCTAATGTCGGTTGACGACACCTTCCAGAACGCTGAATGCATGCCCTCTAATTTGAAGATCGGTAACGAATCCTAAACTCTGTACCTAGCGCACAGCGTAATGATCAGCCATGATAAGGAGCATGGTCCCGGTGGAAGGTCTGCAAAAGACCTGTTGTACCATACTTTTGCAGCCCTCTCTTAGGAGGTAGTCCGGTTCCTGCGCGCCTGTTTTGCAAGTGATGGGTACCATCGATCTTGGCCCGCAGCATGGTGATTGCTCTTTTCAAGAAGCGTGGGGCAAGATCAGACGTCCCCGAGAACTATCGGCCGGTATCCCTCGCTTCTGTGACCTCCAAATTGGTGGAGATGCTTTTTATTGACAAGCTGAAGGCATTTTCTGTGCCTAGTTGCCATTTGGTTTTAAAAAGGGACGGGGTACGCCTCAGGCCATGATCCATGTGCAGAAAATTGCTCATGGCTACCTCAGACGGGCTCACGTGTGCTTGCCACTAGCCTTGACGCACGGCAATGTTTTGAACTCCTCTGGCATGCTGGCGTCTTGCTGCGCGCTGCCGAGCACTTTTCCGTGCGGGGCTAGACACTGCAACCAAGCTGTATGTGATAGGATGACAGAGCCTCCGGGTACACAGCGTTGCCTGCCAGAGGCCATTTTGTCGCCACGTCTTCCGGGTACACGGGGTCGCGTCAGAGGGCCATTCTGTCGCCACGTCTTCCGAATACACAGGGGCGTGTCAGGGCCAATCTGTCGCCACGTCTTCCGGAAGCACGCGGGTGTGTCATTGGTCACTCTATCGCCACGTCTTCCGGGTACACAGGGGTGCGTCAGGGGCCGATCGGTCGCCACGTCTTCTGGGTACACAGGGACGTGTCAGGGGTCATTCTGTCGCCACGTCTTCCGGAAGCACAAGGGTGTGTCAGTGGTCATTCTATCGTCGCGTCTTCCGGGTACACAGGAGTGTGTCAGGGTCCATTCTGTTGTCACGTCTTCCGGGTAAATAGGGGTGTGTCAGGGGCCATTTTGTCACAACGCTTTCCGGGTACACGTCAGGGACCATTTAATCACCATGCTTGCTGGGCACACAGGGGTGTGCGTCAAGGAACCATTCTGTCACCACGCTCGTGTTTTTCTTTTACCGCTCACGCAGCAGCTAGGTAGTGGTAGTCTAAGAGGACGGCATCATGACTTCCACGTACCGGTGTGGTGCGGTATGCTGATTACCTCATAATTCCTGCCAACAGCATACTTCATCAACGTTCATATGCTGAGCACGCTGGAAAGTTTAGCGGAAGAGTGGCAATTCGAGTTTGCCTGGCGTGACTCGCTCAAAACGAACGGTCACTGTTCTCTTGGGTGCGACCCCTTGCGCCAGACAGCGAGTGACACTCCTGTTATCAGCGCCGGTCGGTTGGCGCTCAGTTCAAGCATTCAGTCACGTCGCGGTAAGCTGTGTTCCCCTCGAAGCAGCGCGGACGTAACGCAACACGAGGCGCGTGGACACCAGGCTTGGCCGGGCGTGCGGCACATTCCAGGCAACGGTGCTGGCCGGCCTGCTGAGCCGGCCACTTTCAGCGTAGGATGAGGCGTTTCTGTGGTGCACCTTCGATTCCCCAGCAGCCCTAGTACACTGCCATTCCGACGCTCTCGCGGAGAGTTTCGTAAGAGTGACTTTTTACTGCTTGACCGGAGCTGGGGACGGCGATGCGCGTTGTCTGTTGGAAGCCGGCCCGCAGCCGAATTGTTTCAGTGCGACACAGATGCGGGTAAAATGCTGATATAATCTTTGTTTGTAATATGCCGTCCTTTTCGAGGCTCAGTAAATGAGATGATAATGATTGAGATGATATCGTCATTTGACTAGTGCTTCCTGGTATACTGAAGTTGATTATGTTCAGAAGAGCTTATGATATTATAGCCATCCCATTTATAAATTTGTGCATGGACGTTCATTATCAGCGTCGCCGGAGTCGTCTTTCATCATGCCACTCGCTCCACAATGCAAGGTTATGCTCGTGACTGTAATTGATATGCCCATGTATGACCATGATTTGTAAAGAACAATCCGTCTGTAGTATCGACCGAAATGTTGGTAAACTATTTGCAGCACAGCCTGTATTCGGCCGGTTAGCAACATTTTTGTGAGTTGCACTCTTAAGTCTGGGTCCGGCCGCGACACGCTTGACCTTTTAAGTCACCCAGGCCACTCATGCCTGTTTCTCTCTGTTACCTGTAGTGAGTCCGTTGCCTGCGAGCCTCACACCCAACCAGATTACGACATCGACTTCAAATACGGGTCGGGTATATAAAGCTCCAGCACCCGTTTTCCCAGGGCTCTATCTTTTCACGGCTAGTCTACTCTCTAACGTAGTGATGAGGGGAAAGTAAATGCGCCAGTTACCGTCCTTCCGTCAGATGAACGTGCTTGGTAACTTGCAGACATCAATTCTGGTCGCTCTCCAGAACATGCGAAATGGCGGCAACAATCTCGAACCACTTCCAAAGGATCACCGGAGGCCAGTTTATGGGCACTGGGCTGCAGCTCCCGATCGGAACGTCAAGACCGTCAGTTCTTGGCTCGCGTTGTGATGCCGTCATGATTGTGCTCGATATCAACTAAATGGAAGACTCGAAAACACGGAGCACCACGGGCCACAGCTCCGGCAACATGTCCATGTCGAGCCCGCATACAGTGTCTAGTGACACCCCCCATGGGTGAAGCGTGCCCATGGACAAAGAATTGAATAAGAGTTAATCCAAATGCTAAATAAGACACTAGCGGAAATGAACAATAGATGGTTTGCGGTCGAGTTGCATATGAGAATCGGCGGCCCAGATTGGTCGAAATGAGTTAAAAGCAATGACAACTCAAGAAATCACACTAGATATCGAAACAATTTAACAGGTGTGCTGGCGGGTAAATTTGTTTCAAAAGCGGTGGATGGAACAACAATATTAAAATGGACTGCGCCGGGCTCCGAAAATTACGGTCATGAAAAACTTTGAAATCAAGGTAGTATTGTGTGCTAGTCGACCGCCCAAAATTTATAGTCTTCCAAGTTTCTTGAATCGAGACACGTCGCCCAGAAAAACTGAATGTTGCTACCTTACTTGGACCGTAGAAACGCAGAGTCTTTACGCATCGATGACGGGATATTGGGTCTTGAGTGTAGATAGGCACAAGAAAAGGATTAGAATTACTTCAGATGAAACGACACAGTGGAGCTCTGTCTGTAGTGTCTGCAACACAGCCCGAAAGATGCTTAACTGACGCATAGACGGCTGGATTAATGATACGACCTGTAGATGCCAGGCAACATTCTTTCGCTTTCGTCGTCTTATCCACAGGTGTGGAAACAAAGCGCACAAATATATTCTTACGCATTTTGTTCCGTAAGAGTGGTGATATTCCCTCGTAACCGAGGCTGGTAAAGGATTGCTTGGCAGGTCGAGGCGGCTGGAGCTCACCTGCACCAAGCCGGAGGCTCAGCGGCACTCGGTGCACCCGAATCTCATAGTAACAAACGGATGCAGACATTTTCTAAAACGCAGGTGTGTTTTAGTAAATGTGCACGAGTGAATGCACGCACCAGGAAAACCTGGATGGCAAGACCGGCAGCGCGATGCTCGTAGTGCACAGTGTCATTATACACAGGGCCTTGGGAACTGCTGAGGAAATGTTGGGTGCACCACGTGCAGAAAACCTTCATAAATACTAAACCAAGCCACATGCTCACACCACATCTCAGCTATGGAGATTAGCATGTGCCGTATTTCTTCCGATAGCGAAATATATCACGACTTCACTGAAATGGTAATTTGATTACGAGTGCTTGCAGCTGGAAGGTGATAAGCGTTTGCATTGGAATGTTCTTCAATTGACTTGATTGATTGAATCACTAGAGCATTGGAACAATATTTTTTGGCGGCAGAGCGTACAATATTTTTCACCACATCCTTTCTGTGTGTTATTATGCAAATGGCAATCGTTCAATCATAGATTAAGTAAAAATTCAAGACATGTGAGTGAAGGCGGAATTAACACGCGCCCGAGCGGCCGGTTGAATACCCTTCGCTCGAGTGGGAGTCATTTTAACCCCCTCCCCCAGAATCTCATAAACAAAGAGAGCTAGAGATTCCAAATTCACAGGGTGTGTTGGTCTGCACGTGAACTCACTCGCGTCAAAATTTAAGGCTCCTAAGCCCTGACCTCCGGGTCAAAAAAGGTCAGATAAGGTCTAACTTTAGATCGGTGTCCAAAGTGCCCAGAGCCTGGATTACTGTTCAAAGCAAAACATCAGTGGTGCTGATTACGGTCAGTGACCTTGTGTGACCTTTCGGAGGACATGGTGATAAAATCATTCAGGACTGCTTAGAGTTTTGCATTTGGATAAGAGCCAAAGATTACACGAGGCAGTACGCTCCTCAATACAAAACATTGACCTGGGTCATCTTAGGTCAGTGACTTAACTTGACCTTTAAAAAGTTTATGGAAGGTGTATAATGCGGTTCCTTTTATCAACAAATTCACAATGGGTGCCAGAAACCACCTAATACGACAGCCTCCATGGTAATTAAACAGGCTGGTTTCGATCTAGATCTGACCTTCATATCTGACCCTAGGACAATGAAATTTGTTCATTCAATTGCTGAGTGACCTAAGAAACTTCCCCAGAGGTGTATAGCTTTGTTTAACACTCCGTTGTTGCATAAGGTCAAGCGCTTCTCCAGAAATCATTTTCGCTGAATCCATGGCCGGACTGACCAGTCATAGGCCTGCGACCTTACAAGGTACATGTACTTTTTTATACCAAGCGATCTGCTATTTTATTTTTACAGCCGTACAAAACCCACACCGCGCCGTTCGGAAACCATTCCGGAAAACCCCTAGGGTGTTCAAATTGATCTTCACCAGGGCGAGCGTAAACATCAATGAAAATGTACGTGACTTTTAAGCAGAATACAGCGCGCCGATGTTTCGAAGGCAAGAACGGTCCTTGACGTGCCTCTCTGGCCAAAGAAAGGCACCGCAAGCAAATCAACAGTCATGCGGTCAATTTTTGACCAACATTTTTGAAAGTCATAAGCATGCGGCTTAGACAGGCGTTTCTAACTTTTGCAGCACTCACGCTCAGTGCATTGCGTATCCAAATCTTGTGGGACGTTACTTAGCTAATGCTTACTACAACCATCACGCAGCGTAAGCAATGATAGGCAGCCCTATACATCTTGAATCTTGGAAAAACAATGCGTTCTATACCTTTGTAGTTAAATGCTAACGGTGCGGGCTTGGTGTGCGCTTGCATTGGCCTGTTTCATTATAAGCATTTATGAAGACTGTGCTGGTCAAAAGATTCCAGACCACTCACAAATAGCTTACGCATCATTTCGAAAGAGAACGTTTGGATGTGTGACTAAGCAATTTTAAGAAAGAAAATTGCAAACAGCTTTGCTCCCCACCTTTTCCCAACTAACCTTATGTCCCACTAATCTCCAGCTATACCCCAACTAATCCTCAACTTCCAGTTCTACACTTGCTTTAAAAAACCTATGTTACACGGTAGACCTGAATAGCCAGGGAGCAATCCCGTAATGAACTGGGTTTTCGATACTTTGGAAACAAATTTCAACACTCCCGACTCCTTCTCTTGAGGATTAGTTAAACGATCTCCCGCCGTTGCGGCGGGACGCGGGGACTTCCCGCGTATCCGCCTCGGCGTGCGAGAGCCGCCGCCGATCCGACGTCTCCAGTGTGCCCCAAGGTGGGGCTCGGTCGCTTGAATCGGATGGCTACATGCCGGGGCAGGTAATACCCGATCGCCTCTTGAATCAGCCCCAGCCGGGACACGGCAGACCACCCCCATCCAGGTCCAGTTGGGACACGGCGGATCACCCCCATCCAGCCCCAGCCGGTACGCAGCGATTCACCCCCACTCAGCTCCAGCCGGGACCCAACGATTCACCCCCACTCAGCTCCAGCCGGGACCCAGCAATTCACCCCCACTCAGCTCTAGCTGGGACCCAGCGATTCACCCCACCCAGCTCCACCAGTCTCGCCTGCGTACGGAACCTAACCAGATCACATCGCCTTCCCAAGCCAGCGCGGCGTTCGGCGGGCGCACACCACCCCCGCTCCTGGCGTCGTCACCGCGGTCAGCGCGGCGACCGGACGGCGCCTTGTCGCGTGCGGTAGCGGCCGTAAATCGTCCCGCCGTCGGCAGCACGGCTCCCGTCCGGCCCCGCCGCAGCTCCGACTCATTATCACATGCGGTTGGCTCATTAGACAGGTCGTTATAATTTCGAGGGATGGGAGTGTCCCGCACCTGGTGGCAGCCGCGCGCGGCCTGGCACCGCCGCCTCGGAAGCGGCTGGAGCGGCGCGCCGCGGCTGGTCCGCCGCCCCAGAGGCGGACTGAAGCGGCGCGCCGGCGGCCAACCCGTCACCGGACCGCCGTCATTAGCGGGGGTGGTGGAGGAGCGCCGCGGCGCACGGCCGGCCCGGGCCGCTGGCCGCCACCGGATGGCACAATCAATGCATCAGCGGCAGGGGAAATTAGCCTGCTCGAGCGGCGACGGACGGTCGCGCCGCACGGCTGCCAAAGTTCGTGGCGGTCCGGCGCCACAGCGGCCTCTGAGGGCGGGGCTCGACGGCGCCGACCGATGCTGATGACCGTTTTAGAATGATGACGACCCTGGTCGGTGCGAGGATCGCGACCGAAGTGGAACAAAGTCGCTCCACTGAACTTAACAAAGTGAGGTCGCGTTGTAAGGCTCCGTTGCTCACGGGGTCATCCGCGAATCGTGATTTTATTTGGCTCGGTTCACATATCTTGTGCCACCTGAATCAAGTTCCCTGAAATGCGTCGCGTGATAGCACAGAACCGCATTCCACGCCTTCGCCCGCATGCAGTGTGGGACGCCGCAACTCGCGCACTGTTCCACGGACGGCATCAGCTCAATACCTCGCTAACAGGCCGGGACACCTGCGCCAATGAGGCCGGTGTTGAATCTAATTAACAGCCGCCCAGCACGGGAACCACCCAGCTGCCCTGCTTCAAGTGACGTCTCATCACGCCAGCGCTGGCCACCGACCAACGTCTCAGCGCCGTGCCCTGTGGACTCGGCCCGGTACGCTACGTGCGCCACGTGCGCCACGTGCGCCGCGTGCGTGCCGTTCCCGTGCCAACGCGTGCGGTGCGTGATGCCGTGGGGCCACCCGCGCGCCGTCGGCATGCCCCGCAGCAACCGTCGGAGCCGACGCAGCTTTCGAGCCGAGAATAGCCGACATTAACTGTCCCAGTGTTATGTTAATTAGACGTGGTGACCCACCAAGCGGGCGGGCGCTGCTAAGTGCACAATAACTTATGGCCGAAAAGATCCCGATGCTTGTCAGTGTCAGATCAAAAACTTGGCCCATTATACGACGGAAATCCATTAACCGGTAATATGGCGCCGGATTTTAGACTCCGGCATTTTGATTAAATGGTTTGTTTGAATACGGCGGCGAGCTTTCAGAAGTTGTGCGAAAATTACTGCCGCCTGTTGAGACGAGTAACGTCAGGGTCTGATGACGTCACGGTCCGAGATATTGGAGAGCACTAAGCGCACTGCATAGGGTGTTGGCTCTCTCTCTCTCTTTCTCACACACTCTCTCTTTCCCTCTCTCTCTCTCCTTTTTAAAGTTATTTTTCTGATGTATCGTGTCTGTTACAATGTCATATGTTTTGACAGGTTCCTGCCAGAAAAACTCAGATGCACACATTCGAAACACTTCATTGGGCCTGCCCATTACCATGATATGTATGTGGGAATAAGCGTAAACCCAAAAATGTACCGATCTATTTGCTGGGAACCCGCAACCCGCAAAAGCCGGGAACTGTTCAACGACCCATCAGAAGACCCCGGGCACCAAAGCCTGGCCGGATGTGTCAGGCTGTCGAGTCAGAAGGCTGAGCCTCTAGTCGACGCCTCTTCAGCCGCGCACCGATCCAAGTGCGCCACGTTATTCGAAGGCACCCGAGAAACCATAGCCGATGGAGCTTGCAACGCCTGATCCTCAGTCGCCGAAGCACGCGTCGACCGCGGAGCCAGAGCCACAAGACGACGTGGCACAGAGCCACAGCGCCGTGCTGAGATGCGTCGACTGTGGAGCCGGAGCCACAAGACCACGTGCCACAGAGCCACAGCTCGGTGCCGAGACGCCTTGACCGCGGAGCCAGAGCCATAAGACTATGTGGCACAGGGCCACAGCTCGGTGCTGAGACGCCTCGACCGCGGAGCCAGAGCCATAAGACCAAGTGGCACAGAGCCCCAGCCCCGTGCTGAGATGCCTCGAGCGGAGCCAGAGTGGCACGAGTCCGTGCTCCGCAGTAAAACGGCCGCTCGCGCTCGCCGGCTGTAAGTAATTGATCGGCTCGAACGTTTCGAAGAGGGGCAGCATTTTTACCGGCGCGCGGCCGGCGCAGCTCTCAAATTTAAAAGCCACCTTTTAGCTCATTAGTCGGCCACATTTTAGCGGCTGGACGCTCGGGGCTGCCGTATTGGCACCGGTGGCCGATTCTAATTCATGTAATAGCTTTGTAATTGGATCAAGGCGTGCTAAGAGGCGCCTTTGCAGTGGAGTCACGTTGCCGCTGGCGGTCCGCAGTCGGCGACTTTGTCTTCATTACTCAGTGGGCCTAGCCGGCGTGGGACGACTTCGAGAGCGCGCTAGTGCCCCCCCCCCCCCCCTCCGCCAACGGCGGAACACACTCTCGCCCACACCTCCCTTCTCTGCTCGCCTTGGCTGCAACGGAAAACTGATGCCCGATGTGGTGAAAGAGGCCCATCGATTCACGGTATGTGTCTTTGTGTGCTCATTTATATGGAAAATATGAAACTTCATGAGTGCGTACCGTCGGGTGTTATGCATAACTTTTTAGGTGTTTAGACATGTTTAACGTTTGGAAAAGTTGTCAGTCACTTGGATTATACTTACCCTTTGCATAAGTAACCAGTATAAAAATAACATCGTGCAAGTGCAGCCGTCCCTAAGTGGACAAACGACATTCTTCGCAACAGCATGCGTAGTGAAGCCACATCTCACTTCACTGTACCAGTGTCGGCTCATTGAGCCAGCCATTCCTTCTGTACTCACGCTGCGACTGGACGGTGGAAGAGGTTTGCTTCAAAGATGGGTATCAACCGGTTGGGGCAATTAATATTGTTGTTAAAAATGAGAATCAGTCGGCGGGAAAGGCTGGTTTTGGCAGCAGCGATTATGTTAAGACAGTCACTGTTATCATGCTTAAAGAAGATCTTCGCACTAAGAGGACCGGTCGTCATTTTGTGATCCAGATCAGGACAGTCATTTTTTTTTTCGAGCGGTCACAAGTTGGGTGGACATCACGAAGAGCGATCTGTAAAAGTGAAAGATTTAAAAGGGCTAATCTGGTGCTTTGCAAGATTGACAATTTTTAGGGAGTCACAATTTTTGCGGCGCTTTCAGCACATGCAGTGTGAGTTATTAGGCAGTAATGTGCCTGTGGCAATTCTCGGCGGACGTCACTCGGAGCGATATGTTTAAAGGTCTAAATAAGACCAGGTGTGGCGTATCCGAATTCGGAATGGAGAGGGGGGGGGGAGGCAAAGACCCAACGAAGGGCCCCCATACTGAAAAACCTCTATATTTCAGAACAGGCACGCAGCCAGAGCTTCGGCAAAGGAGAGGCACATGGTTGACAAAGGGCTTACTGATAGCAAAAACGCTCTCGAAAAATCTTCGAATATGGCCCAGCTATTAATGAGGGCATATTTTTGTATTTTTCATTTCTATCTACAACCAGAATAAAAGCCAAAGGCTACCGCGAGCTCAATTCTGCTTGAATTTTATAGTCAGCCAGCTGAAGAAATCATGCTCTAAACAACTGCATAGAATAAAATACCAGCGGTCTTCGTTTTACCATAGTCCATTGAACTTTTTCTAAGCCGATGGAAGTCAGAAGTTTGTCAGAATCTTATCTAGGCGGAACAGAGAGATTACGGACCCCGCAAATATTGACCAAAATGGGTCAACAATTTGCATTGACATGACCAGGCCACATTTGTCTGGAAATATTCAACAGTCAGAATACATTGGTGCTAACATTATGCAACATGGTTTTGGGAATGCACACTCGCAAATGTTTGCAACAAAAACCTCGACGTCAGATGTTGTAGTCTCGAAAGGCCGCGCAGCGCAGGCCCCGCAGCTAATACTAAGTCGTGACTAAGGGGTGGACGCAAATGATGACATATTTGCCAGAAGTACTTTTTGAACGCTTTAGGACATCAAATCGCATAGTTAAAAGGTAGCCAGACGTATATTTGACCAGTACGATTTTAAGACTGATGAAATGAGCGGATTGGCCGTTACGGCACCACAATGTGGCGCTGGAATCTGGTGGCGCAACTGGAGGAGTAAAGGTGGAATCTGTTTTTCGTGTTACTGAAGCTGTTGATATGTTCATAGGACTGCCTTAAAGTTGTAGAAGGATACGCCCAGCCTAATCTTTGAACGGCTTGAATTAATTCTTAAGACGCTCGGAAACATCATTTCACGACGGTCGCTCTCGTGCTCACGGCACCCGCCGTCGGGTGTTACTGGCAGTGGTCAACGCCGTTCGGCTTCACGGAAAATACAACCCAGGCTATCGCTGTCCTTGCTTCCGAAATTGCGAGCGCGCAGTCTAAAACCTTTTGATAATTTGTTTCGCTTGTCGATTCTGCAAAAGAATAAATGTTTCCATGTAAACATGGGATGGTCACGTTTATTTTTAAAGTCATTTCGACGCCCTCTTTTCAACACTAATGAGACACCTTATTTGTCCCCGGGAGGGGGGGCCCCTTGAGAAGAACACTAAGGGGCGCGTTATTGTTCCTGGTCAGGCGCTGAAGGGCCAATCCTCCCACCACGGGGTGTATTCCGGCCGCCATTCTGGCAGCACGGGGCGGGATCCCCAGGCCGATCACGAGACCCTTAGAGGGATACATCATATCACATTAGTTCCCTATCTGACACGGGAGGCCTTCTGACCCATGCAGTCCGCAGTTGACCCCGGATCGACGCAGGGATCCTCATTGACGCAACAACATCTTGATCACCACAGGTGGTCCAATAATCGGCACATGAGCCCCAGTTCAGCTTGACGGCCCCATGCTGGATTTGGAATGGCGGGCCCACTGTTCGGTGTTGGCGGCCCTGACTAGCGCAGGAACCTTCTATTGCTCTCACATAAGCTCTCATGTTTCCTTTCATTGTCAGAGGGCCTCGACCAACGCAAGAGGCCTTTGTCATCCGGGGTCCCGTCCCCTTCCCCGTTGAGCACATCTTACTCTTACCGACTCGAGGCCCCTTGTCGACACGAAATATCTTGTTCGGCACTGTGGGGCCCTGAACGATGCAGCAATCCCGCATTATTGCCAGGAGGCCGACCAATGTAACTCGCAGGCCCGGCCGTGTCCCAGCTTGCGCAATTGGTCCCCAGAGCTCAGACTGACACGAAGCTTACTGTTCGGTGTTGGTGATCTCTGGCCGAAACAGAGAAATGCTCCTCCAGGATTCTCCAATTAGTGCAAAAAGTTTTCTAACTGACATTTGAGATCACGGCCCTATGTTACGTTAGTTAGTACGGAGGGGAGTCCTTAATGTGACCTACAACCAGTCCTTTGAATCGTTTAGCCTTCCAATCGGGCCTCTGGCCATCGGTTTCAAAAGACCTTTCGGCCCTTTTCGGGCCCCTCAAACACCGTTCCTGGCCGACTCCGGCCACTTGCCGCCATACAACCCCTGTTAGGCACTGTGGCCCCTGACCGACATAGGAGCCTCTCATTATGTATGTACATTGCGAATCGCGGGTCCCGGCCTCGTTCTTGCTTGGGGGATGGGCCTCAAGGGCTCAGACGGACATGGAGCCGACTGCCAGGGGTGGTAAAATTTTCCGACTTGGTGGATAAAGCCGGCGACAAAAATGCATATATTCACAAGAAGCTGGGTGCCAGAAATGCATTTGGCAGAAAGCTATAGTAACAGCCACGATGAAATAATGCGTCATTCTCTGCAAAGGCTAATATGAGGCATTCATAAACAGGTATTATGCCTCCATGGTAACACATTTTGTCACACAGCACAAGGAAAGCTTTTCGTGGGCACTTTATCGTATTCGACGGCACCACCGCTTTTCGTTTTTTGTTTTTTTTTTTGTTTTGTCTCAACCAGGCGACAAAATTTTCCCACGATGTTTAGTTGGTCGCTCACTTTGGTGACAGGTTAGCGACAAATCAGTGCATTTCGTGTGGCGCGGTCGGTCGGCCGATTTCCTGTTCTTTACCAGCCAACGCTCAGCGTCACAAACTAGATGGCATACAATGGTGACAAAGATCTAGATATGGGGATTCATCTGGCCACAAGGGCATGCTTCAATTGTTGCGGTGCCACTGGCATGAGGTGGGCGGTGACTTTTAATGCACTGCGACTTTGAGAGCGGCAGTCGCATTGCGTTGTCATGACTGCCTGCCTAGGATTCGATTTTTGGGTCTTGTTTACTTCGTTAGCGGTGCCGCGATTCAGCGTCCTCTGCTAAGCAACGAGAGGCATTGACAGTTTAGAATAAATCGGCGACATGATCCGATGAAGGCAGAAATTGACCTGTGATTATCCAAACCGCCTTTTCAAGACACAGAAAAGGCTATTGACTCACTGTAGCAGTCACAACCGACCAGCCTTCCTCCCTTTGAAATGAACCGTGGGTTGATGTTGCAGTCTGAGATGGTACTCCTCATGAAAGGGAATGGCAGGAGGTGATTCTTGTCCTGACTGAGTATGGATGTCAGTCACATATATCTACAAATCAGGGGGTGCCTAGTTTCCTGTTCAGTTTAGGGCTCTATCCCCCTAACTTGGGGAAGAAGTGTACCAATCTAGGAAACTTTCATATTTTGGGGAAAGACTGCAAAATTTGTCACTGCTTCCCCAACCTTATTTCAAAAATATATGTCCCTGCCTAGAATGCAATTATTTCATCAGTGTTTTGGCCGCCTTTACACAATTATGCACAGTTCAACATTTTGCTAACATAAGTAATGGTGTCTGAAAACTTAAATGATAGCCAGTGATGTAAGCAATGAGAAAGCAATGGAAAGTGAGGGGTTAGGTGGCGTAGCAATTGTAGGCAATCAAAAGGGGGACTGAGTTCAGGTTCCATTGGTATCTCCCCAATTACCAAGACCTTTACTGCAAATAAGAGGAAGTGCTGTAGTATCCTGGTTCAAATGTCCTGTATATTCAGTGAAAGATTGACATTTGGTGGTCCATGATGAAAATGTTGATTATTTGCCAGGGATGTCAATTTCTATAAATTATTGGGTGCGGGCGAATCAAAGGACCGACAACCTATCCCCAATACAATCTTTTCTCACCGGGCTTAGCGCACTTTTTTGATTAAACGCGCTACATGCTTTTAATCTCTGTATGATTCACAAAAGCCTTTTATCTAAGCGGTATATAAGCCACGCATAATTGGATCCAGGGAGCAGGCACTAGCCGCACGCGTCTCTTCTGATCGGCACGTGACGGCGTCCCTTTAGAGGCCACCTTAGGGCGCCGATGGTGCTCTTCTATAGCGGTCATGGGAATGCGGTCAAAATGGCGACATGCAATTTGTTGTGGGGGACGGAGACGGGGTTAGCCATGAAGGACTTAGGTCATTCCCATATTCCAGGCTTTTCACGTCAACCTCACAAACCAATGCGTGTCTTATGGCGCCAGGTATGTGAAGTGCATTGCATCGCCTATCCGCTCGACTGTTACGATTTGTATCTGGTGGCGAGAGCAATCATGACTTTTTGTCACGAGAGTTGCACCAGACGCCACTACGCAGAAAGATCAAAGAAGATAGTCTTTATGTTGTGATCATCTTTTGCCTACGTTTTTGCACTACTCCAGCCAAAACAGTGGGAGGCCCAAGCCAATATTGTGGGGGGGGGGGGGGGGGAAATCAACATTGAGAGGGGCAGGGCCCTCACAAAAGAATGCAAATCGGCACCCGTGCTATTTGCTGATGATCGCACCCCTACTCCAGCAGGAAAGTGCTGTGATTTGTTGTGCAGTGTTTTCCCATGTGTTCAGCCCCTTTGCAGTTGTGGGCATGACATTTGCATGGATGAAAATATTGTATACTTCATTGCTGTTTTTTTCTAACATTAGATTGAAAATTGTCCTGATGGAATCCTTATTATACTCACTATATACATTAAATGCAGATTCTGAAGACGGACAGCCTTCCCTATATGCAGCCTACCTTGGTAGAAGAAATGAACTTTGTTTCTGTGGTGGTGGCATAATGACAGGAGTACTAAATTCTATGCATAATTAAGGGAGGTATCAGCCCATGGGTCATGGTCAATGAATCAAGCCCAGATGAGGTGGTTTTGACTCATAATTTGCCTTTTTCATTATTTTTGTTATTTTCCTAATAAAAGTGTTGGGGCAGTAGGAAACAGCATTTAGGGGCCCAACCCAACATGGCAGTTGTTGGGGACCCTAGAAATTAATTTGAATTAACACTCCTGCAATAGACATGGCCAGAAGTGCAGGTAACCTTGGATTTTCTTTCCACTTAGCATGCAGGGATAAATGCTGGCTGGCTGATGAAATTTATATTAATGTCTTAAGGTTGGAAACAAACTGTGTTGTTCTTCTGTAACAGCCGATAATTCCATGATCTGAAATGCAGACTTTTACACTGGCGTATATAAAATGAAAAAAGGATAGTGGCCAACAACGTTAACCCTTGCCCTGCCTTGTCGTTTTTCATAACGTGGACTGATAGGGCGGAAGGGCGAACTCCTGCCGTTTGCAAATTAAGAAAGATAGAGACTCGCGAAAAGACAGCGTGCCGTCATTAACAAGATCTTGCGATTGGTAAGACGTCTCTTATTATTGTTTTAGCTTTGCATTGTCATATGTACGAAACCATGCGGTGTAGATACATTGGACATAAAGAAAGCGTGTTTCTTGTGGGATTATGAGTACAATGGTACGCAGTTTTATTCATTTCGAGCCTATATCTATAATGTAGGGCTTGGTTGATGTAACATTGTCAGCCCTCCACGCGCGGTCCGCAAAAGCGCCGCTTGCCTCCCGCGGCCCCTGCCGGCCTTGGAACGTCTTGCAGCGCTCGTAAAAAACATTGCTTCTCAGAGACCAGATTGCAAGAGACACGTTTTTGGCGCTAACAAGCGCGCAATGAATGCCCCAGAGGCTACCAAAGATTTGAGGGAGACTGAATGATATGCCGGACTGGTATCCCCAGAAATACTTCAGGGGGACGTCGCATCGCCCCCCCCCCCACCCCCTTTCCCCTCTTATGTTGTTCAGAACAAACTAGCAGCCTGATATCAAGTGATTAACATATTTCAGTACAATTTACTTGTTGGGGTACGGCGAAAGGCGCCTACCAGGCAACACATGTCGCGCCAGGCTTGGAGCATACCTTAGGTATGGTGGTTGGTTTTATGACGGTTGAGATATGGCACGAAGTGCACACGTGATTTTCAGAAGGGGTTGCAACCTCGTGGAGGCCTGCATATTGGACGTCATCCCCACTGTTGCCTGCCGCCGGTTCGAACTCCGCCAGGTATTCTGCTGCCTTGGCTATCGGGGTCCTTCGTTGTCGTTTTTTACGCGGTCGTGGAAAGTAAAGCCAGCCGTAGGTTGAGTTTAAACGTGAGGCCTCGGCAAGTCCTGAGGGTGGAAGACGACTGCTGTTGTCATTTTGCTATCCCATAGTTTAGGGCAGGTGCGCCTGCTTTTCTAGAAGCAGCAGTTATCCTGACATTAGTTGAAGGACATTTTAAAATGGAGCGTTTTGGATGTGTGCATGATATTGACAATTTTGGCGGTTAAAGAGGCTTTCTGTGATGTGCTTATTCCTGGTGACTCTTCTGGGCATGGACTTAATCCATTACTGTTTTATGTCATATGGTATCATATTATGCAGATGGCGACAATTTTGCCTCTAAAAATAGGGTCGGCGACAAAAAGTACACAATTACTACTCCTGCTGACTGTTTGGGTCGTTCTCCAGGCCCTATATCATAGGGATGGAGAACTTTAACAAGAGTGACCTAATAGAAACCCTCTGACCGATATTTCAGGCCATAGCACTACGGGTGGGGGGCCGGGTCCGAGTCCAATCGGGTCCTTGATCTTTCGTCCCGAGGGCTCTCCGGCCACCCTTCGGACCTCCCCAAACAAAGTCCGAGGCCGAATAGGAGGCACTAGCCGAGACATAGCCCCCTGTTATGCCTTGTGGAACTCTGACCGACAAAGGGGGCTCCATCCACTGCTTCAGGCGTTCAGACCAGCGCAGATCGTGGTCTCCGGTCTTGCTCCTGCTTGTTAATTGGTCCCCAGGGTTCAGGCTGCCAGGGAGCCAACTGTTCGGTGTTCGTGGTCTCTGGGCGAATTAGACGCCCGCATTGGTCCAGGGATTCGCAGACGGTATAAGGGTACCTCTGACTGATACTCCAAGACACAATCCTGTGGGCCGCGATTCTGTATGTGACCTACAGCCAATCCTTCGGGCTCTCACGCCCTCCAACCCGGCCTTTGATAGTTTGTTCCTTTGGGCCGCCCAAGACCCTCTTCGGGTCCCATCGAACACCGTCCTTGGTCGGCTCGGGGCGTTTGCGAGCACACGGTCCTCTGTTAAACGTTGTGGGCCTCTGACAGCTACATGAGCACTGACCTGTGCAAATCATTGACGCTTGCTTTGTAGCTGGTTGGGAAGTAGGTCCTCAGGCCCATACCGATACAGGGCGGGATGTACGGAAGTGGTGGTGCCTGCCGGCATATAGACCCATGCAGACTCAGGGTGTCCCTGGTCGGTGCAAAGGGCCCTCTGACTGTCATTTGATGGTCCGTCCCGCAGGGTGGGGCCCCTGAATAAGACTTCGACCAGCCCTTCATGCCCTTAGACCTTCCAATCAAGCCCCTGATCGTCGGAGCCGGCGGTTCCTCCAGACTCTGCGGGCCTCTTCGAACATTGCCTCCAGCCGACCTGGGGCCTTGTTATAGATCAGTGTTTGCAATTACGCAAAAAAGACTACATCCAAGTAACTTACATTTTGGACTGCATGCTAATTCCCTGCCGAGAACGTGTACAGATATTTTGTCTCGCTCTCAGCACGATGGTTAACGCACGGATGCCTCTTATGAGGTGAACAGCCGATAACACTAAAAAGCCAATGACCGACATAACAGGCCCTTTGCCATCACAGGGCCCCACTAGGCGGCGCGGGGCCCCGACCGATGCAAATGGCAGGCTCCAGCTTTCTCCCTGCTTGGGAAACAGGCCCTTAAGCCCGCAAAAGTTTATCGGATGGTCGCCTGCGTCGATTGGGGCCCATGGGAGCGATGGGGCCAGTCGATCCACGACCACGAATTTCGAACAATTTATCCCGTGACGGCAATTTCCAAAGCCGGGACCATCCTGGCGCCCGCGATTGTCATTCAGGGGAACCTTTGCATTGGTTAGGGTCCCTGAGGCAATGAGGGACCGCTGTGTTGGTCAGGAGGCCACAGTACGCCTAACAGGTGAACCTCTGTCGGCAAGAACCCCTAGTTGGTTATGGTTTCGTTTTCTGAATAGGGACAGGAACTTGACCCCGAATGTCAAGGAGCCTCTTAAGTTGACGGGCTCGCTGATAATAGAAGGAGATAGGATAAATGATAGTGAAAGAGTTCATAATAAGACAGTGAAAGGGTCCTGTGTCAGACATAGGCCCAACAGCGAACGGGGCCCCCGAACTCCCCATTTTGGTCAGGGGACCGATAAACTGAACTGGGGTCATCTGCCCATTATTAGACTCCCTGTGTTGGTAAGCGACCCTTTGGTGTCAGTGAGGCCCCCTGTGGCGATCCGGCATCAATTGCTCCAGTCTGAGTGCCTTCCGCGTCAAGGAGAGGACCGATGTATGATGCATCCCTCTGTAGTCCTCCTGATCGACTAGGGGGCCCGGACACCGTGTATCCAGAATAGTAGCCGGCAAATAACCAAGGTGGTGGGTTGAAAAGGAAATCTCATTCAACCCCTGACCGGTTAAGACAATGGGCCCCTTGTACTCTACTTACAGGGTTCTCCGTCCGCGAAAGGCAAGGGGTCTACTTGGTGTTTAATCCACTGGCCCCTCAACGAGCGCATTCATCGGCATGATGATGCCAATGAAGAAAGCTGGAGGCCCTCGAAATAAAATGGGTCGAATCTGGTGAGTCTTTCGGGCGCTTTCCACCGGGAGCCCTATATCAGGCTGTGTGCCGCTCCCACTTATTCTTACCGAAACTTCGGCCTCTCCCTTGGTGTAAGATGGAGCTTTTGATATCAGAGATAGACTCTTCTCGGGCTTAAGTAATTCGATCGGCCCTTTTCAGACCAGAGATGTCCACTTCCTCAGTCTAAAACGTAGCATTTCATGATTAAAGTAGGGTCCTAATTGGATCTATGATGGGCCCTTTCCAGACCTGAGAGAGCCCTTTCCGTGCTCACGATGGGCCACACCCAAACCCGAGACGGAGCACTTCTGAGTTTGCAGTAGGCCCGTCCTGATCAGAGGCGGGCTCGTTTGAGTCCACAATGGGTATTTTTAACATATCCGAAAAGGGCCCACGAGCCTGAAACTGTTATAAGGGTTTCCGGCCTTGCAATTGATGTTTGCATGACCTGAGATGGTTTGTCTATGCTTACTCTGATGACACACAACTAACGAATGTCTTCCAGAAATTCTCCACGGGTCTCCTATGGGACACCTGGAATGTGGAAAAAGACAGTTTTGGCCCTTACATGGGGTACAATTTTCCCCGTGTACACACCGCTGCTGCCTTTCTGAGCTCACGACGGGCCCGCTCCAGACCAGAGATGGACCCTTTACAGGCCCAAAAGTGAAAAAGACGTTTTCCAAGCGTGAGGTTCTCTGTTTCTCAGTCTATGCTGAACTCCTACCCGACTTCAGATAAGCAGTTTCTGAATTTATGATGGACCCTTTCCAGACATGAGGACCCTCTCTCAGCCCACGATGGCCCTTTTCTCGTACTGAGACGGGTCGTTTCTGAGCATACGATAAGCCCTTTTCAGATCAGAAACGGGTCCCTACCCCGGCTGGAAGTGACTCGAGTGTTTTCCCGTTTCTAAATGGGCCATTCCTAGCCTTAGATGGGTCCTTCGCGGACTCGACGTGACTCTCTTCTGAGCTTAAAATGGGCCCTTTCCGCACGAGACATGGGCCCTCTACGACATGGGCTTGCTTTGGTAACACAATAAGGAAGTACTACATACCCGAAGATCTCTTCTGGACCACCTAAAATCATGGGAGGGGGGCTAAAATATACATTTATCCGCCTCAAAAATGGGGGGGGCAGTTTGGCACCTCTGCCCCCCCCCCCCCTTCCCTCCCGGATACGCCACCACTGTATGGGACGACAGCTGCCCGCCAATGTCTTGGTCACTCAGTGAATGCATGTGGCAACGAGTTTCATGTTCCACTGTTTATTACCTGAAGTGAGTTTGATGAGCTACCCACCAAAAGACAATTGAACGAAGTGAAATAAGGTTGTGCTCGTTGTTTTCGAGCTGTTTTAACTGTTTGAGAACAGCACACCCATATCTATTCCCACTTTTGGGGGGAAGTGCTCTCCTCTGCCTAAAAGCCCTGATATTGACATCGAGTTCGACGGTTTTGCTGCGTTCGTTGCTATCCATTCCTGATTTCTCAGGTGAGTGGAGCAACAACCCGAGGGCCAGCCAATTCGTCGACACATTCCGGCACTTGCGCGGGACGCGGCAGGAACATCACGTGGCTGGATTCCACAGCCATCCTGGGTGTGGCTCTCAGTTCCAGTCAGCTGGGCGCCGATGGCACCCCGTCCGGCGACCCCACATCGTTACGTCACCGTCTGCGACTGAAAAATCGCGGTGGGCTGATGAATCCCTCGGTAGGAGCGGTCAGGGATGGTTCTGAGAGCTGAAAAGCAGCTCCGCCGCTACATTGTGCAGCTGGCCGCGGCTTGCCATGCAGCGCCCTGGCGTATGCTAGAAAGTGAGTTGGTATGCCGCATCGGTCCGATAACGTGTGAAATCCCGGCCGCCACCCCCTTGGAACTCAATGCGGTTTGGAAAACCACCACACCGAGCTGGCCATGATGCTAGTGGCCACCTACCGACGGGTGTGTCTTCATGACCGGGCGAAGCTGCACAACGCTCTTCTGCAGAAGAACAGGATTCGCAACAAAAAATCACTCAAGCAGTGCTGTTTAGAGGACATCACGCCAGCTGCAGGCGCCGGCATTTTGAATGAAGTTGCCCTGTGACGTAGCCAGCAGCTTCCTACAGCTTTCACACATTTCCGATCTTCGGGCTCGTCCAGTGCATTCCCTGCTCTCTGTCTAGGCTTCTGTTGTACGTGATCCGTGATTTCGCAGGAAGAAATGACCGTTTTGATGTGCGGTGTTGAAGCATGCGAATCTGCGTACGACGTTTGCTCGATAATGTGTACCAATTAGATATATACTTGTTCGTGATTTATGTTAAGTTTTACTGTCAGTTTGCAGAAAAATTGCGCACGAATCCTAGACATTTTTTCTGGGAGGACGTTAGTGGCGCCTCGCGGCGGTCCGGTCGGCGGGTTGCATGTGCTTAGAGCACGTGCCTGAGAGTCAGGTATCGTGAAAGGCTTGTGAAGACTATCTGTTGCAGGACGATAGATCCGATGCAGCAACATTATTTGGCAATTGATTTGCATGTTAAATTAAGGGTTGTTGCGGCATTATGAAATAAATAAAATCTGAATCCCATGCCATTGGCGGATGATTTATTTGTGCGTTAGACTACATGGCATGACATTGCGAAGTTAAAATGTGGCTTTGTCATAATAAATGCATCATTCCCGTCATTGTTAATTAAACTATTGTTGTCCAAGTGACAAGCTCGTCTTGAGTCTTCAGAAGTATTTATTCCATTTATTAGAAACTGGCCAATCAATCCATGACCTGACCGGGTGCCTGCCCAACATATCTGAGCGTCAAGTGTTTGTGCTCTTCATCTCTCTGTGAAGGCCCTGGAACTGGCGAAGGCAGTGGAGGGCGATATTCCACGCCCCTCACGATGCAGATTCGGCAGTGCCTCGTGTGTCGGTGTCACAAACGCGGCTGTCGACCCGTGAACACTGGCAGCATCACCGCGGCACCAGGTGTGCCGAGGTCTACCCTACGGCGGTATCAGATATCGCGCCCCTTGACGCCCACCGTGGAATCCGGCACAACGGCGATGAACCCTACGGCAACTGTCCCATGAGCGTCATGCAGAATGGCAGCCCGCCGGTGCTTGGCGTGAGCGCAGACAGCGGTCGTGGTGGTCGGCGGCGGGGTTCTCCATACGGGGGACTCATTAAACAGTCAAATACAGCAAATATATGTTTTAGGATCACCGACAGATGACCTTGTCTCGTGTAGCCCTTTAGAATCGGTTCTAGCTTTAATTTTTGCCTCTACGATCTTGCGCATATGCTTCGCCCCATCTCTTGTGGTGCCCCTGTGAGAGCGAGTCTATGTTTCTGGGTTGCACCAATATGGCGGTCGTCTTCACGCATCAGCAAGCGGACCACTCCATTCAACTGTTGTTTCTCGTCCCATGCATATATACTCTGAACATACGGAGAGCAAATGCTCCATGGAAAAGAACTGCTAATGAAAGTGTTTGCTCTTGGCAAATGACAGTTAGACCACAAACAATGTTCTGCATAGCACGCTGCAGATATCATTCTTTTTGCAGCGGATGGAGGGTGTTGAATATCCCAGGTCGTATTTATTCACAAGCATTTGGCATGCAGTGTTTACCTTTGCTTAAAGCATGAAAGTGGTTGAGCTGATTGATGGCCAGCAGTGTGCGTTCTCATAACATAAAATACAGTAACGGAGGACCACCTAAACATATAAATCTTCTTTCGGGGCAACAGATACGTACCTAAGCGTCGAATAGGCCCGTTGGGCAACATTGCGGAATGGTGTCCTGAGTGATGTCACTGTTGCATTTTTGTCCCATGGCTTGGAAAACAGTGACGGCACTATACACTGACGCGTGTATAATTCATTAACATTAACATCTACCTGGAGAAATGGGTAGTTAAGTGAGACGCCAGCCTCTAGGATGTCTTGAAATCTCTTAAAGTGAGTGATAAGCTTGTCTGATGTCAAAAATTATTTTCTCTAGACTCGTGGGTCGGAAGACATAGGCACCAAAAGACGAACTGGAGCTCACCGAAATATTTTGTCGGGCGT
This sequence comes from Pollicipes pollicipes, assembly GCF_011947565.3. NCBI lineage: Eukaryota > Metazoa > Arthropoda > Thecostraca > Pollicipedomorpha > Pollicipedidae > Pollicipes > Pollicipes pollicipes. Next base: position 17,524,271 of record NW_023596921.1, read on the forward strand.
GAGAAGTTTACCATGCTCATTACCATAGATTAATATTAATTGCCGTAGATTATATTTCAAGTTACGTTACAAAAGAATGAAGCTGCAATGCTACAACAATAGCACAGATTGTTAAATCCAAATTCGCACTGTGGTATTCGACATAGCTACGTCATACTGGCAATTAACGGTTTGTGCGATCGCAGGAGTGGCCAAACAACAATCAAACACTTGTTCTTAAGTTCACGACATGCGGCAGATATTTTTCTCAGACGTCATACCGGCAAAATAACACGTAAAACAAGACCCTGCTTCGGACACGTGAGTGTTGAAGTCTTCTAAAGCGAGCTTAACACTCCCGCCAACCACTAGTGCCAACACCGATGCTTTCACAAGGACCCAAATATTTCCTAATTTGCACTAAATTGACCACTGAAACAGGTACATAGTAAACCATTACATCTCATTAACATTTGCAAGTTTAGCATCAGCTAAGGACTAAGCATATCAGTGTTGACCGAACGCAAAATGTTGTAACATCCATAGCGAATCAATTCCCATTGCAATATGCATTCAGATCGCCAGTGAACATCCTGATACGCCATGGTCTCTGACTGAATGATTTCCGTTTCAAGGCTTTCCTTAGATAGCACAACAGTCGATTTCATGCATGCCTCGAGGAGCTACTGCGAATTCACGTTTTCGGTATGGTTTGACAAATGCATCCGTCTAACTATGAGCATACTCAACAAACACCGATTTCAGAGAGAAATGACGTGATACACCGTTCCTGCAAACGACGACAGCTCATTTGGCCTCCTGGTGTCACGTGACAGAGGAGGGTGCCTGAGGCGGCAGAGGAGCTTTGTAGCCGTCACCGTCCGCGGCTGCGCGGCCCGTGCCGTGCCTGAGGTGGCAGACGAGCGTTGTAACCGTCACCGTCCTCGCCGCGCGGCCCGTGCCGTGCCTGAGGTGGCAGACGAGCGTTGTAACCGTCACCGTCCTCGCCGCGCGGCCCGTGCCGTGCCTGAGGCGGCCCGTGCCGTGCCAGAGGAGCGTTGTAACCGTCACCGTCTGCGGCCGCGCGACCCGTGCCGTGCCTGAAGCGGCCCGTGCCGTGCCAGAGGAGCGTTGTAACCGTCACCGTCCGCCGCGCGGCCCGTGCCGTGCCTGAGGCGCAGAGGAGCGTTGTAACCATCACCGTCCGCGCCGCGCGGCCCGTGCCGTGCCTGAGGTGGCAGACGAGCGTTGTCAACCAAGTCACCGTCCGCGGCCGCGAGGCCCGTGCCGTGCCTGAGGCGGCAGTAGGAGCTTTGTAGGCCGTCACAAACCGTCCGCGGCTGCGCGGCCCGTGCCGTGCCGGAGGCGGCCAGAGGAAGCGTTGTAACCGTCCGCCGTCCGCGGCCCGCGCGGCCCGAGGCGGTGCTGGTTGCGGCGACGGCAGCGACGGCGGCGCCGCCGGGCCCGTCCTGGGTCGTGCCCTCGTCCAAGGCGGCGCGTGTTCCGTCACCCGGAGACCATCGGAGGCGACGGAGAGGCGGTCAACCAACCCCCATCCACCACCCGGCGCCCACCCATCATCCCAAATTCATTAATACACTGTTCCGGCCGCGCCATTAATAAGATAGCAATCTATCCGCGAGCCAGACAACTTTGATAAAAACTCATCGCCGGCCTAATAGAAGCGGGTCTGAGGCTAATGGAAAAATTAGCCAAGTGAAAACTTCTCATTACAGCCGGCCTGAGCCGGGCTTGTTGGCCAGATTCGGGGCCGATATGGCTGATGAACGGGGGCTGCGGCCGCCCGCGGCAGCGCGCCGACTGCGGCTCACTCACTGGCGCCCGACTGGGGCCGGACTAGGGTCGGGGTGGGGCCGGACTGAGGCTGGGGTGGGGCCAGGACGGGACCGGACTGGGATCGGGCCTGGGCCGGACTGGAGGAGGACTGAGGCCGGACTAAAGGCGAGCTGGGGCCGGATTCGGGCCGAGGTGGGGCGGGACTGGACCAGACTAGAGGCGATATGGGGCCGGACTAGGGCCAGACTGGTTCAGGGTGAGGCCTGATTGGGGCCGGACTAGAGGCGGATTGGGGCCGGACTTGGGCCGAGATGGGGCCGGACTGGACCGCACTAGAGGCGGACTCGGGCCAGAACAGTGTCGGAATGGGCCAAACTTGAGACCTACTCGACGGCTGCGGCCCTTTGACACAACTGGGGGTTGACGGTCGGCTGGTGCTGCCGGCTTCGAACAACCACGGCTGCCGTTTTATAGCTCTTTAGGAGTGACTAGCCCTCACCCTCCGACGTTTGTTTTGGCTTTCCCAGCATGAAACGGAAATCATCATATAAGCCACTAAATGCGCCAAAGCGGCGCGCCGTATTTGGGAGCACTCTGGTCTCCGACTTTCATTAATTACCTTTCATTGAGCTACTTCCTGCGGAGGGCCACCCGATAGCTCTGCTTTCGACGACCAGTCTTGGACTGACTTGAATCGGGAGCAGTTGTCCGTGAACGGAGACGTGTTTCATAACATTGGGACCTGTTGACCGGTAACGGGACTGCGAGTAATGGCCAGGCTGCTGAGAGCTGGTGCCTTGCACGGATTGCTGACTGATGGAAGCTGCCGACTGACTGGAACTGAGGCGTACTCACTGACAGGGCCCGGACTGAACTGAGGCGTACTCACTGACAGGGCCCGGACTGAACTGAGGCGTACTCACTGACAGGGCCCGGACTGAACTGAGGCGTACTCACTGACAGGGCCCGGACTGAACTGAGGCCTACTCACTGACAGCCCAGGACTGAACTGAGGCGTATCACTGACATGGCTCGGAACTGAACTGAGGCGTACTCACTGACAGGGCCCGGACTGAGCTGAGACGTACTCACTGACAGGGCCCGGACCTGAACTGAGGCGCACGCACTGACAGGGCCCGGACTGAACTGAGGCGTACTCACTGACATGGCTCGGACTGAACTGAGCGTACTCACTGACAGGGCCCGGACTGAGCTGAGACGTACTCACTGACAGGGCCCGGACTGAACTGAGGCGCACGCACTGACAGGCCCGGACTGAACTTGAGGCGCACGCACTGACATGGCTCGACTGAATGGGTCATGTCGAGGAGAAGCTGTCGCTGCGGCACGGGACATTTCCGTGCGTAGTGACTTCCGCGTGCACCACTGGCGCCGCTACAGCCCGGCCTAGGCCGTCCTTCGGTCCGGCAGGCGAGGAGGCCACGTCAGAGCCGTTCGAGAAAGACACGGAAACTTGAGTGAAGAGACGTCCTCCCCTGAGACTCAGAATCCCCTCCTACTGGAGACGACGGGGTTCTAATCCAAGGTCACCGACTTTCCAGGGCGACACCACAACAGTAGCAGGAGCCCTGTGAGTGGGTCGCAGCCGGGCAGGTCGTCGGCCCCGTCCTTCCCGCGGCACCTCAGAGGACTTGCGATCCACAGGGACTGAGCTGTGGATGCGATCCACATGGACTGGAGCTGTGGACTGCGATCCACAGGGACTGGTGTCTGTGGACTGCGGATCCACAGGGACTTGGAGCTGTGGACTGCGATCCACAGGGACTGGAGCTGTGGACCTGCGATCCACAGGGACTGGTGCTGTGGACTGCGATCCACAGGGACTGTGCTGTGGACTGCGATCCACAGGGACTGGAGCTGGGCTGCGATCCCAGGACTGGTGACTGTGGACTGCGATCCACAGGGACTGGTGCTGTGGACTGCGATCCACAGTGGACTGGAGCTGTGGACCGCGGTCTACAGGGATTGTACCGCAGGGACCGATCCGCAGGGACTGAATCATGGGACTGACGCTTTGGACCGTGATCCACAGGGATTGTACGCAGGGACCGATCCGTAGGGACTGAATCATAGGGACTAACGCTGTGGACCGTGATCCACAGGGATTGTACCGCAGGGACTGATCCGCAGGGACTGACGTTGTGGACCGTCATACACAGGGATTGTACTGCAGGGACTGATCCGCAGGGACTGATCCGCAGGGACTGACGTTGTGGACCGTGATCCACAGGGATTGTACTGCAGGGACTGATCCACAGGGACTGATCCGCAGGGATTGACGCTGTGGACCTAATCCACAGGGACTGAAATTGGTTTCGGGCTGCCTCAGAAGTTGGTTCGGGTGCGTAACGCGATATAGTTTGTGGCTGGGCACCATTTCGATGTAGCTCAGAGGTTCAGAAAAGAGGCTTGGAAATTGATTAGAGAGCGAATCTGCCACTCTCTTTAAGGCATGGGATGGCTGATCACGGTCAGCAGAGCCCCGCAAAGAAGAAGCAGACAAAAAAAAAATATGGGAAGGAGAGAGGAGGCCAAGAAAAGCCCGCCACTCTTGATTCCCGCAATATTTGAGCCGAAATATTGCAAACACGTGGCATAGGCCATATGATTAGTTGGTCTAACAGTAAAAAAACCTGATATTGCGTATATGAGGGCACCTTTTCTAAAACGCACTACGATACTGTTACTTTCAATTGTCGCACATACCCAAAGCATCTTCGACTGCAGAACTTGAAGATGGTATCTGGCTCTGCTCTAATTCGCCTAATGGCGTACGCCAGTTAAACTGGAAATCACATCTTACAACATCAGAACAGATGCTGACATCAGCTGGCAAAACATGCCGTCATACAAGTGCGTTTTTCGGAAGATAGCATATGCCAGAACAGCACCATGATTCACACAGGAAGGGTCACATATATTTGAAATGGACAGAATGATGCCTGGCCTACTGCGCAACCGACCATTCTACTGTATTTCAACCTCTGCTCGCAATGCACTCCAAAGCATATAACGTGCTAGCCATACAAGTTTCCTAACATTCCCTGGCGTGCAGTTTACATCATCTGCGGCACCTGGAAGCTCGGGCGTTTAACGTATCTCCGCGGGGCCGGGCGCAGCACAGAAGTGCTCTTACCAACATTTAGCGCCATCGTTTTGACGAGTTCAGACGCGTCGTCCGGGCGCGGCTAAGAGCACCTCGGCGCTGCACCGGTGGAGAAGCGTGCCTTACAGGGCGATCCCGCTCCACCGGACGACTCCCGTGGGGCGGTGATGTACCGCCGGCCGTCCGTGACGCCGCGCATGGCGGTCCGGTGGGCTCTGCATCACTGGCTGTATGGACCGCCGGCCGGCCAGCACGCAGTCGCGGCCGCCCGCGCGCTAAAAACGCCGCCGGCAGAATCGGGCGGCGGCAGATGAATGGAGCATTAGAGCGCGCGCCATGGGGTGTCCGGGGGCTCGTTTGGGGCCGCACGCATCGCCTAATCCTCCCCTGAGTCGGTAAGCATTATGAATGGCCGCCGCCTGATGCATGGCTGCTGGCGCGGCCGGCAGTTATGCAAAGTTACCGGTATCGTACGCTGATCTGGCCTCATCCCTGGGAAATTTCCGCTTTCAGAGGATTAACAGTTACCGTTTTCCACTTGCTACCGCTTCCATTAGAATTAGCCCCGGAATCTGTCTCGTATAAAAACACGATCCCAGATCTCATTTAGATGAAGGAAATACGCGTTTCAAATTAAGCCGATTAAGGCCGGGCTTTGGGTCCTAATGGCACTTTCGTCGGTGGATTTAGAGCATAATTGGTTGTCTTCGTCAAAGGGTTTAGGTGATTGTTATTGATAGTCTGAATCGCAAGATGGCGATAGAACCGGAAGATACAGGGCTGTCGCTGAATCAGGGGCTGGTTTCTTATTCCAAAGTGTCAGCTCTGTGTTTGCTCACGGGCTGGAAAATTGCGGTACAGAATGGTCGGCACTGATCGCTGCATTGTGTGCTATGGTCTCAGCAAAAGCACTATTCGTGGAAAAAAGAAAAGTGTGTGCCGCTTAGATCTCCAACCAGTCTTCTGCAAACCTTTTTAGTTTTCTCAAGTGCCTTCAGAAGCATTCAGCAGATAAGAGCGGAATCCTGACTAGCCGAGTTTCAAAGCCCCCCGACCCTTGTTCTAAGAGAATCAACTTGCGATAAAGTCGGGTTGCCGAGCCGGGACCTGGTCATTTTAGGTGGCGGACTGGCGGGGGGGCCATACAGGGGCAGCAGCCAGAGCTTTGGCTGCGAGGGGGCACACAGGGCTAAGAACGGCCTCCTAATGGCGAAAGGCCCCCACAACAACAACAAAAATCCGGATATGGTCAAATTGTTAATAAGGGCAGGGTTGCATTTGTTTGATGGTTGTTTTTACCCGTATACATCTGGAACAAAGACCAGAAGCTATTGCGAAAACAATTCTATGAATTCCGAAGGTAGCAAATTGAAGAAATCCTACGTTAAACTCCTGCATCTCATAATTCACCAGCACTCTTGATTTTATTATACTTCGTTGGACTTTTTCTGAACTGAAAGGACCCAGAAACTTTACCAGAATTTGTATCCGGATTCTACAGAGATAATGAGAACCCCGCAAAAGTAGCTTATAGATCAAATGTGTAAAAACTTGCCGTACATGGCCAGCCCATGTTCGTCTAGAGGTGTGCAATATTCAGTTAGAGCTGGCTGGTGCGAAACATGTAACATGGTTTTGAACATGCACGATCAAGGTCGTCTGAAAAGTGCAATATTCAGTTGGAATTGATTAGTGCGAACAAAATATGCAACATGGTTTTAAGCATGCACGATCAAAAATCTAAGCCAGCACAGCTCCGACGCTCGGCGTTGCAGTCTCCGTGGGCCTCACGGCGTCAGCCCCGTGACTCTATTGAGCGGTGGATAATGGGCGGACTGAAATGTAGAGATGGACTGGAAAAAGTATAGGCAGAATTTCTATTTTTCGTCATGCTCTTACTGTTATCTGTCCAGAGGGTATTATCAGTATTGTACGAAAAGATGTGCCCTAGCCTAATCTCCGAGCTGTATGAACTGATTTTAAGAGATTTTCTGAAGCATTCTTTTACGCGACTACTTTTACGACTGCTATTGTCGCGCGCATGGCGCCTGCTGCATGGTGCTACTTGCAGTAGCCAGCGCCGTTTGGTTTTACGGAAACTGCAACCTTGGTCATTGTAATCCCTGCTCCCCGCGATTGCAAGCGCGTGAGCTGACAACTTTTCGAAGTAAGCTGACAACTTTTCGACGTAAGCCGACAACTTTTCCACGTGAGCTGACAACTTTTCGAAGTGAGCTGACAACTTTTCGACGTAAGCTGACAACTTTCCGTTTCACTGGTCGATTCTCGAAAAGAATGATGAACGTTCTCAGGCAAACGTGGTACGGTATTATCATTTTCTTGGCTCATTTCGACACATCCTTTTTAACAATAAAGAGACCCTTCCCTTTTCTGGGCAAGGGGCCCTTGAGCAGGACACTAGGGGCACATTATTATTCCCGATCAGGGGCTGAAGGCCCATTCTGTCCCAGCGTGGGGAACCCTCCGGCTGCCATTTTGACCACAATGGGGTGCCTGGTCGATCTGGAGGCTCTTACAGGGATACATCATATCACAATGGTCCCTTCCCTGGCGCGGGAGGCCTTCTGACCCGCGCAGTTGACCCTGGATTGGCACAGAGACCTCATTGACGTGACAAGATCCCTGATCGCCGCAGATGGTTCAATAATTGGCGCGGAGACTGCATTTCGGCTAAATGGATTCAAAGCTGGAATTAGGTTGGACAGTCCACTATTCGGTACTGGGGACTCTGACTGACAAAGGGCCCTTCCGTTGTCTCAATATGAGCTCTCATAAGCTCTCAAGTTTTTATTCTTAGACGGCCCTGAACCACGCAAGAGGCCCTCTGACATTCACGATCCCGCAGCGGTGTCAAAAGTTTCTGATTTACCGGACATGATCCGCGACAAAAGCTGGCACGTTTGCGAACCAATTTCTATGAAAATTGCGAAAATGAAAACGAATTTTAACAGACCAGGCCATATTGTCACAGATCATCACAGCTAAACGATATAAGTTTGATGTTGGTCTGTATTCGCTAACGTTTGCAGCGTGAGCGTGCGTAGAGCACATGCCGAAACGTTGCCGTCTCGCTGTATGACCAAGTTAAGCCATAAGATACTGCTAAACATAGTAGCTTTAATCAGGATAGTTTTTAGTAGGTGACGGAAACATACTACAAACTGCATTTTACCAGTGCTGATGTCACAGATCAGTGTTGTCAGCGTTTTTCCAATGCACCCCATATCATTGCTTTTCACAGACTTTTCAGCCAAGATTCACTTCACATACTAAACAACATAAAATACCAAATAACTAGGCTTATTTCTAGTCGTGAGAATCATGGCTGGCCACAGCATCTTGCGACGCACGTGATCAGTTTGCTACGCAGCATTTTAAAGCGTCGTGTCATTTGAGACATGGGCTCCATTGCTCCCCACGCGGTAATGCGCTGGGTTCAGTACAGGGTGTTGGACTGTTGTTAGTTGTGTTCATGTGAGAAGCTGACTGGCTAGAAGAACGTACCAAATCGTCAGCTTTTAAGGTAATAACGTGAAAAAAAATAGTTGCCGATCAAGGAGCATTGTTGTTTGTGGACACGTGAACCGTAGCTTCAGAGGTAAACGGAGGTGCTGGAGCGTGGCATTTCAGGGATTCATCCGGGGCTTCCTGTTTCTGAGAGGAACAGCGGCTTTAAGGTAAGAGATCGAAGAAAAGCGTGGAAGGAAGAAAAATGGCTGAACCTGCCTCCAAAATATCCGTAAAACAGTTTTATCCCAGATTTGGCGCACTTTTTCGCAGTCGGGAGCAGGGGTGTAGATTTTCAAAAGTAGTTTTTGGATGGTTGAACTCCCCAAATCATGATAAATGAAGGATAATGGACAAAAATGATAACAAAAAATATTATACTGCATCCATGGTTAGGAAACACTATCTCGTCTCATCCCCCCCCTCCCCCAACTGAATAGGAACCTAAAAGCCTTTAGGCTGGTTATGTTAAGTATGCTTTCCTCTGATAATTTTATCAGGTTAGTCTGAACCATTGTTCAGTGTTTGATGGCCGGGAAATGAAACGATATTGCAAGTAAATCCCCGAAACAAAAATATTCGGTGGTTATGCCGCATTACGTTTAGTTTGTCTTTGTTTTTGTGACTTATCGCATTTAGAGATACCTTGCAACGGTTTCTAAAAGATTTGGCTCCAGGTGCCTATTCAGACGGTTCCAAAGTTCGTCGTTGACAGAAAAGGCACTTTTTCATCCCTGGTTGGAGATGCCCAATCATTGGTGGATCTTATAAACAATCTGTTTAGCCACGTACAACTGTAAATGACGAACCGGAAAATACCGGTTCCGTTTCTAATGTTCCGATCAGCGGCTCCTAAGCCTATGTGTGACATCTTTCTTGCCGGTAAACACGACCGAGGTGATGATAGCGTGCCTAGAAACGAACTGGCAAAAGTTTGTGGAAAGTTGCAGAAAGATATTATTCCAAGATGGCGACGAAGAAATACCGGCGATGGTGGTCCGTGAAAGTAAAGGAGAATGGCTTCCATTCATTTGTAGCATATGGTGATTCGAGAATCCAGACGGTCGTTTGGAAATTACTTCTTAAAATCCGGTTGGGTTCAATCGAATCTTTAGACCATGTAAGCCAATATTATCGGAATAATTACGTCGTTGCTCGTGATTAATCTTCTACCTTGGACCATTCTGTTCCATTGACTGTATATTTATGTTTAAATTGAAAGACATCAATTTCATTGATAGTATACCAGCTTCAGCGGTGGTCATTGCGATGATTACTACCAGGCTGTTATTGGGCTATAGAGAATGTACCGTTTTAATAGGGAATAAATGCATTCCTGTTTTACAAAACATAAATTTCGTTGGCATGTCATTTCTCTAGGCAGGCAATTCCACCAACAAAATGTTAAAAGCTTTAAGGTGTATCAAAAGGAGTTTTTGTGGATTTCGAGATTTCCATTGCTGACAACTGCACCCCCGTGAGAAACATCGATGGTGAGTGTACCCGACACTCAAGCGGGTGCCGGAATACGGTTCGCGTGCACCATATTTAACACACTCGTGTGTTTTACACCTGGTGCGCAGAAATTTCTTGGCCACGTATCCTGTAGAGGAATAAATGCGTCTCCGAGTTCCAGTAGAGCTCGGACTCGTGTTCGCGAAGCCGTCAGGGCTCCACCGTTGATAGCTGAGCATGTGTAAGCGATGCTTTCAGGCGGCAGCCCCCGCTCCGAGCGAGTTCTCACTTAATGATCCACTTTCCAGATAAATGGATAACTTTAATTAAGTTGATATCACGAACCCGATCTAATTTTCCCGGAGTTGCTAAACACAGAGATTGTCATTACTCTTATCTCACGCGCCCTGAAAAGAAGTTTTGTAATCCATGAGATAGCCTTCTTTGTTTTCACGGTACTAATTTCGACTTGTAATTGAATTTGAAGACGTCGTCGACGGCTGAAGGGAGGTAATTAAAACCTTTGATTTATCTTGCTAGTGCCAACACACGGGCACTCAGGAGCTGCGAAACCATTCCCATCCAGGCAAGCAATCCCAAACCAGTGTCCTTGGCTGTCCTCGGTTCCGCCCAATCATGGGGCGCTCACATCCTCTGCCCAAGCCAGGAAGCAGGCTCAGGCGCTCGACCTGCATGAAACAGCAGCGTTTCATGAGATATTTTAACGGATGCCTTCATTCCCATCTGACTGGAGGTAATCGTTTTGTTTGAATTGGAACTCGAGCAGACAGATGTAAAAGCAATTCAAACCAATCTAACCAGCACCACACACATGTCTTGCATTGCAACCAGAGCTGTATATGTTGACGGATAACAATCACGTTATATTATGGGACGTGGCATTAATTTACCCAGTTGTTCGTTGTTCTCAGACAAAAGAGTGAACGTGACCGGGCAGATGATAGCTGACGAAGTCAGGAAGATCGTTCTCGTCCAGACACCAATGGTCAGTGCAGCCCGTCAAAATACATAAGAATATGCATGTGGACTGGTAGTCAACAGGAATGACAAGAACGTGTGCTTTCTTTTATGGCTTCGAGTAACGATGGCCATCTTAGGCGGGCTATCTCCGGCAACTGCCCACGAGGGCTCAGCTTACTTAAGCCCCAATCATATTCGGACATCCGGACGAGTGCTGCCTTATGTGCAATGTGATGTGGAGGCCGCCGTCTTTCTTACATTATATTGGAGGCATTTCAGCTTTTCAAATCGCAAATTTATGATCGATGCTGTTCAGAGGCTCAGAAATCAGTTCATGGCGTATTTCCTATTGCAGCAAGCACACCAAAGCATCAGCACGCACGCACACAAAATAGTCTTAAAACACGCATTGTCACCACAAGGTTAATTTCCAGGTATTGCAGGGATATGGTGTCCTCTAAGAGTTGACTTGGTTTGTCGGTGGGTGGAGGGGCTGCATCTGCAGGTGCCGGCTCAGCAGATCTACGGCGACCAGGTGATACTTCGCGCCCTGCAGATGCATCAATGGCCACTTGTAATGTGCATCATTGGAAGGCCTTCATGGTGTGCCATTTGTTTGTGGCCAATGGAATGGCGAGCGTCGCATGGACTCGCCATATATGTTGGGTTACCAAAAACGCGGATCGAGGTGAAGTTTAAGTGATTATGTTTATGGAGCATCTTTGTGATGACTAAGCAAGGTAGTGTGTTTTCATTGTTTTCTTGTCTTACGTGGCTGGTTTAAGGTCTGAGGTCTAAGCTGCCAATCAATTTAGTAATGCTTTTTGCCAAAGCAGTGGCTAACCCGTGCACCAGATTGCCAAGTCACACAACTTGTACTCGGAAGCAAATTAGCCAGTTTCACTGCTTTCTCTTCAGTGGCATGGCCAGGATTTCAATCAAGACTGTATAAATTGAGACATAGTTAACCACTTCAACCAAAGGTGCCCTATATCATCGCTATAGGGACCCTATTTTTAAAGGGGGACGATTTAGGCTTAAGGATCCCATCCAAATTCCCCAAAGGCCCGATTATCATGCTTTAGAAGCCTGACTGGTGTCTTAAATAGAAAAAAAATGCTGGCTCCTTCAGTCATATTCTCCCTTCCTCAGGGCACCTCCAGGTGGAGTTATGGCCCCAAACGCCTCCTCCTCTACTTGGCTACTTCGCTGACCCCCCCCCCCCCTGCTCCTTTTTGGCCTCAGGAGACTTTTTCCCCGTCTTTATCTGCCATTGCCCCATGTCTCCATCCATCCCAGCGTTTGTTTGATTTGGTTTGGTTTGAATTAATACTCTTTCGGCCGGGATTGACCATTTCAGGGCGATGGAATGAAGTAGAGCGGGTAATGCTGAGGTAAAGCTACATACACCTGAGGGTCCATCCGCTGAGGCTCAGCCCGCACAGGGACCCCTGTTCGGGATATGCGTTGGCACTCGGACGGGGCGCCGCCAGTGGGCGCTTTAGCACCCTCCTGGCTGACGCACGCAGCTTGCCCCGGACATACAGGGCGCTGCGAGGATACGGGGTGAGCCGAGAATGAGGGGAAGAAGGGTGGATCCAGCGTCCTCCTCCTCAAGCATCGGTCCTCCAGCGTCCTATTCAACTATCATTAATTCAAACCCCGAACCTTCAACTAACCAAATACACCAAGCAAACGATCCAGTTACAACAACCACACTTAGTCAGCATACAAAGGCTTTACAAATATCAAAGCTAAACACGCGTCCGGATGGCCGGCTGGATATCCTTCCCTCGGGTGGGGGGTCAATTTGAAACCCCCCCCCCTGAGATCTCAGGAACTAAGAAGCTAGAGACACGAAATTCACCGTGTGTGTCGGTGTGTACGTGAATTCACTTAGGTCAAAGTTTGACGCTCCTTAGTCATGACCTTCGGGTCAAATAAGGTCAAGCAATGTCAAACTCCAAGCTGGTTTCCAAAGCGTCCTCAGAACCTAGATGCCTGTACTAGTCGAAAGGTCACACGCTCGTTTAAGCCCAGTGATCTTATTTTACCTTTTAAATGTCATGGTGACCAAAATTATATAAGGCTGTTTTGAGTTTCGCAATTGAATAAGCGGCAAAGATTACGCTAGGCAGTTTTCCCTAAAAACAACATGTTTTCTCGGATCATTTCAGGTCAGTGACCTATTTTGAGCTTTTAGAAGTTCATGGAAGATGTATAATGCGGTTGCTGTTATCAATGTATTCGAAATGGACACCAGAAACTACCACACAGAACAAGCTCTAGAGCATTAAAACAGGTTGATTTTGACCTTGGTGCGACCTTCATACCTGACCCTAGGTCAATGAGATTTGGTCCTTCAATTGTCGTGCCGCCTCAGAAAGCATCTCAGAGACGTATGGCTTCGTCTAACACTACGTTTCTGCATCAGATTGAAAGATACCCTAGAAATTGGCTTCGCTGAACACATGGCCTGGCTTTGGCCTGCCATAGACCAGCGACCTTAGAAGGAACATCTAGATTTTATACCAAACGCCCCGCTATTTAGCTGTCTACAGCTATACACAATTTGGCGTGGCCACACCGCGCCGTCCGGAAACTATTCCGGAACAGCCTGCGGGGGGTTCAATTTGACCCCAACCTAGTGCGTGTTAACCCTTGTCCGGATTCAGCGCTTTTCATACCAAGAACGGATGGGGGGGTTGCTGTGACCTACCTCCAACCATTTCCATGCTAGGAATGATAGAGCCTAGCGGTGATCGAACAGTGGATTGAACTCAGCGATCTCGTCATTAGTTGCAAGGTCTGTGTTGCTTCGTCTATAACTGGTCCCACTAGTTCCGCCTACGGTCCACTCATCGCGAAAATCGAACCATCTCAGTTTATGTACCACTGTTTACGGAATATGTAACGCAGCAGCATGAAAATATGCAGCCGTGCTCCATTTATTATTTCGAGTATCATGTTACTTGTTACGGTGTGTTTGATCAAAAAGTGAGGATATATTGTCTAGGGTTCTGTAAACATGGCAGTGCGCGCTCCGCTGCCACAATTGCCTAATTTGCCGGCTGGCGGCCGTCGCCCGCGCTGGCAGCAGATCGCTGTGCAGTGTCCCTAAAGACGTCTTTAATCAAAAATCAGAAATATCAAATGCACGTTTTGGTTGTAAGATCACGCCCCGTGGCTGTATGCCGAATGCCGTGGAGGCTTTTACAAGCTCGGGTGGGATTTTACAAACTGCCAAGTAACTATTTGGAAATAATCTTATGGAAGTTTGCATCGTCCGCCTCCCCCACTCGCCATCAGAATGATGGGCCAAAGCGTAATTTTTGGGAGTTTCACAACCTCCAATGACAACGTGGAAGAGGAAAATTGGCCTTTACATTGGGTCTCATGTCGGCAAACACCCGTTCCGATCTCAGAAAAGCTACTGTTATGTTTGTCACACCTGACGCCGCGGCCAGGTCCCCACAGCGCGTGAAAGGACAGGCCTGTGAACTATACTCGCCCCGGCGCGCGGATAGTTCACAGGCTGATACGTCGGTTGTCCCCTGCATCAATCCACAGACCCCCGTCCCCACATGTCCTTGCCAACCGATCACCCCTCCATCACACATCACAGCCAACTGTCCACAGGCCAACCGGCGTACCTGCCAACTGTCCACAGGCCGACCGGCGTACCTACCAACTGTCCACAGGCCGACCGGCGTACCTTCCAACTGTCCACAGACCCCCGTCCCCACATGTCCTTGTCAACCGATCACCCCTCCATCAGACATCACAGTCAACTGTCCACAGGCCAACCGGCGCATCTGCCATATGTCCGCAGGCCAATCGGCGTAACTGCCAACTGTCCACAGGCCAACCGGCGCACCTGCCATATGTCCACAGGCCAATCGGCGTACCTGCCAACCGTCCACAGGCCAGCCGATGTGCGTGCCAACTGTCCACCGACCAACGGTGTGCGTGCCAACTGTCCACAGGCCAACTGGCGCACCTGCAAACTGTCCACAGCGCCAGCGGACGTACCTGCCTACTGCTCATAGCCCCACCAACAGACGTCCCTGCCAACTGCTCACAAACCCCCCAGTAGACATTTCTGTCCACTGTCCACGGTCGCACCAGCAGACCCTCCCACTGTCCACTGCCCCACCAACAGACGTCCCTGCCCACTGCCCACAACTCCACCAGCAGACGTCCCTGCCCACTGTCCACAGCTGTCTAGCAGACGTCCCTGTCCACTGTCCATAGTGCCAGCAGACGTCCCTGCCCACTGTCCACAGCCCCACCAGCAGACGTCCCTGCCCACTGTCCACAGCCCCACCAGTAGACGTCCCTGCCAACTGCCCTCAACTTCATCAGCAGACGTCCCTGCGCACTGTCCACAGCTGTCTAGCAGACGTCCCTGCCCACTGTCCATAGTGCCAGCAGACCTTCCTGCCCACTGTCCACAGCCCCACCAGCAGACTTCCCTGCCCACTGTCCACAGCCCCAGCAGCAGACGTCTCTGCCCACTGTTCACAGTCCCACCAGCAGACGTCCCTGTCCACTGTCCACAGCCCCAGCAGCAGACGTCTCTGCCCACTGTTCACAGTCCCAGCAACGGACGTCCCGTTGCGAGCGTGCTCCATCAGAGTGCTTGTTTACCACGCGGTGTCCCCTCCCCTAGACCTCCCTCCGCCGGGCCGTGTGGCTAACAGGCCGCTCTCGATGCCCCCACTCATTCGCCCTAATCTGCGTTAAATTGCTCTCGGCACGGCGATGGAAAATTGCCAATTACCGCGATTCCTTCTCGTTGCTGCTTGTTAGTTGGACGGATGCGAACACGGCAGGCTCGGCGGGGGATGTGGTGGGGCGGGTACAGAAGCTCAGCGACTGATGCAGTGGAGTTGATGTGTTGGACTGGACGACTGAGGCGGAGATACCGATATTAGAGGCTGCGTGACCGCTGCGGTGGAGTTGATGTGTTGGACTTGGGCGACTGATGCGGAGAGACCGATATTAGTATATAGACCGATATATATATATATATATATATATATATATATATATTATATATATATATATAGACCGATATAGACCGATGCCTCACGCGTCACCGATTTGAGGGAGGCTGATACGGGAAGCCAAGCTACTCATATTCGGGACCGTCCGTTGAAAAATAGTTAGGATGGTAAGAGCCGGATGCTGCTCGACTGATGTGGACGGTGACTGTGAACATGCACGTGCACGAATGTTGACTACAGGCACTTGTATTCCGGAGGCCGCGCTTCTTGACGTGGGGACTGATGTGGATAGATCAGACCGGGGGCTAGACGGTTAATGTGGTGCAGCTGACTGGTGTGTGGTGTGGAGCCCGCTACTGCAAGCTGTGCGGCTGACGTGGCGCGGACGAATACACGAGGACACCCGGCTGATGTGACGGAGGCTGGTGTAGGATGAGAAGCTGATGTGGTAGAGGCTGGTGTACGGACGCCCGGGTGATATCATGGAGGCTGGTGAGGGACGCCCGGCTGATGTGGGGGAGGCTGGTGAAGGACGCCCGGCTGATGTGGGGGAGGCTGGTGAAGCACGCCCGGCTGATGTGGGGGAGGCTGGTGAAGCACGCCCGGCTGATGTGGGGGAGGCTGGTGAAGCACGCCTGGATGATGTGGGATGCTGGTTTAGCATGCGGGGCTGATGTGGGGGAGGCTGATTGATGATGCCTGGCTGCTGTGGTGGAGACTAGTGTAGGATTTGATGTGGTGGAGGCTGGTGTAGTGGATCTGGTACGTGTACGTGCGTCGTGCGGCAGACGTCAGGAACGCTTATCACAGACCTAGGCCATGTAAATTGTGCAAGTGGCGTTATATGGAATGTTGCGTCACCGACATGGGGGGCAGCGCAGCAGGCTGTGCTACTGATTTGGCGGGACTGAAGCACTGAGTTACCCTGCTGGCGAGGGACTATTGATTCGCTGTTAGGCTACACTCCTGGGTAGTGTATATATCATATAATTGGCGTTTTGTGGCCCGACAGACCTCGTTTTTTGCTTTTCTCCGGTGAGGCCGCAGGCGGCCGTATTCCTGGCGCCACTGACGACTGGGGCTCCGTGACAAGTCACCGTTTGGAAGAAAAACTTATAGGTCTTAAGGGCGTTTCTGTTCGCACATCGCTCATCGATGTACGTGGAAAAGCTCTACGATTGCAACTCGCGCGCTCACCCGCCCTCCTCCCCCCCCCCCCTGCTCTAATGTTACGGGATCCGAACTGGCCCATAACGGTCAAACAACGCGCGCAGTGAAATCAGGTGTTCAACCTCAGCTGAGAAGTGCACTGACATCTTTGGACTGCCATAGACCAATCACTTCCTGCGGGCATCTGGCATCTGTGAACTACAATAGACCAATCCTTCCTTCGACGCTCAACGCCCAATTTCTTCTCCCTGAAGGCATTATAAGCTTTTCTGGGGGAGGGATATATATATATATATATATATATATATATATATATACGAGTGCTTAGCCCGATAGATTGCTTCACGTTGAATGACCTATTGTTAAGATTTGTTGTCATGTACTTGAGACAAAACGACGAGAAGTGAGCGGAGGCACAAAAGGTGTTTGTTTCACACCTGGAACAAAGGTAAGTACTCCATAAGTGAGGCTACATGCAAACGCCGGGCCTTGTTTCAAGCGATTTCGGTATGCTAATGACCTTTTGTTGTGTCTTGTGCCCACTTGTATATTGTATGGCTGCCATTCCATTTCGCCATCGTGCTATTAGGCGTCTGGAGCCCGGTAGGCTAGCCCCTAACAAGCTGTTCAACATAGCATGCAGACGTGCGTCCCGACCACGGATGATGACCTTTGACCTTTGATGACCTTTGATGACCTCCACATCATCTGCAAGGGAGCACCGCCTTCTGGGGTTGTCCAAATAGCTTTCATCGAATACCGGGCGGCGATGTGGTGCGCAAAGGTAGCATCTAGTCAGCCAACTGCAGACTGTGTTCGGACGTATGATTATTGAGATCGATCGGACCATGACGCTCTCTAGATCTGGTGTCGCCAATCGACGTGGGCGAAGTAAGCCATGACAGCACCACCTCAGATACAAGGCTGCGCGAGCTTGCGGACAAAATCGGCTCTAATTTTAGCTTGTTTTATCTTTTTACAAGGGCATTTGCTCTCTCTGATCCTCATAAGTGGGGAGCACAAGGGCCTTTCATTCACCACTCATACTCCTCTATATTTTTTTACACACAAGCCAAAATCGGTCCGCAACATTTCCTACTGTCCCAGGACAAATAAACAGCAGTTGTAGTGAAACATATAAAATGCAACGTGGCAAAGTTTCCTCCCAAAAATGGCTTCCAAGCCTGCCACCAACAGGCCGCCAGACGTAACTCGCAGTGTAAGGACGTCTCGCGCGAGGTGGGAATTCTCATTCAGTTTACCTCGTACTGTAAGTTCATGTGCAATTAGAGTAATTTAATAATGGTAATTCAAGGGAGCCAAAGATTGCAACAATTGGAAGAAAATGCACTTGTTTAAAAGTTAAAAGAGTCAGTCCCTTGGATTATTTTCTTTTGTTTTAAGTTAAGCCTTTGAGTTGTTTGCCCAAACGGTTGCTTAATGGGAGTCTTCCCAAATCATAGCTTGTTGCGCAGTCGCTTGGTGGTTAAACACCCTCCTTGCGCTGTTCACTGGCTTGGTATTACTTTCACCAGCGCTGAATATTTGTACCCATGATGGCAACACTATCGGTTTCGACTGGATTCCAGCCTATCATGGTGAGTACCATTTGCCGCTCGCCGACCCGGCGTTGATCAATGCGACCAATGGGCGTCCGACTGCTGTCCCTCCCATCACGTCCCAGAAAACCAGCCACAAGCCAGCGTCACGGGCTGGCCGCGCCACACGACCCCGGCACGCGCTGAGGGGACCCCAGCAACCGGCGCGCCCACCAGCGCGGTGCCCCGACTGACTCTCGTGTTGTTACGGCGTGAGACGGGGCCGGCCCGTTAGCCATCTGACCGACCCCACGGGGCATCAGCTGCGCCGGGCTCAGTTTACCCCCGGGCTACAGCTGTGGGATGGGCGCCGCCCGACTCTGGCTTCGGGCACGGAGCGAGCCACTGCCTCCGGACCCACAACTGACGTCGTTTCGTCGGCGCCCCGGCCAGAAATCTCATAGCCGGCCGCCAAGTGATTAAAAAGTCAATATAGCCGCGCTAACTTTAATATTAACTTAGTTGCAAACACTTGTCGCCTTTTATTAAATATCTTCACTGTTTTTATTAAAATTTTGCCAGGCAATAAGGGTAAAACATTGATATATTGTGCTGTTTCACTGGTAATCTGGTAGCCGGCGTTACTCATAACAGTGCTGGTGTGAAATATGGCTACCCTAGGCCGACTGCGACTACTAAATGATGTGTGCAGGCGGGATATGAGGCCGGCCAGCGTGTGGGAGCGGCATGCCTCTCCTCTGCTCCCTCTCCCTGGGCCGTCCTCCTCAGACCCTGACTGGGCCGAACAGAGCCAGAGCGGCGTGGCTCACCGCTGCGCCCTCTCGCTTTCCCGTTCTCTCCACACCCTGGCCGCGGCAGAACGGAGCCAGGGTGGCGTGGTTCCCCACTGCCCCTCCCTCTCAGCCATCCTCCCCACACCCCCGTCGGGTCGGGATAGAGCGGAGTCAAAACATGGCCCCATGTGATGCGACGTACTGTGGCACATCATAGTATGGTGGCTGACATGGCCACACATGGTGCGGTGCACTACGGCACACCGCAGCATTGTGGCTGACATGACCCCACATGATGCGGTGCACTATGGTACACCGTGATATGGTTGCTTACATGGCCTCATACAGTGCAGTGTACTGTGATACACCTTGGTATGGTGGCTGACATGACCCCACATGGCGCGGTGTACTGTGGCACAACGTGGTATGGTGACTTACATGGCCCCATACGGTGCGGTGTACTGTGGCGCACCTTGGTATGGTGCCTGGCATGCTCACGAGATCGGTCGTCAGACATTCGGCCACCCTCTACAGGTA
This sequence comes from Pollicipes pollicipes, assembly GCF_011947565.3. Taxonomy (NCBI): domain Eukaryota; kingdom Metazoa; phylum Arthropoda; class Thecostraca; order Pollicipedomorpha; family Pollicipedidae; genus Pollicipes; species Pollicipes pollicipes. Next base: position 17,544,186 of record NW_023596921.1, read on the forward strand.
TACTATGACACATCATGTGGGACATCTATATATTATATTATCTATTATTATTATATATATATATATATGGCAAACTATCGTGGGTGTGTGTGTTGGTGTGTGTGTGTCCGCGCGAGCGAGCTCTCCAACCCACACCGAGCGCCGTCAGGTCATATATATAATATATATATATATGAATTAATATTATTATATATTATATATATATATATATATATATATATATATATGTATATATATATATATACGCACTTCGAGGCACAATTTTAGCGGTGGCAATACTACACTACACGACCGCATGACACACACGCGCTGTGTGTGTGTGTGTGAGTGTGACGTGATGTGTTGTTGTGTGTGGGTGTGGTGTGTGTGTGGTGTGTGTGTGTGGGTGTGTGTGTGTGTGTGTGTGTGTGTGTGTGTGTATCACTTACACCAGCGGGCTTGTGGTCGTCATTGCACCCACGTTTTACCTTGTTTGTTTCTTAACACTGAACCATAATTTGAAATAGTTCCTCTCCGTCCAGGCTCTTTAACGGGAAGACGTGGTGGACAGAGGAACAGGAAACCAGACGAGGGCGGTAATCAGGGCCTCATTTCGGCTTCACGGGCGTCCAAACCAGAGCAGATTTAGACATGCGTAGTTTAGTGTGCCATGTGAGGCCGGTGCGGGATTCCCAGGCAAACACACTCATACGTATTCCTGCCGTGTAGGTGTCCATTGAGTATACGCGACTTGTTTGCGGTTGCACGCGTAGCAGAACACGGATAGCTTGTCCAAGTCGGAGGGGTGGTGGCCATGTCTCACCATGCCGTCTGGACGGTTGCTGCGGTGGTCTGGCTGTGCATTGGCGCTCGGCATCCGGGCTCGGAAGCGAGTCGGGACATTGATGTCAAGACCGTTGGGTTCCGATAGACTAACAGTGGAGCCCTCTGCATGTTTTTTCTCTGTGACATCAGGGTAAGTATTTCTAGCGCTACGGGTCCGCTGGCAGTACACATCCACACATGATTGCACTTGCATCAACTGTGCGTCATACCTGCGGGTGGAGAGCATTTTTTCTTGAGTCAGGCAGCTGAAAGCACCTCCAAGGTTCCCTGAAGATCCCTAAAATTGCAACCATAGTGAAAATTTATGAAAATTCAGTTATGCAACTTCAGATGTTCCTAGTGATTTCTGCGTGGTGAACACTAGCGTAAATCACTGAAGACATTTGTTTTCGTAAACAAGTCACTGCATAACCCGCGGTAAAAAATCTAGAATGACTGAATGCTCCATTGTTTAGTCTTCTGCTGCCCGAGGAAACATTTCCTGGTAAGAGCCATTCACCTGTGGCGACACCTGTTGGCGACCGTCCCAGCACTGCCGACAGTAAGCGGCTGCGTTCAACTGCTGACCGCTCTGTAGGTCGGACCGAGAGCGCGGGTCCGCCCCGATTGCAGCCTCACTTCGCGGCGCTCCGCGCGAGCGAGCTCCCTCCAAAGCCCAGCACCGAGCGCCGTCCAGCGTCGCCGGCCCGCCAACGTCACCAGCTGGATCCAAGTTGTTTGTATTAGCCGCCAAGCTCTATATTTTATCCCTTCGCTGTACTTGATGCAGCGCCCAATTCTGCACTGCAAAGGATGCAATGGATTGTTAAATTGAAACTCCGAGAGAAAGCCCCGGGAAAGGGCGAATTCGGCATCCTCGGCGCATGAAATTGGCCCTTAGTGGCAAGCTGGGATAAGGCGTTTTTGATCGGTGGCCTTCAAATGGTTTCTGATATTTGATGAGTTCAGATGGTATCGGCGTAATTCAATTGAAATTGTTATTAGAAACTCCCTTTACGGCCTGGGCATGGAGCGGCAACCAGAACGTGCCATGGCGGCTCTGAAGGGACGACAAGCGCGGTCCTCAGCGGTCCTCAGCGGTCCGCCGCGCCGCCGGCCACGACGGCCAGGTCACAGCGGAGCCGGCGGTGACCTATGCTGACCTCACAGGGTCCCTGTGGCGCAGAGGACCGTCCCGAGCCCGGTATGACCCGTCCACCTGCCAGGCGCCGTGGCGTACGCCGCTGAATGACCTGGCCTAATTTGACCTTAGCTCCGGCGAGTGGGGTGCGACCGTTGACCTCAGGGCGAGGCCGAACGTGCCAGGGCCGTCATCACTGCTGCTGTAGCCGGCCAGGGAGGGTGCGCAGGCGGGCTGACCGGCGGCCTGTCACGGCCGGCCAGGCCGCCAGATACAGCCTCCTGGCAGACCGATGCGAACGGCCTGCTCAGAGTCACTCCAAATGCTGATGTACCCGCCCTAAAGGCTTCCACGGTCAGCGCGGGGTAACGCGGGGGTCCTCCGGCCCTGGTCCCGCCGCAGCCGACGCCGGCCGCGTCGAGTCCGCCTCCTGCTGATCCGTGCACACCGCAGCGGCGAACCGAGGAGGCGAGGGTTCCCCGGCCCTGGTCCCGCCGCAGCCGACGCCGTCCTAGGCTGATCCATGCGCGTCACAGCGGCGAGCCGAGGAGGCGAGGGTCCTCCGGCCCTGGTCCCGCCGCAGCCGACGCCGGCCGCGTCGAGCCCGCCTGCTGATCCGCGCGCGCTCGAGCCGCGTGGCGTGATTGAACCGGGTGGCGTCGGTGGAGCCGCAGGGCCGGGTTTTGTGCCGATGATATCGGAGGGTGGCCTGACACGTGACCGATATAGGTCGTGACGTCATCAGCGTCCGCAGCGCGTCGTGTTGGGACCGCTGAAAAGGATCTAGGCGAGACGGTCCTCACAACCATTTCGGTTCCCATGGTGGGTGCGGGCTGGATCGGCAGCGTTAGTTAAGACTGCAGGCGCCGGTGAAACATCGGACGCGTACTTGTGGCCAAACCGGCGGCATTCTATTTTGATCGAAGTTGATTCGATTAAATACAACCACAGTACAACTAATAGCATAGCGATAGTGTAGATGATGTAGTGCCATGACTATGACTGATGCAACTGGAGTGAAGTAGCTTCCAGCTTTGCAAGTTGTGTTAATTAATGATGCATGTTTGCAGATACTTCATTCAACACTCGCATGCATCCATTCCTCAAAGCGCAAAATGCATGGGCAATGATGGCTTACCGAGCAGATGCTTAGCCTTAGTGTTGAGTGCAAAATATGTGAGTGCAAAAAGTGTGAGTATGTATAAATATGATCTTCCGATTAAGCCATAGGACAGGATAATCAGTTTCTGCACACTACATTGCTTCCCGGGACAATACAAAGGCGCGCAAAATTTCGGGTATCGTTCACCCATGTCAGGGTATTCCCCAAGTTGATTGTTTTGCCGGCCTTTCTCAGTAATGAAAAGCTCTCGGGTGGCGAGCCATCTCATCAAACAAAATAAATGAATTGTCACAAAGGACATTGGATTTCCTCAAAATCGGCTTCTATTGTGTTAGCAAGCGGGTAAAGCTTTCCAACGGAACCCATTCGGGCCTGATGGCTTTGTCGTTTGGCCGTGGCGCGGCGCGCGGCCGGCGGACTGAGCAGGAGCGGGGCTGTCGATCGGCCCATCCCGGAGCCGAACCGACGCCGCTCGCCGGCCCCTGGACGTCGTTTCGACGAACGTTTGGAGAGGAATTGTCCGTTAGGAAGTCCGGCGACACTACTGTCAAGTTATTGGGGCGGTGCGCTGCATCGCAGGCGTCGGCGACATCGGCAGCAGCGTGGTGCTTCTCGGTTGCTGTACTGCAGTCTGCGAGATAGGAAGACTGTGGAAATCCAGCTGCTTACATCTTTTGAACGCTGTTTGCCGAGTTTGAAAAGCGCAGTGACTGAATTTGTTGGATGTCGCCTGTCGTGTCACTTATATAATTAGTTCCGTCGGTTTGAGGACTATTCGAAGGCAAAGGTGGTGGGCCATCTGATTTTGAGAACCAAAACGTATAATTTTAAGATTTCAGCTAGGTCGAATGCGACAAAATGTAGGTAAGACCTTAAACTTCATCGTCCAAGCATTGAGTGTATTTTTACCCTTGGCCCATTTTGGATAAAACCGTGTTCAAAAACTCTCGTTATATCATATTTGCATGACCAATGTGTCTTACAGTCATGATGACCTGTCGGGGTGTCTACTGATGGACAGTAAGGACAAGGATGCCGTTATCAGACGCCTCTCTTGTCACAAAAAGCATGAGCCTGTTCTCTTGAAGCAGCATGATAAGTTGAGTATAGTTTCCCGCCAATCACCGGTCTTTCATGCGATAATGTGGAGCTCCTTATCACCTCGCACGCATTTGTCTGCACCGCGCGAGCAGGCGGAAACAAACTCGAAATCCACACAGGCATTGCGTCAACGAGAATCGTCATCCACACTCATTTGTTGGTTGCATGAATTAGATAAATCTGAAGTTCTACTGGGCTTTGTAATCGGGCGTTCTGGTTGTTTCGGCTGTTTCGCTTAGGTACGAGGTCATCAAGCTAGTTATTGTCCAGTTAAATGCGAATACGAAATTTACACAGGCACCTGCGCAACTTAGCAGGCTGACTACCGTAGGTAGCCTATCGGTACCCACCGGGTAGAAACGTTAGGCTGTGCAAATCTTCCCGTTCAGTCTCTGTCCTACGCCAGTCCCATGTTAGACAAGTGAGTCGATGTCTAGGCATTTTCGCCGCTCTTTCTTGCTAGGCATTTGGATATGCCGCTGGCTGTCTTGAGGGCCTGCGTTGTGAAGGATCGTGAAGACGCCATCCTTCGACCTGAGGTGGCATACCTCAAACCGGAAGGGAGTCAAGATGTTTTTCGAGCATGTTGGCGTGAAGTGGGCCGCGGTTTCTAGCAGGTTGGGCGCGGTTGTGATATGTTTGCACAGTTCCATGTTATGATCCAGCTTAATGTGAGGCGCCAGGCTTAAAGCATGATGTGTTTCTTCGTAAAACACGGCTCAGTACGGTCGAGCAGAGCTCGAGTAGGCCATGTAAACAGCCTCAGTACAGGAAGGAAACAACCGAGACATGTGCAAGTGCATAGGGTATTATGATAGTTGAACATCATGTGGGTATGCGCGCTCTCCTTTGATCGAGTTACGAACTGATCTGAAGGTTACGGAGGGTAACGGAGAGTGTGGATCGATTTTTAATTATGTAATGTAGGTAATGTGTATACAACCGATGGATCGCAGACAAGCTTTGGTACTGAATAAACCAAGTTTCGTGAAAGGTTTCGTCGAATCGCTCTTGATCGAATGGGTTTCCGAGGTCGGTGCTCACACGTAACAACGCGTTTTGTGTGAGTCTTGCCCCCACGATCCGATCATGAAATTCCAGGCCAAAAGCAGCATTTTGTGGTGAATGTCTAACCTGTCGTGTTTCTGGGTACGGTCGCTTGTGATCACAAGCACAGCTTGAACCGTCGAGTATTCTCAACGTGAAATGATAGCCATGGATAAACGACAACCAATGACCACATTGGAGCGAAGCGCCAACGCGACAGCTGAATAGCCATGGAGTAATGCATACCATAGTGTACTTAGCACGGCTACACGTGGTTTCCGATAGGCTGCTTCACTCTCTTTGGAGACTTTCTGCGTAGTTTTCACTTTACGCGGCTCAGAAAAAGAAGTGTATTTTTGCGATGATCAGATAGGCCTTCAATGATCAGCATGCTTTCCGTTTGGGCGAGGAAAATGGATTGAATGATGGCTGTTCAGAGACCGGGTGCTCAAATGCTAGAAAACCCGCGTGGCTCGATCACGTGCGAGGAGATTAGTTGACAACTGCCCAGAGAGAATTGACCTGGATTGGGGTGGCCGTGGCAGAACATTGCGTGAAACGGAGAAGATCCCTTCCGTAGGCTGTCTGGCCTGAGGACCACATTGAACACGAAATCATCGCCTGTATTTCCAGTTATCCAATATTTTCCATTAAACCGGAGTAGCAATAGCTCGGTGGCAAGCTCAGGTCACAAGCGAAGAAACGTGGTTAGGAGGCACTATTAGTCCAACACCACATATGCAAAGCATTCATAGTAAATTTCTTAACAAAAAACATCACACTTGAACGGCATTCGTCCCCTAGTTATGATGTCATGCTTCAAGTTATTGGCGGATTGTCCGAAGTGTCTTCTGAAAATCAACAGATGGCTCGAAGTATTGCCCATCTCTCTGCATCATTTTGCTAAATCCATCCAGTATGTCTTTGGGAGCCCGATTTTTCTGCACGTGGCGAAGACTGTAGCAGTTTGTTTTGCAGATCTACGTGTGCTCTGAGGATCGCCCGTTCCTGATAGGCGAACGCCGCTATCAGTAACGATCCCGTCTTGACGGCTTAACCGCAATATCGTGACGTGCAATGGAATACCACAGAATTAATGCCTGTCTAACTACACGTCTTAACTGCACATCACACCGATAAAAACTTAGTGCCAAAATTGCACTGGTCACATTTTAATCAAGCCGCATCAACTCGCTGTCAGAGACCTATGAAGTCCATGTCGCCTCCACAGCAGCATGATCTCGGTCTGCCAGTAGTTCAGCTTGGAGTGCTTTTGATATCAAGGCAAACACCTATAAAAGCAGAATTTATGACTAGATTACTTCATAGACGTGGTCTTTCGATGGAACGCACAGCTGTTTCTCAGCTGGCCTGTTTGTTGTTCTTTCTATCGTAGAGGCCGGGCTCGGCTCGTTATCACGGGCCAGTTCCCCGACGCATGGAAGGCCACCTCAGGTCAGGGTCATATTGAACACGCAGACAGCTCCGATCAGCCACCAGAAGACGCCTTATGTTGCCCAAAGGCACCCAAAAACACAGCTAACTGCTTTTTTGTTTGTTTGTTTTTTGGCCGGGAAAACTTAAACCCGACATTGCCTCAGAGTACCTCGTCCGCTACGGGTTATATGTACGTAATGTCATGGTAGTTTTTTTTTTGGAATCACACTTTTCTTTCGTTCAGTGACCGCCGGCCGGCCAGTGACTCAACCCGCCTCAGGTGCTCAATCGATTCATTCTGTTATCTGAAGACGACTTCAACCTTGCTAACCTTTAAAGGCTGGTATCTCGGGATCTACTCATCTGATCAGACCGATTTAAAAGATCATGACAGGCCCTGGCCGATGTCATCAAGACGTCATCATGCGTTCAGCACCTTCCCCTTCCCTTCATTTTGTTGATTTGTGGTTAGTTTTTATGGTTTGTTATCACTGCCATGGGGGTGTCGGAGCTGACGCCGTAGCAGCACCAGTTACCATTGGAGTGTCGGAGCTGACGCCACAGCAGCACCAGTTACCATTGGAGTGTCGGAGCTGACGCCACAGCAGCACCAGTTACCATTGGAGTGTCGGTGCTGACGCCACAGCAGCATCAGTTACCATTGGAGTGTCGGGGCTGGTGGTGCAGAAGAACCAATTACTTTTTAGTGCGGACTGAACGTGTCTGAAATCGACGGTGGTGATGCATTCGATGTCTCACATCGACGGCGGCGGTGTTGTATTCGATGTCCGACATTGACGGCGGCGGTATTGTATTCGATGTCCGACATCGACGGTGACGGTGATGTATTCGATGTCCGACATCGACGGCGACGATGTTGTATTCGATGTTTGACATCGATGGTGTCGGTGTTGTATTCGATGTCCGACATCGACGGCGACGATGTTGTATTCGATGTCCGACATCGACGGTGGCGGTGTGTATTCGATGTCCGACATCGACGGCGGCAGTGATGTATTCGATGTCCGACATCGACGGCGACGATGTCCGACATCGACGGCACCGATGTTGTATTCGATATCCGACATCGACGGCGGCGGTGTTGTATTCGATGTCCGATATCGACGACGGCGGTGTTGTATTCGATGTCCGACATGGATGGCGGCGGTGATGTATTCGATGTCCGACATATCGACGACGGCGGTGTTGTATTCGATGTCCGATATCGACGACGGCGGTGTTGTATTCGATGTCCGATATCGACGACGGCGGTGATGTTTTCGATGTCCGATATCGACGACGGCGGTGTTGTATTCGATGTCCGATATCGACGACGGCGGTGTTGTATTCGATGTCCGACATGGATGGCGGCGGTGTTGTATTCGGTCAAAGTTAACGGGCATTGCAATCATGCAAGTGAAAACCCCCACCGTGCGAGCCAAGCGTCGGGAAGGAGCGAGCGGATACAATATTGAAAGCGTGCCTCCGTTCACCATTGCGATCTCTTAGCTCGTTATCAGCTTACGAGTTGCATGACGCTAAGTAAAAGGTGAAGTATTCCGCGCCAAGCGAAACCGTCCATCGATCACATGCTTCCATTCGAAAACGCTATGCAAACCAGTGACACTGCTCTCATGGACTGATTATGACGATATAGATGGTAGGTGAAAGAAAAGACAGAGTTTTCAGGATGGTGCGATGATATCGAGTCTTTAGTCACTATCATGCATCTTAACTGGAGGCGTAACATTTTTGACCCGCCAAACCGCTATATCCGCTCCGGCGTTAATCCGCGGGCTTTTTGTCGAACTGAACGTTAGACCTGGAGGGCGTGTGCACGTGAAACATTTTCGACAGGTACCACAATAGATGAATTTGTAGGATTTCAGAATGAATGAATATAAAAATAAAAAATACTCAATATATAGATGGCGTAACGGATGGGTTTTAACGACATTATTTCTAAACACAGTGCACAGAAAGAGTAAACACTCGTCGCACAAAATACTTACTTTATTTGTTCTCATGTTTCCTTCCAACGTATATGCTAAGGAAAATTGATCTAATTCTGTTTTGTTTGCTTATGATATGTCATCCTTCCTCGATGTTCTAATCATGGCCTGCCTTCGGAGCGTGAGTCTCTGGCGTCGATTTTAGTGGAACCATTGGCGCCAATAGATCATTGTGTGGAGACCCAAGGGCTGCAGCCAGCATCGACGTGCGCCTCCGTCCAACATGCAGATTGTCGTTCCTGATCAGTTTGGCAGACGCATTGATGCAACTTACTTTTCACTGGCACGGTATCGAAATCTGGATTTCTTAAACTTTGATGCGTCACGCTGGAAGCCAATGACGTCACCTGAGTGGGACCGGCAACTATCTTGAAAAGTGTTGTTAACATCTTCGTGTTCCTGGCATCACAAATAGCCCAGTGTGATAGTCAAGCTGGTATTCAACTTCAAAGGACCAGGAGGGATGCGTATGCCATTAGCAACTATGGCGCAGTATTTTACGCCTGTCGTAGAATCATGCTGACACCCAGACAGAAACACCTTTCACACACCCGGATGGCCGGTTGAATACCCTCCGCTCAAGTGAGGGGTCAATTCGAACCCATGATCTGAAGAGCTAAAACAGCTAGAGACGCCAAATTCACGAGGTAGGCTGACCTTAATGTGAGCTCACTTGAGTAAAAATCTGAGGTTTCTAGGGAATGACCCTGATGTCAAACAAGGTCGAACAAGGTCAAACTCCATATTGGTGTTGGAAGCGCTCCCAGACCTCCTCATGCGACCGCCGTGAAGCTAGATACATATTCTAAGCAATAAGTTAATTGTCTTTACTAATCATTTTGCTTTTCTAAAGTCAAGGTGACGAAATACCTACGATATTTTCATCACCATTTAGCAAGGCGTCAGATAATAAGAAATAAGTTGTAATGAGACACTAAAGAAGATTGCATTGTTTAGTTACGTTACACTGCAGCTGCCTAAATACTAGACGTAATATTAGATAAGATGTTAGGTCCGTGCACTACATGGCGCTGATTGCTAACTCGATGTGCGTCTGAGGCAAAGGCTTCAAAAATTAGGTAAACGCCAGCGCTACATGATGTATTACAGCTACTATTTTCTGTTAACTACCAGAACTGCGGCACAGCGGGCTTTCGGGCTAGACTTCAGCCTGGTCAGAAAAAAGCGGGCTGCGCGCTGAGGGCGTGAATATGTATGTTGTGAGGCTGTTTGTAAGTGCCAGAGTGAACTAACATTGATGATCCGTCCATTCATGCCTTGGTTGCTGCACCTGTTGGCATTTGTTGCGTTTGTAATATTTAGCACAATGCGTAGGTACTGTGGATGAGGCTCTGACTCGCCCCTGAAAACATATTAACCGTTGTCGCAAATCCTGGCTGCGCCCCTAGTACGTAGAAATGCTTACTGGGTTACATTACGGGATGAGCCAATGTGTTTGATGAGTGTCGGCAGCATTTCAATATTTTTCTTTTTTGCAGGTGATGCAAGTATGTTTTATTCTCATCACAACTTCCAACACCGCGCAAAAAGACTATCCTAGAAATGAAGGAAAACAAATTTGGTTACGTAGCGACCGCTTCTCTTTGCATAGATTAACATCGCGTGTTTAGCTGTGTGTAACGCGCCCGGTGGCTGGTCGAATACTCTTCGCTCGGGTGGGGGTCAGTTTGATCCCCTGAGATCTGAGGAACTATGACAGAGATCCAAATTCGCAGGGTGTGTTGGCTTAACCATAAAATCACTTAGGTCAAAATTTGAGATTCCTAGATTATGACATTTGGGTCAAATAAGGTCAAACAGGGTCAAACTCCAGATTGGTTTCTGAAGTGCCCCCAGAACCAAGATACCTGTTCTGAGCAAAAGGCCATATGCTCATTTAAGGTTAGTGGCCTTGTTTCACCTTTTGAAGGTTATGGTGACCAAAATCATACAAGATTGCCTTAAGTTTTGCGTCGGGATAAGCGACAAGGATTCCGCTGGGTAGCGTGTTCCTAAAACAAAATGTTGACCTTGGTCATTTTAGGTCAGTGACCTATCCTGACATTTCATAATTTTATAGAAGGTGCACAATACGGTTCCTGTTATCAATAAATTCGAAATGAGCACCAGAAACTACGCTGTACAGTCTCTCTTAGAGTAATAAAACAGGTTGGTTTTGAACTTGGTCTGACCTTTGTTCCTGACGCTAGGTTGATATAATTTGTTAATTTACTTGTTGTGCTGCCCAAGAAAGTATTTCAGAGATGGATGGCCTCGCCTAACACTCTCTGGCAATTGATTTATCTGAATCCATGGCCTGACTTTGACCTGCCGTAGGTCAGCGACTTTACAAGGTTCATCTAAGTTTTTGATGCCAAACGATCTGCTGTTTAATTGTGTACAGCTATGCAAAACTTGGTGTGGTCACGCCGCGTCATTCGGAAGCCATCCAGGAAAAGCCTTCGGGAGGGTGGGGGGGGGGGGGGGGTCTATTGGACTCTCACCCGAGAGCGTGTTTAAGAGTGAAAGCCAAGAATTGACACCTCTCAAGCTTAACAGTACCATGCTGGCCATAAAAAGTGGTTTTATATTTGGGAGATGCTGCCCTTCAGCGCTCACATCAGACCCGTCTCTCAGAGATGAATGAAACTGGGCATATGCGCTGAGAAAAAGGATCTGGAAACAGAGCACAGGGCAGAACAACAAAAAAACTAAGCAGGCTCTTAAACGTGCACCCTAAACTTAACCTGCTCAAAAATACTATGCTTCAGAAACTTGTGGCAAAATCTGTTTTGGACCACAACAATGGTCCGGATTCTAGATCCAGAAGTAAAGATTAGGCAAACTGTCATCCCACGTCCTTTCAATTTTGTTAGACATACGAGGGTTTCAGTCAATCCAATTTCACATTTCTACCCCTGATTACATCAGAACGGAACTAAAATGCTGAATAAAACAGCTGGAAACACATAAGTCGGAAGCGAATAGATAAGATCGAAATGATACTGCAAAAATAAACAACTATGACAACTAAAAACGATAAAAGCCACCCAATTTTCCGGGCTAAATGGGGCTGCACGTGAATTGGGGACTTCTTAGCCGACGGACTGCTGAATCCTGCGACTGATAGCATGACACGGGGCTGCCTGCGACTGGTAGCATGGCACGGGGCTGCCTGCGACTGGTGGCATGGCACGGGGCTGTCTGCGGCTGGTAGCATGGCACGGAGCTGCCTGTGGCTGGTAGCATGGCACGGACGGGCTGCTAAAGAGCGGACTTTGCTCTGCTGCAGTCCGCCCACGAGCCTGATATTCCGCTGAAAATGTCAGCCCTAGTCAAAGAAAAGAATGCAGCGTAAGGGTATCAACACCAATTTTAGCCCGGTGAATGATAAGCAGTTTTAAGCAGATGAACACGGTACACTACACTTCAAGATGTGTTCATCTCCTTAACAAATAGGAAGTCAAAATAACCCTAAAGGTCGCGTTGCTCGCGACCGCTGACATCCGCACGTCTGCAGGCAGCAAGTTCCACTTGTTCGATGCGCGGATCATGAACGACCGACGCCCAAGCTCAGCCTGGACACGCGGTAGCTGCAGCTGCCCGACGGCCGCTGCTCGAGTGGCGCGAGTGGACATATCAAAGCGGCGTACTAAACACTCTCGTAGCATCTCCGGCTCGTCGGTGACTGTGAGAATATGAGCGGCTGCGAGCAAAGACGCCATCAAGTGGCTGGGTGCCAGCCAGCTGGGTGAACAGCTGAAGTCAGAGCGCAGGCAGAGGAGCTGTAGCAGACCTGCGGCGCCGTCACCCAGCGCTCTCCACTTGCGCGGTGGCGTGCCGCCTGCCGGCATGGTGCGCTGCTCCGGGCGCCGCGGCGCCCTCGAGGGGCCGGGCATCAGGAGGTCGACTGGGCGCCGATACGGTTTCCAAGTGTCTTTCCGCGGCTCGTGCTCTTGGAGTTCCGTTCTGTTTCACAGCGTTTTGGGAGTTTGAGTTTGTTCACGTCCGTCGGGGCAATGATTTGCAAGACGACGAGGCTTTGCGTTGCGGTTGGCTTTTGCGCACTCCGAACCGATGAATTGTGGTGTTTGCAGCACAGACTGAATGACAACGATCCCATCGTTTACTCGATTTCAGATATACATTAAATCTGCCAAACGCTGCTCCGTGCTCCTCAATCGGCAGTAAACCCTGCGCTGCGTTTTCCTGAATCAGATATGATCAGGAAAGTAAAACCCTGACAACTACAACAACTAGACATCCCGGGTAACAGATTCTAAGTGGGAAGATACATTGTCATGTGATGATAACACACATCCGGAGTGCGAAGTGGCTCCAATAATAGGACCTTCCTTGCACATTTAGTATAACATGGAAGGATGTGTAGCAACAGTGACAGTGATGTGTGGCGAAAAAATGGGGCACTCGTTGCGCCGTTAAACACCGCTGATGTCCACAACGCCCCGTGCAACAAGAAGCTAGACTTAACGAGCGTTAGCGGTGCATATGCCACCTTAATATGCCCGCATCCCCCCCCCCCCCCCCCGCTTCCATGACATGGATCGGGGAGCCGAACAGCGCCCAGCTGTCCCGCGACCGGAGCTGATCCTCGCAGACGGCTCAGTTACAGCTGTCTGCGCCAGCGCCGGGGCTGCCTTACCCTCGCGCTGCTCACGTGAAGGCCCGGGCCTGACCGGATCCTCAGGGCCCACCTCGTGAGCCGGCCGCCCTGACGCGGCGGCGCGGCCGGCCGCTTGGTCCGCTGCTGCCCCCAATCAGGATCGTTCGTTATTCCCTATCTCCAATCAGACCGACTTCATCAGGGCGCATTCAGTTAGGCGGCCGCACTCGTCCTTGCCTTCCAAGTCCTCTCGTTAAGATGCACGGTTACCGCCGGCCTTCTCATCAACTGCCATTCAACCGAATTAGTCCAAAGTGTAATGGTATTCAACGGTTCGGCGGCGGGACAAAAAAACGGGCGCGCGCCGGGTGGGCCGCCGGCGCGCGCAAACCACCGGAACGGCACTGGCGGCGGCGGCGGGCGGTTCCGGCGCCCCAGGCGACGATCACGGCACTGCGCCGGCCTGCGTCGGGCCCGGTCGACCGCGGATGGCGCCAGTCGCGTCGGCGCGTGCTTCCATCCAATGTTGAGATGGAGTATGCTCGGGATCAGGCGGGGCCTGACGACCACGTTGGGAGTTTTCTTCCGTGGCATTCCGTGGCATTTTCTTCCGTGGCGTTTCTTCACCATCGCGTGGCATTCCGCAAGGACACCGACAACCCGGCTGGGCTTCATTTCCGCACCCACTAAGTGTACTCTAAGTAGATATTTGTTGGTGGGTATACTATGTATACGTACTGGGTAATAATCTTCCTACCTTGCCAATGCATGTAAATTGTTGCGCAAGTGCCCTAGACAAGCAGAGAGAAACTTGAACTATTTGTATTTGTGACCTGAAACCTTCCATAAAAAATCGACCGTAGTTGGCTGTCATTACCGTAACTGAGAACTCTCGCTTCGTGTGGGCCTAACCATATTACTGTTATGTGTCCTTGGCTCTTGTGTATTCATTTGCATCTGTAGTGTCATCGTATAGCGATCCGTTCACTATCCTATTGATATTGAACGTTCCGCAGCTTCCCAGGGGCGAAATGTTTGCTTTGCTTTAGTGCTTTAATGCTGTGTTTGCTTTCTTCTGCTCTAATACTTTGCTTGCCTGAATGGGAAAGCATTGAATGGACCAATCAGTTCAAATGACAAAGTGAGATAATTTTTGCATGAAATGTTCTCACCACCGGTCCGCTTTGTGCATTGTTCCTCGCGTTGACTTATGTTGTGTGGTTAGCCACAACAAGCAAACTCCAAGACTTGATTCACGGGAACAGGACATCTTTGCCGCAAGATGGTGACTATAGTGATGCATTGTATATGCTTGAATTTGAGACGGAAGTCAGGAGTGTACTGTAGAGCATGAACATATGCACTAAAATAACCGTATCGTGCAAAACATTCAGTGGAGGTATCATGCCAAGAGAGTGTAAGGTTTTCATCCGGATATGACATAAAACGCCCGTTTTATATCACGGCTCGCTCGTCCTTTCAGCTGAAGAACGCAAACTTGATGCATTACTGACCTGCCATTCCACAGGAGGAAACAGTTCACACGTATAAGTGATGTTTGAGTAGAGCTCCTTTGGTTTTTAAGTGTTTGTAACTGTTCACCAAATATTGAGTGGTGCATATCGCCCGTTTGCTCCAGCAAGAATGTGCCATAGGTGTTTTGTTCGGTGACGTGTTGGAACATCCATCGGCACTGTAAAGAACCGATATGAGGGAAAGCCAGTCATGAAAAAATGCCGGACCGAAGTGAGACCGCAGGCTCGGAACTATGTGGATACTCCTTTGCTTGATGCTAAAGAGCTAACTTTGATCTCAGTGACGCTGCTGGGGCATCTGCCACCCAGCAGCATGTGCCAGAAAAGTACTATTATCTCACAGGAGGAGCATATGCTTCACGAATGCTCTGGGTCTACCAATGTCTTGAATGACAGTTGATGTGAGTGAACAGACATTTGAGGCAACTTGCTTAAGACACGCAGGCGCCTCAAAATATCCGTAAGTGGGCTCCATTCGTGTAGGCCCATGATTCTCCATTCGCAACCTGAAGTATTTGCAGTATGTTTCTAACGACATTGGGGGCGTCGGCTGACGCCTGCACACGTGCAGTCCGGAGCCGACGCGGACGTCTGAGACAGTGACATCAGACCGGTCAGCATGCCTGCACGCTGCTCAGTAGGCCCTGCTGACCCGTCCTCCCTCACCCGCGTCTGCTGCCGGTCATATGGACATTGACGGCCTGGCGGGCATGTCGGCTGATGGTTTCCAGGGTCGGCTGCCCGAGCGACGACCTGGTGTCGTCAACCAAATGGGATTGGGGCCATGTTTGGAGTGGCGGATCCTTTTACTCAACACGGGCAGCCATCTAATGCATGAACTAGATACGTAGCGTCACTTCTAGGGAAAGGGATCAGACGTAGCGAGTGTCCGCGCTCTTAGAGCGCGCCGGTGCCGTTTCACGCGCGGGGCCTAATCGGGGTCCTCTTCGCGTGAGTGGTGCACGTTTCCTGATCATCTCAGACACAAAATATACAAAATAAGATGACACAGCACAATATATCACATCGCAATGATTTGTATGGGGTTTGTGTTTGCTGATGAGGCGACATCGTTCATGGCACAGATTTATTCCTTTAAACGTCTAACACACTGGGCTAACTTGGTGGCATCGCTAGTCGCATTACTTAGTGACATAGGGCCTGTTACTGTCGCTCCTCTCATCTCCTCAAAGCTTCTCCTCCAAACTAATGTTATCGTTGCTGGGCTCCTTCAAGCTTTTCAAAGCTCGCACCAAACCTCCTCCAGCCTCCGAAATGAAAGATGTTTCTTCGGAGGGGTTTGGAGGGGCCTTTGGTAGGCATTGGTGGTGCAGATCATTCATGTGCTTTTTTTGCTCCATTTGTTGTTACTGAATAAAAACAAGGGGCTGAGGTAAAAGCTGGTGCTGATGCATCATATCTTAAGTCATTTTTTGTAATGTCGTGTTCGTATTATCATCATCATTGCGCATATTTGCGGTTTTGAGTATACTTTTTCAGCACGTTTTCAGTATATTTTTCAAGGTCCAATGTTATTTGCCGTCAGTGCGCCAAAACCGTTTGGCTAAGTTGTGGGTAAACAACTGATGCCTTCTCCGAAATATTTTCCGTGAGAGCAAATTTCGGCGCTCCTCAGGGGCGGATCCAGGATTTCGTTAAGGGAGAGATTACACTTCATTGTGGTGGCCCCTGGTTAGTGTGTAATTGACGAAATGCCTTCCGTCAGGATGGACCGCCTGACTTGATGCCCTTTATTTCTAGAGTCCAATTTCATTTTTATTTAATTTCAAGATTTAGGGCCGCTTATGGTGCTCCTAAAGTTTGGTGTGGCTTGAAAATAAAGTTTATGCAAACCCGAAATGAGAATTTGTGTACCCCTCACCGCAACATTTTGGTGCCCCTTTGGCCTAAGGGAGGCGTGACCCGCGGCCACTCCTTCTGGATCTGCCACTGGTGCTCCTCCAACCTCCTCCACGCTCATCTAACATTTTTTTGAGGAGCGACGAGAGCAGACTCATATTCAGTTATTCTTGACTTGGTCTTGGTTTATAGGATGTGGACAGTCACGGTCTCTGAGGCGTTTCAAGGGCTAGGTGCCGGACTAGCACGTGCAATTTCCCTTGTTGTTTTCAGAGGGGAAAAGATCGTACTAAAAAGTGAGGCCAAGCTCCTTTTATACTTTTCCTTTTTCTTTGACATACAAACCATAATTGTGCTGGGCTCCGGTTTGTAAACAGAGCAGACTTCAGAACCAAACAAATTTTACGTTGGTGCAGGAAAGAACCCATTCTTTGCCATCAGCTTTTGAACCAGAACCTGATTCAAGTCCTCAGATCATCAGTGAGCTTACTCGAATGGAAATCTAAGCGATAGTATATAGTCATAATTTGGCAGCCTGTGCCTGCACCAAAAAGATAATCATTCCGTATGATTGTATTGCTGTCTAAATAAATGTGGTTTTTAGGCTTTTGTGAAAGACGTGGAATGAACTCCTCTCTCTCCATATAGTTGACATCAAGCTCAACTCCATCAAGATTAATTTTGGAACTGAACCATACCTTCTTTCTCTGAGTCGGAATCGACACGGCTGGCAGTGTTGTCAAGCTGCTCTGAATCTTTCGCATGCAGTCGGACCCATGCGTTGCGACTGATTGTCGGGATGAGTTTCGCTGAAACGGAATCAAGAGCAAACACTATTCTTCACCATGGTGTAACTCTTAACCTTCTGCATTATGAGCTGAAAGTTCTTCTGCTAACAGTCTTCGGCCATCAATATTCCAGGATATAGTGGTTAAACAACGGCCTAGAGCAAACATCGATTATGTTGTCAATGCTCGACATTTCAGGCTGTACTTATGATCACCAGAGATAATAAGCACGGCATGAGACGCCGGGTATTGACAACATAACCGTTGTTCGTCCTATAACGTCGTTCAACCAGTACCCCCTGGTAAAATGCAGGTCAATAACTGTCAGTAGCGACGCAGCCAGGATTTTCTTAAGGGGGGGGGGGGGTCTGGAGGGCGGTGAGTACGCATCACACCTAGTTTTAACTTTCTTTCGGCAGTCATTTATGGCGAGAAGCGCAGCATCCGAGCCTAAGAGCCCAGTCCCAAAACCGCTCCCCCCCCCCCCCCCCTCTACTTGGCTACATTTCTAACTGCCAGCCTAAGGCCTCGAGAACTCAATGCTGAAACACAGCAACTCAAGGCCTTCTTTGGCTTACATTAAAGTAACATTTTCATCAAAATAAAATTACATTACAATTATGACGTTTGAGTCTTTGAATAGAATATACTGTGAGTGTATTGTTGGTCATGGATCTTCATCACAATGCTAAAATGTAAAAATATAAAACGGATGCTTGATGCCATTCAGTGTTAACGCATAAACAATTTTTCTCAGAACACACGCCATGAAACCGCACACTTTGCCCTTATTTTAACCGGACTAATTGCGAGACCTCACAGAAGATCAAATCCGCTAATTTTGGAGATATTGAAACTACTCTATTCTCCAACATTTTGCTATTCAACAGGGGCTTCGGTTTGCGTTTGGGGATAGCTTTACATATTATGCGGGGGAATTGGTCTTCGGTTGTTTTTTTTTCTTTTTTAGAAATCTTCGCAGTCATGTAATTTTTATCCCGCTGAATCTCACACTTCTGACTGGCGGAAAGAAAATGCTCAAGTTTGGAGCACAGTTTTTTGTTGCTGTCTCTAGAATATGTTTGTTAAAACGCAACAGCGTGGGTCCTTCTTATTCAACATGCGACACACTTTCAGTCCTGTTCTGACATATTAACCTGCTATACCAGACGTCAGACATTTTGTTTTTAAACCTGACATGTGTGCACTCCAAACTCTCCTGCCAGATGGACATGCAGATTGTGAAAAGGCCGACGGAACTAGGTTGTTTTTTCTAAGTGTTGTGGTTTTGCCATGCTATCTGAACATTAAGATTGAATTGTTCACTTGTTTGCCTGACAAATGTCTGGCAACTTATTTTACATTCCTACAAGGCTTCATCCACATGGGCGTAGTTAAGTAGCCGCACAGTTTTGAAACATCGCATTTATAGTTACTCCGCTGATCATGCTGGTGATGTTGAAGATGCTGAGATTGTTGGTGCTGCTCTCGCTGCAGTATTGCTGCTGACTTCAGTGATACTAATGTTCCCTTCTGATGGAAGCGTTCTTGCTAATGTTATTGTTCACGCTGTTGCGGTATTCCTAGACGTTGTTGCTCTACCCGATGTTGCTGAGCAGTAGAAAACAATGCACTTTACGATACAATGCATTCGATACGCATCGGTTAGAGCAACAGCATCGAGGAATGCAACGGCGTGAATATCCGCACGAACAAGAACATCAACATCAACACAAATATCTACATCAGCGATAATATCAGCAAGGACAATGGCGGGCATATCAGCGAGGACACCAGGATATCATCTGTTCTCATACACCTATACGATTCGCCGTGTGCCAATCGTTGGAAGCTGGTGCCTCCCAACTCTCAAATTCAGAAAACTTGTAACAAGTATGGTCTATAATTCCCTTCCACTTCGTTGGTTTTGTAAACATATGAACAAGTTTGCATACTAGAAATAACGAATATCCTGAATTAAGCTGTTCATTTGCCCTCTCATGTGTGCATAACCGGCCCATTTGTTTTGTCGACAATAAACGTGACGACTAACGCACTATAAGACGGCAGAGAGTCCCACAAAGCCAATGCATGTTCACACTCACAGAATATCCTCGGAAATGACATTCTGTAATATTCATATGCAGCGGATGAGAAGAATATATTGCTGGGCATTTGAGTGTTTCAGCACATCTGTGTCATGCAATGCACACCTCTGTCAATGACAAAAAGGAGAGCTGAAACTGCCTTAGGCTGAGACGTTGCAAAACAAATGTACTTTCCTTCCTGTGTGGATACATTTTATACCGCTGCAATACGCGCGCACGCGCGCGCACACACACACACACCACACACACACACACACACACACACACACACACACACACACACACACACACACACACACACACACACACACACACACCACACACACACACACACACACACACACACACACACACACACACACACACACACACACACACCACACACACACACACACACACACACACACACACACACACACACACACACACACACACACACACACACACACACATTATGTGTATATGTTTATACACGTATATACATATATGTATATTATATATATATATATGTATATATATATATATATATATATATATATATATATATATATATATATATTGTGGGTGTGGGTGTGGGTGTGGGTGTGTGGGTGTGTGGGGTGTGGGTGTGTGGGTGGGTGTGGGTGTGTGGGTGTGTGCACTACAAGTAACATGAGAACCAGATGGTTTACAACATGGGGATATATACCCGCAGATATCCTGTTATATATGTCCAGACGCACGAAAAGGTACCGCTGAGCAACAGCCCAATAATAGCGGGTCTCCCCGGACCGCTCTGCACCTGTCCCCAGCCCGCCTGCCCCCCTCCCCCCTTCCGACCTCCCCCTCCTGTGCCCACCAGCAGCATTCACTTCCCCGCGATTGGCAGGCCGAATTTATACAGTGTGCTGATGCCATCGCCAGTTGCCATTAATAATGTTTTCAGCAGCGGCGGCTGGTGTATGCGTTCGATTTCGGGGCCATTTCCGGGGCTGTATTTTTTCTGCAGCGTTATTACGCCGAAGTCGCTTTTCGAGAAAGAGAACCCAATCTCACATGGTGAAAGAGATCAAAGTGCACGGCTGCGAGAGCCCCATGCGAGTGTGAAGGAGTTGATACAAGCGTATCGGTGTCGAATGGTAAGAGTTTACACGCTTCTAGCTGCATCTACCTGCAGTATCTGGGCTAAAAAAGCGACCATGAACAAAATGGCTGCTCGCGATCTCTTCCCTTATGGTAACGGCTAGGCCTTGCCACGGACGGCGTAGCCGCTGCAGAGGCATGCTGCATTCGCACCTGTGAAGGCGTCATTGTAATCCACCGGTAACGCATGCTGCATTCGCACCTGTGAAGGCGTCATTGTGATCTACCGGTAACGCATGCTGCATTCGCACCCGTGAAGGCGTCATTGTAATCCACCGGTAACGCATGCTGCATTCGCACCTGTGAAGGCGTCATTGTGATCTACCGGTAACACACGCTGCATTCGCACCCGTGAAGGCGTCATTGTAATCCACCGGTAATGCACCCTGCATTCGCACCCGTGAAGGCGTCATTGTAATCCACCGGTAACGCACCCTGCATTCGCACCCGTGAAGGCGTCATTGTTATCCACCGGTAACGCACGCTGCATTCGCACCCGTTATGGCAACATTGTAATCTACCGGTAACGCCCGCTGCATTCGCACCCGTGAAGGCGTCATTGTAAGCCGCTGGCTGGCAAGGCATGCTGCACTCGCGTCCATGAAGGCGTCGGTGTATGTTCTGGCTGCTCCCGACTGGGCCTTGCAGTACAGATTCGACTTAAGAAGTTGCGTAGCCTTCCGGTAAGGAGGTCTGTAGTCGCTCGGTAAGGAGATCTGTAGCCGCCCGGTAAAGAGGTCTATAGCCGCCGTGTAAGGAGGTCTGTAGCCGCCTGGTGGGGAGGTCTGTAGCCGCCCGGTAAGGAGGTGTGCACCCGCTCGGTTAATCTCTGCCGATCACCGGGAGCCAGACGGCGAGGATTGCACGTGACGTCTCGTAGATGCTATGCCGGACAATTTAAATGTTCTAGTTTAATGTTCTAATTTAAATGTTCTGGGTCTGCGCGGTCACGGTATGAAAACTGTGCGGCGTAGGTTTGCAAAGCTTTTTTAGGTGAAGGAAACAAATGTACGTTACGTAGATGTCATTGCAATCGATACACATCACATGAAGCAACAATTAAATGTCACCTTTGTTACAAGCCAAAACATCAACATCGGCGTTGTTTTCCTAAGTTACCAGAATAATGAGATAAATTTTTGAAACCGATGAAGGATTATGTGGTGTCCACACAGGCCGCGCGCAGAATCCACGCCGCTGGCTTGCCTGACGCACGCGCTGCGCGCTGCGGAGGCTGCTCCTGCCACAACAGCGGCACAGTTGCTGCGCTGCGACCGACGTGGCAGGTTGTGACGCTGACGACCATAGCGGTTACACGCGGTTGTGACGCTGACGACCATAGCGGTTACACGCGGTTGTGACGCTGACGACCATAGCGGTTACACGCGGTTGTGACGCTGGCGACCATAGCGGTTATGCGCGGTTGTGACGCTGATGACCATAGCGGTTACACGCGGTTGTGACGCTGGCGACCATAGCGGTTACACGCAGTTGTGACGCTGACGACCATAGCGGTTATGCGCGGTTGTGACGCTGACGACCATAGCGGTTACACGCGGCAAACCATCCATTGGATTAAAAAAATATGGGTCAGCCAGGTTTGCAATGGCAGATATCATACTTTCACTGCGCCGCCACGGTACATTTCAAACCAAGACGAGAATTTGGAAGCCTGAAGAAACGGAAAATAACAAACCTCATGAAAAGTTGCGGGACTGTCCCGACCGGTGTAGTATTTTTTTGGGGTCACATTCCGTTCCTGTGGCAATTGTAAAAAGCCCTCACGTTTACATAAGCTATATAGGAAGTGGCTACGCCACAACAGTATTCAAATCATGGCAGTGCTTCCTTTCAACGTTTGCGACACACCAAGCGAGCGGAGGAGTACAGAAGTTCGAACGATTTCGATGCGTGACATTGAATTAAGTGGAAAAGCTGTTTTTCGAAGTGCGATTATTACCTTTTATTAGAGAATTTAGAACGTTATTTTTGGGCGGCTGACTGAACAGCGACTTAATGTTCGTGCCATGAATGACGTGCGGGCTTGTTTAAGAGCGCATTGGAAATGACGAGCAGCAAGGGTGCTCGTGCCTTATGAAGCACGCCGAGGCATAAATATGCACATACCAAAAAACAAATATGACATGGCACTTCTCCTTCCACGAACTCATTTCGTAAAACATAGCTAACGTCATTATTATGCGCATCTTTTAATGATTAGTCCGACACTCAGCGCATGTGATTATTACATATTTAGTCACATGTGAACTAAGCATTAGTGGATCCGCTCGAACGACGAGAATGTGGTACAAAAACATTGCCTATACATACAAGATAAAAACATGCAAATTCAGTTGTATGAACACTTTGTGTTCTCAACTTTACTTATTACGGTACAATGTCTTAAACCGGTGCCGGAAAGAATGTGCAGAATATTTTTGACATAATGTATATTTGTCATGCGTGATGTGATGTGATGTCATGGCATTTGCGTCATGTGTTTACTGCTCAGGGTATGTAAATAAGAAGGAAAAATAGAGTAGGAATTGACGAGAGCAAAGCAAAATTGAAAGCGAGAAATCTAAGAGGTGCAACACAATAGTTCTATGTTAGAGTTGAATTGCTGTTGAAAAATGCAACGATCTGCATGCAATTTGTATCAAGTGCTGTTTAACCAGAAATGACCGATCGATAAGCCGAAACTAAATCGAGGCAAGAGTGGCCTGCCCTAGTTAAAACTACTCCCATAGAAGCCATTAGGCCCGTGGTCCCGGTCATCCGTTTGATTGTACCGACTCAAACCAGCTGCAGCTGTTGGAGCCAAGCCGTAAAGCCGTGCCCAAATAGGATTGCTGTGCCGGCCCATCCAAAGTTGTGTCTCAAACTTATCACTGCCGCGCCATTGTGATCGACTTAGCACTCCGACATAATGATGCTTTTAGTGGATTAAGCAAAACTGGCCGCGACAGTTTGATTTGGCGCTGCCGGAAAAATTAACGTCGCTAATGCACCCGGACAAAAGCGGCCTGGCGCCGGCAGGGGGCGCCACCGGTCACGCCAAAGTGGCCTGCAGCGACCGCGTCGAAGTTGTCGAAAAGTTGACGGGCTGACGCTCCGGGCGGAACGCCGTGGCCCGCGCTTCAGGGCTGGCTGGCCGCGGGCCCCCGGCGACCGCAGCTGAGCCCGGGGCGTCGTCGCACCGCTGCCATGCTGGCTGTGTCATGCGAGGCGAGGCCCGGATCACACCAGGACTGAGAAGCGGAGAAAAAACATGTTCGCCCCGCGGTGTTTTTATGTCTGAAATCCAGCGATGTGGAATGACAGGCTTTGTGTTAGTAATGGCCATGCCATGTCGGCGTTGACACGATAGCATCACGATTGTCAGTGATAACATTGCACGAGGATGCTACAGAGGCACCCGTTGCAGCTGCAAAGTTGCACATAACGAAAACAGTTATGAACCGGACGGTTAGTGTGGTGTGACATGAGTATTCACCGGGCTCCACGTGTGCCAGTGCAGTTGTCATCATTAGTTTGTGTTATTGTGTGTCATGGTGTGTCATTTGTCATTTAACCGGATCAGATTTGAAATTGAGGTCATTAGTCAATGATGCGACCAAATGTGTTTACTGCTGCAAGCACAGCGCCGTTCGAATCTAAAACAATTAGGACTTGGACGAACAGATGATGTCACAAGCATTCACCACACGTCATGTGCGTAGCAGTGCACCTAGACTTTCCTTTTCTTAAATGAACGCTGTGAGAGCCTCACGGCCGCTCTTCATGTCAGGATGAATCATTGTCATTTTGTTTCTTGGCACCATTTCAGCCGGATAGACAGCTGAACGCCGTCCAGTGACCAGTGACAGCTGTGCGTTCAGTGGCTCAGATCCAACCAAGCTGGATGGACAGCTGAACGCCGTCCAGTGACCAGTGACAGCTCTGCGTTCAGGGGCTCAGATCCAACCAAGCCGGATAGACAGCTGAACGCCGCCCAGTGACCAGTGACAGCTCTGTGTTCAGGGGCTCAGATCCAACCAAGCCGGATAGACAGCTGAACGCCGCCCAGTGACCAGTGACAGCTCTGTGTTCAGGGGCTCAGATCCAACCAAGCCGGATGGACAGCTGAACGCCGTCCAGTGACCAGTGACAGCTCTGCGTTCAGGGGCTCAGATCCAACCAAGCCGGATAGACAGCTGAACGCCGCCCAGTGACCAGTGACAGCTCTGCGTTCAGGGGCTCAGATCCAGCCAAGCCCGCATTGCAGCTCAGCCTCGCAGTCGTGTTGGAGGCATCTCATTTATTTAAGGTCACGTGGGGCCACCACAGTCGTTGGCGTCTCAGCCCTTGGCGCCGATTGCGACGGTGAAACCGAAGCGGAGCTAGCCGCACGTCTCGATTCGCAGCATCTCCGCAGAAGGTCAAGAACCTGGCGCCGAGTTACAGCACTGCGCGGCAGAGATGACTGCAAGGTCTGACTCCATGTTCCACCCCACGGCACTCGGCGGCCGCCGGGGCCGCTGGCGCGTGCAAACCGACAGACAGCTGGGGCGCGTCAGCCCGGTGGCACATTCTGTCACCGACTCCTGTCATCTTTTCTCTTAATTTTAGCACTCGGCTGCTCGTTCCTTGTTTGCTCTTTAGTCTTCCTGTACGTTGGCGTTGATTATTGGTCGTCTGTGGCCGCCCCTATAAGTCAGCTCACTTGTCTGCCCGTCCGGTCGGCGTTGTTTGTTGCTTTATTTGAAGGCCATTCGCAGAGAGGCCGCTATGATGTCAGCTGAGCGGCACCGTGAAAGCGGCTGCATGCGTCCTGCAAATGTACACGGCCGGTGACATCACCGCACTTCCATCAAGTCAATGCTCAACAAGGCCCGGCGATGTGTTTGGGCAAGGTCAGTGGCCGGACCTGGCTGCATCCGCCGGCGGTGGACGGCCCGGTACCAGAGGTCACGCGGCATCTGTCTGGGGACGCGGACAGGCCGCCATCGAGCTGAAGTGCTCCCTCTCCACAACAGAGAGCACTGCTCGATCTGCCCCCCGCCGAGCAGTCACGGTGGAGTCTCGTGAAGACGTCATGTCCGTGGGCTGGCTCAGGCTCCACTCGCAGGCACAGCGCGTTCTGCGCACTGTGACAGCATACGAGAGAGTCACACCAACGTGACCAGCGGACACGCACGAGGGAGACGGCCCAGGGGCGGGGTGTCCAGTCCAGGCACGCGGAAGATTCAAGAGGTGGTCAAAAGAACATCTGTCCACGTGGCCAATAACCGCCCCACCCTTCCCTAAATATAATTCGGGCTCTCTGGCAGCAGCCAGGTTCACTCGGAACACTAGCGGACCTGGAAGACAGTTAGGGACACCGGCTTTTGAACTGGAAGAGCTACGCAGGGGATGAGCAGGCGCACTCTCGACACGTGAATTTGGGAACAAATAGCTCCGATACGTCATCCTGGACGGTCATAAGCTGAACTTTCTGGCCTTTTCAGACGCTTCGAGGCATACAACACTTTCGTATGCCTTGTGTACACATCTTAACACCTTTCTTAAGGGCTAAGCACAAGCAAAAGCGAAGAGGCGCGGTCGGAGGTTAAATAAAAACGAGCGGGTGACTGACAAGAACGTTACGAAAATTACCGTAGGACGTTTAGTGCGTGACGCTTTGCGTGGCGGTTTACATGAGGACATAGCAGCGGCAATGGGCCACACGAGACAAAATAAGGAGCCGTAGCGACCGGGCCATGTTTTGAAGCTATCGGAGCCGACATAATTTGATGACGTATGCCACCAGAGCTAGGCGTAAACAAAGATAACCACCACGTTACTCCGGGAACTTATGCATTCTAGAAAAACACATACGCCGTGCTTCTTCCTGTCATGTAGATGCAGTTTTGTTTAGTGACTTAAGAGAGCCGGAGAGCTACCAGATATTGTTCGTATCCACCAAATGCATCGCTTTCGCTTTCTGGAATGAGTCCAGAGCCAGCGTTGCACCATAGTGGTTAAGGAAGTCGTCATCTTTTTGCATTACGATTTTATGTTCTTTCCACTCAAAATAAATCCCAGGAATCATTAGAATTTCGGTGTCACTTAGCGTTTTGATTAAGTTTTGATAAAGTTTAATATTTTTGCACTCCTGAGCACTAGTACAATGAACTGAAGCCACTTGACCTTTTGGAGAAGTTTCTACACTCTTCAACCCTAGTGCAATCGCTAAGTCAAGCCGCACATCCGGAGTGGGGAGGATTCCTCGCGCTTCATCTGTGTCCTCGTCTTTCCAGAACGGACATTATGAGAATAGTTTGCATAGCTACGCGAGCGACTATTTTGCAGATGACACGAACACGTGGCGAGCGGCGCCAAACATGGCAGCTTGCACGGCACCGCAGGCCCGGGCGATTCACTCGCTTTATTCGCCATCCATTTCAACTGGACGGAAACTGTGCAGTCGCAGTCTATTTCACTTTTATGCGCGTTTTACCGCTCGGCATGATACACGGTGCTCCGCGTTAACCGGGAAATCCAATTTAGGAAATCGCCAACTTTTGGTAAACATCTAAGCACCACGGTGCCGGGAACCGCGGCGGCTCATATGGGCACGCTGTGGCGAACGCGGGCGTGTTGTGCGCTACACCCATCACGAGAAAAATCCAATCTACTTTACGATTCACTTTGCTTATTAAACGTAATGTAATGGCTGATTTAAAGGCCTGCCCATCAGGCCAATGACGGAGGGTGGCGCGCTAGCGACAAAAACGGCGCGGAAGCTGCCGTCGCCGCCAATGCGCCGGATTCGCCGCCTATCGACTTCGCGACGTCCGTTGCATTCGTTATTTTTTAGGGCAATCAGCTGTGGTATGGGAGACAGTTGGCTGGAGGGGGGGGGCGCGGCAGGCGGCTCACTCTTCATCAGTGTCACTGCCGGCAGCGGGTAGGCCTGACCCGAGCTCCCCCACCCAGAGCGGGGCGCCGGGGTGGCCGCCAAATTGCGAAACTTTCGTGGACGCAGCAATCAGCTGCTTTTCATTTACAGGCTGCACGCACTGGTGGATATCTTATTAAGAAGGGAACGGCCCAGTATAACCTTCCATTCTGGGAAGAGGAGCAACGGAAGGCTACACAGTGTGCAGTGTTTGACCGGGGAATGTTGGGGAATGTTGGTCGTGCGAAGCCGCCAGAACGGAGGCTTGAACAACGGGAAAATATCACCAATACGACTGCACGAAAGTTGGTGCGGCCACACCTACCATACCGCGAGTGTGCGCGCGTCTCACTGTGCGCTCAGCTTGCGGCTGTACCGCCGCCGGCCAGCTCTGTTTGGCGGCGCATCGCAGGCAGCCGCCGCGTCGCTCCGAATCTCCGCGCGCATACCGCTCGCTCCCACGCGCCGCCCACAAACGATCGGCGGCACATACCGACACCAGACCGCACCACGGCCGTGCCGTCGATCCCCCACCAGCCCAGCCGGCCCGTGTCAGACGCAGCGCCTGCTCAATCTGGCGCCCACAAGTGCGCCGCGCCCGCCGCATAATGAACCATATCCGCGCATTGGCCGCTAATTAGTCGGATAAAGAACTCGTCAGCGGCAGGCGGCAGCTGGGAGCAGCACCGGGCGGGCATCCTCGACCGACCGCGGCCGCCCGCCCGGACAGCGCGCATTGTGCGCGTGGAGATAATACGGGCCTCGTGTGGCTGTAGTCGGACCGCTGCGGGCGCGAATAAACACTGTATATGCGTTCGCACAGCTGTGAGAACAAGAGCGCGTACAGGCGTGTCACCGAGGCCGAGTTCGGTTCTGCACGGACCACGTGTTAACAGCTGTCGGTGACGTTCCCCGGGACTGCGCTTACTGATGGCGTATCCATGCAGTGGCGTCCTCCGTCCGCTCGCCGGTTGGGCTTCACTGTTCGCCACGGTGACCCTGCATTCGTGGCAGTGGCGTCGCTCCGGACAGGATGATTGAAATGGCGTCCCTCTCGCTGGCCACGTGACGGTGATCCCTTGCCGACCCCGAGCGTCCATTCCGCTCCAACCATACGTCACCGGCGTTTGTACCTCTCTGGCTGCGTCAGCATCCTCCTGTCTCTTTGACGGCGCTTCTCCGACTCTGTCCCTGAGTTCGGCCCCGCCCCTGCACCAGTGTTCTAGCCGCCCGTCCCTGTGTCGCCGCCCCTCCCGCAGCTTTGTCGCCCTGTTAGTGCCTCTGTGCGCGCGGGCCGTCATGGTTGTCTAGAAATTCGCGAGTTAATTAAAATTTTAATGGGATGCAGATTGACAAGATAGTCGACACTGGAATCCTATCCTCCGACACGGTAATTACCATTGAATCAAGGCAGCGCGAGAACACATGCGCGCGCACACACACACACACACACACACACACACACACACACACACACACCACACACACACACACACACACACACACACACACACACACACACACACACACACACACACACACACACACACACACACACACACACACACATACCACAGACGGAGGGTGGATGGCGAAAAAGAGACACAAATAAACAAGGAAGAGCAAAAATGTGAGAGAAACCCAGGAGGGAGAGAGAGAGAGAGAGAGAGAGAGAGAGAGAGAGAGGAGCAGAGGAGAGGGAGAGAGAGAGACGAGAGAGAGAGATAGAGAGAGAGAGGAGAGAGAGAGGAGAGATGATGAGGAGAGAGAGAGAGAGAGAGGAGAGCGAGAGAGAGAGATGAGAGGAGAGAGGAGAGAGAGAGAGAGAGAAAGAAAGAGGGAGATAGGGAGGGAGGGAGAGAGAAAGAGAGGGAGAGAGATATAGGCAGGGAAAGAGAGGGGAAGGAGGGAGGCAGGAGTGGAGCACAAGACAAAGTAGAGAAGGAGTCATGCGTAACGGCCCGTGTACCACATAGAGTGAACACAGCGAACATATATGTTCATTTTAAAGTGCCACAACGGCTCGCTGCAGTCATGGATGTGCCCTTCTCGTGCGCACTTCACCGCAAATAGACCTCGGCTGCTCGGCCCCGTGGCTGCTCACAGGTATCTTCGCCCAACCTCCAATTTTTGGCTTCTAGAATGTAACGCTACGCTGGTCTGCCGTTGGGGCTTTCGTCGTATGAGAAACACTTCCTGCCCGTGGTCAGAGGCCTAAGCCACGCCACCGCGTTGCTGGCCGATGACCTCGGTTGCGCCGCTCCGCCTTCTGGGGCCACCGGTCCCGGACGCTGAGGCCGACGTCTAAAATCACTGCCATCAGTCGCGACGCCGGTGCATTTCGGTCGAAAATAAATGGTGGACGGGCTCCGCATGTTGTCAGAGTCCATTCGTTTTATTTTCTGAGGCACTTACGGGCTTCCGCCTGGAGCGGAAGAAGCTGAGTGGGAGTAGGAAAGCGGCGATTGGCGATTAATGCAATACTCGGACTGATGCGTGCACACATTGGTCTGATTTCCTGTCTTAAGTGTCTGACGTTATTTTTTAGCGCCTTTGTTTGGGTATGTGGGTCAAACGGCACCGTTCGTGCCAAGGTATAAAATGAAGTGCACTTGTGGCTTATTTGATGTCCTCCAAATTAAGGGTTAAAATATTTAGGCTTCAGCTTCTCTATTCGTTAACAAGTTTGGTGTTCAGCGAAAAATGTCGCGAATAAAATAAAGCCTGTATTCCAAGAATGCAGAAGATAGAAGATCGCGGTGTCACCCGCGATGTTGAAAAAATAAGTACTAATAAGCTCCAACTGTCACGCAACTCACAGCCCGCACAAGCGTCTGACCCTGCTGCTGCCGTAATACCGCAACCAAACGGCCCTCGGACCCGACACAGCCCGAACCAGCAGGCTCAAATAAAGCCGGACAGTGCCAAGAAGCGCGTCGCGCCGCGCCACCGGGACGCTAATCGGCGCGGACGCGGCGAGATTGCGGCGGCCGCGCGCCGAACCGGAGCCTCCCCGGAGACGCGGCGCGCAGCTCCTGTTCGCCCCGCCGGATTCCGCTTGTCAACACAAACCAAATGAAGGCGGAATTATTGCCGAGGCGAAACTGGAGCCGCGAGGAATGAAGGAGGCACTGGTGGTGAGGGCAGGGGCAGGGCGTCGAAGCGCCGGGCCGGGCTCGCGCAACCGCCCGGGAGGGAGGGGACGAACAGCACACCCGAATACGGTCACGAGGGATGCTCGGGGCCCGAGGCCGCGGGACAGGCCAGGTGCTGGTATGAGGTGAGCCCGGGACAGACCTTGGGAACGGTAGAGATGTGCCTTCTGCCCGAGAGGTCCCCCCGCCCCTCCTCACGCGTTGAATCCGGGTCAGGCAGGTCCGCACGAAGTCAGTGGGGTCGGATCGGGCGGCTGCACTCCAAAATCCTTTCGTCACCTGATTGCTCCAGTCAGTTATCAGTCGCGGACATCACAAACCATCAGTCCATCTCTTAGACGCTTAGCTGAATTGGATTGCTAGTCCAGGCAATCCAGATGATGATAGCGTTGCATCGCAGTCCATTTGTCATTGGGTTCTCAACGACATTTGAGCAATATATGTTCGCTAAAAGTGGTGTCAAGTAATGCCAAAACGACGTCGAAATTGAAAAGCAGCTGAAGTCGTACAGCTTGCCTTGTGGCACCGGCATCGCTTAGGGTGACTGCATTCTGAAGAGATTTGGGTTGACTTTATTCTGATTCTGAACACACACACACACACACACACACACACACACACACACACACACACACACACACACACACACACACACACACACACACACACATATATATATATATATATATATATATATATATATATATATATATATATATATATATATATATATGTGTATGTATACATATACACATATGCATACATGTATATATAAATGCATCACTTTCACCCCCTCCCCTTCTTTCTCTATTTTTCGCTCTCTCTCCCTCTCTCTCTCTCTCTCTCTGATGTTCATAAATCCGACCAGAGAACCCGTTTCTGGGATATAAGCACACATCTGCTTACAACCATCGCTACAATGCATATCGTGCCTGATCAAACTTCACTTCCGGTTGGTCATACCTGGCCTTACCCTCCAATGTGAAAGATGCAATATTAACCTGAACATGGCATGGTGGTATTGGATGACAATGACTTGCCAGGGTGTGGCGAAGTACATGTCGTAATGAATAATATTGACATGCTTCCAAGCATGCTTTTGCATCTGCAGGAAATTGCCGACGTGTGATTGCTGGGCGAACTATACTGGGCGGCGATGAGCGCACGCTCCCGCGCTCGTATGTACGACCCTGTGCGGCAAATGTAGTGCTTCGCGCGCACTGCTACCCGAAACCTCACGATCTTCTCAACCAAATTGTGACTTGGGGTGGAAATCATCAATTGTGATCAGACAACATCCAAATGACCTTACTAAGTGAATATGGAGGAGAGCGCGGATTCCGCCATCCGCCATGTTCGATGCACCCTTGAACTTCTCATCTAAATGCATTTGATTAACTGCGATGTTTCTGAAGAGTTGGGATGACTAGGACTATGCAGCCATAAATCAAATTGTCGTCCGCGGCTGTAATGGATTGAGTGCTTCATTCGCAAAAGGCCCAGTGGCAGATGCCGTAGACTGAAACCGCCAAAATGAACGTTGCCTCTCCGATGGGGTCTGATATGGCGGAGGCCGAGGCGCCTCGTCGCTGGTTGGGTTTTCTGCGTGCCACTGGCCTTGCAGGATGCAAAAAAGAAGCCGCTGGGCAACTGAGCCATCAGCGCACGGCGACTGACCACGCCCATTGTCATAGGTTGCTGGGAGCGGCGCCCTCCCCTGCCTCTTTGGACCCTGCCGCAGGCCGCGGGACCGGACGGCGCCGGACGCCGGTCCTGGGGCCCGGGCAGACGGAAGGCTGCCACGCCTGGGAGCGGCACCTTCCCCTGCCTCTCTGGACCCTGCGGAGGGCCGCGGAGCCGGGCACCACCAGACGCCGCTCCTCGGGCCCGGGCAGACGGGAGGCTTACACGCCTGGGAGCGTGGTGTACGGTGACGCCGTCTCGTCGCCTCCCACCAGACCCGGCGCGCACTGCCAATTAACTCTGTTTACCGTACACTAATGGCAAGCGATAATTAATGAAAGTTTTGCGCGGCGG
This sequence comes from Pollicipes pollicipes, assembly GCF_011947565.3. Taxonomy (NCBI): domain Eukaryota; kingdom Metazoa; phylum Arthropoda; class Thecostraca; order Pollicipedomorpha; family Pollicipedidae; genus Pollicipes; species Pollicipes pollicipes. The sequence goes on from NW_023596921.1 coordinate 17,577,002, forward strand.
CGCGGCGGCCACGCTGAGGACGCCTCTTGTCGGAGTTGGCCTGCCGCGCAGCTGCTGCCACGCGCCGGATTAGCGCTCCATGTTATTAAAATTCCCGCCGGGCAGGCGGCGGCCAACAAACCTCGCACGCGCTGGCAGCAGCGGCGGCATGTGCTGGGCGTCGTCGCCCGCCGCTTTGACAGTCCTTAATGCGCACTCCCGCCGGGTGAAGTGACAGAGCCGAGGGCCGGCGGGCAGCCCTTCTCGGCTGGCCGAGGAGGCAGAGCGGCAGCGGGCTGGATGGAGATGTGTCAAAACAGCGATGGCGCGCATGGACCCGCAAGCTTCGCCGCTGAAAGTGGGCCGGTACGTCCAGAAAGTAACGTGCGTGCGATCGAGGCTACTTCATGCAAGTTTCCGACGTTGACACTGTCTACATGAACGCCACCCCTGTTTTCGGATAACGTATATTCACACGTGGGTGATTCGCACCAACAGCATGCGGTTCCGCGTTGTTCGCATCACAGGCAGCCAGCGTTCCGACCGATCGACGTAGTTCTCGCGAGTCTCTCTCTCTCGCTCTCGCAAGGCGGGCTCCTGAACGTGCTCTCAGGCTCACCAGCCACCCTTTCTTCCTGAAGTCCATACCCTCGTATCCTAGCCCCAACCTCGCTCCCTGCCCGGGCCGACCGCCCCCCCCCCCCCTCCCCCATTCCCCCAGGTTACGCCGCGCCCGGCCCCACGAATCGCAACGCGCCACGTGCGGCATGATAGTTGTACGTAACTGAATCACAGCCTGTCCTGGCCAGGCCAGGTCAACTCGCAGAATCGGGCAGCACCCGGCATCAACCAATAGACATCTGCCAGACTCGGCACCGGCAGCGACAGCTGGGCAGAAGAGCACCTGCGGGGAGGTGCAGGGAAGTTGAACCACGACCATAAAAAGCGCTTCAAATTCTTACATCAGGCCCATTGTCACCATCAGTAGAGGTGATGCCGACATTGCTGGAGTATTTTACCGCACCTTTCTGCGGTCGCATTTGATCAGCTCACAGAACTATTCGGCCCATCGGTAAAAAGAGGGCGCTCGCTCCCACCGTCTGGACTGACGCCGCATAGCGCCAGCTATGCGTCGTCAGCGCGACCTCACCACCCCCTGGGTTACCATACGTGTTAGTTTTGACGAGTGACGGCCCAAACAGTGTTGTGTGCTGCGTTGTCCAAATATGACTGACAGCGTGAGGTATCAGGGGAGGCTCCTATTGTACGGATGTTGGTACCGGCACCGTCGGTGTGGTAAACCGGGCTTACTGGCGTGACCAGCAGACGGCCACAGACCACAGCTCCCACAGCTCGACTCTGGCGTCAGGCCGACTCAATGCAGCGTGCCGGGGCAACCTGAACCGAACCAACCGAACCATACCTAACAAACCGACCGCCGCCGCCGCCGCCGCCGCCGCCGCCGAGCCAAATGCACACCCAACGCGCTCAGCCTAATTAGCCCATTTGATAACGGTTTGATTAGGCTGAATTCTGTCATAATTGGAGATGTAATTACAGCCGGGCTGCGATAGGGCATCGGGCGTTCTAATGACGTGCGGCCAAGACCGACCGGTCGTAATCAGCTGCCGTTCAGCGCCCCGACTCAGATGTCCCTAATCAGGCGCCTGATGAGGGCGGGCGGCCGGTGCGCGGGCGCGCCTCACCACCCCCGACCGCCGCGCGCCCGCCGCAGAAACGGCAGCAAGTGCTTGTGGTCTTGTTAGGCCTCTGGGGAGGAGCTGTATGCCGCTTGTCGGACTTCCCAGCACTGACTAGACGTGTGCACGCACAGGAGCGGCTGGAGCTGCGTGCATGAGCTGGGCACGGCCAGAAGCTCTGTCGCTCTGCCGACACCTGCATTACCAGCACTGGGTCGGTAAATAGCGGCCAAACGCACTTCGCACATCAGCCGTCAGACGGCGGCAAACGACGACCGTGTTTAGGGGCGTTGTCACGGATGTTACGGATCGCACCCCTCGGCAGTTGGCGTAGACATGAGCACCCTCCCACAAAGAATCCAGCGCGGCGCTTAGTTCTGTGCTTATAGCTCAGAGGACACCATAAGCAGGTCCTACGGCGTAGTTAGTCAGTATGGGATTATCACTCGCTTCGGTATGGAAGTCTGGGACAAAGGCCCGGCTAGCTGAAGGCATGGATGGCGTATTTAAACATTGGCTGGCATCCCTCCCGTCCAATTCAACCGCTCTCGCAAACATGAGACATGGCTGTATTTGCATGGCGACAAGTAAGTACTTGATTAGTGTACCTATAAGCATTGCAAGGTGTAGACTACTGATCTCCTGGAAGTGAGTGTGCCGCGCTGGAGCCTGCACCACGCATGCGACTCCCGAAGATACCCGGTGAGCCAGTGACGTCACGCGCACACGTACGGGCTCTCCCCGTGCCGGGACCCCCGAGCGCCTGATGACAGCGCAGGCAGGCTCAGCGGCCAGCCACCTGAAGCTGGCTCAGTCACCGCCTGCAGTCAGGAGCCTCGCAGGGAGTCGGAGGCAGCGTCCAGCTGTGCATGCCGGAGGTCGAGAAGTCACCAGTTCGCCAGTGTACCAGCCGCACGGCTCAAGTTTCGAGCGATATTGCCTCGTTACAAATGACTGGAGCATTTGACTTGGCATTTCCACCCGGATGTAACAAAGGATGCGGAAATCGTTGAACATTTTAGGTTCCCATTCTATGTTGCTGGTCATCGTCAAAATTGCAAGTGGTTGAAAGTGCTGGACTACAAAGGAAGGCCGAGACTACATTCTCACTCCGACACGACGCTCCCGGCTCTTTTTCTTAAACACGAGGCACACCAACTGTCAGCACTCACCGGCGCGGGAGGCAACAGCGCAAATCAACGGGCTGATCCAGTCGCTCATGAATGACGCGACTGGTCGTTCGCGAGGCCGTTTGCGGCAACCCTTGTACAAACAGCGGCCAATGGGCGCCCACTACCACACACAGCCACTCGGCCCCTCCAGCTCACATCTGACCGGCTCAAACACGGCGTACTTCCATCAGCTATATTGGGCGCGGTTCATCACTCGTCTGCGGCGGTGCCACGGACCAACAACCTCGGTGCGGCGTCCGCTCGCCGCCGGGAGCGCGTCCGAGT
>NW_023596921.1:17581046-17614510 GCF_011947565.3 Pollicipes pollicipes
TGATTGCTGGGCGAACTATACTGGGCGGCGATGAGCGCACGCTCCCGCGCTCGTATGTACGACCCTGTGCGGCAAATGTAGTGCTTCGCGCGCACTGCTACCCGAAACCTCACGATCTTCTCAACCAAATTGTGACTTGGGGTGGAAATCATCAATTGTGATCAGACAACATCCAAATGACCTTACTAAGTGAATATGGAGGAGAGCGCGGATTCCGCCATCCGCCATGTTCGATGCACCCTTGAACTTCTCATCTAAATGCATTTGATTAACTGCGATGTTTCTGAAGAGTTGGGATGACTAGGACTATGCAGCCATAAATCAAATTGTCGTCCGCGGCTGTAATGGATTGAGTGCTTCATTCGCAAAACGCCCAGTGGCAGATGCCGTAGACTGAAACCGCCAAAATGAACGGTGCCTCTCCGATGGGGTCTGATATGGCGGAGGCCGAGGCGTCTCGTCGCTGGTTGGGTTTTCTGCGTGCCACTGGCCTTGCAGGATGCAAAAAAGAAGCCGCTGGGCAACTGAGCCATCTGCGCACGGCGACTGACCACGCCCATTGTCATAGGTTGCTGGGAGCGGCGCCCTCCCCTGCCTCTTTGGACCCTGCCGCAGGCCGCGGGACCGGACGGCGCCGGACGCCGGTCCTGGGGCCCGGGCAGACGGAAGGCTGCCACGCCTGGGAGCGGCACCTTCCCCTGCCTCTCTGGACCCTGCGGAGGGCCGCGGAGCCGGGCACCACCAGACGCCGCTCCTCGGGCCCGGGCAGACGGGAGGCTTACACGCCTGGGAGCGTGGTGTACGGTGACGCCGTCTCGTCGCCTCCCACCAGACCCGGCGCGCACTGCCAATTAACTCTGTTTACCGTACACTAATGGCAAGCGATAATTAATGAAAGTTTTGCGCGGCGGCGCGGCGGCCACGCTGAGGACGCCTCTTGTCGGAGTTGGCCTGCCGCGCAGCTGCTGCCACGCGCCGGATTAGCGCTCCATGTTATTAAAATTCCCGCCGGGCAGGCGGCGGCCAACAAACCTCGCACGCGCTGGCAGCAGCGGCGGCATGTGCTGGGCGTCGTCGCCCGCCGCTTTGACAGTCCTTAATGCGCACTCCCGCCGGGTGAAGTGACAGAGCCGAGGGCCGGCGGGCAGCCCTTCTCGGCTGGCCGAGGAGACAGGGCTGCAGCGGGCTGGGGATGTGTCAAAACAGCGATGGCGCGCATGGACCCGCAAGCTTCGCCGCTGAAATTGGGCCGGTACGTCCAGAAAGTAACGTGCGTGCGATCGAGGCTACTTCATGCAAGTTTCCGACGTTGACACTGTCTACATGAACGCCACCCCTGTTTTCGGATAACGTATATTCACACGTGAGTGATCCGCATCAACAGCATGCGGTTCCGCGTTGTTCGCATCACAGGCAGCCAGCGTTCCGACCGATCGACGTAGTTCTCGCGAGTCTCTCTCTCTCTCTCGCAAGGCGGGCTCCTGAACGGGCTCTCAGGCTCACCAGCCACCCTTTCTTCCTGAAGTCCATACCCTCGTATCCTAGCCCCAACCTCGCTCCCTGCCCGGGCCGACCGCCCCCCCCCCCCCCCCCATCCCCCCAGGTTACGCCGCGCCCGGCCCCACGAATCGCAACGCGCCACGTGCGGCATGATAGTTGTACGTAACTGAATCACAGCCTGTCCTGGCCAGGCTAGGTCAACTCGCAGAATCGGGCAGCACCCGGCGTCAACCAATAGGCATCTGCCAGACTCGGCACCGGCAGCGACAGCTGGGCAGAAGAGCACCTGCGGGGAGGTGCAGGGAAGTTGAACCACGACCATAAAAAGCGCTTCAAATTCTTACATCAGGCCCATTGTCACCATCAGTAGAGGTGATGCCGACATTGCTGGAGTATTTTACCGCACCTTTCTGCGGTCGCATTTGATCAGCTCACAGAACTATTCGGCCCATCGGTAAAAAGAGGGCGCTCGCTCCCACCGTCTGGACTGACGCCGCATAGCGCCAGCTATGCGTCGTCAGCGCGACCTCACCACCCCCTGGGTTACCATACGTGTTAGTTTTGACGAGTGACGGCCCAAACAGTGTTGTGTGCTGCGTTGTCCAAATATGACTGACAGCGTGAGGTATCAGGGGAGGCTCCTATTGTACGGATGTTGGTACCGGCACCGTCGGTGTGGTAAACCGGGCTTACTGGCGTGACCAGCAGACGGCCACAGACCACAGCTCCCACAGCTCGACTCTGGCGTCAGGCCGACTCAATGCAGCGTGCCGGGGCAACCTGAACCGAACCAACCGAACCATACCTAACAAACCGACCGCCGCCGCCGCCGCCGCCGCCGCCGAGCCAAATGCACACCCAACGCGCTCAGCCTAATTAGCCCATTTGATAACGGTTTGATTAGGCTGAATTCTGTCATAATTGGAGATGTAATTACAGCCAGGCTGCGATAGGGCATCGGGCGTTCTAATGACGTGCGGCCAAGACCGACCGGTCGTAATCAGCTGCCGTTCAGCGCCCCGACTCAGATGTCCCTAATCAGGCGCCTGATGAGGGCGGGCGGCCGGTGCGCGGGCGCGCCTCACCACCCCCGACCGCCGCGCGCCCGCCGCAGAAACGGCAGCAAGTGCTTGTGGTCTTGTTAGGCCTCTGGGGAGGAGCTGTATGCCGCTTGTCGGACTTCCCAGCACTGACTAGACGTGTGCACGCACAGGAGCGGCTGGAGCTGCGTGCATGAGCTGGGCACGGCCAGAAGCTCTGTCGCTCTGCCGACACCTGCATTACCAGCACTGGGTCGGTAAATAGCGGCCAAACGCACTTCGCACATCAGCCGTCAGACGGCGGCAAACGACGACCGTGTTTAGGGGCGTTGTCACGGATGTTACGGATCGCACCCCTCGGCAGTTGGCGTAGACATGAGCACCCTCCCACAAAGAATCCAGCGCGGCGCTTAGTTCTGTGCTTATAGCTCAGAGGACACCATAGGCAGGTCCTACGGCGTAGTTAGTCAGTATGGGATTATCATTCGCTTCGGTATGGAAGTCTGGGACAAAGGCCCGGCTAGCTGAAGGCATGGATGGCGTATTTAAACATTGGCCGGCATCCCTCCCGTCCAATTCAACCGCTCTCGCAAACATGAGACATGGCTGTATTTGCATGGCGACAAGTAAGTACTTGATTAGTGTACCTATAAGCATTGCAAGGTGTAGACTACTGATCTCCTGGAAGTGAGTGTGCCGCGCTGGAGCCTGCACCACGCATGCGACTCCCGAAGATACCCGGTGAGCCAGTGACGTCACGCGCACACGTACGGGCTCTCCCCGTGCCGGGACCCCCGAGCGCCTGATGACAGCGCAGGCAGGCTCAGCGGCCAGCCACCTGAAGCTGGCTCAGTCACCGCCTGCAGTCGGGAGCCTCGCAGTGAGTCGGAGGCAGCGTCCAGCTGTGCATGCCGGAGGTCGAGAAGTCACCAGTTCGCCAGTGTACCAGCCGCACGGCTCAAGTTTCGAGCGATATTGTCTCGTTACAAATGACTGGAGCATTTGACTTGGCATTTCCACCCGGATGTAACAAAGGATGCGGAAATCGTTGAACATTTTAGGTTCCCATTCTATGTTGCTGGTCATCGTCAAAATTGCAAGTGGTTGAAAGTGCTGGACTACAAAGGAAGGCCGAGACTACATTCTCACTCCGACACGACGCTCCCGGCTCTTTTTCTTAAACACGAGGCACACCAACTGTCAGCACTCACCGGCGCGGGAGGCAACAGCGCAAATCAACGGACTGATCCAGTCGCTCATGAATGACGCGACTGGTCGTTCGCGAGGCCGTTTGCGGCAACCCTTGTACAAACAGCGGCCAATGGGCGCCCACTACCACACACAGCCACTCGGCCCCTCCAGCTCACATCTGACCGGCTCAAACACGGCGTACTTCCATCAGCTATATTGGGCGCGGTTCATCACTCGTCTGCGGCGGTGCCACGGACCAACAACCTCGGTGCGGCGTCCGCTCGCCGCCGGGAGCGCGTCCGAGTGCGGCAGCCGGCGGCTGGGCGGCCTGCACGCGACGAGCGAGGGTCGGCGGCCACCTCACGGTCCTGCCGAGCCCTCCCGGACACGGGCGGCGCCGGAGGGCGGCCACCACCCGGCAATACACAGACGGGAACAGGAAGGAGACGGAGGCCCAGCCGCGCCGTCAGAGCTGCCGTCACTGCGCGGTCGGTCCTGCCAGACGGACGGCGATGGTCCGGCGACGCGTGCCGATCGCGGCCCATTGCACGAAGGCTGATCACTAAAATGCGATGTAACGCGAGGAAATGTTCTGCTCTCCGGGACGATGAGCTATCACCAACAACGCAACATCAGAATGTTGTGATACCCTTCCCATGAGCGGGTCTATCACACCTGAAACCACGCAATAACGGCGAGACAAGGACCGACAAGGCTGCGGAATACTGCTGTGCATCCGTCTTGGACATCACAACCAGCGCAGCTGTAAAGAACAAGGGGACACGCAGATATTGGTGGAGGACCATCAGTCGAGTTCGTAGTGATGATTCTCCCTGACGGCCAGATGGTCGCTGAAGCGGCACCCACAGTCCTAACGTGTGCACCATTATTGTCGTCGGATCAGCCCACGCGGCTTCGCACAGCCGCTTTGGTCAGTCCTAGAACATGCCTATGTCCTGCCTACCGACGCTCGGGTCGACGCTACAGCATCAGCACCATCTGTCGGCCCATCGCGCGGCTCGAGTACTGCGCGGCGCCGCTCCGATCGCCTCGGCGTCGTCAGTGTGCCTTGGCCTTGTGCCGTCGGAAGAGGTGGAACTTGCGCTTGGGCTTGCGGTCGCCGTCCTCGGTGACAGAGCTGGAGTCGGTGCCGTCCTCCTCGTCGACAGTGGGCGTGTTCGAGGCGATCTGGCGCAGCCGCGAGCCCAGCTGGGAGGGCGGCGCCGAGTCCAGCGCCGAGTCGGAGCGCGACACCAGCCGACTGGCCGTCTGCAGCTGCCAACAGCGACGCACGCCGGCGTCAGCGGCGGCCGACAACGCACGCACGCACGCACACACGCACATACGCACACACACACACGGCGACGGCTGGAGGGCCGCGCATGACTGTTGGCGAAGCAGTGATGAGCACCACCGACGACCAGTCGCCGACACGACAGAATGCGCGCAGAGCCGAATGGCACGCTGCCCTCTGCAGCGGCGGCGAATCGCATAACAGCCCCGGTGACGCTACACACGCAGACATATTCAGACGCAGGGACGGGACGGGCCACTTGCAGCCACATCCGTCGCGAAACAACGGTCACGCGCTGGAGCGGCGCAGCCCCCCCCCCCCCCCCACACACACACACAGCAGCTGTCTCACAACACCCAGCACGGGGGCAGCGGCAGCAGTGAACGGGATGCCCTAACCTCGACCACTCCAACCGCGAAGCACGTGCAGGAACACGGAGCGACAGGGGATAACTTCTGAAAAATGGCATGACAAGGTTAGATCAAGTACCAAACTAATGGGTTTTCGGTGTCGGGTGCCCAGTAGAGGCGCCCGCACCGGGCGATCGACCCAGACCTCCGACGCGGACCTGCCGACCCCGACCACCGGCTCGCGCCGTCCGTGGCGCCGGGGCGGCCGGGGGAGCCAGACGCCACGCGGAGAGCTCACCTCCGCCTCCTTGGCGGGCGCCGGCACCGCTGCGTCGTGACTGTGAGACTTGACCATGTTGCCGCGGCGCAGCGCCGGCGACCGCTGGCCGCCAGTGACGCGGTGCAGGGCGGACGGTCGCAGACTGCCGGCAGCGGCGCCAGGTCACGTCAGGTCAGCCGGGTCACGCGCGGTCAGACCAACAGCGGCGCCAGGCCACGTCAGGTCAGCCGGGTCACGCGCGGTCAGACCAACAACAAGCGGCAGTTTAACCGGGGTCGGACGACGGTCGGAGGGATCCAGAGGTTCGGCATGGGCCAGACGGGGGTTACGTGCACACCGGACACCCCTCACACGTGGATAAGGGACACTCAGAGTCGTAGTTCGGCGTGGTCCAAATGGGGGAGGGGGCGACATGAACACTGGACACCCCACAAATGTGGTTGGGGACACAGCGATGTAGGCCGCGTCTTGCTATTGGCGCAGTAGACGGTGGTTGACAGCCAGGGCACACAGCATACGGGGTTATCACACAGGGCTGCCGTCAAATGCCAAACAGTGCTTCACAGCGGCATAATCAAACCAACCGCAGCATTGGAGATGGAACCACTGCACTAGATGATCGTACTCGCCATTCCGGCACCGACGCACAAACCAATGGCACGGCACCACACATATGAAAGGCCTTCATCCATCCTTGGAATCGGACATCCGTCAAGCCATAACGAAGCTCGGCAAATTTGCCAACTCCCCTCCTCCCACATACGCAAATATCAATCACCGCAAAGAACACAGATCGCCACCCGGCAGACCCCGCAGATAATCTCCAGAATCTGGCGATGGTTTAAAGGTCTGTCTAATGCCGTCCGAATCTGCAGAGCACCTCCCACAGCCATCACCCGCGCCGTTTGGGGATCGCTCGGCAGACTGCGCGACGTCAGCAGCTGCTCGCCAGTCGGCGGCCGGGGGGGCGGGGGATGCAAACCTGTCGGCGAAGGCGGCGATGGAGCCGGCCGGCCGCGGCTCGCCGTCCGGCGCCGAGCCGTGCGACGACTGACTCGAGTCCCGCTCCAGCAGCCGGGCTGACTCGTGCGACGACTGACTCGAGTCGCGCTCCAGCGGCCGAGTCGACGGGTCGTACGACGACTGGCTCGAGTCGCGCTCCAGCAGCCGCGAGGCGCTGGCTCGTTCGGCGAGTGCGCTTACAGCCGTGGACGAGGCTGCAATGACACCCGACACAGTCAGCACTAAAGCAAAACAACCATCTGTATCTTAACACGCACCTCGACAGCCGAATGACGTCGGTCAAACAACACTTCCTGGTATAACGGGAGTCAGAAATTTTCACAAGAACTAATGATTCCGGAAAAACAGGAGCTGAGAGCCTTTATTGCTTGCATTAGTATTGGTAAAAAAGCCGTAGGACAAGACTGGCAGCAAATAAAAAAAACAAAAACAATCGTGTCAATCATGCTGACAACAGTGGAGTCAGTCCAAAAATGAACGGCTCAATCAAACCTCACACAAACATGAACGTTCGCTTACGACACACGGCAGCAATAGTGCCAGAACACACGCTAGTGCTGAACCGCAATAAAGACGACCTCAATTGGCGAACCTATGACGAAATGAAGTAAACAGGGCAAAGATACCAAATTATGTAAGTCAAGTGGAAGGCACGACCATGCCGTTTTTCAGCTTCTTACGCAACATACTGATGCTCGGACAGGTAACGAGACAAACACTACAGCAGCACTACACATCATTAAGCGTCTGAGCCAAACCAATAAAGCAACCAATAAAGCAACCACGGCACCCACACGTCTCTCGCTGGTATGGCCGACCACGTGCGTGCAACAACGGGGCACAACCACGCGAAAACAGGCGCTGGGAACTACTGGCGGGGTGGGGAACGCGCCACTCCAGCCTGGCGCCGACTACAGGATAGCCTAGTGCCACGTCTGTACACTCAACCACAAACTACTGCAGGGCTGGGAAGCATGGCAAATACACCATCACCCACAGCCGGGCATTTCAAATGCGAGCATTAACTACGGCTGAATAGGGGATAGCGTGACATGGAAGCAACAAGCCGAATAACGCGCACGACAAAACTAAACAAAACCTGCTTCAAACGCAATTCAGCTAGCAAGCCCACGAACAGCAGGAGCAAGCCAATCGCAAACGGAACACATCAACATGACCGACGCCAGCTGCGCCGCCGGGAGTGGCACGCTGCGAGGGGCACGCACCGAGCCGCGGCGCCCGACGCCAAAAAGCGCAAACCAGTAAACCGAGCCGGCGGCCAGCGGCGAGCCGGCGCACCAGGCGGCGCGCGCCGCACGCCCAAACCACACCACACAGAGCTGCGCAGCCGGCGACGACAGCAGGCAGCGCCGACGGTGGCCAACGAGAGAACCAAGCGGCGCGGGCAGCGCCACCTGGCCGGCCGGCCGCGGTGCGGCGCGGTGCGGCGCGGGGCCGCCCTCACCGCTGGCCAGCAGCGTCGGGGTCGTGTCGGCCCGCCGCAGCCGCGCCGAGCCGCGGCGCTCGGCCGCGCGCGCCGCCGCCGGCACCGGGCCGCCGCCCGAGTTGAGGAAGAGCAGCGCCGACTGGCTGACCAGCTCCGAGACTGGGGCGCGGCGGCGCACGGCGTCACGTCACGGCTTCACGCGCCGCAGACGCCCGCTCACGGCGCGCGCAGCGGGGCCGACCCCGCCCGGTCGTCATGGCGAGCCGCCGACACGCCGCGGCGCACGCCAGTCAACACGTTCACACGTCAATGTTCCCCGACGTCAATCCACTCCCGCGTCGGGCCGCTGGCGAGTTCAAAGTCGCCAAAGGTGGCGCAACGCGTCGGCAACGATCGAAGGCTGTTTATGCATCAGACAGGGCCGCAGGATCGTGACCACTTCGAGCTGATCGCCACCGGCTGGTGGACGGCCGAACAAATGCCACAGACGCTGGCGCGGCTCCACGACAACAGCCAGTGAACCATAGATTGGTTAGTTCAACATTACAATACGGCAATATGTCATTTAAAAGCGGTGCTTTGCCCGGCCCGTAACTCACTTGCACTTTGGCCGTGTGTAGAGACGCTATCCTCGTCCAGGTCATCGTCCGATTTTCTAAGCGATGAAGCTGCAATAAGGACGCGGTGCCAATCGCATAAAACAGCCAGGGGTAGAAGGGGCACCAGCAAAAAAAACACAAGTTGACGCCCGATGTGAACCGCACAACTGAAACGTTACGCAGGCCGCCATCTGTAACCAAACCGGCACACACCACCGCGCTACGCGGACCCAAACCGGCGACGGCACCTCCGGCACCGCCGCGTCCCGAGACCTCCACTGCGCACCTCCGGCACCACCGTGTGCCGCCACCTCCTCTCCGCATCTTCGGCACCGCCGCGTGCCGCGACCTCCCCTGTGCACCTTCGGCACCACTGTGTGCCGCCACCTCCTCTCCGCACCCTCCGGCACACCGTGTGCCGCCACCATCCTCTCCGCACCTCCGGCACCACCGTGTGCCGCCACCTCCCCTGCGCACCTCCGGCACACCGTGTGCCGCCACCTCCTCTCCGCACCTCCGGCACACCGTGTGCCGCCACCTCCTCTCCGCACCTCCAGCACCACCGTGTGCCGCCACCTCCCCTGCGCACCTCCGGCACCACCTTGTGCCGCCACCTCCTCTCCGCACCTCCTGCACCACCGTGTGCCGCCATCTCCTCTCCGCACCTCCGGCACCACGTCTCCAGACCTCCCCTGCGCAACTCCGGCACCACCCTGTGCCGCCACCTCCTCTCCACACCTCCGGCGCCGCCACGTGCCGCGACCTCCCCTGCGCACCTCTGGCACCACCGCACCCAGACCCCGCCTCCTCCCACACGGCCCCCTGTCTCACCGGTGCGGGGTATGGACGTTGTGTTGCGCTGCAGAGTGCGCGTGAGCGACTCGAGGTACGGCAGGCCCGGGTTGTGCACCACCTGGAAGCCGCAGATCAGCTCGATCTGACGCCAGCGGTAGGTGCGTTCCTGCAGCTCCTGCGTCACCTCCATCAGCGCCTTCCGCGCCAGGACGATACTCGTGTCGACGTCGTTGACGGTGCGGCCGTGTGTGGAGACCAGCGCGCCGTACAGGCTGTTCTGCTTCTTGCGCAGCTTGTCGCACTGCGAAACGGGGGTGCTGAGTTAGGTCCGGCACTGTCTCAGGTGGGTGCCGGTCAGGGAGGGCTCTGCGGGGCGCGGGTGTCGAGTTAGGGCCGGCGCTGCTTGCCGCCGCCGAACCCATCCGAACGAGCATCAAGGCACATCTCAGGCAAGTTGTCCCCGTCGCACGAAGCCGTCACATGGCACAACATCAACGGTCCACGGGTACTGCCACCCAATAATACGCACATGGGGGGGGGGGGGGCGCACGCGCGACCTCAACGCGCCTCTGACCACCTCACTGTCCCTGGTCACCTTGCCGCACCGCTGGCCACCTGCCCGCCTCCCCAGCCCTGCCCACCTGCCCGCCTCCCAGCCTGGCCAGCGGCCCACCTACCCAGCCCTGGCCGCCTCTCACCATGACTTTGGCGTCCTCCAGCTGTCGCTCGGCGTCGGCGCGCTTGCGGCTGTGGTCACGCAGCTCCAGCTCGTACGTGAGCTGCAGCCAGTGCTGCAGCGCCGGCGGGCAGTTCCAGCACCGGTCCTCCAGCTCCGCCTCGGTGCTGCGCAGCGTCTCCGTCAGCATCTGGCGGCGCCGCGGGCGGCTGTCACGTCTGTCAGCCGGCCGTCACGCCTGATCAGAGCAAGATGCCGCGTGTTGACGTCCATCATGCCATGCTTATGGTGAGCACACGGGATTCCCACCTGGCAGGCCTGCGCCCGACACAAACTGCGGCCAGAATCGGCTCTCGTATCTGACAAATGTTGCCGCTATCAGGGTCAAATTGATTCTCTTTTAAGATTTGCTTTGCCAACCGAACCATTGTTGATTAGATTCAAACAGAAATGTAAGTTACCGCATAACTAAGTCTGAAATTAATGTGTGTACTACGTGAAGCAGCCTTAAACAGCTGTCATGCACAATTAGAGCCTCCTGGGGATTTCATAAACCCATCGGACGTATTGCCGTGGACGTGTTACCATGCCATTGAAGAGCAGAGCCGCTCCTGTTCAGACTGGCCGCTGACCTAACCTCAGACCTGACAATGACCTTGCCCTCTGGGCGGATCCGCTCCAGCTCGGGCTGGCCGCTGACCTGACACCGACCTGGCACTGACCTCAACCTCTGAACGGAGCCCCTCCAGCTCGGGCTGGTCACCAGCCTGACCTCTGACCTAACACTGACCTCGACCTCTGAGTGAAGCTGCTCCAGTTCTGCCTGGCCGCTGACCTGACACCGACCTGACACTGACCTCGACCTCTGAGCGAAGCCGTTCTGGCTCGGGCTGGTCACCATCCTGACCTCTGACCTGACACTGACCTCGACCTCTGAACGGAGTCGCTCCAGCTCGGACTGGCCGCCATCGGCGCTGACGTCACCGGTCAACCGCTGCTCCAGACGCCGGTTGTGGGAGGAGACCACCTCCTTCTCCTGGTTGGCCCGGTCCAGCTCCACCTGCGGCCGAGGAGGGAGCGGGGCTCACACGGGTCCCGCTGCTGACGACGGCGCTGTGCCGGCTGTCGCAGAGGTGGCTGCACGGCGCCGTGTAACAGTCACGGCCAAAATTTGCGCAGAGTCGGGACGAGACAGAGCACGCACAGTGTATGAAATCTAGCGGCCACACCAGGCTAATGAACGCAATTAGCCGTCAGATAACAAACAAGCATAATTCAACCCCACGGAATGCACGCCTAGCCACGAGCGCAAGAGGAGTTGGCTTAATCACACAATTATTTCCGCAGAAGTTAACTCCACGTGACAGGCACTCCTCGCCCCATCCTCAGCAGTACCTGCAGGCCCAGAAGCGTCTCCTCAGCCTTGCTCAGGCTCTCCATGTCGGCCGTCATCTTGCGCATGCGCAGCTGGAACTTCTGGTTCTGCCGGTAGACGAGCCAGCAGCCGACGGACGCCACCAGCACCAGCGTCAGCAGGATGGCGTCCTTCACCAGGTTGCTGGGGTCTGAAGCAGTGCGTGCCGTCGATCAACGCTCGGCGCAGACACGCGTCGGTTCTGTATGTGTATGTAATTGGGGCTTTACGATGCACTCAGCTGCTGAGGCTATATGGCGTCGCCTGCCTCTCACCCTGGCAGGAAGGGCGAGCACCGCGGGGAATCGAACCCCGTACCTCTGGTTTCCCAGACGCGCAGTGGTTAACGCAGACGCGTTAACTACCGGCACACCTACCGGCACCCCCGTGTCGGTTCTGTGAGTCCGCTATCACTCAACTGTGTCCCTCGCACGGAGAGACAGGCACGCTGGTTTCAGATGAAGCGCCATTTTAGGCGATACATCCGCACGCTCAATGCTGCTCCCTCTGATGTCACATTCATTGGCTGACACGTGGGCGGGCAGCGCCGGGCGGGAGGAGGGGGGTCACCTTTAGGGGGGCCGAACAGCACGGCGTCCATGGCCTTCAGCATGATCTTCTGCTTGTGGCGCGGATCCTTGATGCCCAGCACGCCGGATAGAAAGTGGTTGTTGTTCACCGCCAGCCTGTGGACACGAGGCAAACAGCCGGTCAATGCCCCGCGAACACACACGAACACGGGGGCGTAGCAGCCAGGGAAAGCCGGGGCGGACTGCAGGAAAGGCAGCCGACACCGTACTGGCATGAAAGCTGCTGCACAAAACACGCCTCGAGGGCTTACAATCGACGCGTATTGAGTCAGCATCGCTTCATCAAGCACACAGAACGGCATCGATCTCGATTTGCCTCTGTCGTAATGCTGTTTTGCTTTGCACAAAACGGACCATTGAAATGGCAAAATGGTATTTGCACAAGCCAGGCAAAAGATGCACAGGTGTTTTCAGGTAGCGGCGTTCGCAACCGAATCCGAATGCAGAGTTTTACATCTGTCTTACTCATTTATTTGAGCCCCCGACCAGGCGCTATAGCTAGTTACTCTTAGCTCTAGTCTAATCTGTCCCAGTGAACCGAAGAAGCTAACATCTCGAAAACCACGCCGCGGCCGAGGAGAACAGAAAAAACTAATGCCAAGCAAGCAAACGCCGCACCACGTGACAGCTATCCCGGGGGGGTGGGGGGGGGGCTGGTACAGTTGGACCCCAGACCGACGGGGGCGTGTTTCACGGAGCCGACGGCCCGTCGTCGCCTCGCCCTCGGCCGTATCCGCCGCCACCCGGCTGGCGGATATCGCACATTCCTGGCAGGCTCACACAGCGCCCGAGCCAGAGGAAAGTGCGCAGGCGTGGACACACACACAAACAAACACACCGACGCACGCATGCCCGCGCGCGCACACACGCACATGCACGCACGCACGCACGCACGCACGCACGCACGCACGCACGCACACACGCGCGCATACATACACACGCACGCACACACACATATACACATGCACGCATACACACATGTAGGCACACACGCACGTGCGCACGCACACACAGCGGGCTGACGGGACGTCTGCCCGGCCGGCGCCAGACTTGCCCCGTTCTGGCCGCGGCGCCGGGCCCGCCAGCTGCGGCCCACCAGCTGAGACCGAGCGCCGGTGGCGCACCTGTTGCGGTGGCGGAGGCTGCCGCGGCTGCCGCGCCGCCGGGCCAGCCGGGCCAGGGTCAGGCCACCACCGGCGCCGCCAGCACCGGCCAACGCGCGCGGCAGGTGCGCATCACGTCCAGGCCGCTCGGGCAGCGGACGTGGGACCCGCCTCCAGCGACCCGAACATCGCCGGTACGCTCGGTTCTTTAGACTTCGGTGGCGGTCAGTGGGTCAACCGCAGCCCCGCGGGACCAGCAGATTCAGGATGGGCAGAGACAACACAGCCTCGATCCGCACCAGTCAGGACAGGACCAACCATTACGGACTGACATATGACACACCAGGAAAGGTGTCGTCACTACGGAGCGGCGCTCCGACGTAAGGGGAACACTAGTCATAACATACACGGCATGACATAGCCGCGGAACATGACATACCCGGAAGGGACCGGTCACGAAAGAGCCGTGACTGACGTCGAGGGAGGACGAGTCATGTCGGACCGACATCTGACGCGTCGGGCACGGCTATTCATGACAGCGACGCCTTGACCTGTCGGCGTATGATACCTGATGACACAGACTGACATAGCGAGCTGGCCTGGCTCGTCTGAAGGCCACCAGTAAGGACCAAATGACGCCCTTGCCACCCGTCCGAAAACCAGTGATGACGAGGCGGCCTGACCTGTCAGGAGCGAAACACCGCGCCATAAGGACAGTGCGCGGCCCACCGTCGGCCAGAACGCCAGGCCTCCACTCGCCGGGTGCAGGCGGGCGCCGACAGCGCAGGCGCAGCGGCACGCGGCGTCGAAAAGGCGCGCCGAGACCGCCGACGCACCGAGCGCGGCCGGCCGCGTGCCGCCAGGCCGCTCAGGAGAAATACGGCGGGTTTTTGTCGGTATCTGACCGCCGGCGACGCCTCGGCGTCATACCGGGAGGTGCCCGGGAGGCCGGGCGCTACAGCAGCGCTCGGTGAGATAAAAGACGGCAATAAAACAACTCCATACGCAGCTATCGAGCAATTCTAGAAGTCAATGACCTAAAGTGCATAGGTAGGGTGATCGAGGTCATGATAACGACCCGCGGTGGGCGTCCACCAAACGACACGCGCAGCTCCAAAGCGTCTATAACTGGCAAATTTAGAGTCGGCCTTTGCTTATCTCGCGACCCACTTCACCAAGGCCGGCTCCACATTCCGCGAAGATCACGACCACTGGCGGATTCGTGACCCCGTTCTCCGATGGGGTCAGTACGTCGCGGCCAGGGGGGCGGAAAATGAGTCTGATTAGGCAGCCGCGTGGCTGGCGGCGGGCGGCGGCGGGCCCTGTCCCCGATAGCTGGCCGCTCTTGGCACAGGCCGGCGGAATGTCGGCACGCCGACGGCAGAACGCGCCGGATGACGCGACGCCGACCGCTGAGCACGGCCAGCAGCAGAGCGCGCGGCGCCGAGACGCCGACGGCGCACGACGCACGCCAGATGAGCCGAGTGAGGCGGCTGTCTGCCCAGGCACAATGTCCCGCAGACTGCGTCGACGGCGGGACTCCAGCAGCCGGCGGCCCCGGAGTGCCGGGCCAGTGCCCGGACCGGCACGGACGACCCGCCGCAGCCGGGACGGCGTTCCCAAATTCATCCAAACGAGCGCGCAGGGGGTAGATATCAATTTATGCTACCAGGATTCTGCATCTCCGGCGGCCTCTGTGCGCACAATACGTTGGCTGCTGATCTGTTGCCCTTTGACCCCGCAGCGTGACATCTGACCTGACCGGCCGATTGGTCAGGCCGGAGGCGCCCGAATGCTGGGCTGATCGCCGCCCGGTTTGATGCTGAATGACCGACCTTGAGGGGGAGGGGCAACAGGTCGTAAACCTCGAGCCCGGGGCACGATAGCATGAACAAATATCGACATTCTTGCCTCCGAAAGGCCGAACACAGAGACCCTGACAGGGTTGCCAGAGTCTCAAGACACAGTGGAACCTCACAGCAGGGGGCGGCACGGGCACCCCCGTGCAGACGAGACCAGCGCCAGGGCCGTGCCGCTGACGGAGCGGCGCTGGCGACCCGGCCGACCCCAGGGTGACGCAGCAAGCCGCCGCGGCGGCAGCAGGACCCGCCACCTGTAGCCGACAGAGTGCGGGCCCTTCCGGGGTCGGCAGCGTTCGATACGGGCCCGGCCGGGCGTGGGCGGTCTGTCTGCAAGGCCTGTCAGACGGCTGGGGAGGCGGAGGCCCGGCCGACGCGAGCGGAGCGGCAGCGGCAGCGCCGCCACAGACGCCAGCCTCCGTCGGGAGTGAGTCCGGCCGCAACCCGCCGCCAGAGGGCAGGACGGCGGCGGGCCCGACATGGGAAGACTGGGAAGATTGGGAAGACATGGCCCCACATGGGAAGACTGCCAGGTGACTGCCGGCGTGGATTCGGCGACTTCTGGTCACCGACGGTCAGTTTCACTCCTGACCCGACACATATACATGGACCCAGACCGCGACATGAACCATAGCTATCAGTTCCGCAGAACACTGGCGATATGGCCAACGCTACCCACGGCCTACACGCACCTTGTGCGCCAAACGGTGAATACGTTGTCATTGTCCGTCCCGATGCCTCAGTTCGTTAGAGCACATGTCTTCCCATTCACCCACTTGTGGTGGGAGCACACGTCTTCCCATTCACTTGTGGCGGGGAGCACATGTCTTCCCATTCACGCACTTGGTCCGGGTCCCTTTAAGCACTCGCTATTCGTCCTGATTGGAATGGCCTGTGGCTGACGGCAGTGGCCGCGTTAAAGGTCAAGTGATGTCAGAGGGTGGAGTAGACCGCGTCGAGCATTACGGCACATTAAATTTTCGCCACAAAATTCTGCCGTTCCGTCGACCTGTTATCTCAAGATCGGATGGTGGGATAAGAGCTCACACATCAAGTATTCCGTGCCGTGGGCTCTGAGCCTAGAAACCCATCCAATGAAAAATTCGGCTGAACCTAAAAACAAAAATCAAAAAACTAACATAGAGCATGACGCCCGTACTATGAACAGGCCAGTTCTTACTCCCCGCCCCGTACCCGGCTGCCGTTGCCGACGGTCTGCCCCGTATCGCTAAGTGCCGAGGCTTCAACACGTGCGCAACCGAGACCGGCCCAGCCGCTTCGGGCCGTAACCACCGGCCGCGCCAGGCCCCGACCCTCGCCCATCCCAGCCACGCTCAGCCCTCTGCGTCCCAGACGTCACGAGCCGCGCCGGAGTCAGCAGCGGGGCCTACCTGGGCAGCGACGGACCGGCGATGTGGTGCAGCTCGAACACCTCCCGGTACTGCGGCAGGTGCACGTGCAGCACCAGCCACTCGACGGTCTGCTCGGTGGTCCAGTTGTGGACGGCCGAGCGGCGCCAGTGCTCCCACAGCTCGCGCACGCTCACGGCCGTATCCTGGCTCTGGTCGGACCGGTGGAACAGGTCCTGCCGGCTGCCGTAGCCCTGGACGTAGTTCAGCTCCTCGCGCAGGAACTGCCGACAGCGGGGCAGGGGCCTGGTCAGGCGCGCACACCGAGTGGACGGCGGCGAAGGGAAGTGGACATCATGCCCTGCTGGAGGAGCGAAATCCGACGAGAATTGCTCGCGTTTTTTTCATTTCAACACAAAGCATCCAACGTCCACCACATCGCGTTCCTAGCAATGCGGAATAGTACGACAGCACAGCACTAGCACTTATGACACGAGCACAACGAGCATCGTTCCACCCGCGAGCCTCACAGACAGCAGCTTCAAACGCCGGCACCCCCGCCACGAAGCCACGGAGCCAGCACGCCAGATCATGTCCCGTGCACTGCCGGCGTGACGGGGCTCCCGGAGCCAGCCGACGCAGGGCGCGATCACCTCTCAATGCTGGAGGGGTCGGCTGCTGCGGCGGCTTACGACCGCGCGCCACCCGATTGCAGCAACAGTGGCGGATTTCCTACGACTGACAAATGGGACGCAAACCTCATCGCACGGACGCGTCAATCCTAACACGCTAATGACGGCCTCTGGGTTAGATGCCACGCGGTGGAGGGCGTCATAACGATGGGAGGCTGTGTTAACGGGGAAGTCAAAAGCCAGGCGGTAGCGCTCATGACCCAAAGACCTCTGATGGGTTGCAAGACTTTTCTGGACACAATCCGTGTCATAGGTACCCTGGTCGGGCCGGCCGAAGACATCATCACGGCAACCGGCGCACAGCGTCTCGAGATAGCCTTTAGAGCGACCTTTCATGTCTTTCACGAGCCTTGGTGATTACGCTGACATGGAATTTCCCGCCCAGCGACTATCCGCTCACATGAGACCGCTACTCAGCCTGGAAGGACTGGCAATTCCATACCAGCCAGATTACATACCAGCCAGACATAAGACGGGTGGGGGGCATACATTCATGCATAGATGCCTTGCAATCATGACAAATCTCCAGATACCATCACGCAAATGAAGAATATACGTGTTCTACACCCATCGCCGCCATGCGTCGGATGTGAGAGATCTGTGTCCCATGCCAAGCCTTGACCATGAGCCATGACCTCTTGAAGCCCACCAAACATCCATCGGCCAGTCCCGGAGCCGCATCCAGTGCGGCACTCAGAGCTGCACAAAACACCGACGCCGGGCAAATCCCAAGTGGCGACGCCTTTCCAAATAGTTCTGGGAACCGGCGGAGCCGACAGCTGGGCCCCGGCAGCAGACGGGCGCCGAAAGAGCTCACCGCGGCCCGGTCCCGGGAGGGGAGGGCGCCGCCGCGGCCGGCTCCAGCAGCCCGGCCCGGCAGCGACGCGCCGAACCAGCCGACTCCGTCACGACAGCTGGGCATCGCGCGACCCTGCGCTGGTCACGACGAGCACGTGGCCACACGCGCCCACTACGATGAACCCATCACGATGGCAGAGCAGGCGGACGCGCCACGACAAGAGAGTGCCCAGACGTGCTATCGCATCGGACGCGTGACGTACCAGCAGCGGCGGGACGCATACCAACGAAGCGCCCTCATCTCCTCCAGACCCGGCGTTCCCAGGCCCGGACCAGACATCTCGCGACCCGGCGCGCGGCGGTGGAGCCGCTCCGCCGGCAGAGGCCGACTCAGGCCAGCGACCTGAGCCCCGCGGCCCGCCACCCGTGCCCGAGCGCGCCGTCACGGGCAGCCCGTAACGATCGCCGCGCGCCGGACAATGTGGTGACGTCAGCGCGGCCGTTTGTCTGGAGCCGGCCGCTGGCAGCCGGGCACCGGAGCGCCAAAGGCGGCGCGTCCGGACGAGTTTAGCCAGCGTTCGGCAGTTGGGACGGCCGGCCCGGCCCACGCGGCCTGAGGCGACCGTCATGGCCTGACGTCAGGAGGCGACGGTCAATACGGCGCCGCAGGACACGGCCCCAGACGGCCCGCACCGCTCACTCTACAGCCGCCCGTCACGCCGCTGGTCGGCCAGTGCCGGAAGCGTCGTGCCGCGTGAGGTCACGCACCATGAGCCCGCACACTGAGGAGCGCGGCACCAGACTGCTCTTCGACCGCCGACTGATCGCTGCCACTGCTTGGTATCTGCAGCACACGCTCCGCGCGGGCTTGCGAAAAAAATATTGTTTTCGAGCAGGCAACTTGTTTCAGGTGACTGTCGTGCTTTTTCAGCGCCGGACAGCCAAGATTATCACGCCTGCCGGGAGTTTGGTGCGGGGAGTTTGGTGGCGCAGCTAGCGGTCGGGTGCGCGGCCTTCCAGACACACGCCGTCACAAAACCAAACGCGAGACATCAAACTGCCTGTCAGCGGGTGCGACGATCACTCTCGTCGCACACTGGTTTCGGCTGTGTAAGCGCACACTATCAGACTGTGCTTGACTGCAGATATGCGCGACAGGTCTAATTCGAGACGTCTCCCCGTCCGCGTACGGCTACGATCCCAGGTGTGGCTCGCGGCACACGAATGTTGAATATTCCCTTCATTCGCGGCCCACCAGCGGACCATCAATCGTCGGTCGTCTGGCGCTGGGACCGCCGCGAGAGGCAGCGCGCATATTTGCGGACCAGTTCTCCAGGAAACCGCGTCACGCGCCCGCCACGATTCAGCCGGCGGCCGCGTCGTGCCGTCGAAGGCCTTCCGAAGTCGACAAAAACAGTGCGTGCGCGCCGCACGCAAGCCGGCCCTGACCCCTGGCCGCGCCTGGTGTTGACTGCGGTCAGCGCGGACCGCCGCGGACGGCTACGGGTGACTCGCGACAGCGCGGCTGGCCGGCTCACGACCCGCACTGCACCATCCAGGTCAAGGTGGCGTCTGCATGGATAGACGCGCCGTCACGGGGCCGGGGAGAGAGGCACCTCGTCGAGTGTGCTTATTTACAGCAGGTGCTGAAAGTCGCACCGTTGAGCGATGATCCACTACCCGGGTCGCTTGTACGGTGGCGATTATGGGCAGTCGTAACCTGCTCCGCCAGGTGTTCCGGCATTACCCGACCCCGGCCCAGCGCCGGCAAACCCCCGGTAAGGTCACTACCCCGGCCTATCGCCAGAAAATCCCCGGTAAGGTCACCACCCCGGCCTATCACCCATGAAACTCCGGTAAGGTCACCACTCCGGCCCATCGCCAGTAAACCCCCGGTAAGGCCACCACCCCGGCCTATCGCTAGTAATCCACCGGCAAGGTCGCCACCCGGGTCTATCGCCAGCAAAACCCCAGTAAGGTCACCACTCCGGCCCATCGCCAGTAAACCCCCGGTAAGGTCACCACCCCGGCCTATCGCTAGTAATCCCCCGGCAAGGTCACTACCCGGGCCTATCGCCCCAAAACCCGGTAAGACCACCACCCGGCCCATCGCCAGTAAACCCCCGGTAAGGTCACCACCTCATCCCATCGCCAGTAAATCCCCGCTAAGGTCACCACCTCAGCCCCCATCGCCAGTAATTCCCCGTTAAGGTCACCACCTCGCCCATCGCCAGTAAATCCCCCGTTAAGGTCACCACCTCAGCCCATCGCCAGTAAACTCCGGCAAGGTTGCCACCACCTCAGCCCATCGCCAGTAAACTCCGGTAAGGTCACCACCTCAGCCCATCGCCAGTAAACCCCCGTACGGTCACCCCCTCAGCCCATCGCCAGTAAATCCCCCGGTAAGGTCACCACCTCAGCCCATCGCCAGTAAACTCCGGTAAGGTCACCACCTCGCCCATCGCCAGTAAACTCCGGTAAGGTCACCACTTCAGCCCATCGCCAGTAATCCCCCGCACGGTCACCACCTCAGCCCATCGCCAGTAAATCCCCGTTAAGGTCACCACCTCAGCCCATCGCCAGTAAGCTCCGGTAAGGTCACCACCTCAGCCCATCGCCAGTAAACTCCTGGGTAATGGTCACCCACCTCAGCCCATCGCCAGTAAACTCCTGGTAAGGTCACCACTTCAGCCCATCGGCCAGTAAATCCCCCGTACGGTCACCACCTCAGCCCATCGCCAGTAAATCCCCCGTAAGGTCACCCCCTCAGCCCATCGCCAGTAAACTCCGGTAAGGTCACCACCTCAGCCCATCGCGACAGTAAATCCCCCCGGTAAGGTCACCACCTCAGCCCCATCGCCAGTAAAACCCCGGTAAGGTCACCACCTCAGCCCATCGCCAGTAAATACCCGTTAAGGTCACCACCTCAGCCCATCGCCGGTAAACTCCGGTAAGGTCACCACCTCAGCCCATCGCCGGTAAACCCCCGGTAAGGTCACCACCTCAGCCCATCGCCAGTAAACCCCCGGTAAGGTCACCACCTCAGCCCATCGCCAGTAAACCCGTAAGGTCACCACCTCAGCCCATCGCCGGTAAACTCCGGTAAGGTCACCACCTCAGCCCATCGCCAGTAAACCCCGGTACGGTCACCACCTCAGCCCATCGCCGTAACCCCCGGTAAGGTCACCACCTCAGCCCATCGCCAGTAAACCCCCGGTAAGGTCACCACCTCAGCCCATCGCCGTAATGTCACCTCAGCCCATCGCCGTAACTCCGGTAAGGTCACCACCTCAGCCCATCGCCAGTAAACTCCGGTAACGTTGCCGGGCACCGGCCGCTGAAAGCCCGCCCCGGCGCCGAGGAAGCAGGCCCAACGCGCCTAGTGACCTGCGCATCCCCATGAGACGATCGATCAGCCGATAATGAACTGTTGGATGCTTTGAGACGGTGAATGATGGGTTGTATGTGCTGGTGGCAGCGCCAAGCCGAGCCCGGAGAGCTTACGGCGGTGGCGGCGGCAAGAATGCGAAAGGGCTGTCCAACCTCCGCCCAGCCGGCCATGCACTGAGGTGTGGACTTCTACACATGACTCGCCCGACTCCGGGACATAGTTTGCCCGACAGTTGGGCGGGGCGGGGCGTCAATGGTTGGTGGCAACAGTACGACTTTTGTCTGGTCAGCGCTGGCTGGGACCTACCCTCCATCGTTGGTGAGGGGCGCTGGCACGTTCTCGCCCCTTGGTTCTGAATTGAACTAGAGCCACGGAACAAAGACCGGCAGAAGCCTCGCGTATATGCGAAGCCACGACGTCCAGCCCAATCTAGTGGGGTCAATTCGCTGGTCCCAGCCCAGCTCAACCTGGACGCTTGAAAACACAGAGTGCAAAAATCACGGCTATTTGCGTCAGGACAACAATTTTCTTACCAAATGGAGACCAAATCATGTTTGCTTAAAAACAATGGTGACTCTGAATGTCTTATAGCTGTCATCTTCGCCGTTTCGCGCACAAAGTCAACGTGCATTCCCAATGAGCACCGGAAAACCGACATTTGTATTACAAACCGCTCGGCAAGCTCTCAGAGATAACAACATCGTTATGTAACCTGGTGTGCACCCACGCTTTGGCGAAACATCTGCATGGGATGCATCGCCAGCTGTACCAAATCTTACCCCGCTGCCGGCTACAGAACACGTACAACGGGTAATCTCTCACAAACGGAATGTCGCTTACGCCTATACGAAGGGCGGAACACCACTCCACGTAGTAACTGGAGGCGCCGTAGTCAAAACACATCCATCTCACGGCTTTTGATCATGTTAGGAATTTGATCATGATCATGATCATGCCCATCAACCAAGCAATTATGAAATTATCGCAACAAACATGGGGGGGGCGAGACCACTACAATGGGAACAGGCGCTCTCGACCGCGACCCGTCCGTACGCCGCGTGGGGGTGGCCGTGCGGCTGCTCCTGAACGCACGAGCTTTCGCAGTTGCTGCCTGCGTGCATAAGTTCCGCCAGGTGGGAGCTGTTTTCGCTTGCGCGTCGTTGGCGAGAGGTGGATGAAAAGTTCCCATCCGCTTTGGCCTCAGACTGAGCTACAGCTGCGGAACAACTACCGGTGGATAGCACCACGCCAGGGGGGCCTGACGAGGCCCGGCTCGGTCCCTGGACGTCAGTCACTAGGTTAGTTAGACGCTAGGGTGACCCTGACGCTCGCGAACAAGGTAAAGTACGGCTTTCTGGACACAGCACAGTACTTTTCGATCCAGTTAGGCACCATATCCGGATGGCATTCCCGCGCATACGCCTAGAACCGATCTGCCAACGATCTATGGAACTATGAACAATTTTGTTTTGAGAAACTGGCTAAGCTGGCTCTCGACAGCAAAGGTATCAAAATAGCATCAAAGATTGATCATATCAAGTATCTAATATCAAATAATATCGAGTACCTTACATCAAAACACTGGACTACTATACCGTGACAACACTTACCACAGAAAGGTCATTAACCTATCCAGAACAATTCGTATGCTTTAAGTTGAGCATTGTACGTCAATTTCACGCACATAGGACACCCGTAAAAGCCGACGAATAGCCGACATTTAAGCAGCCGGCCACTGCCATTTGACGGACAATAACAAAACGCTTTGCGCGCCTTCAAACACGCCGCCATTGATGGGAAATTGTTTGCACCAAATGTCCCATAAGACGCGATCCATGTTTTATCGTTTACGTCAAATTTAACAAAGACGGTTCAAAGTTATTTTTCGTGGTCTCTGGAATTCCACTGGGGAGGGAGAGGGAGGGAGGGGGGGGGGGGGTCTTGTGCCGTCCACCGCCTGGTGGGGTTGAGCGTTTAAGCTTGCGACAATGGCACTTCAGTGCAGTGACCTTGACAGCCCAGCTGTGTTTGAAAAACACAATCGGATCAGTTGGCATTACCGAAGCCTTATCTCAGGTGCACGTCCAACAACAGCTATCGGGTACAGTTACGGAGCGGAGGGACGGGGAAGACGCCGACGTACAGTTCCACTTTCGGGCATTTTGTAGCGGATGAATAGCCACAGACGGCGTTTCATACTAATGCAACAATCACAAAATGCTGTAAAAACAAGACCGATGCAAAAGACATTTTGCTCTTATCCATTCTTACTCATGAACACTCGTCTCGACCCGAGGCGGTAAGCTGCAACGCGAGAAATTTTCAAAGGCCGGAGTTTCCCTCGTTTCTGGTTCCGCGCCTTGCAAGATCGCATGGAAAGAATCACTTTCTTTTAATCCATGATGCATTTGGGCCGTGCACAGCACGACAATTGACGCAATCCGCTACCCGAGCGGCCGCCACCGTCCAGCGAAAGACCCAGCCACGGCACGGCGTCTTCCGGCAGTGTTGGGCCCAGGTCAAAACAGCCTCGCACCGCAGCGGACTCCAGTGTCCCAGGCCGCGACCACAAACCGTGGCGCTGATTAATGAGGCAGGTGCGATCACCAAACACGGCCCGCACGATCCAATCACGGCATTTACCGCTGCAGCGCGTGCAGCACGGGCGGCGGCCATCTGCGACAGTCCACGTACGCCCACGTGCAGCCACGGTCCGCCGCGTGCCCAATGACGTCATAACGCCTTTTGGCCGAGCTTCGCCGTCCATAGAAGGTTCTAAGGCACATTTTGACGACGGCCATAAGTCACATGAACATTACAATCGCACAGATTCAACGAACTGCTTGAATCAAGCCCAGCCCGGGTAAGGAGGTTATCTGTCGGCGTCCTCTGGGGACGGCCCGCGCGACGGCACTTCCGAGCGCCGCCGTCTGACGTCGCAGCAGCCGCGCCCTCCGGCTGCCGCCGGCCGTACCTGGAATGTGGTGAGGCCGCCGCCGGCGGCGCCCGACGTCCGGTTGGCCAGGTCAGGGCCGGGCCGGGAGGCGAGCAGCACGACCGTCAGCCAGGCGAATCGCGTCGCCCGCATCACACCCCCATGCCAGGCGGCGCTGGAGCGGCGCCGGCCGGGCCCCCCTGCGCCCGTCCGCGGACGCGGACCGCGCAAAAGGTCAGCGGTGTCCGAACGCCGCGCCAGACGAGGTCCCGGTGCATGCGCGTCCGAGTCGGGTCTGACCTCAGGCGGACCACACCCGGACGCGACCGGGCCGGGTCCGGGGCGGCGCCACGACGGCAGCAGTCCGCGCACGACGCGTGACGCGGTCGGCAACCAGAACATCGGCGGGCTCGGCAACCCGCTGAGTTGCCCCCGACGCCCTCCGGCCGCGCCCCGCTCCAAAGTCCCCGCGGGTGGCGAGGACCGGCCGGCCGGTGAGCGGCGCGGCGGGCCGGCACCTCTCGGCTGGCGTCGGTGCGCCTCGCGCCGCCGGCCGACCACATACCTGAGGCTCATCGGCGCCGATGAGCGGCCGGCGCGGCCGCCGACGGCCGTGCCAGCGGTCCGTCGGGGGTTGACGGCCCATCACCAAAGCAGACCGGCGGGGCTGCAGCGGGGGGGGTCACCGCAGCTGACCAGGCGGGGCTGCAGCGGGGCAGGTCACCACAGCAGACCAGGCGGGGCTGCAGCGGGGGCAGGTCACCACAGCTGACCAGGCGGGCTGCAGCGCGGGCAGGTCACCGCAGACCAGGCGGCGCTGCAGCGGGGACAGGTCACCGCAGCAGACCAGGCGGGGCTGCAGCGGGGGCAGGTCACCAAACAGACATCGGCGCTGCAGCGGGGAAGGTCACCGCAGCAGACCAGGGGCGCTGCGGGGCAGGTCACCGCAGCAGACCAGGCGGGGCTGCAGCGGGGACAGTCCCGCAGCTGACCAGGCGGGGCTGCAGCGGGGCAGGTCACCCAGCTGACCAGGCGGGTGAAGCGGGGCAGGTCACCGCCCAGCACCAGGGGGGCTGCACAGCGGGGGGCAGGTCACCAAAGCAGACCAGGCGCGCTGCAGCGGGGACAGGTCACCGCAGCAGACCAGGCGGCGCTGCAGCGGGGGCAGGTCACCGCAGTGACAGGCGGGGGCTGCAGCGGGGACAGGTCACCGCGAGACCAGGCGGGGCCGCAGCGGGGGCAGGTCCACCAAAGCAGACCAGGCGGCGCTGCAGGGGACAGGTCACCGAGCAAGAACCAGGTGGGGCTGCAGCGGTTGTCCGAAGGGTCACCACTGGTGACCGAGGACAGGTCGCAGAACGGGACAGGTCACGAACGGGACAGGTCACCGCAGCTGACCAGGCGGGGCGGCTGCAGCAGGGGCAGGTCACCGCAGCAGACCAGCGGGGCTGCAGCGGGGGCGGGTCAACACAGCCTGTGACCTCGCCAGGTTCCACCTCTAGCGTGTTGGACCTCGAAGTCCCCCACCGACAGTTTCCCACTAGGTTCCGTGCCTGGCTAAGGCCCACTGTCTGCCTGCCTCTGCACGCCACGCAGCAAACCCCCAGCCTGCCTGCGCGGGCGACAGCTCGGCCGGTGCGTCAGTGCGTCCCACTCGTCGCAGCAGTGTCGCGCCTGCTCGCTTACGCCGCGGCCTGCCCGGCCGGAAGCGAGCCGAACGTCTGGAAATCCAGTCGGCACCGCGACCGGACCGGGTCGGGTCGGGCCGGGCCAACACAAACAGCAGCCGACGGGCCGCCGGTGCGACACCGCGCACGAGCCGCTTCCGTGCCGACGGTCTCGCTGTCCTGCCGTCTCCGGCACAATCCGGCTAGTCAGCTGATCCGCGTAACCAAGGCGACCGCTCAGCCATTGGTCCTTTTCGGAGAAAAAATCTAGCCGCGCCGGCATTTATTTGACGCAGTCGTTTAACACATGGTTCTTCGGTGCATTGTCTATAAAATTCTGACAGAAATGATCTCGCGGTAGCCTCTGACTTCTGTCCAACCCAGCGAAGGAAAAGGTGAAAAATAACAAAAAATAGCATGCCTCCATCAACAAATGAACCATATCTAGCAATTTTGTATTGGGCAGGGGGCTCTCACTAGCAGGGGAACGCGTTGACAACCCTATGCCCTTCTTACCACGGCTCTGGCTGCGCCCCTGTCACCCCATCTCCACCCCCCCCCCCCCCCCCCCGCCAGCTCGCCACCCGGTCGGGCTACACAGCCGGCCACAAGGCTGTCAGCAGGTGGGGGGGGGGGGGCTGCGGTGCGCGTGTGTGCGTGTGGGCGTGATGGAGGATCGGTTTCAATCGGCCGCCCCAGCGGCTGGTTTGTTTCCGGACTGGGGTTTCAACGGTGCCGTGATGCGGCTCACACCAGGGCGCGAGCTGACGTGTGAGCATTGAACACCGATCAGCAGAAGGCCGTCCAGTATCGCCTCCTGCGCTGTACTGAACCGCTTATCCGCGGCTGGATGTCGCCGAGTCCTTTTGTAGCCGTCCGCCTGCCGCGGGGACAGCCCATGGCACACAGCACGGAGGTGGCTTTGGGCAGCCCTGAACACGCCGGAGCGGAACACCAGACTCACCGCCGACGCTCCCGCCGTCCGACGTACCACAAGCACGCCAGCGAAACTCCAAATCAACTCGGAGTACTTTGGTAATTGGATAAATGCTAGTCCGAAACTATGTAACCTGGTCCACGCCAACCGTCGAAGGCCAGCTTCCCTGTCCCTCGTCGGCCAGGTCCCCCAGTGCACGGGGCACCGGGCGGCGGGCGGCGGGTGGCCACTGCGGCATCGTTCTCCGCGGGAGCGTCCGTGTGCTCCGCTAGCGTTTGTCCGCCGGGCCAGGCCGAGCCGACCCCGGGGAGCGGCGCCGCTCGAGCGAGCCATCAGAGCGCCCGGCGGGCCACCGGGCCGGGCCGAAATAGGTCCGGGCCAGCCGCCCGGGGACACAGCGCGCGCCGATGCGTAAGGTCATTACTGGGCCGGCGGACACGACACCGGCGGATACGACACCGGCGGACACGGCAGGGCCGGCACAACCGGAGGACCCGGCAGGGCCGGCAACCCACGGGCGGGACACGGCGCCAGGCGGACACGGCAGGGGCCAGCACACCAGAGGACACGGGCAGTGCCCGGTTACACCGGCGGACACGGCGCTGGCGGGACACGGGGCCGGGCGGGACACCACGGGGCCGGCCACAGACCGGCGGACGCGGCGCCGGCGGACATGACGAGCAGGGCGCACTGCCGGCGCAGGGGCAAACAGGAGCAGCCCTGTGACGCGTGTTATGTCGCGACAGCCAACAGGCCGGAGGGATCACGTGACGCGATATGGACAGCCGGGGGCTCACGTGAAACACGGACCGGTCTAGCCCACGCGGCGGGGACGGCACAGAGCGAAGCCAGCGCTGGGCACGCGATAGGTCAGGCAGGCTGACCTCTGATCAGTCAGGCTGATCAGAGGACAGGTCAGGCAGGCTGACCTCTGATCAGTCAGGCTGATCAGGCAGGCTCACTCTCGTGGTCTCTCACCACCCGCTGTGTACTCGCCTCGCGTCACGGCGGCGCGGCCAGAGAACGATGGGCGCCCTAGATGACCGCGCGCTTCCCAAATGGACGAGCGGCGGCCACTCACTTTATGGCGACTTTGCTGGATGTCTCCTTGCAACAGCTAGCACCGCTGTGCCCGGTCACCCACCCGCAGCCGGTAAGTGACGCGTCCCGGACCAAGGCTTGGGACGTCCTGTACAGCGCAGGACAGAGACGGTACGCCCCGCACGTGACATGTGGGGCTGGTTCGGCTCCAGCGGTGTGCCGTCCTCAGCACCGGAGGCAGGCTCGGCGCGCCGCCGAAGCGCAATCACATCAGCCGACAGCAGACACGAATGCGAAGCGCATAAACGTCCACGGCGATCCACCGGCCACAGCCATGAGGCTAGCCAGGCCGGTCTGTCAACGGAGAAGCGTGGCATTCCGTTCCAATACGCCGCGCCCCGGCGGTGCTCTGAATCCACGGCATGATCTTCAGCTCAGGGCGGCTGGGCTTTCAAGTTCGAACCGTCGGTGACCACATACCAGTGGGCGCAGTCAAAATAGTGAGGGCGGGCGGCACCTCGCCTCAAGGTCGGCCCGCTGGTAACCCGTTGGGTGACAGCCTGGGACGGGCGGCCGCGGCCGCCGCGGGAGTCTCCACCCGGCCGGAGTCGCGACCGCCCCACTGGCAGCTGTCCGCGGGATGGTCTCCACCCGGCCGGGGTCGCGACCGACCCACCGGCAGCTGTCCGCGGGAGTCTCCACCCCCGGCCCCGGATAGTCGCGACCGACCCACCGGCAAGCTGTCCGCGGGAGTCTCCACCCGGCCGGAGTCCCGACCCGACCCACCGGCAGCTGTCCGCGGGAGTCTCCACCCGGCCGGAGTCGCGACCGACCCACTGGCAGCCCGTCTCCAGCCTGCGTCCAGCACACCGACGCAGAAGCTCCTGTGTAGTGCTGACAAGGCCCGATGGACACATGCCACGCTCGCAAAATATTCGCCATTTTTCCCAATCGCAACAAACATTATTTTGCAGGCCTATCGAGTGCTTGTCATTTCAAGTTTTGCCAAGAATGACAGATTCATGATCATGACCAGAGCCCGCCGCGGTTCGCTATCTGGGCGACGGACGATAAACTACGAACGGCCGAGTAGGTAATAAAGTTTTTATATTGAACTCTTTTTCAGGTGTGAAACCATATGATTCACACTTTTTCCAAGGAGGACGGACAGCAGCAGGCGAATCCACTGTCGCCGCGCCCGGAGTGCCTGCGAGTCTTGGGATCCCAACACGTTCTCTCCCCCACTCGCCGAGCAGTGGTCACGGCGTTTGCGTCCGGATCAGGTGGGCCGCTCAGAGTCGCAGCGGCCCGTTCAGAGCCACAACGAGCCGCTCGGAGCCGTAGCGGCCCGCGCAGAGCTGCAGCGGGCCGCTCCGAGTCGTAACGGCCGCCCTTTCAGCACACTCCGCTCCTGGCCGGGGTCACTTGCCCACGCGTAGATACAGCGCGACAGCTCCGGCCGAACATGCCGTGCACAGGTGCACGATTGGCGGCATCGGTACCGGCAGCACACACCCTGCCAGCCACCTCGCAGTTCCGCAATGACTGGAGCGCGGTCAGAGCTCGGGGGAGACGGCTGGTGCCTTTTGGGCCTGCGTGACGAGCACCAGTCCACAGCGAATGCTACTCACCGCTCACGGCATTACACAGGCACGCACATAGCATCGGACCGAAGCCAGGTGACTGCTGCCAGGTTGCACAATCGCTAGCTGTCGTGGTAAATGCGTGATTGTCCTGAGCCCAGCGTCGCTTCGCCCCGCAAAAACCGTCCACAAACAGCCCGGCAGCCGCAGCCGCGGCGCCAAGCGTGTGGCCCACCAGCCCGGCGCGTCATCACAACAGCGAGCGGCGGGCTGCCAGCGTGGCCGAAGCTGGCCGGCGCGGCGCCGCCGACGCCACGTCCGCCGACTTCCGGACAGGAGCCGGCAGGGGAGGGGCGGGCTGCCAGCGTGGCCCCCGCCGACGCCACGTTCCGCCGACCTTCCGGACGGAGCCAGGGGAGGGGGGGCGGGGAGGGGAGGGGACGGAATGCGTGGGGCGGCCACTGGCACCGGCCGCCTCAGGAATGCCGGCGTCGGGCGGCCGCGCCCGCCGACGCACGCGCACACGCACAAAACATCTCCAGAATTGTGCCGCGCGCCCTGCCAGCTGATAGACAAATGTGCGAAGACGAGACGCGGAGGGGGGGGGGGGGGGGGGGACGTCCGGTCGTCACGGTGACGACAGAAAGCAGGGATAGGTGTCACCAGCCAGGACTGATGACGTCCACAGCAGGTGGAGTGAAGGTGAGGGGGAGGGACAAGTGACGCAGTTCACGGATCACGAGTCACGGAGGTCAGAAAGGGGTTGGGACAGGTCAGGAGGGCGTAATTACAGAGTGGTTAGCGCCTTTGGTTCCCGCGTGGGGGACCCCAGTTCGAATCCCGGTTGCGTCATGGCTCCCGGGTGCCAATATGACTACTGCAGTCTCCGGGGTTCCATAAAGGGTGCGCGATGACATCCACAGAAGTCAGGTGAAAGAGTCCATACAGGGTTCTGTGACATCAGCCAAAGAGACTGGAAGAGCATTCGCTGACATGATGAAGAGACCGACGACAGCGGATCGCGTTGCGAGGCTCGGCCGCACGATAGTGAGACTGCGAGTCACGCCACGAGGTGGGCGCGCCGCACTCCCGGACGGGCCGCGCAAACCGCCCGGTGGCTCAACGGCAGGAGAGGCCAGCTGGTCAGTCCCGCCAGCTGGCGCCAGACGCCGACGGAGCGGAGCGGGGCGACGGCACCACCGCACCCGCCTCACCCACCTCGTCCGATTCGGCCTTGTCGATCTGGCCGTCGGCGTCATCGTCCAGCTGCAGGTGTAGCGAACTGATGGCGTCGTACGAGAGCAGGTCCTCCTCAGCCTCCCCTGGCGGCGGCGGACGGCTGGTCACGACAGGACACAGACACAGACACAGACAAGACACAGACACAGACACAGGACAGACACGACACGGACACGGACACGGTCACGGACACGGACACGGTCACGGACACGGACACGGACACGGACACGGACACGGACACGGACACGGACACGGACACGGACACGGACACGGACACGGACACGGACAGCGGCGGCTGGGCCGCCGACACTGAGGCGCCTCTGCGCTGCTTAGCCTGCATTTCCCACAAACAGGACGAAGATGACACGTAGCATGCGGTCTCTTGTGACAACGGGAAGTCTGTTCCGGCTCAGGACCGCATGCGACAGGCAATAATGGTCCGATTTTATGTGAGAAATACATATTTGGTCGCACAAGAAATGCTGACCCCGAAAACGATGACGTCGTGCGACGGACTTACTAGCCACCAGATCGGGGTTTTAGCCAGGTAAACACGTGAGAAAAGAACAATAATTATAAACGGGGGCGGGGTGACAGCCCTTAAAGCCCCGATTGTCACGTGCGCCTGTCACACAAATTGTCCACGACGAACTTTCAGAAAGCACGATAAACTAGACTACTCCTCACCACCATATGCTGCATCTTTCCTAAAACGCGTTTGCTTACCCCTTCCTCCCCTACCTGTCAAGGTGTTAGCGAGCGAAGTCTGATGATTGCTACCATCAAGTGGATTCCTCGAGAAGCTTACAAATGATTTTTGTCAGAGTCAGCATAAAGGACGGCCGCAGCACAGATAATTTTCACTGACGCAGCAGCAGAGTCCGGAACAACCATGACGTACGGCGCGGCTGCAGTAAATCCGTGGTCGCGCCGCATGCAATTTTACAGCCCCTGCAACGACCGAGCCGGCCGTCTGTTATGGGGGCTTACAAGGGATTGGGACCCTATGCACCTGTGATCTCCTTCTCGGCTGGCTGTCTGGACGCCACCAACACCTATCTAACGGGCGCGTCGGACAGTCAGCCGAGGCCGGGCTCCTCGCGAGCGGTGGCCGGTCGGACGGCGGCCTCGCCGCCGGCACCAGTCCCGCCAGCGTGGCCGGCCGGACGGCGCCTCGCCGCCGGCACCAGTCCGTCTCCACCAGTCCTCCGCAGGCTGGCCACGGCCGGGCTCCTCGCGAGCGTGGCCGACCGGACGGGCCTCGCCGTCGGAACACAGCCCGTCCCAACCAGCCCGGCCAGCAGGGCTGGCGACCGGCAGGGCTCCTCGCGAGCGGTGGCCGACCGGACGGCGCCTCGCCGCCAGCACCAGTCCGTTCCCCGCCCGCGTCGCAGGCTGGCCGCGGCCGGGCTCCTCGCGAGGCGGCGGACGGCGCCTCACCGCCGCACCAGTCCGGCCCGCAGGCTGGCCGCGGTGGGGATCTGGACGGTCCTGCCTATGCTCGTTGACGGCATGCGAGTTGGGGTGGGGCAGCGAGACGCGACAGTGCGCCGTACGGGTCGGCCAGTGCCTTGACGCAGGAAGTTCAGTTCGCCAGTTGGTTCAGTAGCTAATTTAATTCAGATAGACCGTCCCCTCTGCTATAAATGAAGCGGGACTGTGATAATAGGCCCGGAACCGTTCTCTCGCGTCTCCAGCTGACAGCGGCAAGCCCAGCTGGCGAACAGGTGGCTCAGCTGAGCCCGTACCCATCTCTGTCATGTACTGAGCAGCAGGTGTGACAACAGGCGCGCAAGTGCACAGTTGGTTCACTTGGTTGTTCACCGGCGCCACATCACGGCAGCCGTACCCCGAGCACAGCTCTTCCTGCTCACAAGAACGCCTCACGTCGCCCGTCGCCCGGCACTGATGAGCCCGTGCCGGGCGGCTGGCGCGTGACGCCGTCCCGCGCCCGTCGGACCGCCTGCCGTCAGCGCCCAGCGTCACGGCCCCACCCGCGCCCCTCATCCGTCACGTCGCCGCGGTCCACGACGCGGCGTCACGAGCGGGCGTCCGCGTCACGCCCGCCAGGGGTGACAGCGGCGTGCCGTCGGGTCGAGCTTCAACACGAGCAGTCCGCCTTGGGAGCGCTTCTGCGGCCTGGGCTGGCTGTTTAGCCACTGGGAGGGCCCGCTGTTTACGGAGCTGGGTCGGCCACTCATGACAGAGCGCGCCACATATTAAGAAGAGTGTTAACGTCGAGCGCTGTTTCAGGTCGGCACCCCAGCGCGGAATGAAAAAAAACGCGAGAGAAAACAACTCAACCTCTGTAAATAGGGAAATTCGGAGCACACAAACAGACACTTGAACCGACCGCCCAGCAGACACAGAGCCAGGCAGACGGAGAAAAGAGGCGGCCGCAGGCGGCCGGAAGGAGGGCACCGACCCACAGCCGCCGTTACCCGGCCTCGGCTGCGCAGCATCTGTGGTTCTGGCGGCCGCGTAAGGTCAGCCGCTGCCCGGGCGCCAAGGCTCACAACAGGTGGCCGGCCGCCGAGCCACCGTAACCAAGCGGTAGGCGGGCGGTGACGGCGCTGCCACCGACCACACGGACGGCGTCACACGCCGGCCGCCGGCACGGCTCGGCGACCGCACCGTTCCAGTCACCGGGCGGCGGCCGGCCAGCTGGCGA
>NW_023596921.1:17615383-17669269 GCF_011947565.3 Pollicipes pollicipes
GTGTGATCCGGAACGGAGAAGGGTTGGATGAGCTGATAGCAAGACATGACGTCAGAATACGCAGTCGCCACGTCTCACTGTTGGCCTGTTTCAAGAAAGTATTGTCATTGTAGACGAATAATTTCACTCAGGCGCCGCGTGGTCCGCACAGGTTTCGCCTTGAGCCATTTGCAATGTTTTCCTTCAAAGAGTCCCTGAGTTGAATTTGGCTGATCCAGCCCTTGCTACTGCTCGGCGCACATGGAAGCAGGACTGGCAATTCCTCTATGTCAATGAGCTTGATAGAAAGAAAACGTGAAAACTGACATTTTCTTCAACTGTGCTGGCCTCTCCGCCCAAAAAGAGTATTCCCATTTTGATTGGGAGGGAGATGAAGATGTCAATAGCCTGGAGAAGATCATAGATCAGTTTGATAACTTCTGTATCTCCCCAAAAACCCAATTGTGGAAAGGTACAGTTTTCATAAGAGAGCCTATTAGCCATGTGAAACTGTCCTGCAATATGTCTCAGTTCTCCGCACCCTAGCTGCAGCGTGCAAGTTAGGCCCAAACCTTGATGAAATGATCAGGGACAGACTGTGTATGGGTCTCAGTGAGACATCAACTGTGATGCAGCTCCTGAAGCACCCTGACCTAACTTTGCGACAAGCAACTAAGAGTGCAGCCCTGGAGGATTCAGCCCAAAAGGACCAACAGCTGTTGTGCGGAAAGGAACCTGAGGTGTGCACTGTTCGCACCAACAATGGATACAGACCGAGGTGTCCCGCCAACCAGGCACAGGCAAGCAAACCATGGGGCAAAGCAGCTGAGCCAAACTGGAAGAAAACAAGCCCGTGCGGTCGCTGTGGATTCACCACCCCCACTGGAGGGCAGTATCCAGCTAACGGGAACACATGTTAGAAGTGTGGACGACTAGGCCGCTTCTCATCAGTGTGCCGCAGCCGCACAGTGCAAGAAGTAGTGACTGAAGATAAAGCTGAAACTCAAGCGAGTGGACAAATATCAAGATACTTCTTGCGAGCAGTTAAGTCCTATACAAGTGATGAGAAGTGCCGACTCGTTTCTCTGACCATCAACAAAAGGGTAATACCGGCGCAGACCTCGCACTCAGTGAAGCGGTCTGCATTACTTAAGTCTAGAAAGCAAACCATGCAAGAAAATCATCAGTATATGCACCAGACATTTATGAATTTCTCTCACACCTTCATATAGCTCTACGACCTATAACATGTCAACAAAGCACGTTTTTCCCCACGCCTGTCACTTGATACAGTTTCCACAACCGAGCGTAGGATTGACGGTGCAGCTGCCAGCTAATTGTAGTGAAGTTCGCTGATACTTCCAGCTGATTGTACGGTGACGCCACAAGGCTACAAGATCGCTGCTAACTGTTGACAATGTCGCACGGGACTCCATGTGTCTAGTGGAGGATCCGGAGAGGAGGCCACGACATCGTAGGTTTTCTTGAGGCTTCAAGGGGTCATAGCCGGCAGAGCAAAGACAATTTTTGCGCGAAACATAACAAGGTTGCCATCTTTGGGCGTTCAGGCAATCGATAACAGTCGCAAGCGAAGGTGAAGGATCATGAACAGACAAAGATAGGTATTCACTGATTGAGAGAGAGAGGCAATCGAAATTGCAAAGCTCATTGTGCTATCCAGAGACCGGTCTTGCTAGGAGCCCTTTATATCACTTTCCGGGTTAATCCGATCAGTAAGGAGTCTTCCACGTTGCCATTGATTTCTTTTCATTTACTCGGAGGCTCCTACGCTGTTGTCCGAGCAGCGATGCAGGCAGGCAGGGCAGAGGGGCATGTGCACCTCCTCCCGACCCGACCCGCATTGCCAGACTCTCAAATGCCGGCCAGAGGGCCTTTTCCGTCCACTGTCCCTTCCCCCCCCCCCTCCCTCGAGTCGATGGAATGCCCTGTGTCGGTCAGGCAGCATCAGTGCTGATCAGTCGGGCCGGTGTCGGTCTGGGCCTGAGGACCAATTTGCTCAGCAAGCACAGGACCGGGGCCCGTGGTTCACACTGGTTTGACCTCTGAGCCAATGAGCCGGGTTGGCCAGAAGTCCACAGTGCGTAGCAGGGGGCCCTGTGTTGACAAGGGGCCCCGGGTTGACCAGGGCAGTGTTGGAGGGCGTCTAAAGAGAGGCCCGAAATACCCACGGACGCTGGCGATCAAAGGCCGGATGGAAAGGGTGAACTGCCCAAAGAGCTGGCTGTACGTCACATTCAGGCTCCCAGTCTATAGGGCCGTGACTTTAAATGTCAATCAGATGGACCCTTGCATCGATTGAAATCTTCTCGGAGAATGTGTGCCTCTAGTTTGGCCAGAGACGACTGACACCGGGCAGCTAATTCCGTGTCGGTCTCAGCCCAGGGGGCATTTCCTGAGGAAAAACAAGGCCGGGCACGCGATATGCATCGTTTGAGGAGCCTGAAAAGTGAGAGGCCGTGTGTTGGTCAGGAGGCCACAGTGCCGAACAGAGGGACTTCCGTCGGCAAGTCCCGCCTGGTCCCGTCTGATCTCGCAAGGTCTGATCAAGTGTCTGCCGGGTCTGTCCGGTCTCATCTGGTCTCGTCCTGCCCGGTTTCCCCTTATTTGACCTGTTTTCGCCCGGTTCCGTCTCCCTTCATGACGCTACATCTGGTTCGGTCTGATCTGGTCCGATTCTGCCTGTGCGTTCCCATTCTGTCCCACCCGATTCCTTTCCATCACTTGAGATACTATTTGATCCTGTCTGATCCCGACCGGTCATTTTGTCTTGTCTAGTTTGGTCCGGTCCCATTCGTTTATGTCCAGTCCTTTCCAGTAACATCTAGTCTTATCTAATTCGGTTCCATCTGGGACCATCACGTTCTGTCCGGTTCCGCCTCGTCCCGTTCTGTATGTTCCGTCTTGTCCAGTTCCTTTCAGTCATGCATGGTGCCCTCGGATCCCTTCTAGTCCCGCCTGGTTATGCCCCGGTCTTGTCGGATCCTATTTGCATCCATTACGGTCTGCTCGGTCTCATCCTGTTTACTCAGTCTCGTCTTGACCGCCTGGTCTCGCCTGGTTTGGCCTTTTCCGTCGGGTCTCGTCCGACCCTGTTCATATGCTGGCCTTGTCTTATCCGTCACGGGCCGTTTGTCATCCGGCCTGATGTCATATTTATCTCAGAGATCATGCCAAAGTGATGCATGAGCCTATTCATACAATGCATAACTTTCAGTCATCGCTTTCCGTCCGACTGGTAGAGACCGCCATGTGACGGGAAACGCCCGGGTCCCACCACTGACTTGCCGGTCATAGACGCGCAAACTATCACCAGGATGGCAGTGATTTTGTGGTCTTATGGCGTCACCATACAGTCGGCTGGAAGTGTTAGCGAACTTCACTACAATCAGTTCACAGCCGCATCACCAATTTCTACGCCCGTTTGTGGACATTGAGTGATAGATGCGAGGCAAAAACGTAATTCATCGGCGTTATATAGGACATGAAACTATATAAAGGCGTCAGAGGAATTCATAAATGTCTGGTGCATGTAATATAAAATGTTGTATGGTTTGCTTGCTGGATTTAGGTGGTGCAGGACTGTTTCTACTGAGTGCGAGGCCTACGCCGGCCGTAACCAACAAAAGCTCCATAACATTCGAAATTGGTACTGGAGCTGAGGTGTCAACGATGACTGAAGATGTGTGGGGCTCAATGATGGAGCCACCAACTGGCCAAGCCGCGCGCTGGCCTGACCAGCCCTGTAGGACGCCTGACCAGCCCTGTAGGACAACTGCAGTTTGCTGGTGGGTTTAAGGCCACCACCCTGCATAAAGATCAGACCCACCCATTCAAAGTGATGGTCGTGAAGGGCCAAGTGGCCAACAACCTCCTGGCCTGAAGTGCTGCTATCAGATGGCGCTGGTGGCCAGACTGAATGAAGTCACGACTGCCAAAGGTGTAGGACTGATGGAAACCACACCTGCCAAGATGGAGCTGATTGGTGACGCCGAACCGTTCTACCTGTTCACAGCTCGGAACGTCCTCCTCCCGCTCCTGGACAAAGTTAAAGTTGAATTGGGGCGAATGCTGACAGAAGGTGTCACAAAAACGGTGACAACGCCCACATCACTGTGTGCCAATGACGCAGAGCAAAGGCCAAGTGAGGATATGTGTGGACCTCCAGTGCCTGAATCAGGTTGTGAAGAGGGAGCACCTGGTGCTCTCAACACTGTATGACATCGCATCCAACCCAGCTGGCTCCACTGTATTCAGCAGCCTGGATGCCGAGAGCGGCTTCTGGCAGATGCCTCTGGAGGAGGGAAGTCAGGAACTGACCACCTTCATCACCCCGTTTGGCAGGTTTTGCTTTCAGAGGGTACCGTTCGGCATCACCTCCGCAAGTGAAATTTTTCTGAGAAGTGCAGAAGCTGCTTGAGGGTCATGATGGTGCTGAAGTCATCATGGATGACATCCTCGTCCATGAACGCACACGTGCCCAACATGACGTCCGCCTGAAGAAGGTGCTGGAAACTGAGTCGTTCTTGCCTGCGACTCAACTACCAGACGTGCCAGCACAGAAAGCGAGGGCTGGTGTACTTCGGACATGTCATTGGAGCCTGCGGCATCATGCCCGATCCAGAGAAGACCCGGGCTCTGAAGGACATGCCGGCGCCCATCACGGTGGAAGAGATGTGCAGAGTCCTGCGCATGGTGACATTCCTGGACAGGTTTATGCCAAACCTGTCCACAACAATAAAGCCCATGCCAGACCTGCTGACGGCGAATACAGCCTGTGAGTGGGGACCCCAGTAGGCTGAAGCATTCGAAGCTTGCAGGGAGCTCCTGGGAAAGTCTCCTAGCCCCCAGTTCTACGACCCTTCTCTGCTGACCGTGGTCGCCGCCGATGCAAGCTCCTACTGCCTGGGGGCAGTGTTCCAGCAAGAGCAGACAGGCGTCCTGAAGCTGGCGGAATTCTGCTCGAGAACTCTCACCGAGGCCGAACAGAGGTACGCCCAAATTAAAAAGAAGTGTTTCGCTGCAGTATGAGCATTTGAGAAGTTCGCGAGGTACCTGGCGAGTCTGCCCAGCTTCACACTGCTGACAGACCACAAGCCCCTGGTTTCTCTGCGTAGCACCAAACTGCTATATCAAGCTCCACTGCGCTGCCAGCCACTCCTTCTGCGGATGTTGAGGTTCAACTTCCAGGTTCATCACGTCCCAGGCGAGAGCCTGATGGTTCCCGACACGCTATCCCGCAGCCCGCTGATTGATAACGACCCTATTCGCAGCCACGCCTTGGCAAGCGAAGCAGCGGCATACGTGCACGCTGTCCAAACGTCTCGGCCAGCATCCGACTCCAAGCTGCAGGATTTCGAGACAACAACCGAAGGAGACGAAGAGCCACAAGTCGTCTCGGAGTTCATCACCGATGGCTGACCACATCACGCGACGGCGTTGCCGCCGAGATTTGTTCTGTACTTTTCAGTCTGGAGTGACCTGTCAATCCGTGACGGCCTCATCACGTTCCAGGACCGAATCGTGGTCTCAAAAGCCCAGCGACGAGACGTTCTCCAATGCCTGCACGCCAGTCACCAAGGTCTGTCGTCGTGCAGGGAACGAGCGAAGTTCTCAGTCTGGTGGCTGAACATCAGCCAGGACGTGAAAAACATGGTCCTAGCCTGCGAATGGCGCTGCCATCGCCGCCTGTCTCGACGGTAGGAGCCGATGAAGCCGTCCGAGCTGTCATCTCGACCGAGGTGAAAGCTCGCGACGGAGCTGTTTGAGTACGACGGCCACCAGTACCGGGTCCTGGTGGACTACTACAGCAGGTGGATTGAAGTCAGAAGTCTGATTGCGACAACCACAGTAGCAGTCTGCCGAAAAGTGAAAGAAGTCTTCATAGTACACGGTTTCCCGGACGACATCCACTCAGACAATGGCCACAGCTCGCCTCAAAGACGCTCCGTGAGTTCGCGGCACAGTGGGGCTCACGCTTCATCAGACCAACAGCCTGGCCAAACGTGCCGACTAAACGGCCAAGAAGCTCCTGGGGCTGAACGATCTCGTGATCGCACCACATCACGCTCCACAACCGGGTCAGCCCTGCTGAGACTCTGATGTCCCGAAAGCTTCAAATGCGACCGCCCGCGCTGGAAACACAGCTACAGCCACGAGTGGTCAGTCACGCCAAACTCAAGCAACGCGACTGCTGCTCAAAGCAGCTGCAGAAGTCTGCGTACGACCGGCGTCACGGAGCGCGTGACCTGCCACCTCTTAGAGACGGCGACCAAGTCCTGCTAAAGACGGATCAAGAGAAGAGATGGCCACGCTCGCACTTTCTGGGTAAATATCTACGACTCTGGTCATGACTTGTTTGAAACGCAGATTTCGTAATTTTCGAACGGGTAAAATTTTTAATTAGCCGGCATTAGAGGAAAGTAAACTTTTCCATGACAACCAGATCATATCCAGTTCCCAGACCACCTTTATCAATGCATGAATAAAACACTAGCATTTCATCCATGCCAAGAGTAGCCAGTGGGTACTCTTGGCATGGCTACTAGCCACACAATGTCCTTATTCTAAACATCAACAATGCGGCATAAGTAAAAGACCAGGATACAGCGTCCGTT
The DNA here is from genome assembly GCF_011947565.3 of Pollicipes pollicipes. Lineage (NCBI taxonomy): Eukaryota > Metazoa > Arthropoda > Thecostraca > Pollicipedomorpha > Pollicipedidae > Pollicipes > Pollicipes pollicipes. The sequence goes on from NW_023596921.1 coordinate 17,621,998, forward strand.
TTCTGAACAGGACGCACAGTTCGCACTATTGACGGCTTGTGGCACAGATGCTTGCTCATCTCCGCAGCGCAACAAAGTCCTCTGACAATTCTTCCCATTGTAAGGACTGCAGGCATCCCTCTTTCCATGTTTCCTCCCCAGGCACCTGTCAATGACGATGTCATCACAGTCGCTGGCAGATCGAAACAAAAAAGTTGAGTGCTATAGTTCTCATCAACTTTCAAGCGAAAAACTAGCCTTTACGATACCGTTAAGATAACTGGACTCATACAGCAGGTTATTATGCCTGGACTTCAAGGCATGTAATGGAACAGCTGCAAAATTGCACATCCGATCACTTTCATGGAAATGATTCCTCCTTCATCACATAATGTTGCTTATGTACACTTGCATACCTAAGGAAGATAATGTTCAGATGACAAATTGATGTGACGTGGGATCCAGTTCCCAACAACCATAATATGTAATCAGATGGGATTGCAACCCATCCCTATCAATGAATATTTGCAGCATCGCAAGGTTTGCTGGCTGGCATGTTGTGCTGACATTTCATGCCTCAAAATGTTATCAAACAATACAGAATGATATTTTCTTGTTGCTTTTATGCTGCATGGAACTGAAAACAAAACAAGTAAACCAAAGTTTGGCACCATTTTCATGCTGAGCGCACAAGCTTATAGGCACCCATGTCAGTCGCACGACATCCATAGCTTAATCATTAATTAGGAGCGTCAATTTGTACACCTGCCCTCGCTCTTCTGACATGAGCTATATTGTGACCACCACCATATCATCATGACCACCATACAACAGAATTGTCAAAAACATCGGCTTCAAATTGAACGCCACTTCTTAACATTAATACAATGCCGGGGCTGATCAATATCTTGCCGATTTGGATTTAGATGTCCGGGGTGCAAATCAAAGCGGGCTATACATCATAACCTGTTTCTCAAATCCATTTATTCAAAGCAGTCACAACCAGAAGTGATTGTACTGTAGATAACTACTGCTGAAAAAACACCAGCGTCATATTTGGTGACATCGGCGTGGTGCTTTTCTTATGAGCTTAAAGCTTTTCAGTATGATAACAATAATACGGCCTAGTTTGCACCACCAGGTTGGTATATATCTTTGCAAATGCAGGTATAAAAACACAACACACACAAGCAAGACAGCAGGCAAGGCACTTGGAACTCGCTACAACTAGCGGCCCAATGCCACCTTACACTAGAATTATGAAAAGAGAAAAGAATACGCCTCCGCCATTACCAACAGGTTTACATATGGCTACCGTACACACAAACAGCATCGTGCATAACACACTTCTTTAACTTTCGTGCATAATACATAAAAGCTTGAAACAAATCACAGATAAATCCAATACGCACGGCTATCCCCGACAAGACATCAATGGGGTGATCGGATCAAAAGCAAAGGACGCGCAGCACTGCGTTATATCGCAAACTAAGCCTTACGAGTTTTGGTAGTCTCGACTTCTGGTCTAGATATACTCGTCATTTGCACATGGTAGCAGTAATGCCCCGGGAAATGTACAAAAATGCTGCAAAAACAAAAACATAGGTGGCAATTGTATTTGAATTCATATGTGGTACCGTTGATGGATACACCGTAGAATCAGCGTTGGTGGGACATGCATGCAGATTTTGAGGATAATCCACACGTGTACTTCATCAACGAGTAATGGATGGAACCAACAAAGTTGGTCACTGCAAATGGACTAAAGCCTGCCATGTCATTCGTCAACAGCTAATGGAAGCACCAGCAGGGTTTGCTGTTTGCTATACACTGCATTTATAGCTATACAGGACCAGACAGGACGCCGTTGTGAAGTGGTCTTCTTGCTAGAATGTAAAGCCGGCCACTTTATTAGTATTGCCAAGTAACATAGACTCGCTCTGGCATGACCATTGCAACGCTTGAGACGAGGTCTCTGAAAAATCGTAGAAGCATAGATTAAAGCTGCAGCCGATTTTAACGAGCTTTACGAGATATGGCCGTATGCCAACGATCCTCACACACCAAGTTCTTGTGTTCCACTGTTCAATGAGTTGCCCGTGAGGAGAAATCCACGCCGCCGACGCCCACGACCGCTGCCTGCGGGGACGGCTGCCGTGCTCACGCCGAGCAGTGGTGGGATTGTTATCTTCCTGTCTGCTGCCTGCGCGGACGGCCGCCGTGCTCACGCCGAGCGATGGTGGGATCGCTATCTTCCTATGTACCTGGTGCTCTAGAAACCCGCAGTGGTCGGCTGCAGCCGTCTCCGGTATGGTGCGGGCGACACCCGTTCGGAAAGTGCTGGGGAGTGTGGGTCCATCGCTGGTGGCGATCGCCGCGGGGCCGCCGCTGGCTCGGACGGTTCCGCCGCGCTCTCGTCAGGCGTCGTCGGGACTGGCGTTTTCCCTGACGTTCGCGTGACATGTGGCGTAGGGTTCACCCGACGTTATGCCAAATCCCGTAGTGGGGTCCCGGGGCGCGACATCTCCCGTAGTGGGGTCCCGGGGCGCGACATCTGCTTCTGCCGGGGGATGGACGTTGACACACCTAGTGCCGCGGTGACGCTGCCGGTGTCCACGGGTCGGCAGCCGTGTATGTGGCGCCATCGTATGAGTCGGTGCCGAGTCTGCATCGTGCGGAGCGTGATCTATCGCCTTTATTGCCGTTACCAGTCACAGGGCATTCACAGAAGGATGAAGAGCACAAGTGCTTGCCACGCTCAAATATAACTGGGCACACGAGCAGGCGCCCAGCCAGATCTGGGATTGGTTAGTCAGCTTCTAGGAAATAGAATGCATACTTCCTAGCACTCAGACCAGCTAGAAATTTACACGGGAAGATCATAAGTCATAAGGGGATAAACACACCCGATAATGCAAATCCATTTTGAACTATCTGATAACGTCAAGACGTCTTGCTTTTTACAACACATTAATCACCATACAATGCATAAGATCCGTGTTTTGCATGTTTTGTGATGCCGCAACACTCCTTGAATCAGCATATTCATCAACTGCGCAATAATGTACCTGTAGCGGATATATCATCTTTCAAAAGGTGGTTTTCACGAGCCCTTCACGACGCCTGACAAGCTCCCAGGTACGCGCGAGCCACCGACCGGGTTGTCGCGAGGCGCCATTAACTCCTCCAAGAAAAATATAAAGGAATTGCTCACACTTCTGCAAACTCGCAGCGAGACTTTAATTAAACTGCCAACAACTATACGGCTAACTGGTACAAAACATTGATAAAACGTCACACAAAAAGCTATCACACATCACAAAAGCCTACACAGAGAACAGGAAGTAAGCAGGATGAACCCAACGATCGGAGAGGTGTGACAATTGTAAGAAAGGGTTTCTGGTAGATACGCCACCGGACAAAATAATACCGAATAGCGGCGTCTACAGCTGGCCTAATATTGCATGAACAGCAATACTTTAATAATTTTTTTCCCGGATATTATTCCTCTGCAGGCGTGTGTTGTGTAGCTTTGCCTGGTAATGAAGACACACTGTTCGGAGGGGACCACCAGCATCCTGATCAGCTCCGTGTGGTGGTTTTCCAAACCGTGCTGAGTTTCCAGGAGGTGACGGCCAAGATCTCATACGTCATCGGTGCCGATACTGTACACCCCTGCACTCTCCAGCAACCGCCAGGGCACTGTATGGTAACCCGCGTCCAACTGCACAATGTAGCAGCGGAGCTCCGCCTCAGCACTCAGGACGACCTCTTGACGACTCCTGCGGAAGGATTTATCAGCCCACCATGATTCTTCAGTCACAGACGGCGGTGGAACGTGGGGGCACCCGACTCCCGACGGCTCGCCGGCGCTTCTTAGCAGGTCGCGCACCCTGCTCTGTACAGTGGCCTTCGGACGACGAATACGGTGTTATAGCAAACGGCATCGGCGAGCACAAACGACAGGCGCGGTCGGTAGTCATGATCGCCCAGTGTGTCGGGCGCCGCAGTGCTGTCGGTGTCATACGTGCCATCAGCACCCCGCTTACTGGGACTGCAATCCACAGCGATGGATGGAGTTGGATACAGCCCCGCGATTTTCCTAATGCCTGACGTGCCTGAATATAGCGATGCCTGCGATTATAGCGATTCCTAATGTCCACGTGCCTGAATATAGCGACGAACTGCCTAGCGTTCGGGTTGTTGTTCCATCCATCCTCAAAATCACGAATGGATGGTAACGAACGAGGCCAAAATTTGGGGTGATTTTCTGGACCTTAAGACACTTGTTTTCAAAAAGTTGGAGCAGATGACATGAATTTTCTGTTCTGGAACAGGTGAAAACAGCCTGCAAAACAAGGAGCACAACCTTGTTTCCCTCCAGTAAATGCCCTTCTCGGAGGTAGCTCACCAAGGCCACTGTTGGTAGCTGGCAGTGGAGCAATGAAACACAGTACTAATTTCATACTAAACAAAGCTTTCTTTACGTCACCTAGATCAGTTTCTGATTCTAGGAGTATTCAGTACTCAGTGGACTACATTTCACTTTACAATGACAGTTCTCTTCCGTCACGGTCATGCTAATAAGTACAGAAAACGCATCCACTTTCCAGTCACTAAGTTGCTCTCATGTAGTTATGCATCATGCTATAAACCAAAGGTACCCCGCAACAAACTATTTACGCACAGGCGATAGCCAGAAAATATTGGCAAAAACATGGGGCCAAGGTTTTGGTGCACTGGCTAAAACTTGTCAGCAAAATGAATAATCTTTAGCGCTGGTGTTGCAATTTTAGCACAGTGATAAACATAGCCCTCACGTTTAGAAGAACAAATGGAAAACAACACCAAAATTTAGACACGGCATGAAATGAACGGTTTATAACAAAGTAACAGGTGATTACACAATTAGATGTGAGTTACTATCCAGGGACCAGGTAGGAAGGTGTCTCTCTCACAATCACAATGTCTCTCGTGCACCATGAAAAGTCTCAATGTTTCTGAAACCATGAAAAGGTACTCGTCCGGTATAGCTACATAGAAAAAGACAGAAACTTCAATTAAGAAACTGAAAGAGGTCCTCAAGACATAAAATCTGAGTAACACTGGCCCCAACCAGACCATAAATGCTCCGTTAAAAGGAAACCATGCGGCCGGATTGGCGCCTCCGACTGGCACTGTCACCATCGTATTCGCCGTGACACGATAAAGAACACAAATCCGTAGCTAGTGGGGTATATCTGTGGCATACAGAGAACATGCTATCACGCAACACATCCAACGAAAGCAACGCAACAACAAAGTATTTGCCACTAATTACAAACGACACACTCCCGCGCACGCCGACAAACCGCACTGCTGACTCGACTGCTCGAAGACTGCTTCTAGCCATTTAGTAGGCCTGGTCGGTCTGGCGCAAGATACCAAAACCAGCATGTAGTTAGCTTACAATTTAACGCAGTCACGCAGCGACGCTAATCAAAGTTGGTGACATTATTTTGTCTCTTCCGCGCCACATATTTGGCACTTGAAAAAGTGAAGCTATGACGATACACAGGGATGACATGGGGCTGACTCTCTGTTAAGGGTGGGTGGGGGGGGGGGGGGGCAAGATGAAGTGGGATATCCCTCGTTAATAGTATGACACTCTCGATTTAGTAGCCAGTTCCCCAACATCGCGATTGTACCCTGTGCACCACCATTGTACCTTGTCGCAATTTCGATCGGACTCCATTGTGCAGTTCAAATACAGACGCCAACTGTGAAACGCCGTGTGTGTGATCCGAAACTAAGGAAGCTTGAATGAACCGATCACAAGACAGTCACCAACGCAGACCTGCACGAAAGCAAAGCAAAGCGCCACGGCCACGGCAAGCAAAGCGCTGCCGTGGTCTGAGAGCGAATGCCTTCATCTACGACGTAAATAAAATTCATCCATCATCGTAGGTTCAGGGGGGCTCTTCGGACCCCTGCGAACCTTCGACTAAGGGCCCAAAGGACCGAAAGACCGCCCGCAAGGCTACTAGAGTGAGAAGCCACGAGATGTGACGTCACCATGGGACTGGGGATTTCCAACCCGCTGTACGGTTTTTGGTTGATACTACGAAAAGGTTGGTAGATACTCGTGCCATGTTAAATACGGATATTTCGGAAATGAACTGTGTGGAAATCCTTTTCTACATTTTGATTTTAGTAATATTTGAACATAGATCGTACATTTTGCGTTTCAAATCTTCTAAAGACAAGCATCTGTCTCCAAAAGTAAATCCTATTCAACCACGTTTTCTAGTTCCATTACCCGGACCATATTCATAAAAGTCAACGCGCATAAATATCAATGTACAATGCCTTTTGGTAAAACAAACATTCACATGCAAATAAATAATTATGATATATTATGTTAATATGACATTTGTAAATGAGCAATGGTTGCTCATTTATCTTCGTACTGCAATACATATATCGACTGAAATGTAAAAATAAGGCAATGTGAGGAGGGTAGGTGCCAAAAACTTTGTTGTAGCTGTGCTTTGATCTTGCTAAGCGTAAGTTAGCTTGCAGGCCCATAATGTCGGGTGGGTCAAGTGAAAGGATGTGCATGAAAGAGTACCCCGACTGCCATAATATATCTTCAAGACTTTCCGAGCGGAGATATGGGCCACGACACTTTGGCAGAAGTTACTAAACTTGTCAGAGATCGTCCTATTTTAAAGGAAAATCTGTTATCTTTAACTGAAATGGTGCGCGCTGTTCGCGTCTACTGCATTTACATCTACCGGGGTTTACCACTCACTACCCCCATTAGGGCAGACCAACCCCGCATCTAACCCGACAACGCCCCTTCTAATGCTGCAGGATGTGCATTCCAACTTCTCAATGCACGTCCCAGAGTGCTGCGATGCCGTCTGGCTCTCTGTTTCTGATCCCCACCTTATGTCGCTATTGTCGTTTTATGTTGAGCCCTTTTACACAGACTGTTTCTAGGTGCGTCCGGCTAGAGTTCTTCGGAATAAATCACTGGTGAATGGGCTACCCCATCCCTCTGTTGGAGGCGGGCGGGAAGCGCACTTCAGCAATATTTTTGTGGCTCTGGTGCGAACCAACGTCATTTCCCATCTGAAAATGCTTTATTAAATATGCTGTGTCGAAAAGCCTGTTTATGAAAATAGTTATGTTTCAGTCAGTTCACAAAGAGCAGCGCTTTCACGCCGCCGTAGCGTTGGTGCCATATGATGTAGTCCCATGATGACGTCACAATGTCGCCTACCCAGAACGCAGTAATGTGGCGGCTTGACCGCCCGGAGGTCCCGTTTAGCGGCTCCGGCCCGAAGGGCCGGACACTCCAACACCAGCCAGACGGACCTGCGCGCTAATCGGGGCCCACTGAGTTGATAACTGCCTATATTTCGGTCAGACACCGCCAGTAACGCACGGTCGGCTCCGTGGCGGCATGGGCCTAAGGGCTCATTTCCCAAGCACGGGCAAAGCCGGAGCCAGCGATTTACATTGCCTGGGGCCCACAGCGTCTAACAGAGGCCCTGTGTTGTCAACGGGACCCAAGCCGGTCAGAGCCAGTGTTCGAGGAGGCCCGAACTCAAAACTACGTCACATAATTTGTACCACAAATCGGTTCTGACTGAATGATGAATTCATCCAGCCAAACATGGCTTGGCCATGTTAATACAAATTGTTGACCCATTTCTATCTTCAACCGCATTATTCTTTGTGGTTTATTTACTATTAGCTCAAGACAGAATTGAGCTCGGTGACATCTGGCCTATATTTCGGTTATGGAAGGTAAACATGTATAACACACACACACACACACACGCACACACACACACACACACACATATATATATATATATATATATATATATATATATATATATATACCTAAGTATACATGAAAATCATGCCATAATTAGCAAATGGGCCATATCTAGCGGTTTTTGGGGCGTCATTTACTATCGGGGCCCTTTGTCAAGCCTGTGCTCCCCTTGCTAAAGCTCTGTCCACGCCATAGGCGTAGGAACGTTTGAAAAGTGGGGGGCCATGCCCAGGGTGTACTTCAGGAACTTTTTCTGAAAAGCGAGCCCGATGACCGGGGAGGGGGGGGGGGGGGTAAAGATGGAGGTTATTGTTGCTCTTTATTCAAATGTCATGGTCGCTATGCCAGATATGCATCTAGAGCTGTTTATCACTGGTGCACAATCTTGCCTGTTCGACTCATCTGTTATTTGACAAATAAGGCTAACCGGCTTCCCTAGATTATTCTTCCATTTTAACATTGTCTTCCTGGGAAGGCGAAATTCCACGAGCGGGTAGGAATTTTGGGTTATTAAGGAAGCATCTGCCTCCACAGTGTAGATGCCAAAATACGGCCTGGATAAAGGCTAGTGAGAATTTTGAAAGTGGATCGATGGCTCACAGTGCGACAGATTTTTCACGCACCTTCATCTCCCTGGCTGCTTTTCAACAGATAAGACTTGTCCCCGCGTTTTAGGCGGAAACAAATTCGTAAGCTTGAAACTGCTAGAAACAGGGTAACAAAAGTCATAAAACTAGAGATTCTCTTTTAAGAATCAAGCCACATAATACGGCCAATCTGTCATATGTTCCTTATCTGGGTCCTGCTCCTGTCCGCCGTCGGCGGTCATTGTACTGGCTTGGATGTCTCCCGCATGACTGACTGCGAACCAATCGTATGGCTGCTTTTTTTGCACACTTTTGGCCCAGCGTTACTACTACATGGTGCATGAAACACGTGTTGGACACCTGCAACAGCATCTTTTTCCGAATTATCTTCCCTCACACCCCACCATCGCAGAAAAATAGCCTTCGGGAAGCTGTCTGCCTTAGGAATGAATTGGCTCAACGGGCACTTCAGTGACCATCATGCAGCGCATACGACTTGATTGGCTTTTGTGCGTAGGCACGAGCGTAGCCAGAGCCTTGTTAAGGAAGAACACAAGGTTGACAAAAGCCCGTCTTATGGTGATTCCCCCAGAATCCCCGGATATAGCTGACTCGTTAACAAATGACACGGTTTTCTTCCTTTCATTGTTATTTTTACCTTGTAACGAGAACAGAAACCAGGAGCTACCGTGAGCTCGACTCTGTTTGCATTTTGAGGTCAATAAACTGCAGAAATCAGGCGTTGAGCGACTGCATGGAAGATATCACCAGCGCTCTTAATTTACAATGTTTGCTTGACTCTTTCTAAAGCGATAGAAGTTAGAGGGTTTGTCAATTTTTTTCTGGGCTCTGCAGAAAATGAGGGCATCGCGAAGTTAGATTATAGATAGATATGTTTGATCCAAATTTGAAGATGAAAATTTGATTGCAGGTCGAGTGGTTAACAATGTGTATTAACATAGCCAAGCCATGTTTGTCTGAAAATGTTCACCATTCAGTCAGAATCGATTAGTAATACAATTTATGTAACGTGATTTTAACATGCGCACTCATAAATCTTAGCAACAAAACCTCGACACCAGGCGTTGCAGTCTCCACTGCCTGCGGAGGTTAGTCCAGCAGCCAATATTTAGCCGTGGCCCACCGGCGGACGAAAATGACGACGTTTCTGAAAAAGTATCCTTGGACGTTCCATTATATCAGATCTCGTATTTAAAAGGCAGTCTGAGCGCATATTTCACATGTGGAATTTTTAGACTGATGAAAAGAACGGATTGCCCCTTAAAGCACCGCGAAGTGGGGCTGGAATCTGATGGTTGAACTGGAAGAGTGAAAGTAAAATCTCTGTTTTTCGTTTTTTCGCAGCTATTTATCTGTCCAGAAGACAGATTAGCAATGCATCCGCCACCTGGTGGCGCTTGTAGTGGCCGGAGCTTTTCGGTTTTACGGAAGTTGCAACCCAGACCATCCTTGTCCTTGCTCTCGAGTTTGCGGGCGGGCATGTTCAAGCCTTTTGATGTAATTTGTTTCCGTAAGACATTCTGAAAAAATGAACGTCCTCAGGCAAACATGGCATGACCTTGCTCGTTTTTTAATTCATTTCGACCTGCGGTATTCAACAATAATGAGAGCCCCACTCCACTGAACAATAGTGAGACCCCTTATTTTCTTCCGGGCAAGGCGTATTAGAACACCAGGTGTACATTACCGTTTCCGGTTAAGGGCTGAAGGGCCATTCCGTCCCATCGCGATGTGTCTTCTGGTTATCATTCTGGTGGCACGGGGCGGGATCTCCTGGTCGATCCGGAGGCCATTATAAAGATTAATCGTATCACATTATTCCCATCCCTGACACGGGAAGCCTTCTGAACCGCGCAGTTAGCCTCAGATCAGTACAGGAACCCTCACTGACGCAACAACATCCCTGATCACCGCAGGTAGTCCGATGTTGTCACATACACTCTAGTTCCGCGTTTTTCTGTGCTCTTCAGAGATATTGAGTTCTCCCTGGCTGTAGATTGTAGATGAAATAGGGTTTCTAATTTTATTAACATGGCTAACCCATGCTCGTCTCAAAATGCTCAAGATCCTGTCAAAGCTGATTACTAATCAGAAAACTACGTAATATGTTGTTGAACATGCGTGCTCGCAAGTCATAGCAATAACAGCCTCGACGCCCGGCGTTGCAGTCTCCATACCGTGCGGCGTCGGCCTTGCGGCTGTAACACTAAGTGACGGCCAACGAGAAACGAAAAAGTTGGCACATCTTAAGGAAGATGGCTGGTGGACTAGGTAAGTCGGTATGCATGTTTAATTAAGTGCAAAATTAAGACAAATGCAAATTTAATCTGAAAAATGGGTGGGGGAGGGGACAGTTAACATTGCTGCACCCCCCACCTTGAAAAGTGGGGGGCCATGGCCCCCCTGCCCCCCCCCCCCCCCCTCCCCCCTTGTTCCTATGCCCTTGGTCTATGCCCCCGCTTCAGAGCAACAGTGAGACGTGGCGAGTGCCTATTCTGACGCCATGTCCTGCTATCAGTTCATTCAAGCCCTCTGAGTTTCAGATCACACACACGTCGTTTCACAGTTGGCATCTGTATTTTAAGTGCACAGCGGAATCAAACAGAATTACGCCAAAGCACAATGGCGGCGTACAAGGTACCAATGCGATGTGGTGGAGCTGGCTACTACATTAAGGGTGCTATACATTTAACGCGGGGCATCGCATGGCAGTGATGGAATTGGAAAGAAGCTTTTTGACCCCTCATTGGTCAAAAGGAATGTTCCACATTTCAAGACATGATGGGAAAAGCTCAAGGGTCAAAAACGACCCTGAGAGGCAAAATTTCAAAGGCAGTAAAAATGACCCCTATTACGTCATTGTCTGATGGCATCATGGAATCGTTTTGTGACGACAACATTACATGACAGCCAAACCTTACGAATACCACGAAACGCATGAGAGATGAGGCCAGCCGGCCATTCTTGTCGCGGGTGCTGTGGCGGGTGGCGGATAAGTGAATGACTTGTTTGTGGATTTTTTGTCGTGGTACTGGTCGTAGGAAAAGCTTTGGTGGGTTGTTTGACATATGCAACGTAGCGATCGCCAGCTTTTATAGGCAGATCATTAATATCAAAGCACGATATACTGTGAAAGCTGTGCTATAGCGTCATGAATCTTACTGAAACGTGCCTAGGACTGTTGAGGATGTCAATACTGCACTGCCGACCTATCCCTGACTGCAGTGCTATGGTCCTAATATTGATGTCTTCTGATGTGCACAGTAGTTATTTTCTTTATTATTTGTAATTGGAAATGCATTCACATGCAAAAATTAATAATAAATCCGTACCATTGCTATGAATTGACCGCCAAAAGCGTTGCTATTGCTATGGTAAAGATGGTAAGGTTGAGCTACTAAGAATATTTTTCCTGCTCAGTTATTCATGCAATCACCAGCTAGCCTTAATATAAACATTCTGGCACAACAGAATTCTCGCTGGTGATATTCCTTCGGCAGTGTTAAATCAGTTGTTACCAGTCATTTATTACTTACTGTTATCTCATAGGCTTGATATAGAGTAGTCAACCAATGTGGTATATTGTGCAATAGCATGTGGCATGGCATGGCATTACTTCAACAGTGTCAATGTGGCACTACCTCAGTGCTGTATTGAGACATGCCATAATGAACAATACTACGGTTTTTGTAATGCAATGTCCGCTGCCTTCATAATAAACTGCACCATGAGAAGATGGCTCAGGCGTGTATTCTTGTATGAACTCCGCATCTGACATATGGCTGGCCAAAAACACATGATACAATATACACATCGCTTTCAGCAAAGCACACAACGAATAATTGACATCACTCGCTCAGCCTGTTTTGGGACCCCACAAAATGTGGGTGACAAAGACGCAAACATCTCTTCTGCTTCCACCGCCACGCAACATGCTGCAGCCATCAGGCTGCTTCACTGAAAAGTATTGTTCACGCAGGCAATAACACGTGTATAACAAGAAAATATTACAATGGCACTGCAAACCTGATGGCCTTGCTCAACGCTGGAGACATGACAAGTGCATGAAGTCATGGTTAGATGGGCGAAATGCAAGTAAGTAATTAAGCTGCCAGTGCACACAAGGCTCATGATAAAACTATTGTTGAGTAAAATCCAAGGAATCGGCATCAATACTTTTTCCCCTTTCCCAGCACCCAGCATCCCACACAAGTTGCAGCGCTAGGACATTGATAACCCACAAGCGATGCTTGCATGCAAACACATTTCCTAAAAAAGTAGTACGGGCATCCATAATGCAGCATTATTTTTTAAAAATTCTTAAGGGAAAGACAGCTTTGCAGAGCCGTATCATGCGAGCTTGTACCTAACATGTACATTAATGAGCTGCACGGACCTGCCCCTACTGCCAAGATGAATTGCTAATATATTGGCCTGCAATATATTAATTACATGCTGTAATACCCCAATAGGCTCAAATTATTGGTAAGATCATAATAAAGTAGCAAATTGCCTTTGCACACCTCTGCAGCATACGAAATGGTATTGTTTCGTTCGGTTTGCTGGCATCACTTCCACGTCACAGCGGGCTAAAATAGCTTTTGAACCAGGGTGGGAGCGAAAGATTCCATCGCAAAAATACCGTACGGGAGTGGAAAATTCAGTTAACAAAAGTTGAAACTTATGGGTCATTGAGAGCTGTTCCAGCAAACAAAGACATAGATTCCAAGTTGTCACTGACATGATATCATAAACATTACAAAACTTTTTAATTTTGACATTTTAGGCCAATACAGTGAAACAGAATACATTAAATAATGGTAATTTCTTAACGCTCTGTTGAGCGTGTGTCATTGGAACTTAACAACGCACTCAGCTACTGAGGCTATATGGCGTCGCCTGCCTCTCACCCTGGCAGGAAGGGCGGGCACCACGGAGAATCGAACGCCGTACCTTTGGTTTCCCAGACGCGCAGTGGTTAACGCAGACGCGTCAACCACTACACTACCGGCATCCCGATGTGATGAGCGTCAAAAACTGTGTAACACCAATGTTTTGTTAACTTCCGCAATTTTGTTAACTTCTTGACACAAAACAAAGCCAAGGCATTCAAGAGCAAACAACAACAATAAATTCAGGAAGCATAAAACACCCAAACAAATTAGCCTTGGACTTCAGCACATCAACACATCACCAAGTCAGACACAACAGACATACATCTGGCTTCTGTTGAGATAGGGTCATGAAATATGAATATCATGTCACTATTTCTTGCAAAATACTTATGCTTATTTCCATAAAAACAATCTAACTAAGCTTAACGTAAAGAAACCTTACCTCATCTCATCCTGTCGAAACCATTTGCATCACAGCAGCATTTGTGAGGCACTGATTTTTTTTTACAAAATCCTATTGCCACTTGTTATGCAAGTTACCAACTTAGCCTAACTTGGAGTAGCCCTATAAATTGACCATCATCTCCACTCACCTCACCTATTTCTTGACAGTAGCAGTTGTGATAAAAACATGAAGCTTATTTTGGGCTGGTTTCAACTGCTTTGGTTTAATTCATTTGTGTCAGCTTGTTGACACCAGACAAAGTTGACAACACACAAAACAGAACACCTCAAATCGCTTTAAACAATGTATTCTGATTGTCATGGTCAGCCTCTGTCAAGGCCAATCGTGCGTATGCTCCACAAAACAGGCTCTCCTCCCCAAACGTAACATAATTTATAGATGGCCTACACAACCAGTTTTGCTGCTTGCCTTTCCAGCTGCAGCAAAGGCATCCATTTAGGCTTGTTTATTGATATTTAATGGCAAAGTTTGAGATGTTGGTTTCACATCTTAAATGGGATGGGATGACTATTTCCTAAAAACTTATGTGTATCTCATATTGTTGTTGCCATGCAGCTTAGAGTATTCCTGTGTTAAAAATATAGTACATATCTCCGGTACAGTCATTTACCACTCACAAAAACATGGCAACTATGCACAACACCTTGTTAAGGCAGCCCCCAGTGTTGCAGCCCCCAATAGACATGTGTCGCGGCCCTTAATACACCTGTGTCACGGTCATTAATACCCCTGTGTCGCGGCCCCCATACACCTGTGTTGCGGCCCCTAATACACCTGTGTGATGGCCTCCAATGCGCCTGTGTTGCAGCCCCCAATACGCTTGTGTCGCAGTCCCCAATACACCTGTGTCGCGGGCCCAATACTCCTGTGTCGCGGCTCCCAATACCCCTGTGTCGCGGGCTCCAATACACATGTGTGGCGGCCGCCTCCCGCCATGCCCTCCTGCTGGGCAGGGCTCGTTGCTCAGAGTTCACCCTACGCTGAGGCTTATCGTATGCGAGCTGATTCAGAGTCCACACGTCCACAGGTTCCGCTATCTGCTTCTTGCGCTGATTGTGAAGCGATAACCAAGCCGCGACGCCCGGCACCATTCGTGCCATAGCGCCGTGTCGCTACGGCAGTTTCGGCGCCATTTCCCGCCGTTCGAGCCGTGTCCTCCATTCGCCAAGGTGAGCGCAGCGAGAGCGTGTATCGTAGAACTCTGCTCCTGCCTTGATGTACGTAGAAAGGTACAAGTCCTGTGGGAGATAACCAAAGTGTAAACGAGGAAGTCTGCCTCTAGGTAAATTGCGTGCCATGCCATGACTATTTGCTCGTTTCACACCGAATTTAATGACGTTCCGAAGCCAACGCGATCAATTTGAGGGCGTCACGACTGCGACTGCGTAGCCAGTTGTGCTCAATTGTACACTGAATTCCTCACATATAACATGTCTCATGAGCGCGTTCATGTGGTAGAGAACACCCGAAAATGGGAAGGAAGCATTTATGGAAACTTCCACAATGCTGCGCTGTTGATTGGTGTTCTCAAAACTCAAGTCTTCAAACTAACGCAGGGCTGACTTTCCAAACATCACTGTTTGAGATTTGACTAGTCAGTAACGTTCAGATTCGAGCTAAATTCCATCACATGTCGTTGAGCAGTTGCTAATTTATCACAAAACATATCCACTCACGTTTCTGTGACTTTGCCGTCATTCATTGAACGCTATAACCATAGACTTGTCATGCTCCGGAGAGTTCAGGTGATGTGTGTGGTGCAGGTCATACAAGCAAGCCGTCGAGAACATTCCTCAACTATATCTAAGCTGCACACAGGATAAGTAGTGTTTTCAACTTCACAGACCTGTGACGTGACCATAAGCAGTAAATGCGGCTAGGTTTTTATACGAGTGGGTATGGATCATCGTGTGCATACACTGTACAGCAGATAACGTAACTCAATTACATACAGCTATACAGCTAACACCCCTGCCTAGGCTGGTGTGAGAAGCGCTGACTTGAATCATAGCTTTGATAGTCATGTGTTTCATCCGTGCGGCCGCCAGTGCATTCGCCTTCCATCGACCGCGCACCATCAATTGTTAGCCGCTAGTATTTGGACTAGGATTAGCTGAGTGATCCGATGAGGGTGTCACATTTCCGGAAGATACGCGTCACATTGTATGGCTTCGTGGAGTGATGTCATTTCCGTTGTTGCTGAAGCATGTGGCTGACTTCTGAGGGGAGGTCAGAGGCTTGCTGTCGTGTTCAGGCGTCTAGGAGTGTGGAAAGTGACGTCACCAGTGTGGAGGGTGACGTCACCAGACGTCCAGGAGTGTGGAGGGTGGCGTCACCAGACGTCCAGGAGTGTGGATGGTGACGTCAACTGGTAGCAGGCCCGCTTATAAACGCCATTTTCTAGTCGAAAAACAAACTGGTATCTAATGCCTGCAAAGACAGGTGGCTTGGCCTCATGGCAAATATCGCGCCCGGGTGCGGTGGTTCTGCTTTTTCGCTGCGATGTTACATCCACGGCGGAGGGCCTCGCGTTTGAGGAAATACTTTTGCACCGATCAGTTTAGCATTTAGTACGAACATGATTTGGCTTGCAAATTGCAAAGATGATGGCAATCGTTTCGACTGTGATGCAATTTTTGCGCAGTCCGATCCTAGGCTTTAATCCGTCGTTTCAATGTTGCATGTAGGTTTGTACTTACATGATGATAAGCTGCAGTCATTTCATTGTAGGCCGGATCACTCCTAATTTGGCTTTTACCATCGGCCGCTATCCTATATCATACGACCAAGATATGATACGTATACATAAGTATACCAGCGACCAAGGAATTCTTTCATCGACGTTGGAATACCTTTCTCGCAGCGACCGATAAACACGTGGTAATTGTTGCAAAACCGAGAATGCGTCGTAAAGCTCGTTTGCTCAGAGTGATGACATTCTGCCATGTTCTCTTACAATCGTAGCATCATTGCACACTTATTGAAACTAGTTGCATTCCTAAGTTGTGTATGATGACGTTGTTGTATATGTATGATGTTGCCGTGAGTGCCAAAGTAGGAGGCTTACATCTTGGAAGTACTTTCGAGGCATGGTGTATGTCATCTGTGGCAGGCATATTTCATCTTGTCCTGGAATTGCAAACATCTGTCCCGCAAATGAAACTGCTGTGTTTCTAACATGGAAACGGCCTCATCTGCCATGCATTGGGTGATGGTCTTGCCGGTGAGACTGAATGCGTGTTTTCTAGATGGGGCGCGGTACCATGCAGCGCCTTACCTGGGTTTCTCAAGGGGTGAGTGCCAGCCTCAAAAAGGATGTTTTCGGGACTAACTTCGATTCTCAACCCAAGTTAATGACTGCAAAAAGCTATGATATTTTCTGTGTGGAGACGGAAGCGCTGCCATCTGCCCGCCGCACTATTGGCGTGCCCTGCTCGGCAGATGCCTGGGATGCAGAAGCCGCTGGCAGCCGTCATCGGCGCGCTGCTGGTCGCCGGCGCTCACAGCGGCATTTACGAGTCTCTGTTCGGCTCATCGGCGCTGCTCTGCTTGGACGCCTCGCCGCTGGGCGTCACGTGCGACTGTCCGGAAGAGGCGTCCCGCCTGTACCAGGGCGTCGACTGCTCGGGGCTGGAGGTCACTGACCTGCCCGTAGGCCTGACGTTGCCGGCCAGCGCGCCGACAGTGTCATTCGAGCGGAATCAGCTGACGGTAGTGAAGGAGGGTCAGTTCCAGCAGAACCCTTCGGTGACGACGGCGCGCCTTTCCAAAAATCGAATCGAAGTGCTGGCGCCACGGGCGTTCTCCGGACTGCCCGCTCTAGAGACGCTGCTGCTGGACAAGAACCTGCTGCGGGAGATCGACCCGTCCGCCCTGCAGGGACTGAAGCATCTCGTCCGGCTCGATCTCGGCTTCAACAAGCTGAGCACACTGGACCCCGAGCTGTTCGCCGGCACGGCCATACGTGAGCTGAGCCTGCACTACAACCCACTAGTGACGCTCGACGCAGGCCTATTCATCTTCCTGCCGCATCTGCAGGTACTCGACCTGGACAGCACCGACCTGTCCGCGCTGCCGGCCGGCCTGCTCGCCGTCAACCAGCGGCTGGTGACGCTGCTGCTGCCGCATAATCACCTGACGGCCGTGCCGGCCGAGACGCTGTCCGAGGCCACCAGCCTGCGCACGCTCGACATGAGCGGTAACAAGCTGGAGAGCGTGCCGAGCGCTGGCCTAGCGGTGGTGCCCAGCCTGCGCCGGCTCATACTGAGCTCCATGAGCTCACTGCGCCGCCTGGAAGCGAACGCTTTCAGTGGACTGGACGAGCTGGAGGAGCTGCTGTGCCAGTTCAACGGGCTGACCGAGGTGGATGAGTCGGCATTCAAGGACACCCTCTCGGGCGAGTACTTGGCGCGGCTGGTGCGCGTCGACCTGAAGGAGAACAGCCTGACGCGCATCAGTCGCGACCTCCTGCCCTGGGAGCGCATGGATTACGTCGATCTGGAGAGGAACCCATGGACCTGCGACTGTGAGATGGACTGGGTGGCCAAGGGCAACTTTCTCTTCGAGGAGGAGCCACTTTTCCAGTAAGCTGTGCTGCTGAGCGCTGCCGCACGTTGACGCGATTAGTTTTGTCTAATTTTACCATGCCTTACTGATTTGTTCTTAATGTTGTTTGGTTAGACCCTGTCACACCCTGAAGGAAGTGCTCCACATTTGTATGGGTTTTTAAACTTAAATGGTCACATTGGAAAGCATTCGGTGAAGTTTACAGCCCGCCATTCTTAACACCTAAACCTACCTAGTTTCTGAGCTACATGCCAGCTGAGATATGCGGACTGTTTCGTTCAGACCTTTCCAAGGTCACCTATGCATCCATGACGCCATAATAACGCCATTCAAATCCTGCAGTTACATTGGCCATGCGAAGATCAAGACCACGCGAAATATAATTGCCGATTCGTTCACATCTAATGTTCGTGAACACGATTTCCAGATATAACGGCCATCGATTGGCTATAAATTGGTGTTGTGCAAGGCATGGTGACGTAATCACGCAATGACGTATTGCGGAACATATGAACCACATGGATCAGTTGTGTTGTCTAGAGCGACCTTCTCCACTTATAAGTACACCAATACCCATAAGTCAGCTCACTTTATCCAATCCGATGATTTTTCCAATGCCTTTAACTTTGGAGCATTCCCTTCAAGTGCTTGGTTTGGCTGCACACATAAAACCAGGAGACACTCCAAGCTGAATTTTAACTTAGAGCCGACTCCATGCCTGGCTCCGGTTTCCTTAAAATAAGTAAAACCGACTCTGACGATAAATGTAGAAAATTTCACCAATTTTAGATCTGATCTCTGGGGAATTGATCCCAACGGTTTATCTTATTTGTTATTATTTTTTATCAACTTTCACAATGCTCAGCACATATCTACATTAAGCAGTCAGACCTCACCGAAAAATTAGTATACATCAATGATCATTCGTTTTAGTTTATTTGTCTTTTTGTGTTGATTCAACAATACCTATCACAAATGTTAGAAATCAGGTCAACTGTACCCTGACCATGATGGGATAGTTGACTCAGCTCTGACTCAACATCCACATGTTTTCAGTGAATTCAACTCCGCTCCGACTCCCCAGTTTGGTTCTGACTCCGTAGTTGACTCCGGCTAAGAGTCAAAGTTGAGCACAAACCCGCTATATTCCAATGCTCACATTATGCACACCGCGACAAAGAAATTTGTCACATGAATCAGCCACTTATTCTGAGAAATGTCTCGAGCGCGGCGTGATGAACTGAGCCCCCCCCCCCCACACACACACACTACCCGGCCAGGTCAGATTGCCTGCTTACCATCTACTCGGCGTTGTCATTGATGTAGGTGAAGTTACTGGCAAACGATGCCGACGATGCTAGTGATGCCTTCACTCATGTGACTTAGCCAGCCACAAATGCGCCCGTGGTCGGATTATGGTGTAACTAGTCCTTCGATACGTTGTCAGGTGTAAGCTGCCGGAGGCAGTTGCTGGACGCCCGGTCACCTCCCTGAAGGCGGAGGAGTTTGAGTGCGAGAACAAGGGCGGCTCGATCGCCCTCACTGTCTTCCTGGTGCTGCTGGCCTTGGCCATCGTGGCTGCTCTCGTCTTCGTCGCGTGGAAGTTCAGCGTAAGTGCACCGACTACTGGCGTCAGGGTGGAATGGGGTGGGGGTGGCGGGTAAACGTGAAACGTATTTTGTCGTGCCCGAGCGAGAGATGTCAACAATTCGGTGGACCAATCTGCAAGCGTGCTTTGGGATGAGAGCCATCGCTTTCCACAGCTTGGTGCGAACACTGATTCCAGCTCCCAAACAGAGCAATTCCAGCGGAACTGGTAATTTTCTCCTTACTGGGGATTTCTCCTTAAACCGGGGATTTTCCCCTTACGATTTTGAAGTGTCATGCAATGTCATCACCCAACCGTCCAGTGCAGGCCTTACCCTCTAATGGCTAGTTGTCAGCGCACCGTGCGTGACGGGTTAGGTGGTCGGGGAAGCTCTTTTGGCAACAACTCAAAAGGGATGATCTTACCAGCCAGAAAGGCAGCGTGTGTGCTGATCGGGCAGCAGGGATGGTTTATGGTTGATAAGGGTCCTAGCCGAAATATCTCCTAACCTTGCGCCCAGGGGTGATAAAAGTGTACTTTTGTCGCCGGCCGAACTTCTAGAGGCAAAATTGTCGCCAGCAGCGTAACGCGACGTCATATGACGTAACATGGTAATGAAGTCCATGCCCAGTAGCGTCATCAGGAATCAGTATATCATCGAAGGCCTCCTTCATCACCACATTTTTCAGTATCATGCGAACAACCAAAACGCTCCCTTTCACAACGTCCTTCAACTAATGTCAGGATAACTGCTGCTGCTACGAAAGCAGGCGCACCTGCCCTAGACTATGGGATAGCCAAATCACGGCAGCAGTGTTCATTCACCGCAGGCATTTGCCGGGGGCCTCACGTTTAAACTCGATCTACGGTTGACTTTGCTTCCCTCGATCGCGAAAAATAACGACAACGAAGGACGTCGTTAGCCAGGGCAGCAGAACACATGACAAAGCTCGAACCGGTAGCGGGCTGCACTGAGAATGACGTCTGACATGCAGGCCTCCTTAAGGCCATGATGCCTATATCGAGCTCCCTTTACTTCATGAAATCAGGATTGCTCACATGCAGCGTGGTCATCGTTATGGTCATAGTCATACATTTCGCAATTCCGTTCTTAAATGAAGCTGCATAGAAGGCACAAATCATACTCATTATTCCTTATTCGCGCCGAAGTCTTACGCTATATCTCGATCGTTTACTCATCGCTAGATTTTCCTCGTTTTCCGCTATGTGTGGCTTGTCTACGTCTACCAACAAAATTGCATGGTACATTTGCGGGTGGGGAACGGGGGAGATTCTACGGTTTCTCGTGAAATTCTATGCAGTCGTTTGCAAGTTAGACTTCGGCCACAATCGTAGCCACGACCATGGCCGCGGACGCTCAGTCCCTTTTCAAGGGTTTCCATGAATATCTCCGCAACGTGCGCATACTTTGCGCTCATAAGATCCTCGAATGTCAAACTAGCTATTTCCTTTTGAACGACGTCCATTTGGTTCACACCAGAAGTTTAACATACAGGTAAGACTTTGCCCGCAACTGTAACCGCAGCCGTGGCCGTCTTTTGGGGAGAACCCTCGCAAAATCGCAGTGCGTTGAAAGTCGCCGCCCACCTGATATCAGCCGCATCGCAACAGGTGAAACGCGCCCTTGCGGCCAGATAAATCCCCATATCGAAATCTCTGTCAGTAATTTCGATTCGGCCATTCGCTGTTTTTGCCAACCTAAGAGTCGGCTGGCAAAAACAACGAATCGGCCGACCGGCCGCGTCATAGGAAATACACTGATTTGTCGCCGACCTGTCACCGAAGCGAGCGACCAACTAAAAATCATAGGATAATTTTGTCGTCAAGTTGGGATGAAACCTAAGGAAGCTACCGTGGTGCCATCGAGTACAGTGAAAAGTCTACAAAAAAGGTTTTCTTGTGTTGTATAACGAAATTTTTTACCAGGGGGCAGCATTTTGTTAACTAATATGCGGCCTCCATCTGTACATGGAAGCCTCATACTAGTTTTTGCAGAGAATGCTGTATTATTTCGTCGTGGCTGCTACCGAAATTTTCTGCCAAAGTGGCACTAAACTTCTCGTAAATATGACCATTTTTGTCGCCGACCTTATTCACCAATTCGGAAAATTTCACCACAGCTTATGAAGCGCAGCCAGGGCTTTCACGATGGCGTCAAACCAACATGAAATATGATTGGCTGGACAAGGTGCTTTATCTCAGTCCTGACAATTATGCCGAACAGGAGTCGCCAACAAAAAACGAGCGCAGTCACATCTACCCCATTTACGAAATCTTGTCTCGCTGGCTGCCAGAAAAATGGCAGCTTCGCTAAGAAGTCTGGGTGACACAGATTATCAGAGGTTTGGTGACGCAGATGATCAGAGGTTTAAGGACGGTCTGGTATTCACCAGTTCGGACTCAGTCTGACTGTTGCTGCTGGGCTGAATTACTGAAGGAAGCCGCTTAAGCCGACAGGGACTCTGGCTTGAACACGGCATATCACCTGCCAAAACGCAACTGGGCGAATCCAGAGACTGGACTTTCTGTTCTTTTAGCTCAATATCAGCACTTGTCCATCAGCCGTCCTTGTTAAGATAGGTGACAATAATTGCTTTTTAGCTCAGCTGTGATACGGCAAAAAAAACTGTAAAATCTGACATCGTCCCCGTGAACGTCCGTGCGGCTTCCTGTTACCTCCTGTTACATCCTGTTGCTTTTTTGGTATAATTGTCTAGGCTTTATAAAAACGCCGTGACACTAGCTTCCGCGCTTTTTGTGGGCTGTTATAAATGCGCCTTGTTTTCGTCCGCTTCAACATGCCATTCGGTGTCACTGTCTTCACCATGCCAATATTGCCGTTGCTCATTATCATGTCACTTGAGCCGGTCGGAACACGGTGTTCTAGTCAATGCTATAGTTGCCTATGGCTACGCTAGCCAATGGTTGCGCTCAAGCGTGGCTTATTTATCAGCACCATCCACGTCTCACCAACACTCATACACCTGCTGAGACACTTTGGGGACCAGGAACTCTTGCTCAGGCGGCCAGTGGCGAAACCAAGCAGCCCTTGTCCCGCCGCCCTAAGACGATGACAGTGAGAGGTCACGGGAGAGATATGTGTGAACAAGCTTGTCGTGCGGCGTCCTCCGCTATGACGCGCGACATCTGCTGCAGCGTACACGTACGGCTGCTCTGTGAGGAGAAGCGAGACTTCATGCGGAAGGGTTAGGTCGGCAGTGGGAAGCGAAAGAGTCGACCGGAATCTGTCAGTGCCGAGTACCGTGCCGGACCAGTTATGCTCGGTCCTTGCTGGTGCAGGGCCACGCGTGGCGGGCAAGTTGGGACACGGCCGCGGCACCCTGCCCTGCCCCCTGTCGCATGGGAGGGCCTGTGCGTCTCACCTGGCGTTCCCGGCGCCATCCGGCGTCGCTGGTAGTTGTGCTCGGATTCAGCCGAACACCACTGTCCAGTCCAGAACAGTTCAGTTCAGAACAGCTTGAGCTACGAGATGTGTACTTGCGGCAAACACGGCGTCAGTATCCACTCTGTCCATTTGTCTATTGATCCGACCGGCACGGTGCACCTGCCTGTGGTCGATTCCAGCATTTTCGATTCCATTGTGCCTGGTTCTTGTTTTTATTTCTCCCTAATGCGGTCTTCAAAGCCGGTGATCTTACCGGTACCTCCAACTTCCACCCCACCTTGCTGACCCATCGTCACCCATACTGGAGCAGCATGTTCTCCGGAAAGTCTGCAACCACCTGTCTCACAGCTTTACAGCTCTGTTGAATACCAGCTGAACAGTTACCTCACAAGTAGCCGAGGCTCGGGGTCGACACACCGGGCAAGATGACACTGCAAATGACAATGTCACACATGATGGGTCACAGACGTTTCTGGGTGCCGATAGTGCAGCGGCTTAGCTGCGCGTCTGGAAAACCAGAGGTAGAGGTGCCTTATTTCATGCGATGCCCGCCCTTTCTGCCAGGGTGAGAGGCAGGCGACACCATATAGCCTCAGCAGCTTAGTGTATGGTAAAGATCAAATGACGACGACGACACAGGCATTTTGGCGTGCGCGCACCACACAACTCGTTGCCGCGTGCCTTGTCGCGGCTTTCCACGCGCCTTTACGGTACCCACTTGCGGCGCGCATGGATATGCAGAGATCTCGTTCAAGCAACAATGTCGTCGTCATTTCTAGTTGTGGCTTGTTTTAATTGTGTGGACGGCGGCGATTAGGTGATTGCAATGATAAAAACTCAAAGTCAAGCAGATTCTAAAAGTCAGTTTAGTTTTACACCGAACGAAGCACAAGCTGACGAAGCAGGCAATCCGAAAGCCGTCGACGACGCCAGAAACCAATCGGAGCTTCCAAAATATCACATATATATCCAGGACCTCAAAGTCTGTCATTGGCTTCTGAGCACGTCAGTGATCTTCTAGGGCTCAAGCGGAATGCACGGCGCCAAAAGTAAATGCTGGCGTCAACAGGTGGCTTAGTCGTCGCCGGTGATGTCACGAGTCTCGATGGTGTTTTCTGATGTTGCCTGATCGTATGGTGAGTGTCTCGGAGGGGGCGGGATCAAAGTCTCTGATGTCAGTGGCATGGGCTCCAGAGCCGGTCAAAGGGCGCGATATTTCGAAGCTGTCGAGATTGTTCGGCTACCCGCGACGGTATCGACTCGGAACCAACGGCTTGGCTACACCGGTACCACCAGGCAGTAAAAGGAGCGACTGCCTTAAAATCGTCGTTAATTCTTGTTTTCGTTTTCCACTTGACCTTCTCTGTTCTTCGTGTGGCCTTTGTGCCGGTGGGATCATGCATACCAATCTCGGCTTCTTCCCAAGGTTTCCATTTCGGCACATCATTCCAGGCCTGCGCTGTGTGCGTCCATCGCCCCTCAGCAGCATGCATCGCATTGTGCGTTGTAATAACTGACTTCGTCATTTAGATTATCTAGATCGTGCGCCACCTTGTGAGCATCTATCGGCGTACTTCTGAGGCTTCACTTCTGGTGCGGGTCGTCAGGCTAGCTGGGTCGCCAATGGGTCATACACCTACTCTGCCACGGGGTCACGTAATCTATCCAACCGCTTTAAACGCAGATGAATGAAGCCGCTGCCATTCATAATCGCGTAAAATCCGTGAAAAACTGATCGTTCCTAGAATTTTCTCTTGTTTTTCCGTGTGATTTTCCGCCAAAATCCGGGATTGCGAAGACGCAACCTTGGCTTTTTGGGACCATTTTTCATGCAATAGCAGTAGGTCATCGGGAGACTTCCACTGCTTTTCAATGAACTGAACATTACCTCATGGTGTGAAAGCAAGCTAATACAGCGCCTGCAAAACTTACCGCATCCAGGCCCCAATGATCCAGTTATTTTCCTGGGATGTACGCTGAAAAGATTTATGACGGTCGTAAAAACCAGAACCGTTCCCACAGCAAGTGAAGGTAACGAATAGGATAATTCCAAGCATTCGTGGCACAAAACAAAATCCTTGCGAACCGAAAAGTCCGAGCACGTCCTCTGCTGAGTAAGGGGTCGGAGAGGCTAGGATCTGGGGCGATGAAAAAACCGGAGAAGGCCAAAGGAGCCACAGACACCGCTGAGGTCACGACAGGAGAAGGCCAAAGGAGCCGCGGAGACCGTTGAGGTCACGACAGAGGTCAGGCCAGAGGAGGTCATGTCGTGACGCTGGGGTCACGACACCATGCACAAGTGTCTGAAATGCTAGTTCACATTTCTGCAGCGACCATAGGCCTGGGAACGGCTGCTGGAGCCCATTATGATGCATCGAGATACCGGTCAAAGTAGGGTGTGCAGGGACCAGCAGGGACCAGGGACGAGATGTCAGGGCTTCCGGGGGGTCAGGGACAGACCACTGGGTTGGAGACACTATTCGTATATCCTTGAGGATGGCCCGTCATCCTGGGTGAGTCGAGCATTCTGGCTGAAAATTTTAAGCCATGCGAAAGTCAGGTTCCCCCTCTCATTCGACCGGGTCGTTGGTAACTTAGCAAGGATCTCTACCAGACTATTTTATATATATATATATATATATATATATATATATACATATATATATATATATATATATATATATGCATATATATATACATATATCCCTATGTAGGGCTTCTACTAGGACCTCTACTCTCTAAAGATCTCTACTAGGCAATTTAAGATTATTCTTTTGTTTGTAATTAAGGGCTATAACTCTAGTTAGAACTAAACGGTGATCAGCTTGTAACTAAAGGTAGCGTGGCGCAGACGCAATGCCACTGCATATATTTAGAATTTGAAAAAAAATTGCGTGCATAATCATTGTGAGAAATTGTCAAGGAATTGCATATTACATATAACACTGATAGCACATCTCGATTGCCAGCCAACAAGTAAGCCTGATCCATAGACAAAAGACGGACAAATTCTAGACCGGCTAGCCTCGAATGAACAATCTTTCAATTATGGATCAATCACCCTATTTAGCCTCTGAGAGCATACAGTATGTTCCGCAGATCGGAAAATTTAGACCAAGCATGAAAAGTTTCACCGACTACGCCGTGAGTTTAGCCTCTGTAGACAAAAGATTCCAATGAATCAGTTCAAGATACGCAACCTTTCTTTTGGTACCGGGTCCATCGAAATTGGCGTAATAAAGTTGGCTTACAGCTCTAAGTAGACTGGGCCTTAATACGTGCACCTTACGGGCTAGTAGAAACGAACTGAGCTAGTAGAAACGCACTGCATGGGACGGTTGTGCTTCCAACTCACTTTGGTGTTGTGTGTGTGTGTGTGTGTGTGTGTGTGTGTGTGTGTGTGTGTGTGTGTGTGTGTGTGTGTGTGTGTGTGTGTGTGTGTGTGTGTGTGTGTGTGTGTGTGTGTGTGTGTGTGTGTGTGTGTGTGTGTGTGTGTGTGTGTGTGTGTGTGTGTGTGTGTGTGTGTGTGTGTGTGTGTGTGTGTGTGTGTGTGTGTGTGTGTGTGTGTGTGTGTGTGTGTGTGTGTGTGGTGTGTGTGTGTGTGTGTGTGTGTGTGTGTGTGTGTGTGTGTGTGTGTGTGTGTGTGTGTGTGTGTGTGTGTGTGTGTGTGTGTGTGTGTGTGTGTGTGTGTGTGTGTGTGTGTGTGTGTGTGTGTGTTTCGGGGGGCTGCGATATCATGACATTAAAGCACGTTGAAAAATAATGAAAGGATAGGAGAGCTTCCTTATTGGTGGTTTTTGGGAGGCCTTCCTAAAATGCGACGTTAGTGGCAACGGCCTCTGACTACATCGTCTACGCTGCTAACCTCTTCCTAAGCTGGTACAACCAGACATATCCCAGTCACCACGCGCCGCGTGTGATTTCAGATCTGCCAGAAGGTCAGGGACAAGGTGTCTTCCCGGCCCAACTACACCAACGTGAGGACAAACAAGGAGCGTGTGGAGGTCGGAGGCTTGGAGTGGGACAACAAGGACATCGGAGTGTGACTGACGTCGGAGTGACGGTGTTGATGGCCCGGCCGTGGCTCGTGGCCGCGCTGGGCCTGACTTTAGTGGCATGGGGCGCGAGTCGCTCATGGAGAAGCCGCCGCACGTGTCATGCCCGGCCCGGCTGTGCGCGCGTGCCGACGTGCTAATGGAGTGCCTTTGCTCGTACCGTTGCGTCCAGGCTCGCCTGTATTCACGTGAGGCGTGTGTCGTGTAGTCGGTCGTATACCAGCACTGTGCAGCCGCTCACTGATCTCCGCACGTGGCCGCAAGGCGGCTAAGTTATGATTCATGACCAATTGCGAGAACTAGGCTCCTTGCACCTCCATCAGGCAGATCGTGTTTTCAAAGGTGTCAAGTGCGGTGGTGATGTGCTGCACCATGCCACTCCCAATCGGAAAAGCTAAATGAAGTGCTGGAATTCGTGACTTGCTCACGCATTTTGTTTAAAAAGTCATCGAGGAGTGCACAGATGTCATATATTGCATAACATATGTCGTTCTAGCCTCTGGGAACCTGCTAACGACACAACTGCTTCTGCAGAATGTTGCTGGTTTCGTAAGAGGTGTCGCTTTTGCTGGTGTGATAAGCAATCAGTTGCTAGCGAGCTCATCTGCGAAGAAAATCTACTAGTTTTAGGATACCTGATGCTGGACAATGCAGTGTCATAACCTGAACTCGCAGACGTTGCGCGACCCCGTGAGGGCTGCTGTACGACCATGCAGTTAAGGCACCCCAGAGCAGCCTCCGTGGGTCTTTTCTCTTGTTATGAAGTGCGTGATGTGGTGCACTTTTAAGCGTGCCTTTTCACTGATTGCTTTTTAGGAGGCGTGGCGGTAACATTGCTGTGACTGATGAGTTTTTGACTGCTGAAATGCTTTGCTAATGCTGCAAACTTACGTAAAGTAAATGCAAGAACAAACTGCTACCTACACTGTCTTAAGCAGGATGAATGCGAAGGAACTCCAAATGTGAGGAAGAAGAATAACATGATAGGGACAAGACCAGTCAGAAAATTATTGTTGAGCAAATGAGCAGATGATTGCATCATGCCCTCCGGTTTATTTGCTACATTCCTGTTTGTTATGAGATTTTTGTGCTGTAATAACCTTCCTGAGTTGTGTACAAAGGAAGGCGGTTCGGGCTTTGTTGCAGTTGAAAACCTGTCTTGGAATACAACTCGTCATCTCATATCTCGAAACACCAAGCTTTTTGGTCGTCCTAGCTCTTTCGACGCTGTATGTACAGGAGAATAAAAACAACCTTATGCTCATAATAGAGCGAATGAGTCCAGAAAAACCATATATATATATATATATATATATATATTTCAGCCGTTGGTTTTCCTTTGCACATGCATATGAAGCAAACCTTCGATTTAATTAACAACCAGTGTGCCGTAGAGCATTTTAAGAAGCATCACTTACTGCTCTGCGGCCACATGCCATCAAGCAACTCCATTGGAGGAGAACTGCACTACCAGACGGTATGATGCGGGGTATACTTCAAAAACCTACAGGGGAAACTCATAGTGTTCAGTGTAGGTTCCCCAGTTCTCATTTGAATTTAGCTGCTAGATTTATTTACACATCTTTATATACCTACAGGATGGATATTTTGAGCGAGCTTGTGTCGATCATTTCCGTGTCATGTGCGTTGATGAAGTGGTCGCTGAATGGAGCATTTCTGGTTCTCTTTTACATCTCAGGTGCGCTGATTAAAGGGAAATGTTCCCCATGAACAAATATTGAATCAAGCATCATATATGGTAAAATAAGCTCACTTATACCTAATATGGCATGTACCTATTGGATAAAGGTTACCTATTGGCATCCTTTATAGTGGAAAAGACTGCTCTAAACAAGCTTCTCTGTTCAGTAAATATGCTCCTCAGTACATCATTGTTTGATTAGGTAATCGTACCTTGCACAACATTGATTAAGACCCAATTGGCGGTCAGTATATCTGGAAGTCGTGCTGACGAACGTCAGATATGAACCACTCGGCCATGACATTTTCCTTGGCTTGATCGCCGCATGACCAATGGAATGAGAGGTAACTGACGTTATTATGACGTCATAGATGCCTGGGCCACCTTCAAATGGTCTTTTCGAATTAGCATGCACCTCTTCGCGAGCGTGAAGCTCAGAGACCGGGGAGGTTTAGGTCTTAAATAGGGCTGGGCTGTGAACTGTACCGAATGATCCTCAATATGGCAATTTAAGTTCAAAACCCGATAACAATGTGGAACGCTTCCTGTAAAGAGCTCCCAGACATTACGTTTGTCTCGGTAATGTAGACGTTTGAGGGGCTTTGTAAAGTTGGTAGGTGACGAGGTACACGACATTTTTGCGTTACACCTTCCCAACAGCCCCGCAGCGCAGGAATTGCATGGCCATTGTCAGCTGGGCATGGTGAAGGGTCAAGTGCTGAGACGGCAATGTGCGCAGCTTATGCTTTACTACTCCTCCAAGTAACGCGTATTGGCAACGTATATTGGTAACCCTGACTTTTATTGCTATGTGGTTATCAGTGTGGTTACATCACTGGGGGAGTTTGACCATCCAGGCGTCCTGAGAGGTGTGCTGGACAAGCTGCCGAATCATATGCAAGACCTCTGAAAGTGTCAGGCTGTCAGGGTTCAAGTCTCTGGCAGGTGTCCCGTCTTCAAACATTTCGCGAGATTTGTGGAAGACTGGGCCAAAATCAGTCCAAAATGGTGCTTTGGAAGCAATCTGCATATCAGAACACTGCAAAGGGCTTAACGCAAACAAAGCACAAAACGAAGCCGCAAGCCAGACCAGCTGTTTGGCTCCCAGCATGGCTACAGAGGACGTGGAGTACAGGTGCTGGTATCGTGGCGAAAAATAGGCTTGAAGATTTCCGGGTGCCCCAAGAGAAAGACGCCGAGGTGAAGAAGAGATACATGATGGACCATGTCTTGGACGTCTGCAAAATTTACAAAGGACGGCATCCCACAATTTTACACAAGGGTCTGACGTCGCCTTCGCATGAGATCGCCTTCGCAAGAATGACGTGGCAAATGTTTGCTGAGACAACAGCCAAAAATGGTCCAGTAAGCATCGCTGCTGGCGCTTTAAAGATACAGAGAATCATGGCCATGATTCCCGTCAGGATTCGCGTCAACTAGGAAAGGGCGATCGGCACGTGCGCCCTCCTTGATATTGGTAGCTCCACCAACTTCTGTGGATAATCGTCGCTTGATGCTGTTGATACGACAGACGCCGTGCCTGCTCAGCTTTCGCTTTGTATGACAGATCCTGAAGCAACGAGGCCAGACATCCTCATTGTCACAGGGATGCAGGTAAACGAAACGAACGGGCCCATTCTTATCGCTCTCTCACTTGTGTACACGTTGGAGAGATTTTCTGTCGCGCATGACGACACCCCGAAGTTAGAGGACTTACAAGCGTGGCCGCACATTCGCGGCGTTGAATGTACAGTACAGAGATGTAGACATTAGGCTCCTGGTAGCGAACAGCGCCTCGGGAGGCTACGGAGCCACGGGAGGCTGTCCATGGACAGTCAGGAGCCACCATGCTGCACCAGGAAGGCTCTGCCTTCAGGTAGACGTGGTCCAGAAAGGACAGGCTTAAGACTTTCCTTACAAACGTATGGCAAAGCGATGGGAAAATCTGGTAGATTCCAAACCATAGCGTTTACTCTTGGACTGCGCGGACACGGGATGTCTCCGAACTCAGGTTTGCTCCAAGGCCCCGGTTTCACCAATAATCTTGCTGAGGTCCCGCTTCGCTTGAGACCTGCGCCTGTGCCGTCCATAACGAAAATGGAGAGAATGTGTTACCAAGTTGGAGTGTCACCGTAGGACAGAAGCTTTCTGAGATTTGGTTCGTGGCCAGAAGACGATCTGCCGGCGTCAAAGAAAGGATACAGGATATAAAGACACCTTTTTGTTGCAACTTCTCCACCAAGGGCCGCCGCAAATACCGAAAATGCCCAATTGCAAAATTGCAAAATGCCCACGTGGATGACTGAAGTCCGAGGATTCGGGAAAAGGCGCCACTAACTTGGCACGTGAACGTCGAGATGTCGAGCAAGGGAATGAATCCCAACTGCACGCGGTCATGTTCCAGACGAACATTCAGTAGATGTTCGGCTCTCGTCACACATCCCACGCATCCCGGGCTCGCACAAGCCAAACCTCGGTTGGGAAATCAGATTTTGTGACTTTTCTGTGTTCTTCAAGTGGTGCTTCTCAACAGCGAGAAAGGAGAATCTGCGTTCTGTGGTTGAATGCTGGTGTATTCAATGCGACTGGTACCACCACGGCGGGTCGCCCCACTATCGCCGAACAGACATCGCTGGGCATCTGATCTATGTATTTGTGGCGACCCTGTTATGTGCCGCTGAGTGGCCAGTTTTCGGTATTTGTGGCGCCCTGTTGTGTGCCGCTGACTGGCCAGTTTTCGGTATTTGTGGCGGTCCTGTTGTGTGCCGCTGAGTGGCCAGTTTTCGGTATTTGTGGCGGCCCTGTTGTGTGCCGCTGACGGGCCGGTTTTCGGCGAATTGGGCGGCACACCTGCGTAGCTGGTGGCAGGGATCACGTGACCAGGCCCTCGACCTGGCTCCGATGGGCGGCCGGCCAGCTGCTGGCTGGCCGGCAGGTGACTGGAAGCCGGCGTGGGCCGTGCCCGCTTCGAAGCCGGTTGTTGGTTCGAAGCTGACTCCATGTGTTTCAGTTTTCGGGGCATTTGGTTAGCTTTTGATTGGTGAGAATTGTTTTATCATTCCTTTTTGTCTGCAGTCACGTTTATTTATGTTTCAGTTGTCCATATACATTTTTATTTTTCTAACACAAATACGGCGACATTGCGGGATATATAGACATCGTTTTGGTCGCGCCATTACTCAGCACGCTGTTAACGCCCCTTTGTCATTCAGGCAGTTAACGATACCCAGAAGTGTTGTACTTAAGAGGGCCCCTTTACTGGAAATAAGGGGTCTCATTAATATTGGATGGAGCGAGTCGAAATGAGTTCAAAACGCGCAAGGTCATCACATGGTTCCTTGACGACGTTCATTATTTTGCAGAATCGACCAGTGAAACCAATAGCATCCAAAGGTTTGGGCCTGCGCGGTAGGTTCTGCGCGCTGGAAAGCACGATTTCTGATCCACTGTTTTATTCAAGTGTCGTAATGATTTTACGACCTGGTCCCGCTATGAAAAATTGATGGCGCCAAAGGTCGTGTAATAAGGTGTGATCATCCAGAGATTTTTCTGACAATCTGCCTTCACTATTACAGTGACGTCACGAAGTCCCAGCCTGGCATCGTTGCCCCGCCTGCGCTACCTTCGCGTCTGCCACATCGGTATACTAACGAAGAAATGCATCTGGTGATTGCCACAAGGCACTTGAAGAGTTACTATGAGGAAATATGGAAACAAATTTTTTGCCACGTTGGGTGTATAATAGCGAACATAGGCCTAGGGACCGAGAGGCTGTGTGCCATGGCACTCCCACTTGCTAAGAATGCCAAACATTGAGTCTACAGCGATGCACTGAAGTTGGCCAGCATACAGCTGCTCAAATCCAGGCTGGCGAACCTGCCCGAGGTCCAAACACTGCCAAAGAGGAGCGTCACCAGGATCATCATCTGGACAGTTGAGCTGGACGTCGACACTACGTAGTGGCGTGCCGGGTTGCAATGGTGTGCGATTGCGGCAATTTGAGACGGCAGAGGTGGTGTGCTGTCTCATGCCTGGTAAACTATAGGACATTATGGGCATTGCATATGCGTCAACTATGTCGTGAAGCCTCCAAAGGTCGTGACGCGTGACGCTTATCAAGATCATGTCCGTCACTCCATCCTGCCAACACGTCGTACACTCGTATAGCTCACAATTCACCGTATCTTACTTACAACGATCATTGCGCCCAGCATGCGCTCCACTGTGCACACTTGGCGAGAACACAAAGCAAACAGGGGGTGGGGGCGGATAACACAACTACACATTTTTTCAGCTTAAATCTAGGGTTATGCGACATGATAACCCATCTAAAACAACCGAAACGCTTATTTGCGAAGAAACCGCCCCAGAAAGGCACAAAAGCATGCCTCAGAAAGACACACAAACATGCAAAACAAAAGAAAATAAAAAGGCACAGCGATGCTCACATAAGATCACTCACTTATGCTCACATAAGCACAACGATGTTCACTTCACGCTGTCCACCTGCTGTCGCACCTGTTGAGCTACGCGCCTGGCAGTAGCCCGTTCAGCCCTGGTCATCTGAGGCACAGATGGATGCACGTCGTCACCACCTTCCGTGCGATCCGCTTGTCCAGCACAGAACACTTTTTTAGCATAAGCTTTGCGAAGCGGCCAACGATACCCATGTCTCAGTTCGTGCCTCGGCCCATCACAAGCTGGGGCACGGCCTCGAAAGCCTCGACAACGCTCACCCGGGCCGGTGACGGCACTATCAGACCACCCCGACCAATCGTGTGCGTCCAGCTGTCCGGCATGCAGCTGGTTGGTGCCTCTTGGGTCGACAGTCCCATGCTTGGATCGAGTTGTTTACACTTGACCGCCACGAAGCCGGCAACGAAAACCAGCGCCTCCTGCTCAATGTTGACCTCGTCCATCTCGTCACCACAGCGGGGGCCATTTTCGGTTCCCACGCCACCACCACCATGGAGCTTGTCTTAGCCCGACTCGTTGGCCCCGTCGTCCTCGTCGACCTCGTTTAGGACGGGCACTGGAGGCATCGCGGCTGCTTGCTGGTAGGCGGCCTCCACAGCGTCCGCATGCGCTGCCGCTTCCCCACAGCTGGATCTTGGATCTGTCACGCAACGAGACACAGTCATTTCAACGTACCTAACAGGCGCATTAATCAGACATTATTATTAGTCGGCAGTTTTGTTTCGTCATTGCGACAGCAAAGCGTCTTGGACCCAGACATGCCCAGTCTTTCGTTATCGCGTCCTTGTTTTTATACGCGGCCACATTTTTGTGGTTCAGCGTGACATAATCCAATCAGGTAACTGGGACGCCCAACGAGCGACGAGTACTGCGCTGCCTGCACCCTACCGATACCTACCGCTTACGTTTTGTGCATTACATAAAACGTGTAGGGGGGGGGGGATCAAACCGGGCCAATGGGAAGAGGGGGTGGAGGGCACAAGCTATCGTGCCAAAATATTGCATGGGTATCCACCCGTCGTTCAGATACTCTCCGTTTTCTAGGCAGTGAGCTCCGTTCCTTCCCAACAGCATTACTGGAATTCAGTGTCACGCTTATCATTATCAGAAAACAATGGTAGTGCATCCAGACAATGGTCAACAGCACTACCTGGATCGGGGGCCCTGCAGGCTTTCGTTCGTCAGGTTGTCCGGTTGGTTCAAACGCTGGTCAGCGCTGAGGAAAGCTGTGTCAGGCTCCAGTCGAACGGCACGGCCTTGCCTGTTGGCGGGGAGCGGCGATGCCGGTCCCCGCAGACGGGGAGAACAGCTGTGTCGCCAGTCGCTTTCTCTGGACGCTTTGTCGGGAAGTCTGGAAAGGGCAGTAAATAGCTGTCACCGTGCAGCAGCGTGAGCCGTACAGCGAGTTTCTCGCCCATGGCCGCGACCTCTGATTCTTCGATGTTAAAAAAACAGATACTGGAGGCCATTTTCTATATGCGAAATTCGTACATGTCCATGGCTTAGAGAATGTGACCAGTAACATAAGGGCTCCCGCGGGTTATGGCTCGCTACACTGTAAACCAAATGCTGTGACATGAAGCCTTGTCATTCACTAACGTTCCCAAATCGGCGTAATAACGAGTAAAGTCAACACAGACTTTCCCCCTACTCCCAGAAGCTTCTCCAGCACAGTTTCAAACTCTGTGTAGCTATAAGGGAAGGGATAGCCGATCTTTTGATAAAACATAAATGAATAGGCCTCGCAAGGTCCCTGATAAACGCCAGCTGATTGTCAAGAAATGACGTCAACTGATCCAGCGTTGACTGCCTGTACCCAGGGAACCCTGACGCCTGTTGAAGTCGGCGCATGCGCACCCCATGAGGGACCGACATCAGGCACCTAGTATATGATGACAGTAACAAGGGCCACGCGGAACTGGCGGCCGAGGCTCGTTGCCCGTACCATGTTGTTGATCTACAGGATCAACCGGACTTGATTTCGTAACATGCATGTTTTTTGTGCTTTGTTTATTGATGTACTTTTGTTTATTTATTAGTGCTGCGACGCTCGGCCTTTTACCAACATTACACCAGACCCCACGAACAGCCACAAGCTCCATGTAGCGCGGCCCGAAGGTCAGCAATAGCTGATGCTGTGTTACGTGAATTTAGCATGACAGGTAATCCCAGGCATAATGTGTACATAAATGTGAGCAAATACCAAGGTATTAAAGCAACGCGACAGTCTGGAGACAATCGCCCCATTTTGGTAGCGTCCGAATGTAAAAATGAGTGAATACCATCATGTGCCGGCAACTTCCTACGGCATCATGTGCCGTACGAAGGCTGTTCAGACACGCGTACCCTCATATATAATTTATGTCTCGGAGAGACAGCATACGAGGCGTGTTGTCTGCAGAATAAAAAGTTAGAACAGACATTATGAGAAGCAGAAGCGATGACCTATGACCGCGGTCACGAGGTCACTTTTTCAACTTGGCTTGGATGAATTTCCTTTTTCAGTTCAATTGTAACAAAAATATTTGTGATCTCAAAGATAGGCGACTTGATAGTATACTGTGGATCATTACGGTGGTACTGCTCTAAGAGCATGCCAATGTCCATTCAAGGTGAGTAAGAAAACGTCTTGGGGCATACTTCGTGACTCACAGATCAGGGAGACTTGATATTGTGTCAGTTGAGCTCTACGCATCAGATTGCCTCTATCGCAAATTTTTGGTGGAATCTGGGACATGACCGCACTAGGCGTCCTGCGGTTGGTTGTTAAAAAAATTCAACACGATTTCTGACCTCGCCTCACCAGATCGATCTGACAACGGCAGAGCACGCAGATGATGTAGTTATGGCTTCTTACCTCAATGTGGAAGCTTGTCAGCTTCGGACAAATATGTTGCAAAAGAAAGGGAAAATACTGAGAATTCAGGTGATGTACTTTAACTGTAATTTTAGGTACCAGCCATACGGCCAACAAGTAGGTAAGTAAACTCGTAAATACAAAATATAAAACAAACAAAAACAATAAGTAAGGTTCCGGGGGAAAATGCTCACCGTCCTGGGGCGGCGGGTATAGTGATCCGCGTCTTGTTAGCCGTCACGCCTGCTTTACGCCACATGAGTTCGTTCGGAGT
Source organism: Pollicipes pollicipes (assembly GCF_011947565.3). Taxonomy (NCBI): domain Eukaryota; kingdom Metazoa; phylum Arthropoda; class Thecostraca; order Pollicipedomorpha; family Pollicipedidae; genus Pollicipes; species Pollicipes pollicipes. Next base: position 17,658,722 of record NW_023596921.1, read on the forward strand.
CCCCATGTCGGATACACCGGCGACCACGTGGACCCCGAGCGTCTCCAGCACGTTGATGACATCCGTCAGTGCTTCTAGCGTCATCGGTTCATCGAAACCATAGTACAACGGCTGCTTCCATGGCCCACAGAGGGACCGGACCATGAGCAGCTGCAGCTTCGAAGCTGACAGCAGCTGGTCGGCAGGGGATTCGTGGCAGACCCGTCCGTCTAGCGCCATCTCGCCGAACGACGTAACGCAGAGACGCTTGATAGCACTCATGCCCTGGACGGCCGCCTTCAGAGCAGTAACGCTTGCCTCCATCGCCCCCAGCGTAACGCGAAAGTAACGCGTCCTCCGGGACAGGGTGAACGAGGGTGGGAGCGGCAGGTGCAGGTGGGGCTTGACGTATTCATGGACTTTGCGGCTCCTGCACCGCAAGCTTAATGCACGAGACAAGTCCTGGTTGTCACACTGCGGAGCTGTTTACTTGTCACCACTCCAAGCTTCACCAACCTGTCAAGCGTCGACGCCTTTCCCTCAGCGACCCTTACATACCTCTTCATGGAGAGCATCACTTGCCGCCACTTGCGTTTCTTTCGGTTCAGCGTCGCCTGCAGGTGATAAACGTGGGCTTCCACTGCCAGAAACTTGGTTCGCGAGAGGACTGCGTCATTGTCAGACAATGATAAGCGAGAAGTCGAGACCGCCTCAGCTTCCCAAGTGCTGCCAAAACTGCCATCTGTGCTGTAAACGGAAGGGATATGTTGGCCTCGTTAAAAAGGGTTGCAAGCATGGCTTCCTTGACACAAGCGCAGTAAACCTACAATTTGACATTAGGTCGAGGCAAACCTGCATTATTAGGTCGAGGTGCAATGTATGAGAATGAGCCGAATGCTTCGAAATGTTGCCGAATGTCGTAAGTCGTTGGTATCAAAAATTCGATTCTGAGCCGGCCAACCCGACCCGGCCAGGTGTCAGGCCTGGGCGTTGCCGCGCCCCGGGGCCCACCGCCGGACTGGGCGCAGGCGCGCCGGGCGGGCGCCGTGGCCGGAGACGTGGCGGGCGGCGTGGGCGCGGCGGTCCCCGCCGCGCCCGGCTCAGTTGCCCGGGGGCCCTTCATACTGGCATCGGGTTCTTCTACGTGTTTGGAGGATCCGTGCTCTTGCTGGGGTCCATATACGGTAACGCACCGAGGCACTCGATGCCCAAGGGCCCTCTTCATTGATCTATGGCTCTTTCCCTTTTGAGCTTATTTGCTGAGGACCCTTCACGTGACAGCGCCCTCTCTGTTAACCTGCCCGGGCACTCTTGATTACGCAGGCGCATTAATTCATGTACACTGATCTTCGGTTATTCGCCTATGCTCAGAGGGTCCTGCGCTCTGGCTGGACCCTATATGTTAGCTTGCCGTAGTACTCCCGATCGTCCAAGGGTCCCACCATATTGTTGTTAGGCTCTTCTCGCTTGTTATGAGGACCATTCATTGTTGATGGGAGCCTCTTTGTTGGCCTGCTGCGGCAGTTTCGATCACTCAGGCGCCGTCCTTATTGGTCTCGGGTTTTTCCACATTATAGGTGGACCTGCGCCGTGGGGGAGGATCTAAATCTTACTAATTTTGATTGGGACTAATAATTTTGCGCCAAGCAGTGGTCCAGAACCGACTAAGACAAAGGGCCATCGCGGCTTAAGTCGATCGGATTTGTTATCGAAAATAAACTTCAGTACGTGTCCAAGTTCAACGACGGCGTCATGGCAGCGCAATGCAAATACACATTCGGAAATAGTTATACCTCAGGAATACTGTGTCACACTTAATGCTTACATGTATTATAGATATATTTTTTCGTGATTGACGGCGACAGGTTAACTAGATCTACACAAGTTTCTTTCGGTGGGATGACAGTATCTCGTGCAATTTTCTGTTTCGTGCGAGGATTCGCTTGCCTCCAGAATATCTGGCCGAGTCATGACCGGAATAACATCATGGGAGAGCTTTGGCACCCACATATCGGAGTGCAAAAGTGTGGATTCATGTAACGTTACGCTCAGGAAACATGTCGTAGATAGTGATACTCCTTCTGCATGTGCGTTGTACGTATGTTTAAGTACCTATGCTCGCGGAATGTCTTAACCATCGCCCTGATTCGCCGTTTTGCATGACTCGAACGGATAGGGGAGAGGGAGGTTGACCCTCTCCCTGGCGTTTTCAGCCTTACAAAGACAGAACTTGCCGAGAACACCAGTATATTGTTCTGGACACGATCTCACGATTGGTACCAGCTTTATGTTGTTGACAGGTCAATGGTTGAACATTCCAGAAAACCGCACTTTGTTGTTTTACTTCATGTTTACGGGACCATGCCTCGCGTTGACACAAAACTTAAACTGGCGTGTGTCTTGTTCAATTCTGAGTACATTATGCAGTTGCAGTTCTCTTGCCGCCTGCCGCCTGAGCCAACCGTAGATCGCCGTAGTGTTCATCACAAACTACCGCTGCTCCGAAACCACAAAATCTTGGAACACATTTTGGTATCAAAACACGTGCCATAATCACCGCCTATCATGGCGAGGGTTGAGCGTCATGTTATTGCCGCGTCGGGTATCGGCAACGATTTTTCGTGAAACCGTATTCCTCATTTTGTCAATATCTGAGGCCATGGTGGACAATACAGACAAAACAATGTTTGCTTCCTTCCATATTTGCTTGCTCCTAGCTTAACCTCATGCTGAGCTCGTCTTCAGAGACCATCTCCCTCGCAACAAGCTGTGATCTCTCCATGGGCTGGCGCCGAAAGGTTCCGATGCTCGCGAAACTTTCCCCTTCCGAACAACTAGAACATCTTTTTTTGATGCGCCAGACTGTTCGCACGCATATGGCGACAGGCAGGCTGGTGCGAATGAAACTGGCGAGAACGATTAGATGATCGACCACAGCGACCGATCGCTTTACTGTGCAAGACAGACTGCAGTGAACGCATAAGACCGAGGAGAATATGGCAAATATACCGATATGTAACTTGGATATGACGATAATAGTTTTAGATATTCCCCAAGCCTTTTGTAGCGGATGTAGGAGCACACTGTGCGCTTACGCCAGCTCAGTGTATGGGGCATGCTACAAATGCTCTTGAAACAGGAGATGCAATAGTGTGGGCGTTAGGCGACCAGCAGCCGATCGCATGGAGCAACAGCGAAACAAATGTCAGAGCACCATGTTATTGTCGGTATTCAGCGGATACGTTACTAGTAGGCAGGGTGGTTGCAGGTTCTGTCATTCAATTTACTTTTCCACCATGTCAGGGGGAGGCAGGTTTTCTCTGGGGCGTTTCTCGGTTAAGATAACAGCATACTGTGCGTTTGTGTTTCTTCTCACGTTTTTTCTATATCTCGCCGTCGTTAACATCTCGTCGAGTGAGAAATTATAGTGCAAATGTGCTAATTCATATTATGTAATGATTTGAAATGTGTGGTTGATGGTGATATCCGTAATGCATGTGTTTTGTTGTACGTATATGTATGTACCTATTCTCGCTGTCTTACACATAACGTTATTGCTTCACTGAATATCGGCAATGATGTTTCGTGAGAACATAATCCTTATTTTGTCGATAATTGCAACCATGTGAGGCAAGCATGTTTGCTTACCTCCACATTTACTTGCTACTTGTTTGATCTCACACCGAACCCGTCTTCGCAAACCAGCTTCCACGGAACAAGTCGTGATATTTTAAGTTGGTGCTGGACGACTTCGGCACTTGATAAACTCAAAAGCGAGAAATGTCTCCGCCCGACCAATTATGAATGCCAATACAACATTATCATTCGCGCGCTAGACTTTAGGCTCTTGACGACAGGCAGATTGGCGCGGATGAAAATGGCGCGTACGATCAGCTGATCGGCCAAGGCGACCGATGGCCGCAACCGCGTAAGCCAGGCTGCGATGAACCCGATCTCGCGTGAGTCCAATGGGAATAAAACCACAATGAAGCATATATAATATGGGGTGATAAAGAAGTTCTTAATATGCGCTGTTCGTTTCATGGCTTTGCCGAGTCTTTGGTAATGCAGACACGTACGCCGTGTGCTCAGGGCAATGGCAGCAGAGAACACTAAGCGGTGCCTATTGCAAATGTTCTTGAAACGGCACACGCGATAGAGTATGCAATAGGCGTCTATCAGCGGACCGTATGTAGAACACAGTGTGCGTACCCGTTCGCGTGCGCACCTGAGCCGCTGGTGGGCGCCTGTTGACTTGAAAGAAACATGTGCTTGGAGCCTGGGTAGGGAGAGTTTAGAGGCAGCATAGCCCAATACACACTTGTCTCGGGCGGAGGAGGGGTGAGCCACACAACACGTACAAACAACACCTTTCGGATCATAGAATTGGGTTTTGCAGTCATAAACACGACACGGTATATACTGAGACCCGCGCCAAGTGACAGAAATGGGGCTTACGCATGGAACCAAGTGACAAATGCAGAAAAATAACGAGCTACGCATTGAAGCGATGAGGCGTGCCTTGGCAACCGACCTTGACCAATGACGGATCCAAAGTGTAGGGGTGGGGGACGGGGGGAATGGGGCTATTCCCCATCCCTTGGGGCGAGGGAACAACAAAATGTCATGACGAGGGGGCAGTACAATTCTCATTCCAGATTCACATAACCGTTATTTTCACAAGGAACCAAAACTTCATCGGCACCACAACTAACGACAAATGTCTATTTTAGATAGGCACCGAAATCCGAGGACACAATAAAGGCCCCAGGCCTTTATCCTCCAAGGGCACCAAATTTCAGGGATACAGCAATGTTATGCCTCCCACTCTGAAAAATCCTGTATTGGCCCCTTGGACTAGGGAGCAACAAAACCGTCAGTTTATGGCAGCATAAACTTCATTTAGGGTCACCATAACCTTTATTTTAGAGACCCTTTATCTAAGTGGGCGATTCGAATTTCCAAAACATTCGGTTTTAAACCGTGGCCAAAATCCATGGACACCACGATACCTGTGCCTTTCATTCTAGCAAAATTCTGGATCTGCCTGTTCCACGAGGAAGCACTAAAAAACTTATTTACCGGGGATCACAACTTTTATTTTCCAGAGGCACACAATTTCTGGGGCATCACAAAGCAGGGGCGGGTCCAGAGGGAGAGAGGACATGGGGCATTCTCCTCCCCTTGGACCCAATGAGATTTTAATGCCCCAAAGACGCACCAAAGCTCATCGGAAAGGGGCAACAATGCCTTTATTTGGGAACCACATAATCTGTGTTTTTATGACACACCAAATTTCAGGGGCACCACGATGATTATGCCATACCCCTTGACGAAACCCTGCGTCGGCCCATCCAGCGAGAGAGCACAAAAACCTTCGTTTTGGGACAACATAACCTTTATTTTCAAGAAGCACATAATTCCAGAGAGTACCAGAAGGCCCTTTATTCTGAGAAAGCCATGAATTTCAGGGGCATAACTATGCTGAGCTTTCCGCCTTCATAAAATCCTGGATCGCGCCCTTGGGCAAGGAGGAACGAAAACCTCTCTTGCGGGGCGGCATCATCTTTATTCTCAAGGGGCTCTAAGTAAAATTAGGCCATGTACAAAGCCCAAAACCATACTTTTAAAAGGGCACCAAAGTCCAGTGGCACCACAATTGGTGTGCCTTTGACTCCGGAAAAAGTCTGGATCGGACCGTTCAGAAAAAGAGTACCCTGTTCAGGAAAACAGGGACCAGCAGCCTTCACTGTCATTGGGGCTTTACGACGCACTTAGGTGCTGAGGCTATATGGCGTCGCCTGCCTCTCATCCTGGCAGGAAGGGCGGGCACCACGGAGAGTCGAACCCCGTATATCTGGTTTCCCAGACACGCAGTAGTTAACGCAGACGCGTTAACCACTACACTATTGTCACCCAAACCTTCTAACTCGCAACCTTTTTCAGGGCATCATCAAATTTATTTTCCAGAGGCACATAATTCCAGAAGTCATCATAATACCCGCGCCTCTCCATGAACGAAATCCTGCATCGACACATTCGGCCAAGGGACACCTTTCTTTCGGACCGCCACTGCATTTCTTTCCTTGAAACACCAATTGAAAGAACAATTGAAGGTGGTTCAACGCTTCCCTTTCAAGGGGCACCAGAATTCGGGGCACCACAATTTTTCTGTCTTACACTCTGGCAAAATCCATGTTCTGCACCTTCGGTGAAAAGGCACCAAGAACCTTGACTCAGGGGCATCATAACATTTATTTTTATGAGCACCGAATTTCAATTGCAACACCACAAATGGCTCAGACATTCATTTTAAAGCGATGCAAAATTCCAATGACACTTAAAATGGCCCCTAAAGCTGTATTTTCGCGGGGAAAGAATTAAGCACGACTCCCCCACTCTAATCCCCAGGCTCTGAGGGTCCCATAGATCACGGGTGTCCTTTTTTGGTCCTTTGTGGCTGAAGATCATCGGTCCGATTGAAGGATTCGAAGAGTATGCCAGAGGTTATATGCGGGGATCACAGCCTGAAGACCGGATTATAAAATGTCAGAGTAGCTCTAGCGCTGATCGCAGGCCTCGTGCGACTGTGTCTCTAATTGAGGTAGCTGACTGAGAACAGCGATATTAAACAACCCGTTCCATGCCATTCTGGGACCTGGGGCTATCTCCCGAACAGGCCAGGATCTCGAAATGTCAATCAGAAGGCATCCTACATTCGTTGGAACACCTGAAGCAATGAAGCACCCACATTGCTGGTTAGTGACCACAGTCCCTAGCAGGAGGCCATGTGTCGGCAATGAGCCCCAGGTCGGTCAGGAGCACATTTGCTGAATAGGGACGATAATGAGCCCCCGTATGTCATAGGGCCTATTGTGCTGGTCTGGCCCCTCCTGACAATGAAAATATTTATGAGAAATGACAAAAAAGCTTCACATGTACAATGAGACAGAGAACAGGCCTGTGCCAGTCAAGGACACTGGTACCGGACGAATGATCCTCCACACCGTTTCAACCACGGACCTATAAGGCAAATTAGTGTCTCGGTACCAGTTATTGGACTTCCTGTGCCAGTAAGGAGCCCGTTTGCATCGGCGAGGGCCCCCGCGCCAACCCGCCGCTGGATATCTCAGTCAGAGGGCTAGCCGCGTCGAGGAGGGGACCGGCTGTGATGCATCCTTCTGAGGGTCTCCGTGCGGTCCTGGGGGCTATCAGCAGAATCAAAGCCGCTGGGGACCCCGAAATGGAACGGAATTCTCTTCAACTGCTGACTAAAACGTTTTAACCAATGCAATTCAGTTGGCTGACCAGTTAATTCTCTGAGGCCAGTTTAATGAAAAAAATTATCGCCGCCCCATTGCCAAAAAATAGCTCCGCCAAAAACATATCCTCTGCTTACGAGTTTTATGAACGGTTCTGACACCCGACATAAATTTGACTGGCGACGAAATTTTTAGACTCTAAATCAGATTGTGCCTATCAGAAGTCCGGATAGTGCTATCGTACCGCAATCAAACATCTGTTTATGCTTATGATGGTCGATTATGCTCAATGAGAACGACAATTAGCCTTTGTTGTTACAAATTAGGTGCAACAAGTGTCTTATGTGTGTAATTTGTTATTCTTGTATCAAGAGTAACATTTTAACACCTATATTCAAACAACAAATTTCGACCCGAGCGGCAGACAGATCATGAAAGGTACACAGGAAGATATAGCTCGGCGTGCGAAACTTTTGCGTTTTCTGACTAGTGAGTAAGGTATGAAGCGTCCCGAGTTGCGTAAAAAGCCAAAAATAGTCGTGGTTATGCCAAACAGATATAACTCAGTGTGGAAAGTAATTCAGTGTAAAATCCATTGCTGATACCTTGTCAGATCTGAATAAATTAGTACTGGATAGGTTGGAACTTGGGCATTGGTCCGCTGTCTGTTCATCTTTGCAAGAAGTTATGTGCTGAGCAATCTGAGCTGCCTGAACAAAGCAAATGGAGCACGCAGATAACTTCGTGTGAGAGGGTCAGCCTCCGTCTAGGGAAGACTAGGGAGTGGTCATGCCCGCCCCCCTTCAGTTTGCTGGTTATAATGAATACTGAACCACAAACATTCCAAAAGTATGCACATGAAACAAAGGAAATGCATACTTTGAAAACAATTACCCAGTATTATCTCATTGGCGAGATATTGTGCACAAATGAGGGAAATTGTTTTGAATATTGTACTTGCGGTAAGGCACCCATCTAGTACCATTGACTGAAATGCCATGGCACATGTACCCCTTCCCCATACCTTGCCGATTCATTTCCTGGTTTTATGACCCTGCTTACAGCCCCACGTATAAATATGACACTGTTTGGTGGCATGCCTAAAAGGTATTTACCTACCAAGGAATACACCTGGGTGTCTCCAGTCTCCCCTGATTCCCCCAGGAACAACTTGCTAATTCCGCGAGAGATTACGCCATTGCGCCTTCCCGTAATCCGTCGCGACTTCTCACCTAAAATTGTACTAATGAAACATCCGGCCCGGAACGTCTTTTACACGCATACCAGTTGATTTCATAAAGCGTTGGAAACTACCGATTTCCGATGCGTGGTCATTTCTATCCGTCTCTTGACCGCTGCCAGGTGTTTCTGCAAGGCTCCGTATTCTGCAATGGTGTGACTACAACATCTCTGCTCCGCGTCTCGCAGAGCACCTCAGGAGGGGGCACCAAGGAATCACATACAACTCCACCACAACACTCTCCTCACGCACCAAGCGCTTACACAAAACACTGGAATCCTATAATCTACACTGGAAGCAAGAAAACTCAACATCCTGGATGCATTACTCAATCATGACGACAAACGACTTCTCAGCAAACAACTTAATAAAACTGTTGAATTATCTTTTTGGAGTAGCATTACAAATAAATCACTTAGATAAGGAACAAGACACTGATGAATGTCACGGGTATTGAGTGATTGGCATGCAGTATTGATTTGTTGTATTGATTGTGCTATTCACAGTGTGTGGTGCTAATGATGTCTTCTGCACGGCTGAAGAATTTCCGTTGTTGCCAAGTCAAAACGGCAGTGAGTGCTGTCCAATGAAAAGGTTATTGTTGTTTGCGTGCTCGTATTTTATGCTCTGATTATAAGTGTTTGAGGTGCCGAAATGAAATGAAGAGACATATAGAAGAGCCAGTCACCAGCCATATACCGCGCAAGTTTTGCGAGCTTCGTCTGTCTGTCGCCAAAAAAGCATTATATATATATATATACATATACATATATATATATATATATATATATATATATATATATATATACGTATGCACCATCATTAAGCGCTCTGTGCGAATCCAGCAAAAACACTTGCGCTTACGCCCAGTCCGCCGAGAAGCCCCTGGGCGGGGCCGCGCCCAGGTCGGGCACGTCCGCCAGGCTTCTAGGTAATTTACAGTAACCATGCTCCACTATACGCATCACGTGATTATCAGTGGAATGCAAGGTTGCTTGTGCCATCTCTTGACGAAGAGGGAAATGGCGACAGGAGTCAAAAATGCTTCCATAATGTCATCTAGTCGCAGGAATCCAAACTAGCCTGAGTGCCAGGGATCTGGACGTTTTAACCACTGGAATTAATGACTCTGGATTTTGCGACTCTGGACGCTGCAGACCTGGACTTTATAAACGCTCCCAATGGGCACGGAATTGGACGCATGCTGGACGTTATGAATGCCGTATGTTGCAATCTTGGACGATATGAGCACCGGACGCCGCAATCTTAGACGTTTTGATGGCTCCTCGGCGCTGCTCCCGCCCTGAGGAGCAAGAGCAAAACGCACATTCTGTTTTCGGAGTGCATTTCCTGACACGTTTCTATTAATACAGTAGCGCCGTACCTGTCACTTGCTTTGAACGGATTGGAAAATTCTAGAAACTACTGCTTTGGTCTACATGTGCAATGTATGCAAACACCTATCAAGTTTGATGACGTCATCAAATGTGGAGGAACAGCCGATGGAGAAAGCAGATTTCCATTTTCATCCAGACCCTGGAGAAATGGTCGATAACCTTGCTTGTGTCGCTACCGCAGACAATGGGCGTTGAGCGACGTGTATGTTGGCTGTTGGCAGGTGCTCGGTGAGAGGTTGGGTGTCGGCGGGGGACGCCTGCGTGAAAGCGAGTGTATTTTGTGACTTAGGTGTGTTTGGTCCGACCGGGCTTGTGACATCCGCAGGTGCTCTCTGTTAATGAAGCCGGCCTGTGAGTAACTAAAGCACGAACCGGCTGTGACATTTGAAGTTCAATGTCATAAGGGGTGCTCTGCCAGGATACCTGCTTGGCATGGGCATTCCATACGCATATTGAAGACATCGCTCTAGGTGAGTAAATTGCAATTATTTGTGCTTAAAATGAGCTGTTGGGAGATCTGATGGTTCTCTTTGGCTGGAGTGAGAGGGTTTGTTGTGTTTCACTTCAGCTCATTGGCCATGAATTCTTGATGTCTCAGCTGGAGAGACTAGGTACTTGGGTAACTATATGAGGCTGCTTCTTGGTTCTCATATTTTATACATTCACAAGT
>NW_023596921.1:17670269-17722769 GCF_011947565.3 Pollicipes pollicipes
CATTCTCACTCCGACTACGCGCCCGCTCTTTTTCTTAAACACGAGGCACACCAACTGTCAGCACTCACCGCGCGGGAATCAACGCGCAATCACGGACTGATCCAGTCGCTCATGAATGACGCGACTGGTCGTTCGCGATGGCCGTTTGCGGCAACCTTGTACAAACACGGCCAATGGGCGCCCACTACACACACCACGCCACTCGGCCCCTCCAGCTCACATCTTACCGGCTCAACACGGCGTACTTCCATCAGCTATATTGGGCGCGGTTCATCACTCGTCTGCGGCGGTGCCACGGACCAACACCCTCGGTGCGCGTCCCGCTCGCCGCCGGAGCGCGTCCGAGTTCGGCAGCCGGCGGCTGGGCGGCCTGCACGCGACGATCGAGGGTCGGCGGCCACCTCACGGTCTGCCGAGCCCCCCGACACGGGCTGCGCCGGAGGGCGGCCACCACCCGGCAATACACACGGAACAGGAAGGAACGGAGGCCCAGCCGCGCCGTCAGAGCTGCCGTCACTGCGCGTGTCGTCCTGCCAGACGGACGGCGCTGGTCCGCGACGCGTGCCGATCGCGGCCCATTGCACGAAGGCTGATCACTAAAATGCGATGTAACGCGAGGAAATGTTCTGCTCTCCGGGACGATGAGCTATCACCAACAACGCAACATCAGAATGTTTGTTATACCCTTCCCATGAGCGGGTCTATCACACCTGAAACCACGCAATACGCGAGACAAGGACCGACAAGGCTGCGGAATACTGCTGTGCATCCGTCTTGGATATCACAACCAGCGCAGCTGTAAAGAACAAGGGGACACGCAGATATTGGTGGAGGACCATCAGTCGAGTTCGTAGTGATGATTCTCCCTGACGGGCAGATGGTCGCTGAAGCGGCACCCACAGTCCTAACGTGTGCACCATTATTGTCGTCGGATCAGCCCACGCGGCTTCGCACAGCCGCTTTGGTCAGTCCTAAACATGCCTATGTCCTGCCTACCGACGCTCGGTCGACGCTACAGCATCAGCACCATCTGTCGGCCCATCGCGCGGCTCGAGTACTGCGCGGCGCCGCTCCGATCGCCTCGGCGTCGTCAGTGTGCCTTGGCCTTGTGCCGTCGGAAGAGTGGAACTTGCGCTTGGCTTGCGGTCGCCGTCCTCGGTGACAGAGCTGGAGTCGGTGCCGTCCTCCTCGTCGACAGTGGGCGTGTTCGAGGCGATCTGGCGCAGCCGCGAGCCCAGCTGGGAGGGCGGCGCCGAGTCCAGCGCCGAGTCGGAGCGCGACACCAGCCGACTGGCCGTCTGCAGCTGCCGACAGCGACGCACGCCGGCGTCAGCGGCGGCCGACAACGCGTGCACGCACACGCGCATACGCACACACACACGACGACGGCTGGAGGGCCGCGCATGACTGTTGGCGAAGCAGTGATGAGCGCCACCGACGACCAGTCGCCGACACGACAGAATGCGCGCAGAGCCGAATGGTACGCTGCCCTCTGCAGCGGCGGCGAATCGCATAACAGCCCCGGTGACGCTACACACGCAGACATATTCAGACGCAGGGACGGGACGGGCCACTTGCAGCCACACCCGTCGCGAGACACCGGTCACGCGCTGGAGCGGCGCAGCCCCCCCCCCTTCCCCCCCCCCCACACAGCACTGTCTCACAACACCCAGCACGGGGGTAGCGGCAGCAGTGAACGGATGCCCTAACCTCGACCACTTCAACCGCGAAGCACGTGCAGGAACACGAGCGACAGGGGATAACTTCTGAAAATGGCATGACAAGGTTAGATCAAGTACCAAACTAATGGGTTTTTCGGTGTCGGTGCCCAGTAGAGGCGCCCACCGGGCGATCGATCCAGACCTCCGACGCGGACCTGCCGACCCCGACCACCGGCTCGCGCCGTCCGTGGCGCCGGGGCGGCCGGGGGAGCCAGGCGCCACGCGGAGAGCTCACCTCCGCCTCCTTGGCGGGCGCCGGCACCGCTGCGTCGTGGCTGTGAGACTTGACCATGTTGCCGCGGCGCAGCGCCGGCGACCGCTGGCCGCCAGTGACGCGGTGCAGGGCGGACGGTCGCAGACTGCCGGCAGCGGCGCCAGGTCACGTCAGGTCAGCCGGGTCACGCGCGGTCAGACCAACAACAAGCGGCAGTTTAACCGGGGTCGGACGACGGTCGGAGGGATCCAGAGGTTCGGCATGGGCCAGACGGGGGTTACGTGCACACCGGACACCCCTCACACGTGGATAAGGGACACTCAGAGTCGTAGTTCGGCGTGGTCCAAACGGGGGAGGGGGCGACATGAACACTGGACACCCCACAAATGTGGTTGGGGACACAGCGATGTAGGCCGCGTCTTGCTATTGGTGCAGTAGACGGTGGTTGACAGCCAGGGCACACAGCATACGGGGTTATCACACAGGGCTACCGTCAAATGCCAAACAGTGCTTCACAGCGGCATAATCAAACCAACCGCAGCATTGGAGATGGAACCACTGCACTAGATGATCGTACTCGCCATTCCGGCACCGACGCACAAACCAATGGCACGGCACCACACATATGAAAGGCCTTCATCCATCCTTGGAATCGGACATCCGTCAAGCCATAACGAAGCTCGGCAAATTTGCCAACTCCCCTCCTCCCACATACGCAAATATCAATCACCGCAAAGAACACAGATCGCCACCCGCAGACCCCGCAGATAATCTCCAGAATCTGGCGATGGTTTAAAGGTCTGTCTAATGCCGTCCGAATCTGCAGAGCACCTCCCACAGCCATCACCCGCGCCGTTTGGGGATCGCTCGGCAGACTGCGCGACGTCAGCAGCTGCTCGCCAGTCGGCGGCCGGGGGGGGGGGGGGGGGGGGGATGCAAACCTGTCGGCGAAGGCGGCGATGGAGCCGGCCGGCCGCGACTCGCCGTCCGGCGCCGAGCCGTGCGACGACTGACTCGAGTCCCGCTCCAGCAGCCGGGCTGACTCGTGCGACGACTGACTCGAGTCGCGCTCCAGCGGCCGAGTCGACGGGTCGTACGACGACTGGCTCGAGTCGCGCTCCAGCAGCCGCGAGGCGCTGGCTCGTTCGGCGAGTGCGCTTACAGCCGTGGACGAGGCTGCAATGACACCCGACACAGTCAGCACTAAAGCAAAACAACCATCTGTATCTTAACACGCGCCTCGACAGCCGAATGACGTCGGTCAAACAACACTTCCTGGTATAACGGGAGTCAGAAATTTTCACAAGAACTAATGATTCCGGAAAAACAGGAGCTGAGAGCCTTTATTGCTTGCATTAGTATTGGTAAAAAAGCCGTAGGACAAGACTGGCAGCAAATAAAAAAAAACAAAAACAATCGTGTCAATCATGCTGACAACAGTGGAGTCAGTCCAAAATGAACGGCTCAATCAAACCTCACACAAACATGAACGTTCGCTTACGACACACGGCAGCAATAGTGCCAGAACACACGCTTGTGCTGAACCGCAATAAAGACGACCTCAATTGGCGAACCTATGACAGAAATGAAGTAAACAGGGCAAAGATACCAAATTATGTAAGTCAAGTGGAAGGCACGACCATGCCGTTTTTCAGCTTCTTACGCAACATACTGATGCTCGGACAGGTAACGCGACAAACAACTACAGCAGCACTACACATCATTAAGCGTCTGAGCCAAACCATAAAGCAACCAATAAAGCAACCACGGCACCCACACGTCTCTCGCTGGTATGGCCGACCACGTGCGTGCAACAACGGGGCACACCACGCGAAAACAGGCGCTGGGAACTACTGGCGGGGTGGGGAACGCGCCACTCCAGCCTGGCGCCGACTACAGGTAGCCTAGTGCCACGTCTGTACACTCAACCACAAACTACTGCAGGGCTGGGAAGCATGGCAAATACACACATCACCCCAGCCGGGCATTTCAAATGCGAGCATTAACTACGGCTGAATAGGGGATAGCGTGACATGGAAGCAACAAGCCGAATAACGCGCACGACAAAACTAAACAAAACCTGCTTCAAACGCAATTCAGCTAGCAAGCCCACGAACAGCAGGAGCAAGCCAATCGCAAACGGAACACATCAACATGACCGACGCCAGCTGCGCCGCCGGGAGTGGCACGCTGCGAGGGGCACGCACCGAGCCGCGGCGCCCGACGCCAAAAAGCGCAAACCAGTAAACCGAGCCGGCGGCCAGCGGCGAGCCGGCGCACCAGGCGGCGCGCCGCACGCCCAAACCACACCACACAGAGCTGCGCAGCCGGCGACGACAGCAGGCAGCGCCGACGGTGGCCAACGAGAACCAAGCGGCGCGGGCAGCGCCACCTGGCGGCCGGCCGCGGTGCGGCGCGGTGCGGCGCCGGGCCGCCCTCACCGCTGGAGCAGCGTCGGGGTCGTGTCGGCCCGCCGCAGCCGCGCCGAGCCGCGCGCCGCTCGGCCGCGCGCGCCGCCGCCGGCACCGGGCCGCCGCCCGAGTTGAGAGCAGCGCCGACTGGCTGACCAGCTCCGACTGGGCGCGGCGGCGCACGGCGTCACGTCACGGCTTCACGCGCCGCGGACGCCCGCTCACGGCGCGCGCAGCGGGGCCGACCCCGCCCGGTCGTCATGGCGAGCCGCCGACACGCCGCGGCGCACGCCAGTCAACACGTTCACACGTCAATGTTCCCCGACGTCAATCCACTCCCGCGTCGGCCCGCTGGCGAGTTCAAAGTCGCCAAAGGTGGCGCAACGCCTCGGCAACGATCGAAGGCTGTTTATGCATCAGACAGGGCCGCAGGATCGTGACCACTTCGAGCTGATCGCCACCGGCTGGTGGACGGCCGAACAAATGCTACAGACGCTGGCGCGGCTCCACGACAACAGCCAGTGAACCATAGATTGGTTAGTTCAACATTACAATACGGCAATACGTCATTTAAAAGCGGTGCTTTGCCCGGCCCGTAACTCACTTGCACTTTGGCCGTGTGTAGAGACGCTATCCTCGTCCAGGTCATCGTCCGATTTTCTAAGCGATGAAGCTGGAATAAGGACGCGGACGAAACATGAAGACGCGGTGTCAATCGCATAAAACAGCCAGGGGTAGAAGGGGCACCAGTAAAAAAACACAAGTTGACGCCCGATGTGAACCGCACAACTGAAACGTTACGCAGGCCGCCATCTGTAACCAAACCGGCACACACCACCGCGCTACGCGGACCCAAACCGGCGACGGCACCTCCGGCACCGCCGCGTCCCGAGACCTCCACTGCGCACCTCCGGCACCACCGTGTGCCGCCACCTCCTCTCCGCATCTTCGGCACCGCCGCGTGCCGCGACCTCCCCTGTGCACCTTCGGCACCACTGTGTGCCGCCACCTCCTCTCCGCACCTCCGGCACACCGTGTGCCGCCACCTCCTCTCCGCACCTCCGGCACCACCGTGTGCCGCCACCTCCCCTGCGCACCTCCGGCACACCGTGTGCCGCCACCTCCTCTCCGCACCTCCGGCACACCGTGTGCCGCCACCTCCTCTCCGCACCTCCGGCACCACCGTGTGCCGCCACCTCCCCTGCGCACCTCCGGCACCACCTCGTACCGCCACCTCCTCTCCGCACCTCCGGCACCACCGTGTGCCGCCATCTCCTCTCCGCACCTCCGGCACCGCGTCTCCAGACCTCCCCTGCGCAACTCCGGCACCACCCTGTGCCGCCACCTTCTCTCCACACCTCTGGCGCCGCCACGTACCGCGACCTCCCCTGCGCACCTCTGGCACCACCGCACCCAGACCCCGCCTCCCCCCACACGGCCCCCTGTCTCACCGGTGCGGGGTATGGACGTTGTGTTGCGCTGCAGAGTGCGCGTGAGCGACTCGAGGTACGGCAGGCCCGGGTTGTGCACCACCTGGAAGCCGCAGATCAGCTCGATCTGACGCCAGCGGTAGGTGCGCTCCTGCAGCTCCTGCGTCACCTCCATCAGCGCCTTCCGCGCCAGGACGATACTCGTGTCGACGTCGTTGACGGTGCGGCCGTGTGTGGAGACCAGCGCGCCGTACAGGCTGTTCTGCTTCTTGCGCAGCTTGTCGCACTGCGAAACGGGGTGCTGAGTTAGGTCCGGCACTGTCTCAGGTGGGTGCCGGTCAGGAGGGCTCTGCGGGGCGCGGGTGTCGAGTAAGGGCCGGCGCTGCTTGCCGCCGCCGAACCCATCCGAACGAGCATCAAGGCACATCTCAGGCAAGTTGTCCCCGTCGCACGAAGCCGTCACATGGCACAACATCAACGGTCCACGGGTACTGCCACCCATAATACGCACATGGGGGGGGGGGGGGGGCGCACGCGCGACCCCAACGCGCCTCTGACCACCTCACTGTCCCTGGTCACCTTGCCGCACCGCTGGCCACCTGCCCGCCTCCCCAGCCCTGCCCACCTGCCCGCCTCCCAGCCTGGCCAGCGGCCCACCTATCCAGCCCTGGCCGCCTCTCACCATGACTTTGGCGTCCTCCAGCTGTCGCTCGGCGTCGGCCCGCTTGCGGCTATGGTCACGCAGCTCCAGCTCGTACGTGAGCTGCAGCCAGTGCTGCAGCGCCGGCGGGCAGTTCCAGCACCGGTCCTCCAGCTCCGCCTCGGTGCTGCGCAGCGTCTCCGTCAGCATCTGGCGGCGCCGCGGGCGGCTGTCACGTCTGTCAGCCGGTCGTCACGCCTGATCAGAGCAAGATGCCGCGTGTTGACGTCCATCATGCCATGCTTATGGTGAGCACACGGGATTCCCACCTGGCAGGCCTGCGCCCGACACAAACTGCGGCCAGAATCGGCTCTCGTATCTGACAAATGTTGCCGCTATCAGGGTCAAATTGATTCTCTTTTAAGATTTGCTTTGCCAACCGAACCATTGTTGATTAGATTCAAACAGAAATGTAAGTTACCGCATAACTAAGTCTGAAATTAATGTGTGTACTACGTGAAGCAGCCTTAAACAGCTGTCATGCACAATTAGAGCCTCCTGGGGATTTCATAAACCCATCGGACGTATTGCCGTGGACGGTTACCATGCCATTGAAGAGCAGAGCCGCTCCTGTTCAGACTGGCCGCTGACCTAACCTCAGACCTGACAATGACCTTGCCCTCTGGGCGGATCCGCTCCAGCTCGGGCTGCCGCTGACCTGACACACCGACCTGGCACTGACCTCAACCTCTGAACGGAGCCCCTCCAGCTCGGGCTGGTCACCAGCCTGACCTCTGACCTAACACTGACCTCGACCTCTGAGTGAAGCTGCTCCAGTTCTGCCTGGCCGCTGACCTGACACCCGACCTGACACTGACCTCGACCTCTGAGCGAAGCCGTTCTGGCTCGGGCTGGTCACCATCCTGACCTCTGACCTGACACTGACCTCGACCTCTGAACGGAGTCGCTCCAGCTCGGACTGGCCGCCATCGGCGCTGACGTCACCGGTCAACCGCTGCTCCAGACGCCGGTTGTGGGAGGAGACCACCTCCTTCTCCTGGTTGGCCCGGTCCAGCTCCACCTGCGGCCGAGGAGGGAGCGGGGCTCACACGGGTCCCGCTGCTGACGACGGCGCTGTGCCGGCTGTCGCAGAGGTGGCTGCACGGCGCCGTGTAACAGTCACGGCCAAAATTTGCGCAGAGTCGGGACGAGACAGAGCACGCCACAGTGTATGAAATCTAGCGGCCACACCAGGCTAATGAACGCAATTAGCCGTCAGATAACAAACAAGCATAATTCAACCCCACGGAATGCACGCCTAGCCACGAGCGCAAGAGGAGTTGGCTTAATCACACAATTATTTCCGCAGAAGTTAACTCCACGTGACAGGCACTCCTCGCCCCATCCTCAGCAGTACCTGCAGGCCAGAAGCGTCTCCTCAGCCTTGCTCAGGCTCTCCATGTCGGCCGTCATCTTGCGCATGCGCAGCTGGAACTTCTGGTTCTGCCGGTAGACGAGCCAGCAGCCGACGGACGCCACCAGCACCAGCGTCAGCAGGATGGCGTCCTTCACCAGGTTGCTGGGGTCTGAAGCAGTGCGTGCCGTCGATCAACGCTCGGCGCAGACACGCGTCGGTTCTGTATGTGTATGTAATTGGGGCTTTACGACGCACTCAGCTGCTGAGGCTATATGGCGTCGCCTGCCTCTCACCCTGGCAGGAAGGGCGGGCACCGCGGGAAATCGAACCCCGTACCTCTGGTTTCCCAGATGCGCAGTGGTTAACGCAGACGCGTTAACTACCGGCACCCTCTACCGGCACCCCCGTGTCGGTTCTGTGAGTCCGCTATCACTCAACTGTGTCCCTCGCACGGAGCGACAGGCACGCTGGTTTCAGATGAAGCGCCATTTTAGGCGATACATCCGCACGCTCAATGCTGCTCCCTCTGATGTCACATTCATTGGCTGACACGTGGCGGGCAGCGCCGGGCGGGAGGAGGGGGGTCACCTTTAGGGGGGCCGAACAGCACGGCGTCCATGGCCTTCAGCATGATCTTCTGCTTGTGGCGCGGATCCTTGATGCCCAGCACGCCGGACAGAAAGTGGTTGTTGTTCACCGCCAGCCTGTGGACACGAGGCAAACAGCCGGTCAATGCCCCGCGAACACACACGAACACGGGCGCGTAGCAGCCAGGGAGAGCCGGGGCGGACTGCAGGAAAGGCAGCCGACACCGTACTGGCATGAAAGCTGCTGCACAAAACACGCCTCAAGGGCTTACAATCGACGCGTATTGAGTCAGCATCGCTTCATCAAGCACACAGAACGGCATCGATCTCGATTTGCCTCTGTCGTAATGCTGTTTTGCTTTGCACAAAACAGACCATTGAAATGGCAAAATGGTATTTGCACAAGTCAGGCAAAAGGTGCACAGGTGTTTTCAGGTAGCGGCGTTCGCAACCGAATCCGAATGCAGAGTTTTACATCTGTCTTACTCATTTATTTGAGCCCCCGACCAGGCACTATAGCTAGTTACTCTCAGCTCTAGTCTAATCTGTCCCAGTGAACCGAAGAAGCTAACATTTCGAAAACTACGCCGCGGCCGAGGAGAACAGAAAAACTAATGCCAAGCAAGCAAACGCCGCACCACGTGACAGCTATCCCGGGGGGGGGGGGGCTGGTACAGTTGGACCCCAGACCGACGGGGGCGTGTTTCACGGAGCCGACGGTCCGTCGTCGCCTCGCCCTCGGCCGTATCCGTGCCGCCACCCGGCTGGCGGATATCGCACATTCCTGGCAGGCTCACACAGCGCCCGAGCCAGAGGAAAGTGCGCAGGCGTGGACACACACACAAACAAACACACCGACGCACGCACGCCCGCGCGCGCACACACACGCACATGCACGCACGCACGCACGCACGCGCGCATACATACACACGCACGCACACACACATATACACATGCACGCATACACACATGTAGGCACACACGCACGTGCGCACGCACACACAGCGGGCTGACGGGACGTCTGCCCGGCCAGCGCCAGACTTGCCCCGTTCTGGCCGCGGCGCCGGGCCCGCCAGCTGCGGCCCACCAGCTGAGACCGAGCGCCGGTGGCGCACCTGTTGCGGTGGCGGAGGCTGCCGCGGCTGCCGCGCCGCCGGGCCAGCCGGGCCAGGGTCAGGCCACCACCGGCGCCGCCAGCACCGGCCAACGCGCGCGGCAGGTGCGCATCACGTCCAGGCCGCTCGGGCAGCGGCCGTGGGACCCGCCTCCAGCGGCCCGAACATCGCCGGTACGCTCGGTTCTTTAGACTTCGGTGGCGGTCAGTGGGTCAACCGCAGCCCCGCGGGACCAGCAGATTCAGGATGGGCAGAGACAACACAGCCTCGATCCCCACCAGTCAGGACAGGGCCAATCATTACGGACTGACATATGACACACCAGGAAAGGTGTCGTCACTACGGCGCGGCGCTCCGACGTCAGGGGAACACTAGTCATAACATACACGGCATGACATAGCCGCGGAACATGACATACCCGGAAGGGACCGGTCACGAAAGAGCCGTGACTGACGTCGAGGGAGGACGCGTCATGTCGGGCCGACGTCTGACACGTCGGGCACGGCTATTCATGACAGCGACGCCTTGACCTGTCGGCGTATGATACCTGATGACACAGACTGACATAGCGAGCTGGCCTGGCTCGTCTGAAGGCCACCAGCAAGGACAAAATGACGCCCTTGCCACCCGTCCGAAAACCAGTGATGACGAGGCGGCCTGACCTGTCAGGAGCGAAACACCGCGCCATAAGGACAGTGCGCGGCCCACCGTCGGCCAGAACGTCAGGCCTCCACTCGCCGGGTGCAGGCGGGCGTCGACGGCGCGGGCGCAGCGGCACGCGGCGTCGAAAAGGCGCGCCGAGACCGCCGACGCACCGAGCGCGGCCGGCCGCGTGCCGCCAGGCCACTCAGGAGAAATACGGCGGGTTTTTGTCGGTATCTGACCGCCGGCGACGCCTCGGCGTCATACCGGAAGGTGCCCGGGAGGCCGGGCGCTACAGCAGCGCTCGGTGAGATAAAAGACGGCAATAAAACAACTCCATACGCAGCTATCGAGCAATGCTAGAAGTCAATGACCTAAAGTGCATAGGTAAGGTGATCGAGGTCATGATAACGACGCGCGGTGGGCGTCCACCAAACGACACATGCAGCTCCAAAGCGTCTATAACTGGCAAATTTAGAGTCGGCCTTTGCTTATTTCGCGACCCACTTCACCAAGGCCGGCTCCACATTCCGCAAAGATCACGACCACTGGCGGATTCGTGACCCCGTTCTCCGATGGGGTCAGTACGTCGCGGCCAGGGGGGCGGAAAATGAGTCTGATTAGGCAGCCGCGTGGCTGGCGGCGGGCGGCGGCGGGCCCTGTCCCCGATAGCTGGCCGCTCTTGGCACAGGCCGGCGGAATGTCGGCACGCCGACGGCAGAACGCGCCGGATGACGCGACGCCGACCGCTGAGCACGGCCAGCAGCAGAGCGCGCGGCGCCGAGACGCCGACGGCGCACGGCGCACGCCAGCTGAGCCGAGTGAGGCGGCTGTCTGCCCCGGCACAATGTCCCGCAGACTGCGTCGACGGCGGGACTCCAGCAGCCGGCGGCCCCGGAGTGCCGGGCCAGTGCCCGGACCGGCACGGACGACCCGCCGCAGCCGGGACGGCGTTCCCAAATTCATCCAAACGAGCGCGCAGGGGGTAGATATCAATTTATGCTACCAGGATTCTGCATCTCCGGCGGCCTCTGTGCGCACAATTCGTTGGCTGCTGATCTGTTGCCCTTTGACCCCGCAGCGTGACATCTGACCTGACCGGCCGATTGGTCAGGCCGGAGGCGCCCGAATGCTGGGCTGATCGCTGCCCGGTTTGATGCTGAATGACCGACCTTGAGGGGGAGGGGCAACAGGTCGTAAACCTCGAGCCCGGGGCACGATAGCATGAACAAATATCGACATTCTTGCCTCCGAAAGGCCGAACACAGAGACCCTGACAGGGTTGCCAGAGTCTCAAGACACAGTGGAACCTCACAGCAGGGGGCGGCACGGGCACCCCCGTGCAGACGAGACCAGCGCCAGGCCGTGCCGCTGACGGAGCGGCGCTGGCGACCCGGCCGACCCCAGGGTGACGCAGCAAGCCGCCGCGGCGGCAGCAGGACCCGCCACCTGTAGCCGACAGAGTGCGGGCCCTTCCGGGGTCGGCAGCGTTCGATACGGGCCCGGCCGGGCGTGGGCGGTCTGTCTGCAAGGCCTGTCAGACGGCTGGGGAGGCGGAGGCCCGGCCGACGCGAGCGGAGCGGCAGCGGCAGCGCCGCCACAGACGCCAGCCTCCGTCGGGAGTGAGTCCGGCCGCAACCCGCCGCCAGAGGGCAGGACGGCGGCGGGCCCGACATGGGAAGACTGGGAAGATTGGGAAGACATGGCCCCACATGGGAAGACTGCCAGGTGACTGCCGGCGTGGATTCGGCGACTTCTGGTCACCGACGGTCAGTTTCACTCCTGACCCGACACATATACATGGACCCAGACCGCGACATGAACCATAGCTATCAGTTCCGCAGAACACTGGCGATATGGCCAACGCTACCCACGGCCTACACGCACCTTGTGCGCCAAACGGTGAATACGTTGGCATTGTCCGTCCCGATGCCTCAGTTCGTTAGAGCACATGTCTTCCCATTCACCCACTTGTGGTGGGAGCACACGTCTTCCCATTCACTTGTGGCGGGGAGCACATGTCTTCCCATTCACGCACTTGGTCCGGGTCCCTTTAAGCACTCGCTATTCGTCCTGATTGGAATGGCCTGTGGCTGACGGCAGTGGCCGCGTTAAAGGTCAAGTGATGTCAGAGGGTGGAGTAGACCGCGTCGAGCATTACGGCACATTAAATTTTCGCCACAAAATTCTGCCGTTCCGTCGACCTGTTATCTCAAGATCGGATGGTGGGATAAGAGCTCACACATCAAGTATTCCGTGCCGTGGGCTCTGAGCCTAGAAACCCATCCAATGAAAAATTCGGCTGAACCTAAAAACAAAAAATCAAAAAACTAACATAGAGCATGACGCCCGTACTATGAACAGGCCAGTTCTTACTCCCCGCCCCGTACCCGGCTGCCGTTGCCGACGGTCTGCCCCGTATCGCTAAGTGCCGAGGCTTCAACACGTGCGCACCGAGACCGGCCCAGCCGCTTCGGGCCGTAACCACCGGCCGCGCCAGGCCCCGACCCTCGCCCATCCCAGCCACGCTCAGCCCTCTGCGTCCCAGACGTCACGAGCCGCGCCGGAGTCAGCAGCGGGGCCTACCTGGGCAGCGACGGACCGGCGATGTGGTGCAGCTCGAACACCTCCCGGTACTGCGGCAGGTGCACGTGCAGCACCAGCCACTCGACGGTCTGCTCGGTGGTCCAGTTGTGGACGGCCGAGCGGCGCCAGTGCTCCCACAGCTCGCGCACGCTCACGGCCGTATCCTGGCTCTGGTCGGACCGGTGGAACAGGTCCTGCCGGCTGCCGTAGCCCTGGACGTAGTTCAGCTCCTCGCGCAGGAACTGCCGACAGCGGGGCAGGGGCCTGGTCAGGCGCGCACACCGGTGGACGGCGGCGAAGGGAAGTGGACATCATGCCCTGCTGGAGGAGCGAAATCCACGAGAATTGCCGCGTTTTTTTCATTTCAACACAAAGCATCCAACGTCCACCACATCGCGTTCCTAGCAATGCGGAATAGTACGACAGCACAGCACTAGCACTTATGACACGAGCACAACGAGCATCGTTCCACCCGCGAGCCTCACAGACAGCAGCTTCAAACGCCGGCACCCCGCCACGAAGCCACGGAGCCAGCACGCCAATCATGTCCCGTGCGCTGCCGGCGTGATGGGGCTCCGGAGCTAGTCGACGCAGGGCGCGATCGCCTCTCAATGCTGGAGGGGTCGGCTGCTGCGGCGGCTTACGACCGCGCGCCACCCGATGCAGCAACAGTGGCGGATTTCCTACGATGACAAATGGGACGCAAACCTCATCGCACGGACGCGTCAATCCTAACACGCTAATGACGGCC
Organism: Pollicipes pollicipes; assembly: GCF_011947565.3. Taxonomy (NCBI): domain Eukaryota; kingdom Metazoa; phylum Arthropoda; class Thecostraca; order Pollicipedomorpha; family Pollicipedidae; genus Pollicipes; species Pollicipes pollicipes. The sequence goes on from NW_023596921.1 coordinate 17,683,784, forward strand.
TCTGGGTTAGATGCCACGCGGTGGAGGGCGTCATAACGATGTGAGGCTGTGTTAACGGGGAAGTCAAAAAGCCAGGCGGTAGCGCTCATGACCCATAGACCTCTGATGGGTTGCGAGACTTTTCTGGGCACAATCCGTGTCATAGGTACCCTGGTCGGGCCGGCCGAAGACATCATCACGGCAACCGGCGCACAGCGTCTCGAGATAGCCTTTAGAGCGACCTTTCATGTCTTTCACGAGCCTTGGTGATTACGCTGACATGGAATTTCCCGCCCAGCGACTATCCGCTCACATGAGACCGCTACTCAGTCTGGAAGGACTGGCAATTCCATACCAGCCAGATTACATACCAGCCAGACATAAGACGGGTGGGGGGCATACATTCATGCATAGATGCCTTGCAATCATGACAAATCTCCAGATACCATCACGCAAATGAAGAATATACGTGTTCTACACCCATCGCCGCCATGCGTCGGATGTGAGAGATCTGTGTCCCATGCCAAGCCTTGACCATGAACCATGACCTTTGAAGCCCACCCAACATCCATCGGCCAGTCCCAGAGCCGCATCCAGTGCGGCACTCAGAGCTGCACAAACACCGACGCCGGGCAAATCCCAAGTGGCGACGCCTTTCCAAATAGTTCTGGGAACCGGCGGAGCCGACAGCTGGGCCCCGGCAGCAGACGGGCGCCGAAAGAGCTCACCGCGGCCCGGTCCCGGGAGGGGAAGGGGCCGCCGCGGCCGGCTCCAGCAGCCCGGCCCGGCAGCGACGAGCCGAACCAGCCGACTCCGTCACGACAGCTGGGCATCGCGCGACCCTGCGCTGGTCACGACGAGCACGTGGCCACACGCGCCCACTACGATGAACCCATCACGATGGCAGAGCAGGCGGACGCGCCACGACAAGAGAGTGCCCAGACGTGCTATCGCATCGGACGCGTGACGTACCAGCAGCGGCGGGACGCATACCAACGAAGCGCCCTCATCTCCTCCAGACCCGGCGTTCCCAGGCCCGGACCAGACATCTCGCGACCCGGCGCGCGGCGGTGGAGCCGCTCCGCCGGCAGAGGCCGACTCAGGCCAGCGACCTGAGCCCCGCGGCCCGCCACCCGTGCCCGAGCGCGCCGTCACGGGCAGCCCGTAACGATCGCCGCGCGCCGGACAATGTGGTGACGTCAGCGCGGCCGTTCGTCTGGAGCCGGCCGCTGGCAGCCGGGCACCGGAGCGCCAAAGGCGGCGCGTCCGGACGAGTTTAGCCAGCGTTCGGCAGTTGGGACGGCCGGCCCGGCCCACGCGGCCTGAGGCGACCGTCATGGCCTGACGTCAGGAGGCGACGGTCAATACGGCGCCGCAGGACACGGCCCCAGACGGCCCGCACCGCTCACTCTACAGCCGCCCGTCACGCCGCTGGTCGCCCAGTGCCGGAAGCGTCGTGCCGCGTGAGGTCACGCACCATGAGCCCACACACAGGAGTGCGGCACTAGACTGCTCTTCGATCGCTGACTGCTCGCTGCCACTGCTCGGTATCTGCAGTACACGCTCCGCGCGGGCTTGCGGAAACATCTTGTTTTCGAGCAGGCGACTTGTTTCAGGTGATTGTCGTGCTTTTTCAGCGCCGGACTGCCAAGATTATCACGCCTGCCGGGAGTTTGGTGCCGGGAGTTTGGTGGCGTAGCTAGCGGTCGGGTGCGCGGCCTTCCAGACACACGCCGTCACGAAACCAAACGCGAGACATCAAACTGCCTGTCAGCGGGTGCGACGATCACTCTCGTCGCACACTGGTTTCGGCTGTGTAAGCGCACACTATCAGACTGTGCTTGACTGCAGATATGCGCGACAGATCTAATTCGAGACGTCTCCCCGTCCGCGTACGGCTACGATCCCAGGTGTGGCTCGCGGCACACGAATGTTGAATATTCCCTTCATTCGCGGCCCACCAGCGGACCATCAATCGTCGGTCGTCTGGCGCTGGGACCGCCGCGAGAGGCAGCGCGCATATTTGCGGACCAGTTCTCCAGGAAACCGCGTCACGCGCCCGCCACGATTCAGCCGGCGGCCGCGTCGTGCCGTCGAAGGCCTTCCGAAGTCGACAAAAACAGTGCGTGCGCGCCGCACGCAGGCCGGCCCTGACCCCTGGCCGCGCCTGGTGTTGACTGCGGTCAGCGCGGACCGCCGCGGACGGCTACGGGTGACTCGCGACAGCGCGGCTGGCCGGCTCACGACCCGCACTGCACCATCCAGGTCAAGGTGGCGTCTGCATGGATAGACGCGCCGTCACGGGGCCGGGGAGAGAGGCACCTCGTCGAGTGTGCTTATTTACAGCAGGTGCTGAAAGTCGCACCGTTGAGCGATGATCCACTACCCGGGCCGCTTGTACGGCGGCGATTTTGGGCAGCCGTAACCTGCTCCGCCAGGTGTTCCGGCATTACCCGACCCCGGCCCAGCGCCAACAAACCCCCGGTAAGGTCACTACCCCGGCCTATCGCCAGAAAATCCCCGGTAAGGTCACCACCCCGGCCTATCACCCATGAAACTCCGGTAAGGTCACCACTCCGGCCCATCGCCAGTAAACCCCCGGTAAGGTCACCACCCCGGCCTATCGCTAGTAATCCACCGGCAAGGTCGCCACCCGGGTCTATCGCCAGCAAAACCCCAGTAAGGTCACCACTCCGGCCCATCGCCAGTAAACCCCCGGTAAGGTCACCACCCCGGCCTATCGCTAGTAATCCCCCGGCAAGGTCACTACCCGGGCCTATCGCCCGCAAAACCCCGGTAAGACCACCACCCGGCCCATCGCCAGTAAACCCCCGGTAAGGTCACCACCTCATCCCATCGCCAGTAAATCCCCGCTAAGGTCACCACCTCAGCCCATCGCCAGTAAATCCCCGTTAAGGTCACCACCTCAGCCCATCGCCAGTAAATCCCCGTTAAGGTCACCACCTCAGCCCACCGCCAGTAATTCCCCGTTAAGGTCACCACCTCGGCCCATCGCCAGTAAATCCCCCGTTAAGGTCACCACCTCAGCCCATCGCCAGTAAACTCCGGCAAGGTTGCCACCTCAGCCCATCGCCAGTTAACTCCGGTAAGGTCACCACCTCAGCCCATCGCCAGTAAACCCCCCGTACGGTCACCACCTCAGCCCATCGCCAGTAAATCCCCCGGTAAGGTCACCACCTCAGCCCATCGCCAGTAAACTCCGGTAAGGTCACCACCTCAGCCCATCGCCAGTAAACTCCGGTAAGGTCACCACTTCAGCCCATCGCCAGTAAATCCCCCGTACGGTCACCACCTCAGCCCATCGCCAGTAAATCCCCGTCAAGGTCACCACCTCAGCCCATCGCCAGTAAACTCCGGTAAGGTCACCACCTCGGCCCATCGCCAGTAAATCCCTCGGTAAGGTCATCACCTCAGCCCATCGCCAGTAAAACCCCGGTAAGGTCACCACCTCAGCCCATCGCCAGTAAATACCCGTTAAGGTCACCACCTCAGCCCATCGCCGTGTAGGAAACTCCGGTAAGGTCACCACCTCAGCCCATCGCCGGTAAACCCCCGGTAAGGTCACCACCTCAGCCCATCGCAGTAAACCCCCGGTAAAGGTCACCACCTCAGCCCATCGCCGGTAAACTCCGGTAAGGTCACCACCTCAGCCCATCGCCAGTAAACCCCCGGTACGGTCACCACCTCAGCCCATCGCCGGTGAAACCCCCGGTAAGGTCACCACCTCAGCCCATCGCCAGTAAACCCCCGGTAAGGTCACCACCTCAGCCCATCGCCGGTAAACTCCGGTAAGGTCACCACCTCAGCCCATCGCCAGTAAACTCCGGTAACGTTGCCGGGCACCGGCCGCTGAAAGCCCGCCCCGGGCGCCGAGGAAGCAGGCCCAAACGCGCCTAGTGACCTGCGCATCCCCATGAGACGATCGATCAGCCGATAATGAACTGTTGGATGCTTTGAGACGGTGAATGATGGGTTGTATGTGCTGGTGGCAGCGCCAAGCCGAGCCCGGAGAGCTTACGGCGGTGGCGGCGGCAAGAATGCGAAAGGGCTGTCCAACCTCCGCCCAGCCGGCCATGCACTGAGGTGTGGACTTCTACACATGACTCGCCCGACTCCGGGACATAGTTTGCCCGACAGTTGGGCGGGGCGGGGCGTCAATGGCTGGTGGCAACAGTACGACTTTTGTCTGGTCAGCGCTGGCTGGGACCTACCCTTCATCGTTGGTGAGGGACGCTGGCACGTTCTCGCCGCTTGGTTCTGAATCGAACTAGAGCCACGGAACAAAGACCGGCAGAAGCCTCGCGTATATGCGAAGCCACGACGTCCAGCCCAATCTAGTGGGGTCAATTCGCTGGTCCCAGCCCAGCTCAACCTGGACGCTTGAAAACACAGAGTGCAAAAATCACGGCTATTTTGCGCTCAGGACAACAATTTTCTTACCAAATGGAGACCAAATCATGTTTGCTTAAAAACAATGGTGACTCTGAATGTCTTATGGCTGTCATCTTTCGCCGTTTCGCGCACAAGTCAACGTGCATTCCCAATGAGCACCGGAACACCGACATTTGTATTACAAACCGCTCGGCAAGCTCTCAGAGATAACAACATCGTTATGTAACCTGGTGTGCATCCACGCATTGGCGAAAACATCTGCATGGGATGCATCGCCAGCTGTACCAAATCTTACACCGCTGCCGGCTACAGAACACGTACAACGGGTATCTCTCACAAACGGAATGTCGCTTACGCCTATACGAAGGGCGGAACACCATTCCACGTCGTAACTGGAGGCGCCGTAGTCAAAACACATCCATCTCACGGCTTTTGATCATGTTAGGAATTTGATCATGATCATGATCATGCCCATCAACCAAGCAATTATGAAATTATCGCAACAAACATGGGGGGAGGGGCGAGACCACTACAATGGGAACAGGCGCCTCTCGACCGCGACCGTCCGTACGCCGCGTGTGGGTGGCCGTGCGGCTGCTCCTGAACGCATGAGCTTTCGCAGTTGCTGCCTGCGTGCATAAGTTCCGCCAGGTGGGAGCTGTTTTCGCTTGCGTCGTTGGCGAGAGGTGGATGAAAAGTTCCCACTCGCTTTAGCCTCAGACTGAGCTACAGCTGCGGAACAACTACCGGTGGATAGCACCACGCCAGGGGAGCCTGACGAGGCCCGGCTCGGTCCCTGGACGTCAGTCACTAGGTTAGTTAGACGCTAGGGTGACCCTGACGCTTGCGAACAAGGTAAAGTACGGCTTTCTGGAGCACAGTACAGTACTTTTCGATCCAGTTAGGCACCATGTCCGGATGGCATTCCGCGCATACGCCTAGAACCGATCTGCCAACGATCTATGAACTATGAACAATTTTGTTTTGAGAAACTGGCTAAGCTGGCTTCTCGAAGCAAAGGTATCAAAATAGCATCAAATATTGATCATATCAAGTATCTAATATAAAATAATATCGAGTACCTTACATCAAACACTGGACTACTATACCGTGACAACACTTAACCACAGAAAGGTCATTAACCTATCCAGAACAATTCGTATGCTTCAAGTTGAGCATTGTACGTAAATTTCACGCACACAGGACACCCGTAAAAGCCGACGAATAGCCGACATTTAAGCAGCCGGCACTGCCCTTTGACGGACAATAACAAAACGCTTTGCGCGCCTTCAAACACGCCGCCATTGATGGGAAATTGTTTGCACCAAATGTCCCATAAGACGCGATCCATGTTTTATCGTTTACGTCAAATTTAACAAAGACGATTCAAAGTTATTTTTCGTGGTCTCTGGAATTCCACTGGGGAGGGAGAGGGAGGGAGGGAGAGGGAGGGAGGGGGGGGGGGGGGTCTTGTGCCGTCCACCGCCTGGTGGGGTTGAGCGTTCAAGCTTGCGACAATGGCACTTCAGTGCAGTGACCTTGACAGCCCAGCTGTGTTTGAAAAACACAATCGGATCAGTTGGCATTACCGAAGCCTTATCTCAGGTGCACGTCCAACAACAGCTATCGGGTACAGTTACGGAGCGGAGGGACGGGGAAGACGCCGACGTACAGTTCCACTTTCCGGGCATTTTGTAGCGGATGAAATAGCCACAGACGGCGTTTCATACTAATGTAACAATCACAAAATGCTGTAAAAACAAGACCGATGCAAAAGACATTTTGCTCTTATCCATTCTTACTCATGAACACTCGTCTCGACCCGAGGCGGTAAAGCTGCGAACGCGAGAAATTTTCAAAAGGCCGGAGTTTCCTCGTTTCTGGTTCCGCGCCTTGCAAGATCGCATGGAAAGAATCACTTTCTTTTAATCCATGATGCATTTGGGCCATGCACATCACGACAATTTGACGCAATCCGCTACCCGAGCGGCCGCCACCTCCAGCGAAAGACCCAGCACGGCACGGCGTCTTCCGGCAGTGTTGGGCCCAGGTCAAACAGCCTCGCACCGCAGCGGACTCCAGTGTCCCAGACCGCGACCACAAACCGTAGCGCTGATTAATGAGGCAGGTGCGATCACCAAACACGGCCCGCACGATCCAATCACGGCATTTACCGCTGCAGCGCGTGCAGCACGGGCGGCGGCCATCTGCGACAGTCCACGTACGCCCACGTGCAGCCTACGGTCCGCCGCGTGCCCAATGACGTCATAACGCCTTTTGGCCGAGCTTCGCCGTCCATAGAAGGTTCTAAGGCACATTTTGACGACGGCCATAAGTCACATGAACATTTACAATCGCACAGATTCAAGCGAACTGGCTTGAATCAAGCCCAGCCCGGGTAAGCAGGTTATCTGTCGGCGTCCCTCTGGGGACGGCCCGCGCGACGGCACTTCCGAGCGCCGCCGTCTGACGCCGCAGCAGCCGCGCCCTCCGGCTGCCCGCCGGCCGTACCTGGAATGTGGTGAGGCCGCCGCCGGCGGCGCCCGACGTCCGGTTGGCCAGGTCAGGGCCGGGCCGGGAGGCGAGCAGCACGACCGTCAGCCAGGCGAATCGCGTCGCCCGCATCACCCCATGCCAGGCGGCGCTGGAGCGGCGCCGGCCGGGCCCACCCGGCGCCCGCCCGCGGACGCGGACCGTCGCAAAGGTCAGCGGTGTCCGAACGCCACGCCAGACGAGGTCCCGGTGCAGGCGCGTCCGAGTCGGGTCTGAACTCAGGCGGACCACACCCGGACGCGACCGGGCCGGGTCCGGGGCGGCGCCACGACGGCAGCAGGCGCGCACACGCGTGACGCAGTCGGCACCAGAAATCGGCGGGCTCGGCACCCGCTGAGTTGCCCCCGACGCCCTCCGGCCGCGCCCCGCTCCAAAGTCCCCGCGGGTGGCGAGGACCGGCCGGTGAACGGCGCGGCGGGCCGGCACCTCTCGGCTGGCGTCGGTGCGCTCGCGCCGCCGGCCGACCACATACTGAGGCTCATCGGCGCCGATGAGCGGCCGGCGCGGCCGCCGACGGCCGTGCCAGCGGTCCGTCGGGGGTTGACGGCCCATCACCAAAGCAGACCGGCGGGGCTGCAGCGGGGGCGGGTCACCGCAGCAGACCAGGCGGGGCTGCAGCGGGGACAGGTCACCACAACAGACCAGGCGGGGCTGCAGCGGGGGCAGGTCACCACAACAGACCAGGCGGCGCTGCAGCGGGGACAGGTCACCGCAGCAGACCAGGTGGGGTTGCAGCGGTGTCCGAACGGGTCACCACTGGTGACCGGGGACAGGTCGCCGAACGGGACAGGTCACCGAACGGGACAGGTCACCGCAGCTGACCAGGCGGGGCTGCAGCGGGGGCAGGTCACCGCAGCTGACCAGGCGGGGCTGCAGCGGGGGCGGGTCACCACAGCTGACCAGGCGGGGCTGCAGCGGGGGCAGGTCACCGCAGCAGACCAGGCGGGGCTGCAGCGGGGGCAGGTCACCACAACAGACCAGGCGGGGCTGCAGCAGGGGCAGGTCACCGCAGCAGACCAGCGGGGCTGCAGCGGGGGCGGGTCAACACAGCCTGTGACCTCGCCAGGTTCCACCTCTAGCGTGTTGGACCTCGAAGTCCCCCACCGACAGTTTCCCACTAGGTTCCGTGCCTGGCTAAGGCCCACTGTCTGCCTGCCTCTGCGCGCCACGCAGCAACCCCCAGCCTTCCTGCGCGGCGACAGCTCGACCGGTGCGTCAGTGCGTCCCACTCGTCGGCAGCAGTGTCGCGCCTGCTCGCTTACGCCGCGGCCTGCCCGGCCGGAAGCGAGCCGAACGTCTGGAAATCCAGTCGGCACCGCGACCGGACCGGGTCGGGTCGGGCCGGGCCAACACAAACAGCAGCCGACGGGCCGCCGGTGCGACACCGCGCACGAGCCGCCTCCGTGCCGACGGTCTCGCTGTCCTGCCGTCTCCGGCACAATCCGGCTAGTCAGCTGATCCGTGTAACCAAGGCGACCGCTACGCCATTGGTCCTTTTCGGGGAAAAAATCTAGCCGCGCCGGTATTTATTTGACGCAGTCGTTTAACACATGGTTCTTCGGTGCATTGTCTATAAAATTCTGACAGAAATGATCTCGCGGTAGCCTCTGACTTCTGTCCAACCCAGCGAAGGAAAAGGTGAAAAATAACAAAGAATAGCATGCCTCCATCAACAAATGAACCATATCTAGCAATTTTGTATTGGGCAGGGGGCTCTCACTAGCAGGGGAACGCGTTGACAACCCTATGCCCTCCATACCACGGCTCTGGCTGCGCCCCTGTCACCCCATCTCCACCCCCCCCCCCCCCCCCCCGCCAGCTCGCCACCCGGTCGGCCTACACAGCCGGCCACAAGGCTGTCAGCAGGTGCGGGGGGGGGGGGCTGTGGTGCGCGTGTGTGCGTGTGGGCGTGATGGAGGATCGGTTTCACTCGGCCGCCCCAGCGGCTGGTTTGTTTCCGGATTGGGGTTTCAACGGTGCCGTGATGCGGCTCACACCAGGGCGCGAGCTGAAGTGTGAGTATTGAACAGCGATCAGCAGAGGGCCGTCCAGTATCGCCTCCTGCGCTGTACTGAACCGCTTATCCGCGGCTGGATGTCGCCGAGTCCTTTTGTAGCCGTCCGCCTGCCGCGGGGACAGCCCATAGCACACAGCACGGAGGTGGCTTTGGGCAGCCCTGAACACGCCGGAGCGGAACACCAGACTCACCGCCGATGCTCCCGCCGTCCGACGTACCACAAGCACGTCAGCGAAACTCCAAATCAACTCGGAGTACTTTGGTAATTGGATAAATGCTAGTCCGAAACTATGTAACCTGGTCCACGCCAACCGTCGAAGGCCAGCTTCCCTGTCCCTCGTCGGCCAGGTCCCCCAGTGCACGGGGCACCGGGCGGCGGGCGGCGGGTGGCCACTGCGGCATCGTTCGCCGCGGGAGCGTCCGCGTGCTCCGCTAGCGTTTGTCCGCCGGGCCAGGCCGAGGCGACCCCGGGGAGCGGCGTCGCTCGAGCGAGCCATCAGAGCGCCCGGCGGGCCACCGGGCCGGGCCGAAATAGGTCCGGGCCGGCCGCCCGGGGACACAGCGCGCGCCGATGCGTAAGGTCATTACTGGGCCGGCGGACACGACACCGGCGGATACGACACCGGCGGACACGGCAGGGCCGGCACACCGGAGGACACGGCAGGGCCGGCACACGGGCGGACACGGCGCCGGCGGACACGGCAGGGCCAGCACACCAGAGGACACGGCAGTGCCGGTACACCGGCGGACACGGCGCTGGCGGACACGGCGCCGGCGGACACCACGGGGCCGGCACGCCGGCGGACGCGGCACCGGCGGACACGACGAGCAGGCGCACTGCCGGCGCAGGGGCAAACAGGAGCAGCCCTGTGACGCGTGTATGTCGCGACAGCCAACAGGCCGGAGGGATCACGTGACGCGATCAGGACAGCCGGGGGCTCACGTGAAACACGACCGGTCTAGCCCACGAGGCGGGGACGGCACAGAGCGAAGCCAGCGCTGGGCACGCAATAGGTCAGGCAGGCTGACCTCTGATCAGTCAGGCTGATCAGGCAGGCTCACTCTCGTGGTCTCTCACCACCCGCTGTGTACTCGCCTCGCGTCACGGCGGCGCGGCCAGAGAACGATGGGCGCCCTAGATGACCGCGCGCTTCCCAAATGGACGAGCGGCGGCCACTCACTTATGGCGACTTTGCTGGATGTCTCCTTGCAACAGTAGCACCGCTGTGCCCGGTCACCCACCGCAGCCGGTAAGTGACGCGTCCCGGACCGTGGCTTGGACGTCCTGCAGCGCAGGACAGAGACGGTACGCCCCGCACGTGACATGTGGGGCTGGTTCGGCTCCAGCGGTGTGCCGTCTCAGCACCGGAGGCAGGCTCGGCGCGCCGCCGAAGCGCAATCACATCAGCCGACAGCAGACACGAATGCGAAGCGCATAAACGTCCACGGCGATCACCGGCCACAGCCATGAGGCTAGCCAGGCCGGTCTGTCAACGGAGAAGCGTGGCATTCCGTTCCAATACGCCGCGCCCCGGCGGTGCTCTGAATCCACGGCATGATCTTCAGCCCAGGGCGGCTGGGCTTTCAAGTTCGAACCGTCGGTGACCCACATACCAGTGGGCGCAGTCAAAATAGTGAGGGCGGGCGCACCTCGCCTCAAGGTCGGCCCGCTGGTAACCCAGTTGGGTGACAGCCTGGGACGGGCGGCCGCGGCCGCCGCGGGAGTCTCCGCCCGGCCGGAGTCGCGACCGACCCACTGGCAGCTGTCCGCGGGAGTCTCCACCCGGCCGGAGTCCCGACCGACCCACCGGCAGCTGTCCGCGGGAGTCTCCACCCGGCCGGAGTCGCGACCGACCCACCGGCAACTGTCCGCGGGAGTTTCCACCCGGCCGGAGTCCCGACCGACCCACCGGCAGCTGTCCGCGGGAGTCTCCACCCGGCCGGAGTCGCGACCGACCCACCGGCAGCTGTCCGCGGGAGTCTCCACCCGGCCGGAGTCGCGACCGACCAGCCGGCAGCTGTCCGCCGGAGTCTCCACCCGGCCGGAGTCCCGACCGACCCACCGGCAGCTGTCCGCGGGAGTCTCCACCCGGCCGGAGTCGCGACCGACCCACTGGCAGCCGTCTCCAGCCTGCGTCCAGCACACCGACGCAGAGCTCCTGTGTAGTGCTGACAAGGCCCGATGGACACATGCCACGCTCGCAAAACATTCTGCATTTTTCCCAATCGTAACAAACATTATTTTGCAGGCCTATCGAGTGCTTTCATTTCAAGTTTACCAGGAATGACAGATTCATGATCATGACCAGAGCCCGCCGCGGTTCGCTATCTGGGCGACGGACGATAAACCTACGAACGGCCGAGTAGGTAATAAAGTTTTTATTGACTCTTTTCAGGTGAAACCATATGATTCACACTTTTCCAGGGAGGACGGACAGCAGCAGGCGAATCCACTGTCGCCGCGCCCGGAGTGCCTGCGAGTCTTGGGATCCCAAGACGTCCTCTCCCCCACTCGCCGAGCAGTGGTCACGGCGTTTGCGTCCGGATCAGGTGGGCCGCTCAGAGTCGCAGCGGCCCGTTCAGAGCCACAACGAGCCGCTCGGAGCCGTAGCGGCCCGCGCAGAGCTGCAGCGGGCCGCTTCGAGCCGTAGCGGCCGCCCTTTCAGCACACTCCGTTCCTGGCCGGGGTCACTTGCCCACGCGTAGATACAGCGCGACAGCTCCGGCCGAACATACCGTGCACAGGTGCACGGTTGGCGGCATCGGTACCGGCAGCACACACCCTGCCAGCCACCTCGCAGTTCCGCAATGACTGGAGCGCGGTCAAAGCTCGGGGGAGACGGCTGGTGCCTTTTGGGGCCTGCGTGACGAGCACCAGTCCACAGCGAATGCTACTCACCGCTCACGGTATTACACAGGCACGCACATAGCATCGGACCGAAGCCAGGTGGCTGCTGCCAGGTTGCACAATCGCTAGCTGTCGTGGTAAATGCGCGATTGTCCTGAGCCCAGCGTCGCTTCGCCCCGCAAAAACCGTCCACAAACAGCCCGGCAGCCGCAGCCGCGGCGCCAAGCGTGTGGCCCACCAGCCCGGCGCGTCATCACAACAGCGAGCGGCGGGCTGCCAGCGTGGCCGAAGCTGGCCGGCGCGGCGCCGCCGACGCCACGTCCGCCGACTTCCGGACATGAGCCGGCAGGGGAGGGGCGGGCTGCCAGCGTGGCCCCGCCGACGCCACGTCCGCCGACTTCCGGACATGAGCCGGCAGGGGAGGGGCGGGCTGCCAGCGTGGCCCCGCCGACGCCACGTCCGCCGACTTCCGGACAGGAGCCGGCAGGGGAGGGGCGGGGAGGGGGAGGGGACGGAATGCGTGGCGGGCGGCCACTGGCACCGGCCGCGCTCAGGAATGCCGGCGCCGGGCGGCCGCGCCCGCCGACGCACGCGCACACGCACAAAACATCTCCAGAATTGTGCCGCGCGCCCTGCCAGCTGATAGACAAATGTGCGAAGACGACGGCGGAGGGGGGGGGGGGGGGGGGGCGGATGTCCTGGGTCGTCACGGTGACGACAGAAAGCAGGGATAGGTGTCACCAGCCAGGACTGATGACGTCCACAGCAGGTGGAGTGGACGTGAGGGGGGAGGGGAAGGGACTAGTGACGCAGTTCACGGATCACGAGTCACGGAGGTCAGAAAAGGGTTGGGACAGATCAGGAGGGCGTAATGACAGAGTGGTTAACGCCTTTCGTTCCCGCGTGGAGGACCCCAGTTCGAATCCCGGTTGCGTCGTGGCCCCTGAGCGCTAATATGACTACTGCAGTCTCTGGGGTTCCATAAAGGGTGCGCGATGACTGCGTCGTACATCCACAGAAAAGTCAGGTGAAAGAGTCCATACAGGGTTCTGTGACAGCAGCCAAGTAGTCTGGAGGAGCATCCACCGACATGATGAAGAGACCGACGACAGCGGATCGCGTTGCGAGGGTCGGCCGCACGACAGTGAGACTGCGGGTCACGCCACGAGGTGGGCGCGCCGCACTCCCGGACGGGCCGCGCAAACCGCCCGGTGGCTCAACGGCAGGAGAGGCCAGCTGGTCAGTCCCGCCAGCTGGCGCCAGACGCCGACGGAGCGGAGCGGGGCGACGGCACCACCGCACCCGCCTCACCCACCTCGTCCGATTCGGCCTTGTCGATCTGGCCGTCGGCGTCATCGTCCAGCTGCAGGTGTAGCGAACTGATGGCGTCGTACGAGAGCAGGTCCTCCTCAGCCTCCCCTGGCGGCGGCGGACGGCTGGTCACGACAGGACACAGACACAGACACAGACACAGACACAGACACAGACACGGACACGGTCACGGACACGGACACGGTCACGGACACGGACACGGACACGGACACGGACACGGATACGGACACGGACACGGACACGGACACGGACACGGACACGGACACGGACACGGACACGGCACGAACACGGACAGCGGCGGCTGGGCCGCCGACACTGAGGCGCCTCTGCGCTGCTTAGCCTGCATTTTCCAAACAGGACGAAGATGACACGTAGCATGCGGTTCTCGTGACAACGTGGAAGTCTGTTCCGGCTCAGGACCGGCATGCGACAGGCAATAATGGTCCGATTTTATGTCAGAGAATACAGATTTGGTTCGCACAAGAAATGCTGACCCCGAAAACGATGACGTCGTGCGACGGACTTACTAGCCACCAGACTCGGGGTTTTAGCCAGGTAAACACGTGAGAAAAGAACAATAATTATAAACGGGGGCGGGGTGACAGCCCTTACAAGCCCCGATTGTCACGTGCGCCTGTCACACAGATTGCCCACGACGAACTTTCAGAAAGCACGATAAACTAGACTTACTCCTCACCACCATATGCTGCATCTTTCCTAAACGCGTTTGCTGTACCCCTCCCCTCCCCTACCTGTCAAGGTGTTAGCGAGCGAAGTCTAATGATTTGCTACCATCAAGTGGATTCCTCGAGAAGCTTACAAATGATTTTTATCAGAGTCAGCATAAAGGACGGCCGCAGCACAGATAATTTTCACTGACGCAGCAGCAGAGTCCGGAACAACCATGACGTACGGCGCCGGCTGCAGTAAATCCGTGGTCGCGCCGCCATGCAATTTTACAGCCCCTGCAACGACCGAGCCGGCCGTCTGTTATGGGGGCTTACAAGGGATTGGGACCCTATGCACCTGTGATCTCCTTCTCGGCTGGCTCGTCTGGATGCCACCGACACCTATCTAACGGGCGCGTCGGACAGTCAGCCGAGGCCGGGCTCCTCGCGAGCGGTGGCCGGCCGGACGGCGCCTCGCCGCCGGCACCAGTCCGTCTCCACCAGCCTGGCCCGCAGGCTGGCCACGGCCGGGCTCCTCGCGAGCGCTGGCCGACCGGACGGTGCCTCGCCGTCGGCACCAGTCCATCACCACCAGCCCGGCCCGCAGGCTGGCCACGGCCGGGCTCCTCGCGAGCGGTGGCCGGCCGGACGGCGCCTCGCCGCCAGCACCAGTCCGTCTCCACCAGCCCGGTCAGCAAGCTGGCCGCGGCCAGGCTCCTCGCGAGCGCTGGCCGACCGGACGGCGCCTCGCCGCCGGCACCAGTCCGTCCCCACCAGCCCGGCCCGCAGGCTGGCCGCGGTGGGGATCTGGACGGTCCTGCCTATGCTCGTTGACGGCATGCGAGTTGGGGTGGGGCAGCGAGAGGCGAACAGTGCGCCGTACGGGTCGGCCAGTGCCTTGACGCAGGAAGTTCAGTTCGCCAGTTGGTTCAGTAGCTAATTTAATTCAGATAGACCGTCCCCTCTGCTTAAATGAAGCAGGAACTGTGATAATAGGCCCGGAACCGTTCTCTCGCGTCTCCAACTGACAGCGGCAAGCCCAGCTGGCGAACAGGTGGCTCAGCTGAGCCCGTACCCATCTCTGTCATGTACTGAGCAGCAGGTGTGACAACAGGCGCGCAAGTGCACAGTTGGTTCACTTGGTTGTTCACCGGCGCCACCACGGCAGCCGTACCCCGAGCACAGCTCTTCCTGCTCACAAGAACGCCTCACGTCGCCCGTCGTCCGGCACTGATGAGCCCGTGCCGGGCGGCTGGCGCGTGACGCCGTCCCGCGCCCGTCGGACCGCCTGCCGTCAGCGCCCAGCGTCACGGCCCCACCCGCGCCCCTCATCCGTCACGTCGCCGCGGTCCACGACGCGACGTCACGAGCGGGCGTCCGCGTCACGCTCGCCAGGGGTGACAGCGGCGTGCCGTCGGGTCGGGCCTCAACACGAGCAGTCCGCCTTGGGAGCGCTTCTGCGGCCTGGGCTGGCCGTTTAGCCACTGGGAGGTCCCGCTGTTTACGGAGCTGGGCCGGCCACTCATGACAGCGTGCGCCACATATTAAGAAGAGTGCTAACGTCGAGCGCTGTTTCAGTTCGGCGCCCCAGCGCGGAATGAAAAAAAAAACGCGAGAGAAAACAACTCAACCTCTGTAAATAGGGAAATTCGGAGCACACAAACAGACACTTGAATCGACCGCCCAGCAGACACAGAGCCAGGCAGACGGAGAAAAGAGGCGGCCGCAGGCGGCCGGAAGGAGGGCACCGACCCACAGCCGCCGTTACCCGGCCTCGGCTGCGCAGCATCTGTGGTTCTGGCGGCCGCGTAAGGTCAGCCGCTGCCCGGGCGCCAAGGCTCACAACAGGTGGCCGGCCGCCGAGCCACCGTAACCAAGCGGTAGGCGGGCGGTGACGGCGCTGCCACCGACCACACGGACGGCGTCACACGCCGGCCGCCGGCACGGCTCGGCGACCGCACCGTTCCAGTCACCGGGCGGCGGCCGGCCAGCTGGCGACGGGGGGCGCGGAGCGAGCGGCGCCCAGCCGGCCCGAGGAGTCCGGCTGGGTTTCCGCGGACTCGGCTTCTGCGCCGGTACCCGACGTCGGAACTGTTCCAGCCCACGGCACGACGGATCCGATATACTGCGATGACCCAAACAGCGGGGTACAGTCGACAGTGCGGAGCCGAGCTGATGACCGGGCACTGCGTGCGGTCATCAGCCCGGCTGCCCACCCACAGCGCAGCATGGGCGGCGGTCCGACGCCGCTCGGCCGTCCGCTGCTGAACGTCGGAGGCCGGGCTAGCGCCGTCGCGCCGTCGCGCCGCCGCCGCCGAGTCGAGTGACGTCACCGCCGCCGAACCGAGTGACGTCACCGTGCCTGGCGACGGCGGTCGCAGCCACGATGAGGCAGGATCACACCGGCCCGGCTCGGACCGGCCTGGCGCCGCGCGCTGTTTGTTGACTGTTGACTGCGCGCTGTTTGTTGTTGGCCTGAGTGTTTGAGTGTCCCCAGGTTTATGCACTATGGCTGTGGACGGATGATACCCAGGTCAGCGGAGCACGGTAGCAGG
Source organism: Pollicipes pollicipes (assembly GCF_011947565.3). Classification (NCBI taxonomy): domain Eukaryota; kingdom Metazoa; phylum Arthropoda; class Thecostraca; order Pollicipedomorpha; family Pollicipedidae; genus Pollicipes; species Pollicipes pollicipes. The sequence goes on from NW_023596921.1 coordinate 17,700,149, forward strand.
ACGCGGTCATTCAGGGAGAAAATATCCGAAGCGAGCTCCAGTCACAAAGGGGCGTGCTGGATTCGGTTTCGCTCAATCGACGGTCGGTCGTCCAAACCCTTGGGCCGGTGAGTGCTCGCAGCGTACAGCCGCAGGATACAGATTGGGAAAAGCCGACCGATCGAATCATGCAGGAAACGAATGGCACCATGACATTAACAAAGATGCGAATACTATTGCAATCATTCAAAGCCACCCCGAATGCCATTACGAAGCCGGCTTTGAAGGAAGACCTGATTACTACATGATTTCGACCCGAAATGGACATAACGACGGCGGCACAATGCCATCAGGCGGAACCAAGCACTCCCCAACGGCGTGACGAACACTTCACATTATTCCCACCGCGTGCGGAACAAAACGCCGGCATACCCGATCGCTGCGCGATCAAAGAGCAGGGCCGCCAGGGCGGCAGGTACCGTCCGCACATCACGAGTGGAGTCTGGGTGGTGATGGGACGCCGTTCGTTCGCCCGCCGCCGCCTCGTGCCGTCGGCGGGCCGCACCGCGCCCACCGGCGCACCGCGACGCTCCCAGCCGACAGCCGCGCGCCGGCACCCCGGCGCGTCGCCACTCCCAGCAGTCCGACTCGGCCGGGCAGTGTGACGAGGCACCGCACCGGAGCCACAGCAGAGCCGTGCGCACAGCATTGGCGACAGAAGCAGGGCCCGGTCGACGACAGCACGAACGAAACTTTCCTACCGCTAGCCGGCGAAGCCGCCCGAACCATCCCAACCAGTCCGAGTCGCAGACTGGAACTCGGTGCGGAGCCGGGAGCTGACTGGGATACGGAGCCGGCGGAGCAGAGCCGGACCTGGGCCTCAGGTCGGCAGCCGCCGGCGCCGGGCCAGCGCGCAGGCGACGCAGTCTCCTGGTGACGTTCGTGCTGTCGCCCGGCGCGGTGCGGCGCACACGGCCGCGCCGGCGAACGCAATCGGCTTAGACCCCCGCTCGGCTGGCATGGCCATAACCGATAAACGCGCCGACAGGCCGCGCCGCAAGCGGCCGCTTATCCCGCCGGCGGCCGGCGGCCCATCAGCGCCGCACACCAGCCTCGTCAAGGCGGTCACGTGACGCCCCCCGCCTCGCATCCGCCTCCGCCGCCTGAGCTCCCGGAACGACTCTTCGTCGGCCGAGGCCTGGTCAGGGTGGCCCTGGTCGGGCAGGGCCTGGTCCGACTGGGTCAGGCGGGGTCTGGTCAGGTCCGGTGATACCCTCCGGCCCGGCCCGGTCAGGCCTGGCACGTCCGGTCGGGTCACACCCCGGCTGCCCAAATGGTGACCCCGTTGTCGCCACGTCCCCTGGGTCCGTTCCAACACGAGACCGGTCGGCCACTTCCACAGCGCCCATCAGGCCCGCAGTCCACTCCGCGGCGTGCTGCAGCGACACGAGGTCGGGTAGCCACCTACTGCAGGCCAAGCCCTTCTAGCCCACTGTCTAATGCTCACAAATGCATGACAGGGAAAGAGCCTGGACAAAGTGATTACTGAGATAGCGAACACCTAGTGAATGTACGGACCCGTTCAACGCGCGAGCTTCAGGGCAGACGTCTACAAACCCCGAGGCTGGTCTGGCGACATAACGGACCAGCAACTGAGCATCCGGCACTCCTCTTCAGGTACCCAAGGCAACGATAGTTTTGTGCGTGCGTGCAAGTATTCGTTACATGTTGGAGTAATCATCCAGCATTCACTGGTGGAAAGTTGCGCACATTTTGACCGAGGCGCGGCCGATAAGTACCGAAGACAACCACACGGATGTCCCTTGCTTCTCATCGACCTGGGGCTGTTGAGGATTATCCATTTGTGCCCTCTAACGTCGCTTTCATCATGAAACGCACATGTGAAGCGTGTTTCTTATACAAAAGCAATTCACCATCCGCACACGCAACAGATAAAAACAGAGAGACACGAACAAACGAACGCCCCCACCCACCCAGTTCCCCCGCCGTCGTTTAGCCGCGGTGCCGGCTGGGGCTCGCTTGTAACACGAATGTGTCCCCCGCCCTTCCCCATATCCTCACCTGAGCCTCGCTCGGGCGCTGTGGACGGCGCGCCGGCCAGGGCTGCTGTCAGCAGCAGCCCCAGCAGCAGCAGTGGCAGCAGCAGCAGAAGCCGGTATCCGGCCATGGTTATTGGTGGGCCAGCACACAGGGTCCCTGCAACATGGGAGCCAGGTGTCAGCCAGATGGTGGGCCAGCACACAGGGCCCCTGCAACATGGGAGCCAGGTGTCAGCCAGATGGTGGGCCAGCACAGAGGGTCCCCACAATATGGGAGCCAGGTGTCAGCCAGATGGTGGGCCAGCACACAGGGTCCCTGCAACATGGGAGCCAGGTGTCAGCCAGATGCTGGGCCAGCACACAGGATCCCTGCAATATGGAAGCCAGGTGTCAGCCAGTATGCTGCGCCAACCTGTGGAAGCTCACAGCAGTTGGGAGGGAGGAGCAGGTGGAGCTGACATGTCACACCAGGGGACCCTGGTGATGGTTAGACTAAAACCACATGCTTTGAACACTACCTGACCAGATACTGTGGGGATAGGCAGACATCAAATCAACAGGCAAACCAGGATCTGTGGCAAGCATCCACTCACATAAAGGTGGGCTCTTCAAGGTTTGTTATGTTTCTGCTTATTTCAGGTGAGGGAGGGGAACTATCCTAGATATTAATGCAATGAGTCACCTGGTTTAAAAAGTACAAAAACAAGCAAACTAAAATACTTTGGCCTGCTCTTTTCAAGCCCAAATGCAGAAAATGTCTTTCAATAATCTGTGCAGAAATGTGACAGAATGCTTTGGAGCATTCCAAGACAACTGAAGTAAAGGAGATGTGCAACAAGATGTATGAAGTTCAATGCGTCAATGAGATAGAACAACACATGAATGAGAGCTAAAAGAGGGTGGAACCTATAGACCTTAGACCAGACCATAGACCAACCAGAATGCTGAGCACTGGTGAATATTCCCTTGACAAGATCCAGCTCTAGTAGTCTACCTTAGCTATCCCTGTGTTCATAATTCATTGTTCATCCCCAATGCATAGCATTGTCACCAGTCTAGTTAGGCTGTATGACACACTTTGTATGACACACACTGTATCGCACCAGTGAGTACAGTTGACAGCTACTGGTGCTCTCCCTCATTTAAGTTCTGGTGAGTGCAGGATGTCTATGTGGTACCATCACACAGCTTGCGAAAGATTGAAAACATGTTTCCTGTTAGTTTACATTGTAATATTAATGCTTTATTCATCATCCTAATAACTTAACCATGTATAGTATACTGTACTGACAGATTTATTGTCTGCAATTTTATATTATTCATTGGCCAAATTGTTAGCAATCATTTCTAAGTGCCTATCAAATGCATCTTTTTTCAAATTTTTCATAGTAAAATGCCTCATTCTTTATTTACTTAATTCAGCAGTTAGATTTAATTGCTTAAATTTACTTTCTATTTTACACATTTCTCCTACTGCCCATGCATGCTTGACTGACATGTACATTGTGATATTTGGTGACTGGAGATCGGTCAAAATATGTGTATGGACAGGTGCTTGGATGGGTAGCGCAATCATACTGTTACATGACTGCTGCATCACCTGAACTCTATTTGAAGAAGAAATGGCAATGCACTGCAAGCTGAACAAGATAACTGGCAAGAAACAACACAGATGATTGATAAGACTACTTGTGGAATGTATAAAATATGAGAACCAAGAAGCAGCCTCATATAGTTACCCAAGTACCTAGTCTCTCCAGCTGAGACATCAAGAATTCATGGCCAATGAGCTGAAGTGAAACACACAAACCCTCTCACTCCAGCCAAAGAGAAACCATCAGATCTCCCAACAGCTCATTTTAAGCACAAATAATTGCAATTTACTCACCTAGAGCGATGTCTTCAATATGCGTATGGAATGCCCATGCCAAGCAGGTATCCTGGCAGAGCACCCCTTATGACATTGAACTTCAAATGTCACAGCCGGTTCGTGCTTTAGTTACTCACAGGCCGGCTTCATTAACAGAGAGCACCTGCGGATGTCCACAAGCCCGGTCGGACCAAACACACCTAAGTCACAAAATACACTCGCTTTCACGCAGGCGTCCCCCGCCGACACCCAACCTCTCACCGAGCACCTGCCAACAGCCAACATACACGTCGCTCAACGCCCATTGTCTGCGGTAGCGACACAAGCAAGGTTATCGACCATTTCTCCAGGGTCTGGATGAAAATGGAAATCTGCTTTCTCCATCGGCTGTTCCTCCACATTTGATGACGTCATCAAACTTGATAGGTGTTTGCATACATTGCACATGTAGACCAAAGCAGTAGTTTCTAGAATTTTCCAATCCGTTCAAAGCAAGTGACAGGTACGGCGCTACTGTATTAATAGAAACGTGTCAGGAAATGCACTCCGAAAACAGAATGTGCGTTTTGCTCTTGCTCCTCAGGGCGGGAGCAGCGCCGAGGAGCCATCAAAACGTCTAAGATTGCGGCGTCCGGTGCTCATATCGTCCAAGATTGCAACATACGGCATTCATAACGTCCAGCATGCGTCCAATTCCGTGCCCATTGGGAGCGTTTATAAAGTCCAGGTCTGCAGCGTCCAGAGTCGCAAAATCCAGAGTCATTAATTCCAGTGGTTAAAACGTCCAGATCCCTGGCACTCAGGCTAGTTTGGATTCCTGCGACTAGATGACATTATGGAAGCATTTTTGACTCCTGTCGCCATTTCCCTCTTTCGTCAAGAGATGGCACAAGCAACCTTGCATTCCACTGATAATCACGTGATGCGTATAGTGGAGCATGGTTACTGTAAATTACCTAGAAGCCTGGCGGACGTGCCCGACCTGGGCGCGGCCCCGCCCAGGGGCTTCTCGGCGGACTGGGCGTAAGCGCAAGTGTTTTTGCTGGATTCGCACAGAGCGCTTAATGATGGTGCATACGTATATATATATATATATATATATATATATATATATATATATATATATATATATATATATATATATATATAATACTTTTTTGGCGACAGACAGACGAAGCTCGCAAAACTTGCGCGGTATATGGCTGGTGACTGGCTCTTCTATATGTCTCTTCATTTCATTTCGGCACCTCAAACACTTATAATCAGAGCATAAAATACGAGCACGCAAACAACAATAACCTTTTCATTGGACAGCACTCACTGCCGTTTTGACTTGGCAACAACGGAAATTCTTCAGCCGTGCAGAAGACATCATTAGCACCACACACTGTGAATAGCACAATCAATACAACAAATCAATACTGCATGCCAATCACTCAATACCCGTGACATTCATCAGTGTCTTGTTCCTTATCTAAGTGATTTATTTGTAATGCTACTCCAAAAAGATAATTCAACAGTTTTATTAAGTTGTTTGCTGAGAAGTCGTTTGTCGTCATGATTGAGTAATGCATCCAGGATGTTGAGTTTTCTTGCTTCCAGTGTAGATTATAGGATTCCAGTGTTTTGTGTAAGCGCTTGGTGCGTGAGGAGAGTGTTGTGGTGGAGTTGTATGTGATTCCTTGGTGCCCCCTCCTGAGGTGCTCTGCGAGACGCGGAGCAGAGATGTTGTAGTCACACCATTGCAGAATACGGAGCCTTGCAGAAACACCTGGCAGCGGTCAAGAGACGGATAGAAATGACCACGCATCGGAAATCGGTAGTTTCCAACGCTTTATGAAATCAACTGGTATGCGTGTAAAAGACGTTCCGGGCCGGATGTTTCATTAGTACAATTTTAGGTGAGAAGTCGCGACGGATTACGGGAAGGCGCAATGGCGTAATCTCTCGCGGAATTAGCAAGTTGTTCCTGGGGGAATCAGGGGAGACTGGAGACACCCAGGTGTATTCCTTGGTAGGTAAATACCTTTTAGGCATGCACCAAACAGTGGAATATTTATACGTGGGGCTGTAAGCAGTGTCATAAAACCAGGAAATGAATCGGGCAAGGTATGGGGAAGGGGTACATGTGCCATGGCATTTCAGTCAATGGTACTAGATGGGTGCCTTACCGCAAGTACAATAATTCAAACAATTTCCCTCATTTTGTGCACAATATCTCGCCAATGAGATAATAACTGGGTAATTGTTTCAAAGTATGCATTTCCTTGTTTTCATTGCATTACTTTTGGAATGTTTGTGGTTCAGTATTCACTTATAACCAGCAAACTGAAGGGGGGCGGGCATGACCACTCCCTAGTCTTCCCTAGACGGAGGCTGACCCTCTCACACGAAGTTATCTGCGTGCTCCATTTGCTTTGTTCAGGCAGCTCAGATTGCTCAGCACATAACTTCTTGCAAAGATGAACAGAACAGCGACCAATGCCCAAGTTCCACCTATCCAGTACTAATTTATTCAGATCTGACAAGTGTATCAGCAATGGATTTTACCACTGAATTACTTTCCACACTTGAGTTATATCTGTTTGGCATAACCACGAATATTTTTGGCTTTTTACGCAACTCGGGACGCTTCATACCTTACTCAACTAGTCAGAAAACGCAAAAGTTTCGCACGCCGAGCTATATCTTCCTGTGTACCTTTCATGACTGTCTGCCGCTCGGGTCGAAATTTGTTTTGAATATAGGTGTTAAAATGTTACTTTGATACAAGACTAACAAATTACACACATAAGACACTTGTTGCACCTAATTTGTAACAACAAAGGCTAATTGTCGTTCTCATTGAGCATAATCGACCATCATAAGCATAAACAGATGTTTGATTGCGGTACGATAGCATCCGGTACTTCTGATAGGCAAAATCTGATTTAGAGTCTAAAAATTTCGTCGCCAGTCAAATTTATGTCGGGTGTCAGAACCGTTCATAAAACTCGGTAAGCAGAGGATATGTTTTTGGCGGAGCTATTTTTTGGCAAGGGGCGGCGATAATTTTTTTCATTAAACTGGCCTCAGAGAATTAACTGGTCAGCCAACTGAATTGCATTGGTAAAACGTTTTAGTCAGCAGTTGAAGAGAATTCCGTTCCATTTCGGGGTCCCCAGCGGCTTTGATTCTGCTGATAGCCCCCAGGACCGCACGGAGACCCTCAGAAGGATGCATCACAGCCGGTCCCCTCCTCGACGCGGCTAGCCTTCTGACTGAGATATCCAGCGGCGGGTTGGCGCGGGGGCCCTCGCCGATGCCAACAGGCTCCTTACTGGCACAGGAAGTCCAATAATTGGTACCGAGACACTAATTCGCCTTATCGGTCCGTGGTTGAAACGGTGCGGAGGATCATTCGTCCGGTACCAGTGTCCTTGACTGGCACAGGCCTCTTCTCTGCCTCATTGTACATGTGAACCTTTTTGTCATTTCTCATGAATCCTTTCATTGTCAGGGGGGGCCAGACCAGCACAATAGGTCCTTTGAAATACGGGGCCCATCATCGTCCCTATTCAGCAAATGTGCTCCTGGCCGACCTGGGGCGCATTGCCGACACATGGTCTCCTTCCAGGGGCTGTGGTCACTAACCAGCGATGTGGGTGCTTCATTGTTTCAGGTGTTCCGACGAATGAAGGATGCCTTCTGATTGACATTTGAAGATCCTGGCCTGTTGGGGAAATAGCCCTAGATCCCAGAATGGCACGGAACGGGCTGTTTAATATCGCTGCTCTCAGTCAGCTACCTCAATTAGAGACACAGTCGCACGAGGCCTACGATCAATGCTAAAGCTACTCTGACATTTTACAATCCGGTCTTCAGGCTGTGATCCCTGCATATGACCTCCGGCCTGCTCTTAGAACCCTTCAATCGGGCCCTAGATCTTCGGCCACAAAGAACCAAAAAAAGATCCTCGGGATCCATGGGACCCTCAGAGCCTGGGGGTGGGGTGGGGGGAGTCGTGCTTAATTCGGTGTTCCGTGAAAACACAGCTTAAGTGGCCATTTTAAGCGTCCTTGTAATTTTGCATCACTTTAAAATGAATGTTTGGGGCGTTTGTGCCTCTCCGATTGGAATTCAATGTTCATAAAAATAAATGTGATGCCCCGGAGTCAAGGTTCTTGGTGCCTTTTCACCGAAGGTGCCGAACGAGGATTTCGCCTAAGCGGAGTGTAAGACATGGAAATTGTGATGCCACTGTATTTTGTTGCCCCTTGAAAGGGAAGCGTTGGACCACTTTCAATCGTTCTTTCAGTTGGTGTTTCAAGGAAAGAAGTGCAGTGGCGGTCTGAAAGAATGGTGCCCCTTGACCGAATGGGTCGATGCAGGATTTCGTTAATGGAGAGGCACGGGCCTTATATATAGCCTATAGCGTCAGCAGCTGAGTGCGTCGTAAAGCCCCAATGACAACGAAGGCTGCTGGTGCCTGTTTTCCTGAACAGGGTGCTCTTTCTCTGAACGGTCCGATCCATAATTTTTCCGGAGTGAACGGCACACCGATTGTGGTGCCACTGGATTTTGATGCCCTGTTAAAAGTATGGTTTTGGGCTTTGTACATGGCCTGCTTTAATTTAGAGACCCTGGAGGATAAAGATGATGCCGCCCCACAAGAAAGATTTTCGTACCTCCTCGCCCAAGGGTCCGATCCGGGATTTTATCAAGGAGGAAAGCTCAACATACTTATGCGCTTGGAATTCATGGCCCTTTCAGAAAAAAAGGTCTGGGCCCCTTCTGGTACCCTCTGGAATAGTGTGCTTCCTGAAAATAAAGGTTACGTCGTCCCAAAAAGAAGGGTTGGTGCTCCCTCGCTGCATGGACCGACGGAGGGTTGCGTCAAGGGGTACGGCATAAATAAATGGTGCTCCTGCAAGTTGGTGTCTCACAAAAATACAGGTTATGTGGTTCCGAAATGAAGGCATTTTCGCCCCTTTCCGATGAGATTTGGTGCCTCTTTGGGGCATTAAAATCTCATGGGGCCCAAGGGGGAGGAGAATGACCCTATATCCTTTCCCTCTGGACCCGCCCCTGCTTTGTGATGCCCCAGAAATTTGTGCCTCTGGGAAATAAAAGTTATGATGCCCGGTAATTAAGTTTTCTGGTGCTCCCTTGTGTAACAGGCAGATCCAGAATTTTGCGAGGATGAAATGTCTAGATATTGTAGTGTTCATGGATGCAGCCTGTTTAAAACCAAATGTTCTGGAAATTCGAATCGCCTTCTAAGATAAAGGGTCTCCTTAAAACAAAGGTAATGGTGCCCCTAAATGAAGGCTGCGGTGCCACAAACTGATGGTTGTGTTGCCCCCTAGCCCAAGAAGTCAATACAGGATTTTTCAGAGTGGGAGGCATAACATTGCTGTATCCCTGAAATTTGGTGCCCTTGGACGATGAAGGCTTGGGGCCGTTTATGGTGTCACCGGATTTCGGTGCCTAGCGAAGATTAATATTTGTCGTCGGTTGGGGTGCCACTGAAGTTTTGGGTCCTGGTGAAAATAAGGGTTATGTGAATCCGAAATGAGAATTTTGCTGTCCCCTCGTCATGGCATTTTGTTTTATCTCTCGCCCCAAGGGACGGGGAAATAGCCCCATCCCCCTCTCCAACCCCTACCACTTTGGATCCGCCATAGGTCGAGATCGGTTGCCAAGGCACGTCTCATCGCCCCAAGGCGTAGTTCGTTATTTCTATTCATTTATGACTTGGCTCCATGCGTAAGCCCCATTTCTGTTACTTGGGCACAGGTCTGAGTATATGACGTGTCGTGTTTATGACTGCAAAGTTCAATTCTTTGCTCCGAAAAGTGTTGTTTGTACAAACTATGTAGCTGGTGCCTCCTCCGTCCGAAACAAGTGTGTGCTGGGCCATGCTGCATCTAAACTCTCCCCCACCCACGCTTCAAGCGAGTGTTTCCTCCAAGTCAACAAGCGCCCACCAGCGGCTCAGGTGCGCACGCGAACAGGTACGCACACTGTGTTCTACATACGGCCCGCAGATAGACGCCTATTGCATACTCTATCGCGTTTCCCATTTCAAGAGCATTTGCAATAAGCGCCGCTTAGTGTTCTCTGCTGCCATTGCCCTAAACACACGGTGTACGTGCATTCATTACCAAAGACTCGGCAAAGCAATGAAACGAACAGTGCATATTAAGAACTACTTCATCACTCCACATTATATATACCTCATTAGGGATGTATTCCCATTGGCCTCACGCGAAATCGGGTCCATTGCAGTCTGGCTTACGTGTTTACGGCCATCGGTCGCCTTGGCCGATCAGCTGATCGCACGCACCATTTTAATTCGCGCCAATCTGCCTGTCGTCAAGTGCCTGAAGTCTGGCGCGTGGATGATAATGTAATGGCATTCGTACTTAGTCTGGCGGAGACATTTCTCGCTTTCGAGTTTATCAAGTGCCGTAGTCATCCAGCATCAACTTAAAAGATTACGACTTGTTCCGTGGAAGTTGGTTTGCGAAGACGGGCTCAGTGTGAGATCAAACAAGTAGCAAGTAAATGTGGAAGTAAGCAAACATTCTTGCCTCACATGGTTGCAATTATCGACAAAATAGGGATTATGTTCTCACGAAACATCATCGCCGATATTCAGTGCAGCGATAACGTTATGTGTAAGACAGCGAGAATAGGCACTTACATATATGTACAACAAAACACATGCATAACGGGTGTCAGCATCAACCACACGTTTCAAATAATTACATAACATGAGTTAACACATTTGCACTCCAATTCTTTATTCGACGAGATATTCACGACGACGAGATATAGAAAAAAAACGTGAGAAGAAACACAAACACACAGTATGCTGTTATATTAACCGAGAAACGCCCCAGAGAAAACCTGCCTCCCCTGGCATGGTGGAAAAGTAAATTTAATGACAGAACCTGCAACCACCCCCGACTACTGGCAATGTATCCGCTGAATGCCGACAATAACGTGATGCTCTGACATTTGTCTCGCTGCTGCTCCATGCGATCGGCTGCTGGTCGCCTAACTCCCACACTATTGCATCTCCCGTTTCAAGAGCATTTGTAGCATGGCCCATACACTGGGTTGGCGTAAGCGCACTGTGTGCTCCTACATCCGTTACAAAAGACTTGGTGAGTATCTAAAACTATTATGATCACATCCAAGTTACATACCGGTATATTTGTCATATGCTCCTCGGTCTTATGCGTTCACTGCAGCCTGTCTTGCGCAGTAACAGCGATAGGTCGCTGTGGCCGATCATCTAATCGTCCCCGCCATTTTCATTCGCGCCAGCCTACCTGTCGTCATGTGCGTGCGAACAGTCTGGCGCGTCAAAAAAAAGATGTTCTAGTTGTTCGGAAGGGGAAAGTTTCGCGAGCATCGGAACCATTCGGCGCCAGCCCATGGAGAGATCACAGCTTGTTGCGAGGGAGATGGTCTCTGGGGACGGGCTCAGCATGAGGTCAAGCTAGGAGCAAGCAAATATGGAAGGAAGCAAACATGGTTTTGTCTGTATTGTCCACCATGGCTTCAGTTATTAACAAAATGAGGAATACGGTTTCACAAAAAAATCGTTGCCGATACCCGACGCGGCAATAACATGACGCTCAACCCTCGCCATGATAGGCGGCGATAATGGCACGTGTTTTGATACCAAAACGTGTTCCAAGATTATGTGGTTTCGGAGCAGCGGTAGTTTGTGATGAACACTTTACGGCGATCTACAGTTGGCTTAGGCGCCAGGCAGCAAGAGAATTGCACTGCATAATGTACTCAGAATTGAACAAGACACCGCCAGTTTTAGTTTCGTGTCAACGCGAGGCATGGTCTCGTAAACATGAAGTAAAACTACAAGTGCGGTTTTCTGGAAAATTCAACCTTTGGCCTGTCAACAACATAAAACTGGTACCAATCGTGAGATCGTGTCCAGAACAATATGCTGGTGTTCTCGGCAAGTTCTGTCTTTATAAGGCTGGAAACGCCAGGGAGAGGGTCAACCCTCTCTCCCCCTATCAGTTCGAGTCATGCAAAACGGCGAATCAGGGCGATGGTTAAGACATTCCGCGAGCATAGGTACTTAAACATACGTACAACGCACATGCAGAAGGAATATCACTAGCTACCACGTGTTTCCTGAGCGTAACATTACATGAATCCACACTTTGCACTCCGATATGTGAGTGCCAAAGCTCTCCCATGATATTATTCCGGTCATGACTCGGCCAGATATTCTGGAGGCAAGCAAATCTTCGCACGAAACAGAAAATTGCACGAGATGCTGTCATCCCACCGAAAGAAACTTGCATACATCTAGTTAACTTGTCGCCGTCAATCACGAAAAAATATATCTATAATACATGTAAGCATTAAGTGTGACACAGTATTCCTGAGATATAATTATTTCCGAAGGTGTATTCGCATTGCCCTGTCATGAGGCTGTCGTTAGAGAACGTGGGCACGTACTGAAGCTTATTTTCGATAACAAATCAGATCGACTTAAGCCACAATGGGCCTTTGTCTTAGTCGATTCTGGACCACTGCTTGGCGCGAAATTATTGGTCCCAATCAAAATAATTAAGATTTAGATCCTCCTCAACGGCGTAGGTCCCCCTATAATGTGGAAAAACCCGAGACCAATAAGGACGGCACCTGAGTGATCGAAGCTGCCGCTGCAGGCCAACAAAGAGGTTCCCGTCAACAGTGAATGGCCCTCATAATAAGCGACAACATCCTAACAACAATATGGTGGGACCCTTGGACGATCGGGAGTACTACGGCAAGCTAACATATAGGGTCCAGCCAGAGCGCAGGACCCGCTGAGCATAGGCGAATAACCAAAGATCAGTGTACATGAATTAATGCGGCTGTGTGATCGAGAGTGCCCGGGCAGGTTAACAAAGAGGGCGCTGTCACGTGAAGGGTCCTCAGCAAATAAGCTCAAAAGGGAAAGAACCATAGATCAAAGAAGAGGGCCCTTGGGCATCGAGTGCCTCGGTGCGTTACCGTATATAGACCCCAGCAAGAGCACGGATCCTCCAAACACGTAAAAAGAACCCGATGCCAGTATGAAGGGCCCCTGGGCAACTGAGCCGGGCGTGGCGGGGACCGTCGCGCCCACGCCGCCCGCCACGTCTCCGGCCACGGCGCCCGCCCGGCGCGCCTGCGCCCAGTCCGGCGGTGGGACCCGGGGCGCGGCCACGCCCAGGCCTGACACCTGGCCGGGTCGGGTTGGCCGGCTCAGAATTGAATTTTTGATACCAACGACATACACCATTCGGCAACATTTCGAAGCATTCGGCTCATTCTCATGCATTGCACCTCGACCTAATAATGCAGGTTTGCCTCGACCTAATGTCAAATTGTAGGTTTACTGCGCTTGTGTCAAGGAAGCCATGCTTGCACCCCTTTTCAACGAGGCTAACATATCCCTTCCGTTTACAGCACAGCTGGCAGTTTTGGCAGCACTTGGGAAGCTGAGGCGGTCTCGACTTCTCGCTTATCATTGTCTGACAATGACGCAGTCCTCTCGCGAACCAAGTTTCTGGCAGTGGAAGCCCACGTTTATCACCTGCAGGCGACGCTGAACCGAAAGAAACGCAAGTGGCGGCAAGTGATGCTCTCCATGAAGAGGTATGTAAGGGTCGCTGAGGGAAAGGCGTCGACGCTCGACAGGTTGGTGAAGCTTGGAGTGGTGACAAGTAAACAGCTCCGCAGTGTGACAACCAGGACTTGTCTCGTGCATTAAGCTTGCGGTGCAGGAGCCGCAAAGTCCATGAATACGTCAAGCCCCACCTGCACCTGCCGCTCCCACCCTCGTTCACCCTGTCCCGGAGGACGCGTTACTTTCGCGTTACGCTGGGGGCGATGGAGGCAAGCGTTACTGCTCTGAAGGCGGCCGTCCAGGGCATGAGTGCTATCAAGCGTCTCTACGTTACGTCGTTTGACGAGATGGCGCTAGACGGACGGGTCTGCCACGAATCCCCTGCCGACCAGCTGCTGTCAGCTTCGAAGCTGCAGCTGCTCATGGTCCGGTCCCTCTGTGGGCCATGGAAGCAGCCGTTGTACTATGGTTTCGATGAACCGATGACGCTAGAAGCACTGACGGATGTCATCAACGTGCTGGAGACGCTCGGGGTCCACGTGGTCGCCGCTGTATCCGACATGGGGACTCCGAACGAACTCATGTGGCGTAAAGCAGGCGTGACGGCTAACAAGACGTGGATCACTATACCCGCCGCCCCAGGACGGTGAGCATTTTCCCCCGGAACCTTACTTATTGTTTTTGTTTGTTTTATATTTTGTATTTACGAGTTTACTTACCTACTTGTTGGCCGTATGGCTGGTACCTAAAATTACAGTTAAAGTACATCACCTGAGTTCTCAGTATTTTCCCTTATTTTTGCAACATATTTGTCCGAAGCTGACAAGCTTCCACATTGAGGTAAGAAGCCATAACTACATCATCTGCGTGCTCTGCCGTTGTCAGATCGATCTGGTGAGGCGAGGTCAGTAATCGTGTTGAATTTTTTAACAACCAACAGCAGGACGACTAGTGCGGTCATGTCCCAGATTCCACTAAAAATTTGCGATAGAGGCAATCTGATGCGTAGAGCTCAACTGACACAATATCAAGTCTCCCTGATCTGTGAGTCACGAAGTATGCCCCAAGACGTTTTCTTACTCACTTTGAATGGACATTGGCATGCTCTTAGAGCGGTACCACCGTAATGATCCACGGTATATTATCAAGTCGCCTATCTTTGAGATCACAAATATTTTTGTTACAATTGAACTGAAAAGGAAATTCATCCAAGCCAAGTTGAAAAAGTGACCTCGTGACCGCGGTCATAGGTCATCGTTTCTGCTTCTCATAATGTCTGTTCTAACTTTTTATTCTGCAGACAACACGCCTCGTATGCTGTCTCTCCGAAACATAAATTATATATGAGGGTACGCGTGTCTGAATAGCCTTCGTACGGCACATGATGCCGTAGGAAGTTGCCGGCACATGATGGTATTCATTCATTTTTACATTCGGACGCTACCGAAATGGGGCGATTGTCTCCAGACTGTCGCGTTGCTTTAATACCTTGGTATTTGCTCACATTTATGTACCCATTATGCCTGGGATTACCTGTCATGCTAAATTCACGTAACACAGCATCAGCTATTGCTGACC
The DNA here is from genome assembly GCF_011947565.3 of Pollicipes pollicipes. Lineage (NCBI taxonomy): Eukaryota > Metazoa > Arthropoda > Thecostraca > Pollicipedomorpha > Pollicipedidae > Pollicipes > Pollicipes pollicipes. Next base: position 17,715,261 of record NW_023596921.1, read on the forward strand.
TTCGGGCCGCGCTACATGGAGCTTGTGGCTGTTCGTGGGGCCTGGTGTAATGTTGGTACAAGCCGAGCGTCGCAGCACTAATAAATAGACAAAAGTACATAAACAAAAGGACATCAATAAACAAAGTACAAAAAACATGCATGTTACGAAATCAAGTCCGGTTGATCCTGTAGAGCAACAACATGGTACGGGCAACGAGCCTCGGCCGCCAGTTCCGCGTGGCCCTTGTCGTTGCTGTCATCATATACTAGGTGCCTGATGTCAGTCCTCTCATGGGGTGCGCATGCGCCGACTTCAACAGGCGTCAGGGTTCCCTGGGTACAGGCAGTCAACGCTGGATCAGTTGACGTCATTTCTTGACAATCAGCTGGCGTTTATCAAGGACCTTGCTAGGCCTATTAATTTATTTTTTATCAAAAGATCGGCTATCCCTTCCCTTATAGCTACACAGGGTTTGAAACTGTGCTGGAGAAGCCTCTGGGAGTAGGGGGAAAGTCTGTGTTAACTTTACTCGTTATTACGCCGATTTGGGAACGTTAGTGAATGACAAGGCTTCATGTCACAGCATTTGGTTTACGGTGTAGCGAGCCATAACCCGCGGGAGCCTGACCCCTTATGTTACTGGTCACATTCTCTAAGCCATGGACATGTACGAATTTCGCATATAGAAAATGGCCTCCAGTATCTGTTTTTTTAACATCGAAGAATCAGAGGTCGCGGCCATGGGCGAGAAACTCGCTGTACGGCTCACGCTGCTGCGCGGTGACAGCTATTTACTGCCCTTTCCAGACTTCCCGACAAAGCGTCCAGAGAAAGCGACTGGCGACACAGCTGTTCTCCCCGTCTGCGGGGACCGGCATCGCCGCTCCCCGCCAACAGGCAAGGCCGTGCCGTTCGACTGGAGCCTGACACAGCTTTCCTCAGCGCTGACCAGCGTTTGAACCAACCGGACAACCTGACGAACGAAAGCCTGCAGGGCCCCCGATCCAGGTAGTGCTGTTGACCATTGTCTGGATGCACTACCACTGTTTTCTGATAATGATAAGCGTGACACTGAATTCCAGTAATGCTGTTGGGAAGGAACGGAGCTCACTGCCTAGAAAACGGAGAGTATCTGAACGACGGGTGGATACCCATGCAATATTTTGGCACGATAGCTTGTGCCCTCCACCCCCTCTTCCCATTGGCCCGGTTTGATCCCCCCCCCCCCCTACACGTTTTATGTAATGCACAAAACGTAAGCGGTAGGTATCGGTAGGGTGCAGGCAGCGCAGTACTCGTCGCTCGTTGGGCGTCCCAGTTACCTGATTGGATTATGTCACGCTGAACCACAAAAATGTGGCCGCGTATAAAAACAAAGACACGATAACGAAAGACTGGGCACGTCTGGGTCCAAGACGCTTTGCTGTCGCAGTGACGAAACAAAACTGCCGACTAATAATAAGGTCTGATTAATGCGCCTGTTAGGTACGTTGAAATGACTGTGTCTCGTTGCGTAACAGATCCAAGATCCAGCTGTGGGGAAGCGGCAGCGCATGCGGACGCTGTGGAGGCCGCCTACCAGCAAGCATCCGCGATGCCTCCAGTGCCCGTCCTAAACGAGGTCGACGAGGACGACGGGGCCAACGAGTCGGGCTAAGACAAGCTCCATGGTGGTGGTGGCGTGGGAACCGAAAATGGCCCCCGCTGTGGTGACGAGATGGACGAGGTCAACATTGAGCAGGAGGCGCTGGTTTTCGTTGCCGGCTTCGTGGCGGTCAAGTGTAAACAACTCGATCCAAGCATGGAACTGTCGACCCAAGAGGCACCAACCAGCTGCATGCCGGACAGCTGGACGCACACGATTGGTCGGGGTGGTCTGATAGTGCCGTCACCGGCCCGGATGAGCGTTGTCGAGGCTTTCGAGGCCGTGCCCCAGCTTGTGATGGGCCGAGGCACGAACTGAGACATGGGTATCGTTGGCCGCTTCGCAAAGCTTATGCTAAAAAAGTGTTCTGTGCTTGACAAGCGGATCGCACGGAAGGTGGTGACGACGTGCATCCATCTGTGCCTCAGATGACCAGGGCTGAACGGGCTACTGCCAGGCGCGTAGCTCAACAGGTGCGACAGCAGGTGGACAGCGTGAAGTGAACATCGTTGTGCTTATGTGAGCATAAGTGAGTGATCTTATGTGAGCATCGCTGTGCCTTTTTATTTTCTTTTGTTTTGCATGCTTGTGTGTCTTTCTGAGGCATGCTTTTGTGCCTTTCTGAGGCGGTTTCTTCGCAAATAAGCGTTTGGGTTGTTTTAGATGGGTTATCATGTCGCATAACTCTAGATTTAAGCTGAAAAATGTGTAGTTGTGTTATCCGCCCCCACCCCCTGCTTGCTTTGTGTTCTCGCCAAGTGTGCACAGTGGAGCGCATGCTGGGCGCAATGATCGTTGTAAGTAAGATACGGTGAATTGTGAGCTATACGAGTGTACGACGTGTTGGCAGGATGGAGTGACGGACATGATCTTGATAAGCGTCACGCGCCACGACCTTTGGAGGCTTCACGACGTAGTTGACGCATTATGCAATGCCCATAATGTCCTATAGTTTACCAGGCATGAGACAGCACACCACCTCTGCCGTCTCAAACTGCCGCAATCGCACACCATTGCAACCCGGCACGCCACTACGTAGTGTCGACGTTCAGCTCAACTGTCCAGATGATGATCCTGGTGACGCTCCTCTCTGGCAGTGTTTGGACCCCAGGCAGGTTCGCCAGCCTGGATTTGAGCAGCTGTATGCTGGCCAACTTCAGTGCATCGCTTTACAATACAATCGCAATGTTTGGCATTCTTAGCAAATGGGAGTGCCATGGCACACAGCCTCTCGGTCCCTAGGCCTATGTTCGCTATTATGCACCCAACGTGGCAAAAAGATTGTTTCCATATTTCCTCATAGTACTTCTTCAAGTGCCCTGTGGCGATCATCAGATGCATTTGTTAGTTAGTATACCGATGTGGCAGACGCGAAGGTAGCGCAGGCGGGGCAACGATGCCAGGCTGGGACTTCGTGACGTCACTGTAATAGTGAAGGCAGATTGTCAGAAAAATCTCCGGATGATCACACCTTATTACACGACCTTGGGTGACATCAATTTTTCATAGCGGGACCAGGTCGTAAAATCATTACAACACTTGAATAAAACAGTGGATGAGAAATCGTCCTTTCCAGCGCGCAGACCCTTGCGCGCTGGCCCAAACCTTTTGATGCTATTTGTTTCACTAGTCGATTCTGCAAAATAATGAACGTCGTCAAGGAACCATGGGAAGACCTTGCGCGTTTTGAACTCGTTTCGACTCGCTCCATCCAATATTAATGAGACCCCTTATCTCCAGTAAAGGGGCCCTCTTAAGTACAACACTTCTGGGTATTGTTAACTGCCTGAATGACAAAGAGGCGTTAACAGCGTGCTGAGTAATGGTGCGACCAAAACGACGTCTATATATCCCGCAATGTTGCTGTATTTGTGTTAGAAAAATAAAAATGTTTATGGACAACTGAAACATAAATAAACGTGGCTGCAGACAAAAAGGGATGATAAAACAATTCTCGCCAATCAAAAGCTAACCAAATGCCCCGAAAACTGAAACACATGGAGTCAGCTTCGAACCAACAACCGGCTTCGAAGCGGGCACGGCCCACGCCGGCTTCCAGTCACCTGCCGGCCAGCCAGCAGCTGGCCGGCCGCCCATCGGAGCCAGGTCGAGGGCCTGGTCACGTGATCCCTGCCACCAGCTACGCAGGTGTGCCGCCCAATTCGCCGAAAACCGGCCCGTCAGCGGCACACAACAGGGCCGCCACAAATACCGAAAACTGGCCACTCAGCGGCGCACAACAGGACCGCCACAAATACCGAAAACTGGCCAGTCAGCGGCACACAACAGGGCGCCACAAATACCGAAAACTGGCCACTCAGCGGCACATAACAGGGTCGCCACAAATACATAGATCAGATGCCCAGCGATGTCTGTTCGGCGATAGTGGGGCGACCCGCCGTGGTGGTACCAGTCGCATTGAATACACCAGCATTCAACCACAGAACGCAGATTCTCCTTTCTCGCTGTTGAGAAGCACCACTTGAAGAACACAGAAAAGTCACAAAATCTGATTTCCCAACCGAGGTTTGGCTTGTGCGAGCCCGGGATGCGTGGGATGTGTGACGAGAGCCGAACATCTACTGAATGTTCGTCTGGAACATGACCGCGTGCAGTTGGGATTCATTCCCTTGCTCGACATCTCGACGTTCACGTGCCAAGTTAGTGGCGCCTTTTCCCGAATCCTCGGACTTCAGTCATCCACGTGGGCATTTTGCAATTTTGCAATTGGGCATTTTCGGTATTTGCGGCGGCCCTTGGTGGAGAAGTTGCAACAAAAAGGTGTCTTTATATCCTGTATCCTTTCTTTGACGCCGGCAGATCGTCTTCTGGCCACGAACCAAATCTCAGAAAGCTTCTGTCCTACGGTGACACTCCAACTTGGTAACACATTCTCTCCATTTTCGTTATGGACGGCACAGGCGCAGGTCTCAAGCGAAGCGGGACCTCAGCAAGATTATTGGTGAAACCGGGGCCTTGGAGCAAACCTGAGTTCGGAGACATCCCGTGTCCGCGCAGTCCAAGAGTAAACGCTATGGTTTGGAATCTACCAGATTTTCCCATCGCTTTGCCATACGTTTGTAAGGAAAGTCTTAAGCCTGTCCTTTCTGGACCACGTCTACCTGAAGGCAGAGCCTTCCTGGTGCAGCATGGTGGCTCCTGACTGTCCATGGACAGCCTCCCGTGGCTCCGTAGCCTCCCGAGGCGCTGTTCGCTACCAGGAGCCTAATGTCTACATCTCTGTACTGTACATTCAACGCCGCGAATGTGCGGCCACGCTTGTAAGTCCTCTAACTTCGGGGTGTCGTCATGCGCGACAGAAAATCTCTCCAACGTGTACACAAGTGAGAGAGCGATAAGAATGGGCCCGTTCGTTTCGTTTACCTGCATCCCTGTGACAATGAGGATGTCTGGCCTCGTTGCTTCAGGATCTGTCATACAAAGCGAAAGCTGAGCAGGCACGGCGTCTGTCGTATCAACAGCATCAAGCGACGATTATCCACAGAAGTTGGTGGAGCTACCAATATCAAGGAGGGCGCACGTGCCGATCGCCCTTTCCTAGTTGACGCGAATCCTGACGGGAATCATGGCCATGATTCTCTGTATCTTTAAAGCGCCAGCAGCGATGCTTACTGGACCATTTTTGGCTGTTGTCTCAGCAAACATTTGCCACGTCATTCTTGCGAAGGCGATCTCATGCGAAGGCGACGTCAGACCCTTGTGTAAAATTGTGGGATGCCGTCCTTTGTAAATTTTGCAGATGTCCAAGACATGGTCCATCATGTATCTCTTCTTCACCTCGGCGTCTTTCTCTTGGGGCACCCGGAAATCTTCAAGCCTATTTTTCGCCACGATACCAGCACCTGTACTCCACGTCCTCTGTAGCCATGCTGGGAGCCAAACAGCTGGTCTGGCTTGCGGCTTCGTTTTGTGCTTTGTTTGCGTTAAGCCCTTTGCAGTGTTCTGATATGCAGATTGCTTCCAAAGCACCATTTTGGACTGATTTTGGCCCAGTCTTCCACAAATCTCGCGAAATGTTTGAAGACGGGACACCTGCCAGAGACTTGAACCCTGACAGCCTGACCCTTTCAGAGGTCTTGCATATGATTCGGCAGCTTGTCCAGCACACCTCTCAGGACGCCTGGATGGTCAAACTCCCCCAGTGATGTAACCACACTGATAACCACATAGCAATAAAAGTCAGGGTTACTAATATACGTTGCCAATACGCGTTACTTGGAGGAGTAGTAAAGCATAAGCTGCGCACATTGCCGTCTCAGCACTTGACCCTTCACCATGCCCAGCTGACAATGGCCATGCAATTCCTGCGCTGCGGGGCTGTTGGGAAGGTGTAACGCAAAAATGTCGTGTACCTCGTCACCTACCAACTTTACAAAGCCCCTCAAACGTCTACATTACCGAGACAAACGTAATGTCTGGGAGCTCTTTACAGGAAGCGTTCCACATTGTTATCGGGTTTTGAACTTAAATTGCCATATTGAGGATCATTCGGTACAGTTCACAGCCCAGCCCTATTTAAGACCTAAACCTCCCCGGTCTCTGAGCTTCACGCTCGCGAAGAGGTGCATGCTAATTCGAAAAGACCATTTGAAGGTGGCCCAGGCATCTATGACGTCATAATAACGTCAGTTACCTCTCATTCCATTGGTCATGCGGCGATCAAGCCAAGGAAAATGTCATGGCCGAGTGGTTCATATCTGACGTTCGTCAGCACGACTTCCAGATATACTGACCGCCAATTGGGTCTTAATCAATGTTGTGCAAGGTACGATTACCTAATCAAACAATGATGTACTGAGGAGCATATTTACTGAACAGAGAAGCTTGTTTAGAGCAGTCTTTTCCACTATAAAGGATGCCAATAGGTAACCTTTATCCAATAGGTACATGCCATATTAGGTATAAGTGAGCTTATTTTACCATATATGATGCTTGATTCAATATTTGTTCATGGGGAACATTTCCCTTTAATCAGCGCACCTGAGATGTAAAAGAGAACCAGAAATGCTCCATTCAGCGACCACTTCATCAACGCACATGACACGGAAATGATCGACACAAGCTCGCTCAACATATCCATCCTGTAGGTATATAAAGATGTGTAAATAAATCTAGCAGCTAAATTCAAATGAGAACTGGGGAACCTACACTGAACACTATGAGTTTCCCCTGTAGGTTTTTGAAGTATACCCCGCATCATACCGTCTGGTAGTGCAGTTCTCCTCCAATGGAGTTGCTTGATGGCATGCGGCCGCAGAGCAGTAAGTGATGCTTCTTAAAATGCTCTACGGCACACTGGTTGTTAATTGAATCGAAGGTTTGCTTCATATGCATGTGCAAAGGAAAACCAACGGCTGAAATATATATATATATATATATATATATATATATATATGGTTTTTCTGGACTCATTCGCTCTATTATGAGCATAAGGTTGTTTTTATTCTCCTGTACATACAGCGTCGAAAGAGCTAGGACGACCAAAAAGCTTGGTGTTTCGAGATATGAGATGACGAGTTGTATTCCAAGACAGGTTTTCAACTGCAACAAAACCCGAACCGCCTTCCTTTGTACACAACTCAGGAAGGTTATTACAGCACAAAAATCTCATAACAAACAGGAATGTAGCAAATAAACCGGAGGGCATGATGCAATCATCTGCTCATTTGCTCAACAATAATTTTCTGACTGGTCTTGTCCCTATCATGTTATTCTTCTTTCTCACATTTGGAGTTCCTTCGCATTCATCCTGCTTAAGACAGTGTAGGTAGCAGTTTGTTCTTGCATTTACTTTACGTAAGTTTGCAGCATTAGCAAAGCATTTCAGCAGTCAAAAACTCATCAGTCACAGCAATGTTACC
>NW_023596921.1:17727769-17789201 GCF_011947565.3 Pollicipes pollicipes
CAAGCTTGTTCACACAGATCTCTCCCGTGACCTCTCACTGTCATCGTCTTAGGGCGGCGGGACAAGGGCTGCTTGGTTTCGCCACTGGCCGCCTGAGCAAGAGTTCCTGGTCCCCAAAGTGTCTCAGCAGGTGTATGAGTGTTGGTGAGACGTGGATGGTGCTGATAAATAAGCCACGCTTGAGCGCAACCATTGGCTAGCGTAGCCATAGGCAACTATAGCATTGACTAGAACACCGTGTTCCGACCGGCTCAAGTGACATGATAATGAGCAACGGCGATATTGGCATGGTGAAGACAGTGACACTGAATGGCATGTTGAAGCGGACGAAAACAAGGCGCATTTATAACAGCCCACAAAAAGCGCGGAAGCTAGTGTCACGGCGTTTTATAAAGCCTAGACAATTATACCAAAACAGCAACAGGAAGTAACAGGAAGTAAGAGGAAGTAACAGGAAGTAACAGGAAGGTGGACGGACGTTCACGGGGACGATGTCAGATTTTACAGGTTTTTGCCGTATCACAGCTGAGCTAAAAAGCAATTATTGTCACCTATCTTAACAAGGACGGCCGATGGACAAGTGCTGATATTGAGCTAAAAGAACAGAGAATCCAGCCTCTGGATTCGCCCAGTTGCGTTTTGGCAGGTGATATGCCGTGTTCAAGCCAGAGTCCCTGTCGGCTTAAGCGGTTTCCTTCAGTAATTCAGCCCAGCAGCAGCAGTCAGACTGAGTCCGAACTGAGGAATACCAGACCGTCCTTAAACCTCTGATCATCTGCGTCACCAAACCTCTGAAAATCTGTGTTACCCAGACTTCTTAGCGAGGCCGCCATTTTTCTGGCAGCCAGCGAGACAAGATTTCATAAATGAGGTAGATGTGACTGCGCTCGTTTTTTGTGGGCAACTCCTGTTCGGCATAATTGTCAGTGCTGAGATGAAGCACCTCGTCCAGCCAATCATATTTCATGTTGGTTTGACGCCATTGTGAAAGCCCTGGCTGCGCTTCTTAAGCTTTTCGCTCTATACCTGTTGCTCACAGTCCAAAGCTTATGGCACAAGCAGGGGTGGTAAAATTTTCCGAATTGGTGGATAAGGTCGGCGACAAAAATGGACATATTTACGGGAAGCTTATTGCCACTTTGGCAGAAAATATCGGTAACAGCCACGACGAAATAATACAGCATTCTCTGCAAAAACTAATATGAGGCTCCCATGTACAGATGGAGGCCGCATATTAGTTAACGAAATGCTGCCCCCATGGTAAAACATTTCGTTATACAACACAAAAAAACTTTTTTGTAGACTTTTCACTGTACTCGATGGCACCACGGTAGCTTCCTTAGGTTTCATCCCGACTTGACGACAAAATTATCCTATGATTTTTAGTTGGTCGTTCTCTCCGGTGACAGGTCGGCGACAAATCAGTGTATTTCCTATGACGCGGCCGGTCGGTCGATTCGCTGTTTTTGCCAGCCGACTCTTAGGCTGGCAAAAACAGCGAATGGCCGAATCGAAATCACTGACAGAGATTTCGATATGGGGATTTATCTGGCCGCAAGGGCGCGTTTCACCTGTTGCGATGCGGCTGATATCAGGTGGGCGGCGACTTTCAACGCACTGCGATTTTGCGAGGGGTCTCCCTAAAAGACGGTCACGGCGGCGGTTACAGTTGCGGGCAAAGTCTTACCTGTATGCTAAACTTCTGGTGTGAACCAAATGGGCGTCGTTCAAAAGGAAATAGCTAGTTTGACATTCGAGGATCTTATGAGCGCAAAGTATTCGCACGTTGCGGAGATATTCATGGAAACCCTTGAAAAGGGACTGAGCAGCCGCGGCCATGGTCGTGGCTACGATTGTGGCCGAAGTCTAACTTGCAAACGACTGCATAGAATTTCACGAGAAACCGTAGAATCTCCCCGTCCCCCACCCGCAAGTGTACCACGCAATTTTGTTGGTAGACGTAGACAAGCCGCACCTAGTGGAAAACGAGGAAAATCTAGCGATGAGTAAATGATCGAAATATAGCGTAAGACTCCGGCGCGAATAAGGAATAATGAATATGATTTGCACCTTCTATGCAGGTTCATTTAAGAACGGAATTGCGAAATGTATGACTATGACCATAACGATGACCACGCTGCATATGAGCAATCCTGATTTTATGAAGGGAGGGGAGCTCGGCATGGGCATCATAAGGGGGCATGGCCTCCAGGAGGCCTGCATGTCAGACCTCATTCTCAGTGCAGCCTGCTACCAGTTCAAGCTCTGCCATGTGTTCTGCTGCCCTGGCTATCGAGGTCCTTCGTTGTCGTTTTTTTCGCGATCGAGGAAAGCAAAGTCAACCGTAGATCGAATTTAAACGTGAGGCCCCCGGCAAATGCCTGCGGTGAATGAACACTGCTGCCGTGATTTTGCTATCCCATAGTCTAGGGCAGGTGTGCCTGCTTTCGTAGCAACAGCAGTTATCCTGATATTAGTCGAAGGACGTTGTAAAATGGAACGTTTTGGTTGTGCGCATGATACTGAAAACTATGGGGATGAAAGAGGCTTTCAATGATATACTGATTCCCGATGACGCCACTGGGCATGGACTTCATTACCATTTTATGTAATATGGCATCGCATTACGCTGCTGGCGACAATTTTGCCTCTAGAAGTTCGGCCGGCGACAAAAGTACACTTTTATCACCCCTGGGCGCAAGGTTAGGAGATATTTCGGCTAGGACCCTTATCAACCATAAACCATCCCTGCTGCCCGATCAGCACACACGCTGCCTTTCTGGCTGGTAAGATCATCCCTTTTGAGTTGTTGCCAAAAGAGCTTCCCCGACCACCTGACCCGTCACGCACGGTGCGCTGACAACTAGCCATTGGAGGATAAGGCCTGCACTGGACGGTTGGGTGATGACATCGCATGACACTTCAAAATCGTAAGGTGAAAATCCCCAGTTTAAGGAGAAATCCCCAGTAAGGAGAAAATCCCCAGTTCCGCTGGAATTGCTCTGTTTGGGAGCTGGAATCAGAGTGTTCGCACCAAGCTGTGGAAAGCGGTGGCTCTCATCCCAAAGCACGCTTGCAGATTGGTCCACCGAATTGTTGACATCTCTCGCTCGGGCACGACAAAATACGTTTCACGTTTACCCGCCACCCCCACCCCATTCCACCCTGACGCCAGTAGTCGGTGCACTTACGTTGAACTTCCACGCGACGAAGACGAGAGCAGCCACGATGGCCAAGGCCAGCAGCACCAGGAAGACAGTGAGGGCGATCGAGCCGCCCTTGTTCTCGCACTCAAACTCCTCCGCCTTCAGGGAGGTGACCGGGCGTCCAGCAACTGCCTCCGGCAGCTTACACCTGACAACGTATCGAAGGACTAGTTACACCATAATCCGACCACGGGCGCATTTGTGGCTGGCTAAATCACATGAGTGAAGGCATCACTAGCATCGTCGGCATCGTTTGCCAGTAACTTCACCTACATCAATGACAACGCCGAGTAGATGGTAAGCAGGCAATCTGACCTGGCCGGGTAGTGTGTGTGTGTGGGGGGGGGGGGGGGCTCAGTTCATCACGCCGCGCCCGAGACATTTCTCAGAATTAGTGGCTGATTCATGTGACAAATTTCTTTGTCGCGGTGTGCATAATGTGAGCATTGGAATATAGCGGGTTTGTGCTCAACTTTGACTCTTAGCCGGAGTCAACTCCGGAGTCAGAACCAAACTGGGGAGTCGGAGCGGAGTTGAATTCACTGAAAACATGTGGATGTTGAGTCAGAGCTGAGTCAACTATCCCATCATGGTCAGGGTACAGTTGACCTGATTTCTAACATTTGTGATAGGTATTGTTGAATCAACACAAAAAGACAAATAAACTAAAACGAATGATCATTGATGTATACTAATTTTTCGGTGAGGTCTGACTGCTTAATGTAGATATGTGCTGAGCATTGTGAAAGTTGATCAAAAATAATAACAAATAAGATAAACCGTTGGGATCAATTCCCCAGAGATCAGATCTAAAATTGGTGAAATTTTCTACATTTATCGTCAGAGTCGGTTTTACTTATTTTAAGGAAACCGGAGCCAGGCATGGAGTCGGCTCTAAGTTAAAATTCAGCTTGGAGTGTCTCCTGGTTTTATGTGTGCAGCCAAACCAAGCACTTGAAGGGAATGCTCCAAAGTTAAAGGCATTGGAAAAATCATCGGATTGGATAAAGTGAGCTGACTTATGGGTATTGGTGTACTTATAAGTGGAGAAGGTCGCTCTAGACAACACAACTGATCCATGTGGTTCATATGTTCCGCAATACGTCATTGCGTGATTACGTCACCATGCCTTGCACAACACCAATTTATAGCCAATCGATGGCCGTTATATCTGGAAATCGTGTTCACGAACATTAGATGTGAACGAATCGGCAATTATATTTCGCGTGGTCTTGATCTTCGCATGGCCAATGTAACTGCAGGATTTGAATGGCGTTATTATGGCGTCATGGATGCATAGGTGACCTTGGAAAGGTCTGAACGAAACAGTCCGCATATCTCAGCTGGCATGTAGCTCAGAAACTAGGTAGGTTTAGGTGTTAAGAATGGCGGGCTGTAAACTTCACCGAATGCTTTCCAATGTGACCATTTAAGTTTAAAAACCCATACAAATGTGGAGCACTTCCTTCAGGGTGTGACAGGGTCTAACCAAACAACATTAAGAACAAATCAGTAAGGCATGGTAAAATTAGACAAAACTAATCGCGTCAACGTGCGGCAGCGCTCAGCAGCACAGCTTACTGGAAAAGTGGCTCCTCCTCGAAGAGAAAGTTGCCCTTGGCCACCCAGTCCATCTCACAGTCGCAGGTCCATGGGTTCCTCTCCAGATCGACGTAATCCATGCGCTCCCAGGGCAGGAGGTCGCGACTGATGCGCGTCAGGCTGTTCTCCTTCAGGTCGACGCGCACCAGCCGCGCCAAGTACTCGCCCGAGAGGGTGTCCTTGAATGCCGACTCATCCACCTCGGTCAGCCCGTTGAACTGGCACAGCAGCTCCTCCAGCTCGTCCAGTCCACTGAAAGCGTTCGCTTCCAGGCGGCGCAGTGAGCTCATGGAGCTCAGTATGAGCCGGCGCAGGCTGGGCACCACCGCCAGGCCAGCGCTCGGCACGCTCTCCAGCTTGTTACCGCTCATGTCGAGCGTGCGCAGGCTGGTGGCCTCGGACAGCGTCTCGGCCGGCACGGCCGTCAGGTGATTATGCGGCAGCAGCAGCGTCACCAGCCGCTGGTTGACGGCGAGCAGGCCGGCCGGCAGCGCGGACAGGTCGGTGCTGTCCAGGTCGAGTACCTGCAGATGCGGCAGGAAGATGAATAGGCCTGCGTCGAGCGTCACTAGTGGGTTGTAGTGCAGGCTCAGCTCACGTATGGCCGTGCCGGCGAACAGCTCGGGGTCCAGTGTGCTCAGCTTGTTAAAGCCGAGATCGAGCCGGACGAGATGCTTCAGTCCCTGCAGGGCGGACGGGTCGATCTCCCGCAGCAGGTTCTTGTCCAGCAGCAGCGTCTCTAGAGCGGGCAGTCCGGAGAACGCCCGTGGCGCCAGCACTTCGATTCGATTTTTGGAAAGGCGCGCCGTCTTCACCGAGGGGTTCTGCTGGAACTGACCCTCCTTGACTACCGTCAGCTGATTCCGCTCGAATGACACTGTCGGCGCGCTGGCCGGCAACGTCAGGCCTACGGGCAGGTCAGTGACCTCCAGCCCCGAGCAGTCGACGCCCTGGTACAGGCGGGACGCCTCTTCCGGACAGTCGCACGTGACGCCCAGCGGCGAGGCGTCCAAGCAGAGCAGCGCCGATGAGCCGAACAGAGACTCGTAAATGCCGCTGTGAGCGCCGGCGACCAGCAGCGCGCCGATGACGGCTGCCAGCGGCTTCTGCATCCCAGGCATCTGCCGAGCAGGGCACGCCAATAGTGCGGCGGGCAGATGGCAGCGCTTCCGTCTCCACACAGAAAATATCACAGCTTTTTGCGGTCGTTAACTTGGGTTGAGAATCGAAGTTAGTCCCGAAAACATCCTTTTTGAGGCTGGCACTCACCCCTTGAGAAACCCAGGTAAGGCGCTGCATGGTACCGCGCCCCATCTAGAAAACACGCATTCAGTCTCACCGGCAAGACCACCACCCAGTGCATGGCAGATGAGGCCGTTTCCATGTTAGAAACACAGCAGTTTCATTTGCGGGACAGATGTTTGCAATTCCAGGACAAGATGAAATATGCCTGCCACAGGTGACATACACCATGCCTCGAAAGTACTTCCGAGATGTAAGCCTCCTACTTTGGCACTCACGGTAACATCATACATATACAACAACGTCATCATACACAATTTAGGAATGCAACTAGTTTCAATAAGTGTGCAATGATGTTACGATTGTAAGAGAACATGGAAGAATGTCATCACTCTGAGCAAACGAGCTTTACGACGCATTCTCGGTTTCTGCAACAACTGTCACGTGTTTATCGGTCGCTGCGAGAAAGGCATTCCAACGTCGATGAAAGAATTCCTTGGTCGCTGGTATACTTACGTATACGTATCATATCTTGGTCGTATGATATAGGATAGCGGCCGATGGTAAAAGCCAAATTAGGAGTGATCCGGCCTACAATGAAATGACTGCAGCTTATCATCATGTAAGTACAAACCTACATGCAACATTGAAACGACGGATTAAAGCCTAGGATCGGACTGCGCAAAAATTGCATCACAGTCGAAACGATTGCCATTATCTTAAGGTATCCCCTTCCTGTTAAAGGCTATCATCTTCACGCTATCGAGTTAAGCCAAATCATGTTCGTACTAAATGCTAAACTGATCGGTGCAAAAGTATTTCCTCAAACGCGAGGCCCTCCGCCGCGGACGTAACATCACAGCGAAAAAGCAGGACCACCGTACTCGGGCGCGATGTTTGACCACCGCACTCGGGCGCGATATTTGCCATGAGGCCAAGCCACCTGTCTTTGCAGGCATTAGATACCAGTTTGTTTTTTCGACTAGAAAATGGTGTTTATAAGCGGGCCTGCTACCAGTCAACGTCACCATCCACACTCCTGGACGCCTGGTGACGCCACCCTCCACACTCCTGGACGTCTGGTGACGTCACCCTCCACACTTCTAGGCGCCTGAACACGACAGCAAGCCTCTGATCTCCCCTCAGAAGTCAGCCACATGCTTCAGCAACAACGGAGATGACATCACTCCACGAAGCCATACAATGTGACGCGTATCTTCCGGAAATGTGACGCATTCATCGGATCACTCAGTTAATCCTAGTCCAAATACTAGCGGCTAACGATGATGCGCGGTCGATGGAAGGCGAATGTACTGGCGGCCACACGGATGAAACACTTGACTATCAAAGCTATGATTCAAGTCAGCGCTTCTCACACCAGCCTAGGCAGGGGTGTTAGCTGTAAATCGAGTTACGTTTTCTCCTGTATAGTGCATGCACACGATGATCCATACTAACTCGTATAAAAACCTAGCAGCATTTGCTGCTTATGGTCACGTTACAGGTCTGTGAAGTTGAGAACACTGCTTATCCCGCGCTGTGTGCAGCTTAGATATATTTAAAGAATGTTTTGGCGGCTTGCTTATATGACCTGTACCACACACATCACCTGAACTCTCCGGAGCATGACAAGTCTATGGTTATGGCGTTCAATGAGTGACGGCAAAGTCACAGAAACGTGAGTGGATATGTTTTGTGATAAATTAGCAGCTGCTCAACGACATGTGATGAAATTTAGCTCGAATCTGAACGTTACTGACTAGTCAAATCTCAAACAGTGATGTTTAGAAAGCCAGCTCTGCGTTAGTTTGAAGACTTGAGTTTTGAGAACACCAATCAACAGTGCAGCATTGTGGAAGTTTCCATAGGTGCTTCCCTCCCATTTTCGGGTGTTCTCTACCACATGAACGCGCTCATGAGACATGTCAGATGTGAGGAATTCAGTGTACAATTGAGCACAACTGGCTACGTAGTCGCAGTCGTGGCGCCCTCAAATTGATCGTGTTGGCTTCGGAACGTCATTAAATTCGGTGTGAAACGAGCAGATAGTTATGGCATGGCACGCAATTTACCTAGAGGCAGACTTCCTCGTTTACACTTTGGTTATCTCCCGCAGGACTTGCACCTTTCTACGTACATCAAGGCAGGAGCAGAGTTCTACGATGCACGCTCTCGCTGCGCTTACCTTGGCGAATGGAGGACACGGCTCGAACGGCGAGAAATGGCGCCGGAACTGCCGTAGCGACACGGCGCTATGGTACGAATGGTGCCGGGCGTCGCGACTTGCTTATCGCTTCACAATCAGAACAAGAAGCAGATAGCGGAACCTGTGGACGTGTGGACTCTGAATCAGCTCGCATACGATAAGCCTCAGCGTAGGGTGAACTCTGAGCAACGAGCCCTGCCCAGCAGGAGGGCATGGCGGGAGGTGGCCGCCACACATGTGTATTGGGGCCCGCGACACAGTAGTATTGGGAGCCGCGACACAGGAGTATTGGGCCCACGACACAGGTGTATTGGGGACTGCGACACAAGCGTATTGGGGGCTGCAACACAGGCGCATTGGAGGCCATCACACAGGTGTATTAGGGGCCGCAACACAGGTGTATGGGGGGCCGCGACACAGGGGTATTAATGACCGTGACACAGGTGTATTAAGGGCCGCGACACATGTCTATTGGGGGCTGCAACACTGGGGGCTGCCTTAACAAGGTGTTGTGCATAGTTGCCATGTTTTTGTGAGTGGTAAGTGACTGTACCGGAGATATGTACTATATTTTTAACACAGGAATACTCTAAGCTGCAGGGCAACAACAATATGAGATACACATAAGTTTTTAGGAAATAGTCATCCCATCCCATTTAAGATGTGAAACCAACATCTCAAACTTTGCTATTAAATATCAATAAACAAGCCTAAATGGATGCCTTTGCTGCAGCTGGAAAGGCAAGCAGCAAAACTGGTTGTGTAGGCCATCTATAAATTATGTTACGTTGGGGGAGGAGAGCCTGTTTTGTGGAGCATACGCACGATTGGCCTTGACAGAGGCTGACCATGACAATCAGAATACATTGTTTAAAGCGATTTGAGGTGTTCTGTTTTGTGTGTTGTCAACTTTGTCTGGTGTCAACAAGCTGACACAAATGAATTAAACCAAAGCAGTTGAAACCAGCCAAAAATAAGCTTCATGTTTTTATCACAACTGCTGCTGTCAAGAAATAGGTGAGGTGAGTTGAGATGATGGTCAATTTATAGGGCTACTCCAAGTTAGGCTAAGTTGGTAACTTGCATAACAAGTGGCAATAGGATTTTGTAAAAAAAATCAGTGCCTCACAAATGCTGCTGAGATGCAAATGGTTTCGACAGGATGAGATGAGGTAAGGTTTCTTTAGGTTAAGCTTAGTTAGATTGTTTTTATGGAACTAAGCATAAGTATTTTGCAAGAAATAGTGACATGATATTCATATTTCATGACCCTATCTCAACAGAAGCCAGATGTATGTCTGTTGTGTCTGACTTGGTGATGTGTTGATGTGCTGAAGTCCAAGGCTAATTTGTTTGAGTGTTTTATGCTTCCTGAATTTATTGTTGTTGTTTGCTCTTGAATGCCTTGGCTTTGTTTTGTGTCAAGAAGTTAACAAAATTGCGGAAGTTAACAAAACATTGGTGTTACACAGTTTTTGACGCTCATCGCATCGGGATGCCGGTAGTGTAGTGGTTGACGCGTCTGCGTTAACCACTGCGCGCCTGGGAAACCAAAGGTACGACGTTCGATTCTCCGTGGTGCCCGCCCTTCCTGCCAGGGTGAGAGGCAGGTGACGCCATATAGCCTCAGTAGCTGAGTGCGTCGTTAAGTCCCAATGACACACGCTCAACACAGCGTTAGGAAATTACCACTATTTTATGTATTCTGTTCCACTTTATTGGCCCAAAATGTTAAAATTAAAAAGTTTTGTCATGTTTATGATATCATGTCAGTGACAACTTGGAATCTATGCCTTTGTTTGCTGGAACAGCTCTCAATGACCCATAAGTTTCAACTTTTGTTAACTGAATTTTCCACTCCCGTACGGGATTTTGCGATGGAATTTTTCGCTCCCACCCTGGTTCAAAAGCTATTTTAGCTCACTGTGACGTGGGAGTGATGCCAGCAAACCGAACGAAACAATACCATTTCGTGTGCTGCAGAGGTGTGCAAAGGCAATTTGCTACTTCATTATGATCTTACCAACATTTTGAGCCTATTGGGGTATTACAGCATGTAATTGATATATTGCAGGCCATTATATTAGCAATTCATCTTGGCGGTAGGGGCAGGTACGTGCAGCTCATCAATGTACATGTTAGGTACAAGCTCGCATGATACGGCTCTGCAAGCCTGTCTTTCCCTTAACAATTTAAAAAAAAATAATGCTGCATTATGGATGCCCGTACTACTTTTTTTTTAGGAAATGTGTTTGCATGCAAGCATCGCTCGTGGGTTTTCAATGTCCTAGCGCTGCAACTTGTGTGGGATGCTGGGTGCTGGGAAAGGGGAAAAAGTATTGATGCCGATTCCTTGGATTTTACTCAACAATAGTTTTATCATGAGCCTTGTGTGCACTGGCAGCTTAATTACTTACTTGCATTTCGCCCATCTAACCATGACTTCATGTACTTGTCATGTCTCCAGCCTTGAGCAAGGCCATCAGGTTTGCAGTGCCATTGTAATATTTTCTTGTTATACACGTGTTATTGCCTGTGTGAACAATACTTTTCAGTGAAGCAGCCTGATGGCTGCAGCATGTTGCGTGGCGGTGGAAGCAGAAGACGTGTTTGCGTCTTTGTCACCCACATTTTGTGGGCTCCCAAAACAGGCTGAGCGAGTGATGCCAATTATTCGTTGTGTGCTTTGCTGAAAGCGATGTGTATATTGCATCATGTGTTTTTTGCCAGTCATATGCCAGATGCGGAGTTCATACAAGAATACACGCCTGAGCTATCTTCTTATGGTGCAATTTATTATGAAGGCAGCAGACATTGCAGCACAAAAACCGTAGTATTGTTCATTATGGCATGTCTCAATACAGCACTGAGGTAGTGCCACATTGACACTGTTGAAGGCATACCATGCCATGCCACACGCTGTTACACAATATACCACATTGGTTGACTGCTCTACATCAAGCCTATGAGATAACAGTAAATAATAAATGACTGGTAACAACTGATTTAACACTGTCAAAGGACTATCACCAGCGAGAATTCTGTTGCACCGGAATGTTTGTAGTAAGGCTAGCTAGTGATTGCATACATAACTGAGCAGGAAAAATATTCTTAGTAGCTCAACCTTACCATCTTTACCATAGCAATAGCAGCGCTTTTGGCAGTCAATTCATAGCAATGGTACGGATTTATTATTAACTTTTGCATGTGAATGCATTTCTAATTACAAATAATAAAGAAAATAACTACTATGCACATCAGAAG
The DNA here is from genome assembly GCF_011947565.3 of Pollicipes pollicipes. Classification (NCBI taxonomy): domain Eukaryota; kingdom Metazoa; phylum Arthropoda; class Thecostraca; order Pollicipedomorpha; family Pollicipedidae; genus Pollicipes; species Pollicipes pollicipes. Next base: position 17,739,290 of record NW_023596921.1, read on the forward strand.
ATATCAATATTAGGACCATGGCACTGCAGCCAGGGATAGGTCGGCAGTGCAGTATTGACATCCGCAACAGTCCTAGGCACGTTTCAGTAAGATTCATGACGCTATAGCACAGCTTTCACAGTATATCGTGCTTTGATATTAATGATCTGCCTACAAAAGCTGGCGATCGCTACGTTGCATATGTCAAACAATCCACCAAAGCTTTTCCTACGATCAGTACCACGACAAAAAATCAACAAACAAGTCATTCACTTATCCGCCGCCCGCCACAGCACCCGCGACAAGAATGGCCGGCTGGCCTCATCTTTCATGAGTTTCGGGGTACTCTTAAGGTTTGGCTGTCATGTAATGTTGTCGTCACAAAACGATTTCATGATGCCATCACACAATGACGTAATAGGGGTCATTTTTACTGCCTTTGAAATTTTGCCTCTTAGGGTCGTTTTTGAACCTTGAGCTTTTCCCATCATATCTTGAAATGTGGAACATTCCTTTTGACCAATGAGGGGTCAAAAAGCTTCTTTCCAATTCCATCACTGCCATGCGATGACCCACGTTAAATGTATAGCACCCTTAATGTAGTAGCCAGCTCCACCACATCGCATTGGTACCTTGTGCGCCACCATTGTGCTTTGGCGTAATTCTGTTTGACTCCTCTGTGCACTTAAAATACAGATGCCAACTGTGAAACGACGTGTGTGTGATTTGGAACTCAGAAGGCTTGAATGAACTGATAGCAGGACATGGCATCAGAATAGGCACTCGCCACGTCTCGCTGTTGCTCTGAAGCGGGGGCGTAGACCACGGGCATAGGAACAAGGGGGGAGGGGGGGGGCAGGGGGGCCATGGCCCCCCACTTTTCAAGGTGGGGGGTGCAGCAATGTTAACTGTCCCCCCCCCCCCACACCCACTTTTCAGATTAAATTTGCATTTGTCTTAATTTTGCACTTAGTTAAACATGCATACCGACTTACCTAGTTCACCAGCCATCTTCCTTAAGATGTGCCAATTTTTTTCGTTTGCTCGTTGGCCGTCACTTAGTGTTACAGCCGCAAGGCCGACGCCGCACGGTATGGAGACTGCAACGCCGGGCGTCGAGGCTGTTATTGCTATGACTTGCGAGCACGCATGTTCAGCAACATATTACGTAGTTTTCTGATTAGTAATCAGCTTTGACAGGATCTTGAGCATTTTGAGACGGGCATGGGTTAGCCATGTTAATAAAATTAGAAACCCTATTTCATCTACAATCTACAGTCAGGGAGAACTCAATATCCCTGAAGAGCGCAGAAAAACACGGAACTAGAGTATATGTGACAACATCGGACTACCTGCGGTGATCAGGGATGTTGTTGCGTCAGTGAGGGTTCCTGTACTGATCTGAGGCTAACTGCGCGGTTCAGAAGGCTTCCCGTGTCAGGGATGGGAATAATGTGATACGATTAATCTTTATAATGGCCTCCGGATCGACCAGGAGATCCCGCCCCGTGCCACCAGAATGATAACCAGAAGACACATCGCGATGGGACGGAATGGCCCTTCAGCCCTTAACCGGAAACGGCAATGTACACCTGGTGTTCTAATACGCCTTGCCCGGAAGAAAATAAGGGGTCTCACTATTGTTCAGTGGAGTGGGGCTCTCATTATTGTTGAATACCGCAGGTCGAAATGAATTAAAAAACGAGCAAGGTCATGCCATGTTTGCCTGAGAACGTTCATTTTTTCAGAATGTCTTACGGAAACAAATTACATCAAAAGGCTTGAACATGCCCGCCCGCAAACTCGAGAGCAAGGACAAGGATGGTCTGGGTTGCAACTTCCGTAAAACCGAAAAGCTCCGGCCACTACAAGCGCCACCAGGTGGCGGATGCATTGCTAATCTGTCTTCTGGACAGATAAATAGCTGCGAAAAAACGAAAAACAGAGATTTTACTTTCACTCTTCCAGTTCAACCATCAGATTCCAGCCCCACTTCGCGGTGCTTTAAGGGGCAATCCGTTCTTTTCATCAGTCTAAAAATTCCACATGTGAAATATGCGCTCAGACTGCCTTTTAAATACGAGATCTGATATAATGGAACGTCCAAGGATACTTTTTCAGAAACGTCGTCATTTTCGTCCGCCGGTGGGCCACGGCTAAATATTGGCTGCTGGACTAACCTCCGCAGACAGTGGAGACTGCAACGCCTGGTGTCGAGGTTTTGTTGCTAAGATTTATGAGTGCGCATGTTAAAATCACGTTACATAAATTGTATTACTAATCGATTCTGACTGAATGGTGAACATTTTCAGACAAACATGGCTTGGCTATGTTAATACACATTGTTAACCACTCGACCTGCAATCAAATTTTCATCTTCAAATTTGGATCAAACATATCTATCTATAATCTAACTTCGCGATGCCCTCATTTTCTGCAGAGCCCAGAAAAAATTGACAAACCCTCTAACTTCTATCGCTTTACAAAGAGTCAAGCAAACATTGTAAATTAAGAGCGCTGGTGATATCTTACATGCAGTCGCTCAACGCCTGATTTCTGCAGTTTATTGACCTCAAAATGCAAACAGAGTCGAGCTCACGGTAGCTCCTGGTTTCTGCTCTCGTTACAAGACAAATACAACAATGAAAGGAAGAAAACCGTGTCATTTGTTAACGAGTCAGCTATATCCGGGGATTCTGGGGGAATCACCATAAGACGGGCTTTTTGTCAACCTTGTGTTCTTCCTTAACAAGGCTCTGGCTACGCTCGTGCCTACGCACAAAGCCAATCAAGTCGTATGCGCTGCATGATGGTCACTGAAGTGCCCGTTGAGCCAATTCATTCCTAAGGCAGACAGCTTCCCGAAGGCTATTTTTCTGCGATGGTGGGGTGTGAGGGAAGATAATTCGGAAAAAGATGCTGTTGCAGGTGTCCAACACGTGTTTCATGCACCATGTAGTAGTAACGCTGGGCCAAAAGTATGCAAAAAAGCAGCCATACGATCGGTTCGCAGTCAGTCATGCGGGAGACATCCAAGCCAGTACAATGACCGCCGACGGCGGACAGGAGCAGGACCCAGATAAGGAACATATGACAGATTGGCCGTATTATGTGGCTTGATTCTTAAAAGAGAATCTCTAGTTTTATGACTTTTGTTACCCTGTTTCTAGCAGTTTCAAGCTTACGAATTTGTTTCCGCCTAAAACGCGGGGACAAGTCTTATCTGTTGAAAAGCAGCCAGGGAGATGAAGGTGCGTGAAAAATCTGTCGCACTGTGAGCCATCGATCCACTTTCAAAATTCTCACGAGCCTTTATCCAGGCCGTATTTTGGCATCTACACTGTGGAGGCAGATGCTTCCTTAATAACCCAAAATTCCTACCCGCTCGTGGAATTTCGCCTTCCCAGGAAGACAATGTTAAAATGGAAGAATAATCTAGGGAAGCCGGTTAGCCTTATTTGTCAAATAACAGATGAGTCGAACAGGCAAGATTGTGCACCAGTGATAAACAGCTCTAGATGCATATCTGGCATAGCGACCATGACATTTGAATAAAGAGCAACAATAACCTCCATCTTTACCCCCCCCCCCCCTCCCCGGTCATCGGGCTCGCTTTTCAGAAAAAGTTCCTGAAGTACACCCTGGGCATGGCCCCCCACTTTTCAAACGTTCCTACGCCTATGGCGTGGACAGAGCTTTAGCAAGGGGAGCACAGGCCTTGACAAAGGGCCCCGATAGTAAATGACGCCCCAAAAACCGCTAGATATGGCCCATTTGCTAATTATGGCATGATTTTCATGTATACTTAGGTATATATATATATATATATATATATATATATATATATATATATATATATATATGTGTGTGTGTGTGTGTGTGTGTGTGCGTGTGTGTGTGTGTGTGTGTGTTATACATGTTTACCTTCCATAACCGAAATATAGGCCAGATGTCACCGAGCTCAATTCTGTCTTGAGCTAATAGTAAATAAACCACAAAGAATAATGCGACAAATGACTGCATGACATAAATCACAGGCGCTCTTTATTTTACAACGGTCTAAATTGCGGATTGCACGAATGTAGATTGCAGATAGAAATGGGTCAACAATTTATATTAAGTTGGCCCAGCCATGTTTGTCTGGATGAATTCATCATTCAGTCAGAACCGATTTGTGGTACAAATTATGTGACGTAGTTTTGAGTTCGGGCCTCCTCGAACACTGGCTCTGACCGGCTTGGGTCCCGTTGACAACACAGGGCCTCTGTTAGACGCTGTGGGCCCCAGGCAATGTAAATCGCTGGCTCCGGCTTTGCCCGTGCTTGGGAAATGAGCCCTTAGGCCCATGCCGCCACGGAGCCGACCGTGCGTTACTGGCGGTGTCTGACCGAAATATAGGCAGTTATCAACTCAGTGGGCCCCGATTAGCGCGCAGGTCCGTCTGGCTGGTGTTGGAGTGTCCGGCCCTTCGGGCCGGAGCCGCTAAACGGGACCTCCGGGCGGTCAAGCCGCCACATTACTGCGTTCTGGGTAGGCGACATTGTGACGTCATCATGGGACTACATCATATGGCACCAACGCTACGGCGGCGTGAAAGCGCTGCTCTTTGTGGACTGACTGAAACATAAATATTTTCATAAACAGGCTTTTCGACACAGCATATTTAATAAAGCATTTTCAGATGGGAAATGACGTTGGTTCGCACCAGAGCCACAAAAATATTGCTGAAGTGCGCTTCCCGCCCGCCTCCAACAGAGGGATGGGGTAGCCCATTCACCAGTGATTTATTCCGAAGAACTCTAGCCGGACGCACCTAGAAACAGTCTGTGTAAAAGGGCTCAACATAAAACGACAATAGCGACATAAGGTGGGGATCAGAAACAGAGAGCCAGACGGCATCGCAGCACTCTGGGACGTGCATTGAGAAGTTGGAATGCACATCCTGCAGCATTAGAAGGGGCGTTGTCGGGTTAGATGCAGGGTTGGTCTGCCCTAATGGGGGTAGTGAGTGGTAAACCCCGGTAGATGTAAATGCAGTAGACGCGAACAGCGCGCACCATTTCAGTTAAAGATAACAGATTTTCCTTTAAAATAGGACGATCTCTGACAAGTTTAGCAACTTCTGCCAAAGTGTCGTGGCCCATATCTCAGCTCGGAAAGTCTTGAAGATATATTATGGCAGTCGGGGTACTCTTTCATGCACATCCTTTCACTTGACCCACCCGACATTATGGGGCCTGCAAGCTAACTTACGCTTAGCAAGATCAAAGCACAGCTACAACAAAGTTTTTGGCACCTACCCTCCTCACATTGCCTTATTTTTACATTTCAGTCGATATATGTATTGCAGTACGAAGATAAATGAGCAACCATTGCTCATTTACAAATGTCATATTAACATAATATATCATAATTATTTATTTGCATGTGAATGTTTGTTTTACCAAAAGGCATTGTACATTGATATTTATGCGCGTTGACTTTTATGAATATGGTCCGGGTAATGGAACTAGAAAACGTGGTTGAATAGGATTTACTTTTGGAGACAGATGCTTGTCTTTAGAAGATTTGAAACGCAAAATGTACGATCTATGTTCATATATTACTAAAATCAAAATGTAGAAAAGGATTTCCACACAGTTCATTTCCGAAATATCCGTATTTAACATGGCACGAGTATCTACCAACCTTTTCGTAGTATCAACCAAAAACCGTACAGCGGGTTGGAAATCCCCAGTCCCATGGTGACGTCACATCTCGTGGCTTCTCACTCTAGTAGCCTTGCGGGCGGTCTTTCGGTCCTTTGGGCCCTTAGTCGAAGGTTCGCAGGGGTCCGAAGAGCCCCCCTGAACCTACGATGATGGATGAATTTTATTTACGTCGTAGATGAAGGCATTCGCTCTCAGACCACGGCAGCGCTTTGCTTGCCGTGGCCGTGGCGCTTTGCTTTGCTTTCGTGCAGGTCTGCGTTGGTGACTGTCTTGTGATCGGTTCATTCAAGCTTCCTTAGTTTCGGATCACACACACGGCGTTTCACAGTTGGCGTCTGTATTTGAACCGCACAATGGAGTCCGATCGAAAATTGCGACAAGGTACAATGGTGGTGCACAGGGTACAATCGCGATGTTGGGGAACTGGCTACTAAATCGAGAGTGTCATACTATTAACGAGGGATATCCCACTTCATCTTGCCCCCCCCCCCCCCCCCCACCCACCCTTAACAGAGAGTCAGCCCCATGTCATCCCTGTGTATCGTCATAGCTTCACTTTTTCAAGTGCCAAATATGTGGCGCGGAAGAGACAAAATAATGTCACCAACTTTGATTAGCGTCGCTGCGTGACTGCGTTAAATTGTAAGCTAACTACATGCTGGTTTTGGTATCTTGCGCCAGACCGACCAGGCCTACTAAATGGCTAGAAGCAGTCTTCGAGCAGTCGAGTCAGCAGTGCGGTTTGTCGGCGTGCGCGGGAGTGTGTCGTTTGTAATTAGTGGCAAATACTTTGTTGTTGCGTTGCTTTCGTTGGATGTGTTGCGTGATAGCATGTTCTCTGTATGCCACAGATATACCCCACTAGCTACGGATTTGTGTTCTTATATCGTGTCACGGCGAATACGATGGTGACAGTGCCAGTCGGAGGCGCCAATCCGGCCGCATGGTTTCCTTTTAACGGAGCATTTATGGTCTGGTTGGGGCCAGTGTTACTCAGATTTTATGTCTTGAGGACCTCTTTCAGTTTCTTAATTGAAGTTTCTGTCTTTTCTATGTAGCTATACCGGACGAGTACCTTTTCATGGTTTCAGAAACATTGAGACTTTCATGGTGCACGAGAGACATTGTGATTGTGAGAGAGATACCTTCCTACCTGGTTCCTGGATAGTAACTCACATCTAATTGTGTAATCACCTGTTACTTTGTCTGTTATAAACCGTTCATTTCATGCCGTGTCTAAATTTTGGTGTTGTTTTCCATTTGTTCTTCTAAACGTGAGGGCTATGTTTATCACTGTGCTAAAATTGCAACACCAGCGCTAAAGATTATTCATTTTGCTGACAAGTTTTAGCCAGTGCACCAAAATCTTGGCCCCATGTTTTTGCCAATATTTTCTGGCTATCGCCTGTGTGTAAATAGTTTGTTGCGGGGTACCTTTGGTTTATAGCATGATGCATAACTACATGAGAGCAACTTAGTGACTGGAAAGTGGATGCGTTTTCTGTACTTATTAGCATGACCGTGACGGAAGAGAACTGTCATTGTAAAGTGAAATGTAGTCCACTGAGTACTGAATACTCCTAGAATCAGAAACTGATCTAGGTGACGTAAAGAAAGCTTTGTTAGTATGAAATTAGTACTGTGTTTCATTGCTCCACTGCCAGCTACCAACAGTGGCCTTGGTGAGCTACCTCCGAGAAGGGCATTTACTGGAGGGAAACAAGGTTGTGCTCCTTGTTTTGCAGGCTGTTTTTCACCTGTTCCAGAACAGAAAATTCATGTCATCTGCTCCAACTTTTTGAAAACAAGTGTCTTAAGGTCCAGAAAATCACCCCAAATTTTGGCCTCGTTCGTTACCATCCATTCGTGATTTTGAGGATGGATGGAACAACAACCCGAACGCTAGGCAGTTCGTCGCTATATTCAGGCACGTGGACATTAGGAATCGCTATAATCGCAGGCATCGCTATATTCAGGCACGTCAGGCATTAGGAAAATCGCGGGGCTGTATCCAACTCCATCCATCGCTGTGGATTGCAGTCCAGTAAGCGGGGGTGCTGATGGCACGTATGACACCGACAGCACTGCGGCGCCCGACACACTGGGCGATCATGACTACCGACCGCGCCTGTCGTTTGTGCTCGCCGATGCCGTTTGCTATAACACCGTATTCGTCGTCCGAAGGCCACTGTACAGAGCAGGGTGCGCGACCTGCTAAGAAGCGCCGGCGAGCCGTCGGGAGTCGGGTGCCCCCACGTTCCGCATTATGACGCCGTCTGTGACTGAAGAATCATGGTGGGCTGATAAATCCTTCCGCAGGAGTCGTCAAGAGGTCGTCCTGAGTGCTGAGGCGGAGCTCCGCTGCTACATTGTGCAGTTGGACGCGGGTGCCATACAGTGCCCTGGCGGTTGCTGGAGAGTGCAGGGGTGTACAGTATCGGCACCGATGACGTATGAGATCTTGGCCGTCACCTCCTGGAAACTCAGCACGGTTTGGAAAACCACCACACGGAGCTGATCAGGATGCTGGTGGTCCCCTCCGAACAGTGTGTCTTCATTACCAGGCAAAGCCACACAACACACGCCTGCAGAGGAATAATATCCGGGGAAAAAATTATTAAAGTATTGCTGTTCATGCAATATTAGGCCAGCTGTAGACGCCGCTATTCGGTATTATTTTGTCCGGTGGCGTATCTACCAGAAACCCTTTCTTACAATTGTCACACCTCTCCGATCGTTGGGTTCATCCTGCTTACTTCCTGTTCTCTGTGTAGGCTTTTGTGATGTGTGATAGCTTTTTGTGTGACGTTTTATCAATGTTTTTGTACCAGTTAGCCGTATAGTTGTTGGCAGTTTAATTAAAGTCTCGCTGCGAGTTTGCAGAAGTGTGAGCAATTCCTTTATATTTTTCCTGGAGGAGTTAATGGCGCCTCGCGACAACCCGGTCGGTGGCTCGCGCGTACCTGGGAGCTTGTCAGGCGTCGTGAAGGGCTCGTGAAAACCACCTTTTGAAAGATGATATATCCGCTGCAGGTACATTATTGCGCAGTTGATGAATATGCTGATTCAAGGAGTGTTGCGGCATCACAAAACATGCAAAACACGGATCTTATGCATTGTATGGTGATTAATGTGTTGTAAAAAGCAAGACGTCTTGACGTTATCAGATAGTTCAAAATGGATTTGCATTATCGGGTGTGTTTATCCCCTTATGACTTATGATCTTCCCGTGTAAATTTCTAGCTGGTCTGAGTGCTAGGAAGTATGCATTCTATTTCCTAGAAGCTGACTAACCAATCCCAGATCTGGCTGGGCGCCTGCTCGTGTGCCCAGTTATATTTGAGCGTGGCAAGCACTTATGCTCTTCATCCTTCTGTGAATGCCCTGTGACTGGTAACGGCAAGTAAAGGCGATAGATCACGCTCCGCACGATGCAGACTCGGCACCGACTCATACGTTGGCGCCACATACACGGCTGCCGACCCGTGGACACCGGCAGCGTCACCGCGGCACTAGGTGTGTCAACGTCCATCCCCCGGCAGAAGCAGATGTCGCGCCCCGGGACCCCACTACGGGAGATGTCGCGCCCCGGGACCCACTACGGGATTTGGCATAACGTCGGGTGAACCCTACGCCACATGTCACGCGAACGTCAGGGAAAACGCCAGTCCCGACGACGCCTGACGAGAGCGCGGCGGAACCGTCCGAGCCAGCGGCGGCCCCGCGGCGATCGCCACCAGCGATGGACCCACACTCCCCAGCACTTTCCGAACGGGTGTCGCCCGCACCATACCGGAGACGGCTGCAGCCGACCACTGCGGGTTTCTAGAGCACCAGGTACATAGGAAGATAGCAATCCCACCATCGCTCGGCGTGAGCACGGCAGCCGTCCCCGCAGGCAGCGGTCGTGGGCGTCGGCGGCGTGGATTTCTCCTCACGGGCAACTCATTGAACAGTGGAACACAAGAACTTGGTGTGTGAGGATCGTTGGCATACGGCCATATCTCGTAAAGCTCGTTAAAATCGGCTGCAGCTTTAATCTATGCTTCTACGATTTTTCAGAGACCTCGTCTCAAGCGTTGCAATGGTCATGCCAGAGCGAGTCTATGTTACTTGGCAATACTAATAAAGTGCCGGCTTTACATTCTAGCAAGAAGACCACTTCACAACGGCGTCCTGTCTGGTCCTGTATAGCTATAAATGCAGTGTATAGCAAACAGCAAACCCTGCTGGTGCTTCCATTAGCTGTTGACGAATGACATGGCAGGCTTTAGTCCATTTGCAGTGACCAACTTTGTTGGTTCCATCCATTACTCGTTGATGAAGTACACGTGTGGATTATCCTCAAAATCTGCATGCATGTCCCACCAACGCTGATTCTACGGTGTATCCATCAACGGTACCACATATGAATTCAAATACAATTGCCACCTATGTTTTTGTTTTTGCAGCATTTTTGTACATTTCCCGGGGCATTACTGCTACCATGTGCAAATGACGAGTATATCTAGACCAGAAGTCGAGACTACCAAAACTCGTAAGGCTTAGTTTGCGATATAACGCAGTGCTGCGCGTCCTTTGCTTTTGATCCGATCACCCCATTGATGTCTTGTCGGGGATTAGCCGTGCGTATTGGATTTATCTGTGATTTGTTTCAAGCTTTTATGTATTATGCACGAAAGTTAAAGAAGTGTGTTATGCACGATGCTGTTTGTGTGTACGGTAGCCATATGTAAACCTGTTGGTAATGGCGGAGGCGTATTCTTTTCTCTTTTCATAATTCTAGTGTAAGGTGGCATTGGGCCGCTAGTTGTAGCGAGTTCCAAGTGCCTTGCCTGCTGTCTTGCTTGTGTGTGTGTTGTGTTTTTATACCTGCATTTGCAAAGATATATACCAACCTGGTGGTGCAAACTAGGCCGTATTATTGTTATCATACTGAAAAGCTTTAAGCTCATAAGAAAAGCACCACGCCGATGTCACCAAATATGACGCTGGTGTTTTTTCAGCAGTAGTTATCTACAGTACAATCACTTCTGGTTGTGACTGCTTTGAATAAATGGATTTGAGAAACAGGTTATGATGTATAGCCCGCTTTGATTTGCACCCCGGACATCTAAATCCAAATCGGCAAGATATTGATCAGCCCCGGCATTGTATTAATGTTAAGAAGTGGCGTTCAATTTGAAGCCGGTGTTTTTGACAATTCTGTTGTATGGTGGTCATGATGATATGGTGGTGGTCATAATATAGCTCATGTCAGAAGAGCGGGGGCAGGTGTACAAATTGACGCTCCTAATTAATGATTAAGCTATGGATGTCGTGCGACTGACATGGGTGCCTATAAGCTTGTGCGCTCAGCATGAAAATGGTGCCAAACTTTTGTTTACTTGTTTTGTTTTCAGTTCCATGCAGCATAAAAGCAACAAGAAAATATCATTTTGTATTGTTTGATAACATTTTGAGGCATGAAGTGTCAGCACAACATGCCAGCCAGCAAACCTTGCGATGCTGCAAATATTCATTGATAGGGATGGGTTGCAATCCCATCTGATTACATATTATGGTTGTTGGGAACTGGATCCCACGTCACATCAACTTGTCATCTGAACATTATCTTCCTTAGGTATGCAAGTGTACATAAGCAACATTATGTGATGAAGGAGGAATCATTTCCACGAAAGTGATCGGAAGTGCAATTTTGCAGCTGTTCCATTACATGCATTGAAGTCCAGGCATAATAGCCTGCTGTATGAGTCCAGTTATATCAACGGTATCATAAAGGCTAGTTTTTCGCTTGAAAGTTGATGAGAACTATAGCACCCGACTTTTCTGTTTCGATCTGACAACGACTGTGATGACATCGTCATAGACAGGTGCCTGGGGAGGAAACATGGAAAGAGGGATGCCTGCAGTCCCTACAATGGGAAGAATTGTCAGAGGACTTTGTTGCTCTGCGGAGATGAGCAAGCATCTGTGCCACAAGCCGTCAATAGTGCGAACTGTGCGTCCTGTTCAGAAAAGGGACGCTGTATCCTGGTCTTTTACTTATGCCGCATTGTTGATGTTTAGAATAAGGACATTGTGTGGCTAGTAGCCATGCCAAGAGTACCCACTGGCTACTCTTGGCATGGATGAAATGCTAGTGTTTTATTCATGCATTGATAAAGGTGGTCTGGGAACTGGATATGATCTGGTTGTCATGGAAAAGTTTACTTTCCTCTAATGCCGGCTAATTAAAAATTTTACCCGTTCGAAAATTACGAAATCTGCATTTCAAACAAGTCATGACCAGAGTCGTAGATATTTACCCAGAAAGTGCGAGCGTGGCCATCTCTTCCCTTGATCCGTCTTCAGCAGGACTTGGCCGCCGTCTCTAAGAGGTGAAAGGTCACGCACTCCGTGACGCCGGTCGTAAGCAGACTTCTGCAGCTGCTTTGAGCAGCAGTCGCGTTGCTTGAGTTTGGCGTGACTGACCACTCGTGGCTGTAGCTGTGTTTCCAGCGCGGGCGGTCGCATTTGAAGCTTTCGGGATATCAGAGTCTCAGCAGGGCTGACCCGGTTGTGGAGCGTGATGTGGTGCGATCACGAGATCGTTCAGCCCCAGGAGCTTCTTGGCCGTTTAGTCGGCACGTTTGGCCAGGCTGTTGGTCTGATGAAGCGTGAGCCCCACTGTGCCGCGAACTCACGGAGCGTCTTTGAGGCGAGCTGTGGCCATTGTCTGAGTGGATGTCGTCCGGGAAACCGTGTACTATGAAGACTTCTTTCACTTTTCGGCAGACTGCTACTGTGGTTGTCGCAATCAGACTTCTGACTTCAATCCGCCTGCTGTAGTAGTCCACCAGGACCCGGTACTGGTGGCCGTCGTACTCAAACAGCTCCGTCGCGAGCTTTCACCTCGGTCGAGATGACAGCTCGGACGGCTTCATCGGCTCCTACCGTCGAGACAGGCGGCGATGGCAGCGCCATTCGCAGGCTAGGACCATGTTTTTTCACGTCCTGGCTGATGTTCAGCCACCAGACTGAGAACTTCGCTCGTTCCCTGCACGACGACAGACCTTGGTGACTGGCGTGCAGGCATTGGAGAACGTCTCGTCGCTGGGCTTTTGAGACCACGATTCGGTCCTGGAACGTGATGAGGCCGTCACGGATTGACAGGTCACTCCAGACTGAAAAGTACAGAACAAATCTCGGCGGCAACGCCGTCGCGTGATGTGGTCAGCCATCGGTGGTGAACTCCGAGACGACTTGTGGCTCTTCGTCTCCTTCGGTTGTTGTCTCGAAATCCTGCAGCTTGGAGTCGGATGCTGGCCGAGACGTTTGGACAGCGTGCACGTATGCCGCTGCTTCGCTTGCCAAGGCGTGGCTGCGAATAGGGTCGTTATCAATCAGCGGGCTGCGGGATAGCGTGTCGGGAACCATCAGGCTCTCGCCTGGGACGTGATGAACCAGGAAGTTGAACCTCAACATCCGCAGAAGGAGTGGCTGGTAGCGCAGTGGAGCTTGATATAGCAGTTTGGTGCTACGCAGAGAAACCAGGGGCTTGTGGTCTGTCAGCAGTGTGAAGCTGGGCAGACTCGCCAGGTACCTCGCGAACTTCTCAAATGCTCATACTGCAGCGAAACACTTCTTTTTAATTTGGGCGTACCTCTGTTCGGCCTCGGTGAGAGTTCTCGAGCAGAATTCCGCCAGCTTCAGGACGCCTGTCTGCTCTTGCTGGAACACTGCCCCCAGGCAGTAGGAGCTTGCATCGGCGGCGACCACGGTCAGCAGAGAAGGGTCGTAGAACTGGGGGCTAGGAGACTTTCCCAGGAGCTCCCTGCAAGCTGCGAATGCTTCAGCCTACTGGGGTCCCCACTCACAGGCTGTATTCGCCGTCAGCAGGTCTGGCATGGGCTTCATTGTTGTGGACAGGTTTGGCATAAACCTGTCCAGGAATGTCACCATGCGCAGGACTCTGCACATCTCTTCCACCGTGATGGGCGCCGGCATGTCCTTCAGAGCCCGGGTCTTCTCTGGATCGGGCATGATGCCGCAGGCTCCAATGACATGTCCGAAGTACACCAGCCCTCGCTTTCTGTGCTGGCACGTCTGGTAGTTGAGTCGCAGGCAAGAACGACTCAGTTTCCAGCACCTTCTTCAGGCGGACGTCATGTTGGGCACGTGTGCGTTCATGGACGAGGATGTCATCCATGATGACTTCAGCACCGTCATGACCCTCAAGCAGCTTCTGCATTTCTCAGAAAAATTTCACTTGCGGAGGTGATGCCGAATGGTACCCTCTGAAAGCAAAACCTGCCAAATGGGGTGATGAAGGTGGTCAGTTCCTGACTTTCCTCCTCCAGAGGCATCTGCCAGAAGCCGCTCTCGGCATCCAGGCTGCTGAATACAGTGGAGCCAGCTGGGTTGGATGCGATGTCATACAGTGTTGAGAGCACCAGGTGCTCCCTCTTCACAACCTGATTCAGGCACTGGAGGTCCACACATATCCTCACTTGGCCTTTGCTCTGCGTCATTGGCACACAGTGATGTGGGCGTTGTCACCGTTTTTGTGACACCTTCTGTCAGCATTCGCCCCAATTCAACTTTAACTTTGTCCAGGAGCGGGAGGAGGACGTTCCGAGCTGTGAACAGGCAGAACGGTTCGGCGTCACCAATCAGCTCCATCTTGGCAGGTGTGGTTTCCATCAGTCCTACACCTTTGGCAGTCGTGACTTCATTCAGTCTGGCTACCAGCGCCATCTGATAGCAGCACTTCAGGCCAGGAGGTTGTTGGCCACTTGGCCCTTCACGACCATCACTTTGAATGGGTGGGTCTGATCTTTATGCAGGGTGGTGGCCTTAAACCCACCAGCAAACTGCAGTTGTCCTACAGGGCTGGTCAGGCGTCCTACAGGGCTGGTCAGGCCAGCGCGCGGCTTGGCCAGTTGGTGGCTCCATCATTGAGCCCCACACATCTTCAGTCATCGTTGACACCTCAGCTCCAGTACCAATTTCGAATGTTATGGAGCTTTTGTTGGTTACACCGGCGTAGGCCTCGCACTCAGTAGAACAGTCTGCACCACCTAAATCCAGCAAGCAAACCATACAACATTTTTATATTACATGCACCAGACATTTATGAATTCCTCTGACGCCTTTATATAGTTTCATGTCCTATATAATGCCGATGAATTACGTTTTTGCCTCGCATCTATCACTCAATGTCCACAAACGGGCGTAGAAATTGGTGATGCGGCTGTGAACTGATTGTAGTGAAGTTCGCTAACACTTCCAGCCGACTGTATGGTGACGCCATAAGACCACAAAATCACTGCCATCCTGGTGATAGTTTGCGCGTCTATGACCGGCAAGTCAGTGGTGGGACCTGGGCGTTTCCCGTCACATGGCGGTCTCTACCAGTCGGAGGGAAAGCGATGACTGAAAGTTATGCATTGTATGAATAGGCTCATGCATCACTTTGCATGATCTCTGAGATAAATATGACATCAGGCCGGATGACAACGGCCGTGACGGATAAGACAAGGCCAGCATATGAACAGGGTCGGACGAGACCCGACGGAAAAGGCCAAACCAGGCGAGACCAGGCGGTCAAGACGAGACTGAGTAAACAGGACGAGACCGAGCAGACCGTATGGATGCAAATAGGATCCGACAAGACCGGGCATAACCAGGCGGGACTAGAAGGGATCCGAGGGCACCATGCATGACTGAAAGGAACTGGACAAGACGGAACATACAGAACGGGACGAGGCGGAACCGGACAGAACGTGATGGTCCCAGATGGAACCGAATTAGATAAGACCAGATGTTACTGGAAAGGACTGGACATAAACGAATGGGACCGGACCAAACTAGACAAGACAAAATGACCGGTCGGGATCAGACAGGATCAAATAGTATCTCAAGTGATGGAAAGGAATCGGGTGGGACAGAGTGGGAACGCACAGGCAGAATCGGACCAGATCAGACCGAACCAGATGTAGCGTCATGAAGGGAGACGGAACCGGGCGAAAACAGGCCAAATAAGGGGAAACCGGGCAGGACGAGACCAGATGAGACCGGACAGACCCGGCAGACACTTGATCAGACCTTGCGAGATCAGACGGGACCAGGCGGGACTTGCCGACGGAAGTCCCTCTGTTCGGCACTGTGGCCTCTTGACCAACACATGGCCTCTCACTTTTCAGGCTCCTCAAACGATGCAAATCGCGTGCCCGGCCTTGTTCTTCTTCGGGAAATGCCCCCTGGGCTGAGACCGACACGGGATTAGCTGCCCGGTGTCAGTCGTCTCTGGCCAAACTAGAGGCACACATTCTCCGAGAAGATTTCAATCGATGCAAGGGTCCATCTGATTGACATTTAAAGTCACGGCCCTATAGACTGGGAGCCTGAATGTGACGTACAGCCAGCTCTTTGGGCAGTTCACCCTTTCCATCCGGCCTTTGATCGCCAGCGTCCGTGGGTATTTCGGGCCTCTCTTTAGACGCCCTCCAACACTGCCCTGGTCAACCCGGGGCCCCTTGTCAACACAGGGCCCCCTGCTACGCACTGTGGACTTCTGGCCAACCCGGCTCATTGGCTCAGAAGTCAAACCAGTGTGAACCACGGGCCCCGGTCCTGTGCTTGCTGAGCAAATTGGTCCTCAGGCCCAGACCGACACCGGCCCGACTGATCAGCACTGATGCTGCCTGACCGACACAGGGTATCCCATCGACTCATGGGGGGGGGGGGGGGGGGGGGGCAGTGGACAGAAAGGGCCCTCTGGCCGGCATTTGAGTCTGACAATGCGGGTCGGGTCGGGAGGAGGCACACATGCCTCTCTGCCCTCCTTGCCTGCATCGCTGCTCATACAACACCGTGGGAGCCTCCGAGTAAATGAAAAGAAATCGATGGCGACGTGGAAGACTCCTTACTGATCGGATTAACACGGAAAGTGATATAAAGGGCTTCTAACAAGACCGGTCTCTGGACAGCACAATGAGCTTTGCAATTTCGATTGCCTCTCTCTCTTAATCAGCAAATACTTATTTTTGTCTGCTCATGGTCCTTTCACCTTGGCTTGCGACTGTTATCGGTTGCCTGAACGCCCAAAGATGTCAACTTTGTTATGTTTCGTGCAAAAATTGTCTTTGCTCTGCCGGCTATGACCCCTTGGAGCCTCAAGAAAACCCACGATGTCGTGGCCTCTCTGGATCTTCCACTTGACACATGCAGTCCCGTGCGACATTGTCAACAGTTGGCAGCGATCCTGTAGCCTTGTGGCGTCACCGTACAATCAGCTGGGAGTATCAGCGAACTTCACTACAATTAGCTGGCAGCTGCACCGCCAATCCTACGCTCGGTCGTGGAAACTGTATCGAGTGACAGACATGGGGGAAAACGTGCTTAATTGACCTTTTTCTAGGTCGTAGAGTCATATGAAGGTGTGAGAGAAATTCGCAAATGTCTGGTGCATGTACTGATAATTTTCTTGTATGGTTTGCTTTCTAGACTTAGCTGATGCAGACCGCTTCACTGAGTGCGAGGCCTGCGCCAGTGTTACCCTTTTGTTGATGGTCAGAGAAACGAGTCAGGACTTTTCATCACTTGTATAGGACTTAACTGCTCCCAAGAAGTATCTTGATGTTTGTCCACTCGCTTGGGTTTCAGCTCTATCTTCAGTCACTACCTCTTGCACTGTGCAGCTGCGGCACACTGATGAGAAGCGGCCTGGTCGTCCACACTTCTAACACATGTTCCCATTAGCTGGGTACTGCCCTCCAGTGTGGGTGGTGAAGCCACAGCGCCAGGGCTGGATCAGCCAAATTCAACTCGGGGGCTTTTTGAAGGAAAATATCGCAATTGGCTCAAGGCAAAACCTGCGCGGACTACGCGGCGCCTGAGTGAAATTATTCTTATACAATGACCTAACTTTCTTGAAACAGGCCAACAGTGAGACGTGGCGACTGCGCATTCTGAAAACATGTCTTGCTGTGAGCTCATCCAAGCCTTCTCCGTTCCGGATCACACACACGCCATCTCGCAGCTGGTGTCTGTATTTGAATCGCACAACGGAGTTCAACGGAATTGTGCCAAGGTACAATGGCAGCGCACAAGGTACAATGACGATGTGGGGAGCTGGCTACTAAATTAAGGATACTCTACATTATAACACGTGACATTATATCATAATTCCGAGAGTGGAAGAAAACTCCTGTTATGATTGAACTATCTCATTAGTTTAGGGCAGGTGCGCCTGCTTGCGTATCAGCAGCACTTATACTAACATCTGTTGAAGGACAGTACATAATTGAGCCTTTCGGCTGCGTGCATGATATTGAAAATTGCAGTGATGAGAGACTTTCGGCGATGGGCGGATTCTTCATGACGCTGCCGGGCATGGACTTAATGCTTCACATTTAAGCTAGCATTTTGCTAAATAATATCGCATTACGATACTGGCGACAATTTTTCCCTCAGAAATTTGGGCGGCGACAAAAAGTACACTCACCACCCCTGATGTGCGTAGCCATAGTAATCATAGATGGAAGCCTCGCGGACTGCATCAGCTTAAGCTGTCTTAAGCACCGAAAAATTATATTTGTGCCCAATTTACCACTATGTGTTTAGGTAATTTGTTGTGTATATATTCATCTATTCGCAAGAACACAGTTTCTAATGTTCACAATATATGTGGTGGTCACAAAACATTTATACGCGGGTTCTCGACACACCAAAACTGCGTCGATGAAACATACGCATTTCAGTGAAAATTAATGTAGCGCATGATTCATTCTGATCAATGCGTGTGTTGACTAAACACATAATATCAACAACGTGGTCTCCAGTCTTTCCCCAAATATGCTTAGGCAGATGCGCTCATGTTGAGAGTCCCTTTTCCGCACTTTTTTTTCAGTAAACGCGAATTGCGAGCCAGCTGCACATCTCGGGACCACTGCTTTAAGCTGTTATTCTTCTGAAGAGAAGGCGACCCTCACCCGATTCTCATATCAATATCGTGGCAACGCAGGCTGATTGTAACAGCGTTGCCATTTGAGCTGTCTCGCGTTTCCACGGACGAGAGAGAGAGAGAGAGAGAGAGAGAGAGAGAGAGAGAGAGAGAGAGAGAGAGAGAGAGAGAGAGAGAGAGAGAGAGAGAGAGAGAGAGAGAGAGAGGAGAGAGAGAGAGAGAGATCCCGCATCCATGTAATAAGTTTGATGAAAATCGCAAGGATCTGTGCCCGAAGGTAGAGATGAAGATGGATGCGAACATGAATCTCTCGTCACAGCCGCCAATTTTTGCCGACGGCAGCCAGCAACTTAGCGTCCTTGTCAGAGAGGCTTCAAGACGTACTCAGCTGTTGAGATTATATGGCGTCGCCTGCGTACCACTCCAGCAGAAAGAGCGGACACTGCGTGGAATGGGACCCTGTACCTCTGGTTTTCTGTTGTGCACAATCACCCGATGGGCAGCCACCGAGCGATTTGACGATCCACCCGCCTGCCCGAGTGCACGGACTGGGTTATGGCCCACAGTGATTAGTCCACCGCAGTGCCCACATATAATTGCTACGGCCCCGTACTGAGCACCGGGCGGCGCGCGGTCTCCAACATCCAACATGCAACAGCAACATCCATGCTATGCAATGCCATAACTTGTAGTCAAGCTGCGGCGGGCCGTGTCACAGTTCAGGTGCATTGATGACGGCGGAAGCTCCGGGATGAGGCGAAGCGGCGCAAAAGTGATTTTGGCTTGTTTCTTCCCATCCGACGTAATAAGGCTTATGCCAATTTTTCTTCCTCAAGATGGGAAGGCAAGACTGCTCGCGCCAACCCCGCGCGCCCAGCGCCCGTGCGCCGAGCACGTAACTTTGGGCACCTGTCCAATCGGGAACAAAGTAACGGAATCGATCAGCTAGGCGACGTCTAATTGGCGAAAAGCAAGCGTTTCAGAGCAATCCTGCGACATACCGTCACATCATGTCATGGGAAGCAGCTGGCGACGACGAAGACGACACAGATTTGCGCCACTGCGCAGCAGACACATTTCACCTATCTCACAGCCGCTGCACAGAGAGCGGCGCTCCCTCACCGGAACTGTCGTTTGGCGAAGCTGAGCAAATGTACAGACGAGCGGAGAGGGTGCCCGGCAGGCGGCGATCGATGGCCATCGGCCAGCAGCGCCCTCTCCAGCGCGGCCGCCGGCCACTCAAAGCATAACGACAGAACGGCGGCCAGAGCCACGTTCACCACCAGGTCGGCCAGGAACCAAAACACGAACAGCGTGTGCGTGAAGGCGAGCGGCACGCGCGCCTGGGTGGCGAACCACACCTGCAGCTGCATGGAGGTCAAGTATGTGGCGAATGTGAGTCGGCCGAGCGGCACCCAGGCGGGCTGTGAGAGCAGGCTGTTGACCGGGCCGCCGTGGCCCGTGGCGCAGGCGAGCACGACCCAGCCGCAGGCCAGCGCCCATGCTGGCCGGTGCAGCGCCGCGTACGCCACGGCCACGGCCGGCGTCCAGGCCCGGCTCGGATCGCTGTTGTAGGCGTGCATGCCGTACACGACCAGCAGCCCGACGGCCGCAGCCAGCGCCCACAGCAGCAGGTTGAGCGGCGCGCTAAGGCGCGGGCGCAAGCGGTCAGTGCGCGCCCCGTCCAGCAGGAGGCCCAGGCCCAGCCCGATGATGTAGGGCGAGGCGCGCGACCACGGCGCGTTGTACACGAGCAGCGTGAAGTCGTATTGCGTCTGCCGGTCACTGGCGTGCACGTTGAGGTTGAGCAGCGTGGGCGGCAGATGCTTGACGTACGTGATGACGCCGGGAATGATGGCGGATACGACACCCCAGAGCGTCAGCCAGGCGGCGCCGGCACGCCGGTTCCACAAAAACGGCAGAAACTAGTAGCGGTGCCACCACGAACATCTGAAAGTCAAGCCCCATGTACCAGGCCTGGTCGATGCACACCGTCTCGTCGTTGGGGTACAGGTTGTTGATGTAGAGCAGGTTGCGCCACCAGTAGCGCCGGCAGCCGGTGACGCCGAACATTCCGAAATAAAGCGCGGTGAAGGAGCCGCGGCCGATGTGGCGCAGCAGCGTGGCCGTCAGCCACACCACCACCGCGTACAGCGGCGTCAGGCGCAGATACCGGTGCACGTACATGCTGAGCACCTCGCGCACGCCGATCCCGCGGCCGGCACGCTGCGCGTTCATCAGTGAGTAGGAGAACATAGCGCCGCTGAGCAGCAGAAACGTGTCGACAGCGGGGGGCGCGTTCATGATGGCCTGGAACGGCAGAGGCCGAATGACCTCCAGCAGTGCACCCATGTTGCTCAGCGGCAGCAGCAGGAAGCCGACGATGTACGTGTGGCCGAGGATGACCCAGGTCATGGAGATGAAGCGTAGGCCGTGTAGGCAGCCGATGCTGTCCGGAGACGTCTGCACGCTCAGCAGACGTCGCACGTTGCGATACAGCGAGAACGCGCGTACGAATACCGTCCGCCAGCCGGGTGGCAGCGGTGCGCCTCTGTACACGGGCAGCACCCGGGCGCGCTTCGCGTGCGTAGCAGCCACGTCGACAGCCGTGCAGCCGAGCACTACAAGTCCCGTCAACGTCAGGAAGGCGACGGCCGCCCAGTCGCCGCCGTCGAGCACCGGCGCGTCGTCGCGGCCGTGACACTCGCCGACGACGGCGCGCAGCCCGCTGCCGTTCAGCAGCAGGCCCAGCGAGGTGCGCACGTCGTGCGCGCCGCACGACGAGGGCACGCAATAGGCGTAGCGCACGGCGCCCGGCAGGAGGTCGGCCAGCATCGGCAGTGCTGGTGCCAGCTGCAGGCCCGTCCTGCTGGGTGCAGACGTGTTGCTGGCGTCCGGCACAATCGCGGCCGCGCAGAGCCGGCCAGAGAAGCCGCGCGCGGACGACTGCAGGCCACGCGAGGCGTTAAGCGCCGCCTGCACAGCCAGACACTCGTCCCAGGCGCCGAGCAGGTTCAGGTTGCCGAACAGCACGCCGTCCGGCAGCTTTCCTGAGGCGTCGGCCATGCGCAGCGCCCAGCCGGCTGGCGGCCGACTCAGCAGCGCGTGCAGGTAAGCCCGGCTGTCGTTACGGCACAGCTCGCCGGGTACGCCCGACTGGAAGGGCGCGAGCCAGCCCAGCAGCCAATCAAACGACGTCTCGCCGTCGCTCGTCGCCTCGTCGCGCGTGAGCTCATCGGACTCCTCCAACGTGTCGGACTCCTCCAACTCGTAAGTGCGCACTGTGCGCCTGGACCCTGCGGCCGGAGGCGCCTTCCTCGCGCGCGCCCAGTCTGTCACCGCTCCGCTGCCACGCCGGGCGCCGCCGAGCGCCGCAGCCGCGGAGGCGGGCCGCGCGCCGGGCCTCGGCCAGCTGCGGTCTGACCAACGCTCACGCGTCGCGTCCGGCACTCCGCACGTGAGCTTCAGCAGCCTGGCCAGCACGCCGGCCGGCAGCCGGCCCGCCGCGACCGGCACGCACCCGCCGAACGGCGCCAAACGGGCGGCGGGGCGCGGGGCGTCCGCGCCGACCGGCGCCTCGGCTCGCACGGCCAGCACCACCGCCGCCGCCGCCAGCCAAGCGAGCACCGGCGCCGCCATCTCCGCCGCCGGCCACGCCGCACACCGATCTGGCTTGCTGCGCTCTATCGCCGCTATCGGCTGGTGGGGACCGGATCGACCGAGCCTAGCCTATCTGAGGTATCGACTGTCCTGCAGACAAGGGGTGCTTGAGCCGCGCCACCCCGCGATGCCGGGGGCTTGGCTCGCGCAAACACTCTGTGCCAGTCGACTCGACTTGCACAGGGCGTGATTCGTCGCGACAGGAAACGCAAGTGCTCGGTGTCTGCGATTTACATAAAAGGCTCTGCGCTGACGCAGCCATCGGATCGGCAGTGAAGATGATGGTGCTCAGATCCCTGTGCATGATGCCGGCCGGAAAATGCTCTTTGCTGTGGCTACTCCATCCTTGATCAGGTTTACCTTCTCAGTCAGTGGCGCAGTGTAGCATACAGTTGGGATGCCGCCCAGCTACGACGAACTCCAGCCCAAAACTTTGATGACGGAACTGACCAAAGCCTCGTAGCGTTGGTTCCACAGCATCTTCGACCATACCGCGCTCACCCTCTCTTTTTCATCCTCGCTTCCCCCCCCCCCCCCCCCGAACCGCTCCAGTAAAACCGGGACACCCCCCCCCCCACGTTCTGACATTTCAAGCATTCAAATGAATGCGTTTATTCAACTCCGCTCTATTCGTATCATTTATTTCAATGCATCAAAGGTTCACAGCACAGACCCACGTGGTGCTGTTTGTTCGCTCGGATGATTACCCTCGTCGAGGCTTTTGCTTGTGCCCGACGCCTGCTCCGACGCAGGTGTGAGCACCAACGTGACACAGGCCGGGTGCCGAACCTCTCGTGAACTGGGCTGGAATAACACAAAAACAACACGGGAGAGGTGGACAGTGCTGCTCTGCAGCGGCGAGCGCGTCGCAGCAGTGCGGCATTCTCTCAGTCCATCCAGCAGTACGGCCACGGCGAGCCCGGGGCGCCATGGCCCCGCAGCAGTGCGGCACTCTCCTAGTCTATCCAGCGGCACGGCCTCGGCGAGCCCGGGGCCCATTGGCCCATCCGCACAACGCTACGATCCCCGCTCCGATACCGGTACTACCACTGCTAAAGGGCTCGAAGTTTATCCTCTCTGTCGCACCATTCAGGTCAAATGTCTCGTCAAAATGCAGCCTCAGCCATACATGCCAGCTGAAGTGTACAAAGCAGGTAACTTAACGTATCGTACTTATCCCAAATCGCACAAAAGCTGGTAAATTAGGAAGACTGCATACAGCATCGCAGTGATAAGAATCGCGCAAAGAAGGGCAGTGGCCGCCTTGGTAACAAAAACGTCACAGCTCCACCACAGTAAATCATTCCACTCTCTTTAACACGGAGTGCGCCCCCCTCCCCTCCCCCACCAACTCCGTGGTCGCATCACATCAATAAAAACAGGCGCAAGAAATCTGAGCGACGCCCCATCTACTGGTCGGCCTTGAAGGCACTAGTTGACAACGGAGCCGGACGTGTCGCTGCATAGCCGTGACTCCAGAAACTGGTCGCAGATAGCTTCGTTGGGCACGGTGACCACCATCCGTCGTTCACGGGCGTCCTGGATCAGGTGCGACCAGACCTGGTCCGCCTGAAGCAGCGAAGCCGACGTCACAGCGGCAGGCGGTGGTCGGCCGGCCCGCCAGCGGCGCCACAACCGCGGCGCGTGCAGCGGTGTGGCGCCGCTGACGGGCCGCGGCGGGCGGCCGAGCCAGCCCAGCGCGGCGGCTTGGCAGACGCGCGCGCCCCGCGGGAGGCACGGCCGGCGACCCCCACTGCAAGTGCATTCCGCCGAGCTGACCTTCACGGGGGCGCACCCGACACCGCAGCGGCGTGCGCACACAGCGGCCACCTACGGTCGGACCACGTGGCTGCAGTCGCTCCTCGCGTACGCCTCGGACAAGGTCTGAACGCAGCCGCGGCCCCGGCCCAGCGCTCGGCAGTCGGTCAGGAGTCTGGGCAGTCTCAAGTCCGGAGACAGTCTCTGGACTGTCGGTCAGTCTCTGGCCGATTGTCAGCCCACGAGGCGAGCCCAAACCACGGGCAGAATAGTGAGACCACGCGACATGGTCATCATCATCCGCACCAGCTCCGCGCCTCACATCAGGGTCACACAACCACAATCACAGACAACACCAATCACAATCACAGACGCCAACCACAATCACGTCACCAGCGCACGCATCAGCGAGTGGCTCACCTTCAGCGTGCCGAGGTGGCCGCACACGTAGAGGCAGCAGCGGGCGCGCGTCAGCGCCACGTTTAGGCGCCGCCGGTCGTCCACGAAGCCGAGACTGCCGGCTCCATTGGAGCGCACGCACGAGAGCACGACGATGTCGCGCTCCTGGCCCTGGAAGCCGTCCACCGTCTGCACGTCGACGGACAAGGCCCTGCGGCGGCCGACGCCCGTCAAAACGCGACCTCCACCGGGCGCCCTCCCGGCGGGGCCTCCACCTGCTTCGGACGTCATTGTTTAACCGCAGGCCATTTGACACATTGCGTGGTCCGCACAATGTCACGACTGCGCTTGCAAAGACAGATGTGGCAACAAGCCCGCAATGGTGTGGCCACGACTCCAGAGAGCCCTAGGAGCAATGCTAATTCATGGATCTGCAGACAGGAAAACGATTTTATCCGATCATCCACCACAAGAGCTTCACTCCAAATGCAAATTAGTTACAGCTTCAGGTTGATCGCTGAATCAAACGCGCACAAGCAAAAGAAAAACAGACAACACAATTTCCGGCTTAAAACCAGTGTTTTACATTCGCATGCCGTTTTAGGCTGAGAGAGACATTTTGAAGATCAACCAGTGCAACTCACAGCCCTGCCCTTTTTAAGACTTGGAACCCTCTTGTTTGTAAGCTAGACGGCCGCGAACTTGTACAGACTATTTCGCGCCGACTTTTTCAAGGCTGCCCAGGCATACATGACGCCATGGGAGCTTCACGCCCGTGCTGTCGCCCACAAGCCATGTGCTCAAGGTCAATATACACATGCTTCTGGCACCCACGGACTTCAACTTGCTGCCAACCAGTGTTGTTCGTTCAGCGTGAGTTTCAAACGGAAATCACGTTTTGTGGTGCATCACACAGGATATTGGACAATGACACGAGTTACGGCGGAAATAAGACTGGTAATCAAAGAAATCTTTATTGTTCTCCCTTGCGTATCAATAGTTGTGTTCGGGAAACACCGCACCGATTAGCAAGATACCTCACGAGAAGTTGATGTACTGCCATACAAGTGAGTTAGCCCGTCCGCTACGGTGCCAATTTTGCACGGCCAGTTGGGCGACCCCTCAGACGTCATAAAAAGTTCCATGATGTTATCAAATGACGCATACTGAGGAGGACACTCACAAAAAGGGAATATCGTGCATAACATAGGCTTGCAACAACACACCTATATAGTACAAATTTGCTGTCCAATAGTTGCAAGTGAGGTTACTTCGTCATATCTGATCCTTGCCTAAATATCGTCAAATGTGGAGCATTGCCCTTAAGCTTCAACGAGCTAACTTTGTTATTGAACAGTCACTGAGTTGGCTAATTACAGTTCAAGTAGCCTCAAATATCCCCCCCCCCCAATGGCCAGTGCCAGTGCCAGTGCCAGTGCCAGTGCCAGTGCCAGTGCCAGTGCCAGTGCCAGTGCCAGTGCCAGTGCTAGTGTTTGTGCTAGTGCTAGTGCTAATGCTAGTGCCAGTGCCAGTGCCAGTGCCAGTGTCAGTGTCAGTGCCAGTGCCAGTGCTAGTGCCTATACCAGTGCTAGTGCTAGTGCTAATGCTAATGCTAGTGCTAGTGCTAGTGGTAGTGGTAGTGGTAGTGGTAGTGGTAGTGCCAGTGCCAGTGTCAGCACCAGTGCTAGTGCCTGTCCCAGTGCTAGTGCTAATGCTAGTGCTAGCACTAGTGCTAATGCTAATGCTAGTGCTAGTGCTAGTGCTAGTGCTAGTGCTAGTGCTAGTGCTAGTGCCAGTGCCAGCACGTAAAATTCCCTGCCACCCAAAAAGACTTGGATACCGAAAGTCTTGGAAGTCCACGTCAGAAAGCGTTGGACACCCCGATCCATGACAGGATACTTAGAATGCCCCAGGTCCCTGACAGAATGATTAGGACAGCCCCGATCCATGACAGGATACTTAGAATGCCCCAGGTCCCTGACAGAATGATTAGGACAGCCCCGGTCCGTGACAGGATGCCTAGTGCCCCAGGTCCCTGACAGAATGATTAGGACAGCCCCGGTCCGTGACGGCGTGTCTGGGACACCCCAGTCAGAGGCATCATGGCGGGGATGATGCGGGCACGGAAGTGCTCGCAGGTGGAGTGTCGGAAAGCCAACGCCGAGGAGAATATTTGCGGCCGCGTGCGACATTCACCTTTGCTTGAGCTTGTCCAGGAGGAGCTGCCTCTGTTTGCGGTACGGGGTGATGATGCCGATGGAGGGGGCTCTGCTCTTGGCCACGCGCAGCGCGATCTCGCTGAGTTTCACCACCAGAGTCGCCTCTTTCTCATTCGAGAAGCCCCTGTCGCAACAATTGCACCACTCGTTGACATGTTTTCAACATTTCTTGTCGCCACGTTCATCGAGTCTGTGATATCTTCAGCCCAGCAAATTATCCAGTGCTTAATGGTGGAGGCATGGCAACCGCGCCACAGTGCAAAACGGCCCACTTTCGCCTAGCATCGAAGAACATTCACAAATAAAAGTGTCATGCCTACACCTAGCCTTCGCCATGTTAGGTCACACTGAGCGTGACCTCTGGCTCGGTCAGACACACACTCCAGCTGCGATCGGCGGCCCACTCTCGGATCGCCGGACCGCCGGAGCCGCGAGCCGGCCGCCGGCCGCCGTCCGCACCGCCCTCACCCGTTGGCGTGGCTGGTCTCGCGCGCCCCACAGACGTCCAGCACCAGGTAGCTGCGGAGGCGCGGCAGCGGCGCGGCGACCGGCAGCGAGCGCAGTCGGTCGCCGTAGAAGTAGCGGGCCGGCCAGCGGCAGATGTCCGGCTGCATGCGGTACTGGTCCGTGAGCATCACCACAGGGCTCGTCTCCTTCGAGGCCAGGAACAGCTGGTAAAGCCGCTTCAGGAGCGGACGGGCCAAGCCATACTGTTGCGCCGTCTGGGGGCCCAACAAGGCGGCCGGGTCAGCTGGTGGAGGCGGGAACAGCAGCATGGGTGCGCATGCGTGCGTGCGTGCGCACAGCGACACAGCACGGGGTGCCCGGAGAACTGGCGGAACGTAGCGCACAGAGGCCTCGCGGTACGTGGCACTCGAAGGCGTTTCGGCACGTGGTGCACTGACTAACCGCGACACGGGAGCGGGAAGGGACGAACAGCACGGCGACGGAAAGGAGAGGGAGGTAGCGGGTGAGGGCAGCGGACACAGGCCCTGCTCCGCGCTGCACCCTGGGTTACATTCGGCCTGAGTGGGAGCGCGGGCCGCCACCAGGGCTTACTGCCGGGGAGCGGGGAGAGGGCAGCGGGGGAGGAATGGAGGCGGACCACAGCCCGCCAGTGCCCGTGTTTCACAGCCCGGTAAAGGAGCGAGCCTGGCTGACGGTACCTCGGACACGACGGTGGGCGGCAGCTGGGCCGGGTCGCCGACCAGCACCAGCTTCTTGATGCCGTACTCGAGTGGAATGAGCACGTCTGGCTCCGTGCACTGGCCTGCCTCGTCCACGATGCAACAGGTGAACGGTGACGGCCTCCTGTGACCCAGCCGAGGTCAGACGATACATCCGGGTGACGGCGGCTGCAGGCGGCGCGCGCCGTTCGGCCCGGCCGCATCGCGCTCGCTACCGCCGGTTCTACCACCTGACACAACTGACACCGTTTACTGAGAGCCGACGGACGCGTCTATCAACGATACAAGCCTGGCCGACTGCGAGGGGCGTCTGCAGGCCCACAGGTGATGTTCATGCACCGTGAACGAACGGCAGGTGCGGTCGAAAATGTGCTCATGCTTACCATACACCATTAACTGCAGCTGGTACCGAGTTGAAATGCAAATGCAGCTTTTCCATTGAAGGATTCAGTTGGCATGTCGACTGAGCTAGCACACCTCACGACAATACATGTCAGGTGGCCTTTGCCGAGCTTAACACGCGTCCAGGTTTGGGGGTCAGCTTGACCTCTTCCCTGCCTCGAAATTTGCTCCGAATGATTTCCGGACGGCGCGGCGCAGCCGCGCCAAACATAGCATATCAATGAGGCAATTGGATAGCGGATCTTTTGGTCACCTTAATCTTATGAAAGTCACACAAATTAACTGGTCCCAAATGAACACCACTGACCTTCTGTTAACAACAGGCATTTAGGTGCATGGCGGTTGCATGACGAGGTCTGAGGACACTTTGGACACCAATCTAGAGTTTGGCCTTTTTGACATCACCCGAACCCAAGGTCATGAAATACGAACCTCTTATTTTGACACATGCGATTCGAAACGCAGGTCAACCCAACCTGTGAATTTGGTGCCTCTAGCTATCTTAGTTTCCGAGATCTCAGGGGGGGGGGGGCAATTGAGCCCCCACACAAGAGAAGCGCATTCAACGAAGCCTGCTTGTGCGTCCGCGTCGTGCACAATCACGTGGATTTCGCGCGCCGCCACTGATCACCACAGGCCACAGCAGCCAGTGTAAACGCCAGCCGAGGTCGGCGAAGTAAGGCCGAGGCCGAACACCATCGCACTCACGACTGAAAGACGTTGGTCAGGAGCTGCGCTACGGAACTGGCCAGCGTCGTAGCGATGACAGTGGCACCTTTCAGCAGCTGGTCCCGCTGCTTCTCCTTCAGCCGCTGCAGGTCCTGTCCCTCCACCTGGAAGCCGGGGACATGGGGCGAGTAGCTGGGGTCAGCTGGGGTCCGAGCGGCCAGGACGCCACGTGGCATCGGGATATGAGGGTCGGAAGGTGGAGAGAGAGAGAGCGAGAGAGCGAGAGAGCGAGAGAGCGAGAGAGCGAGAGCGAGAGAGAGAGAGAGAGAGAGAGAGAGAGAGAGAGAGAGAGAGAGAGAGAGAGAGAGAGAGAGAGAGAGAGAGAGAGAGAGAGAGAGAGAGAGAGAGAGAGAGAGAGAAGAGAGAGATAGAGAGAGAGAGAGAGAGAGAGAGAGAGAGAGAGAGAGAGAGAGAGAGAGAGAGAGAGAGAGAGAGAGAGAGAGAGAGGAGAGAGGAGAGAGAGAGAGAGAAGAGAGAGAGAGAGAGAGAGAGAGAGAGAGAGAGAGAGAGGAGAGAGAGAGAGAGAGAGAGAGGAGAGAGAGAGAGAGAGAGAGAGAGAGAGAGAGAGAGAGGAGAGAGAGAGAGAGAGAGAGAGGAGAGAAGAGAGAGAGCGAGAGCGAGGAGAGAGAGCATGCCACACGACGGGCGCGGCACAAATGCGCGTGATTGGAGACCAGGTGCGTATACGCATGCAGAATTTCGTTGTGAGGGTGGGGAGTAGGGGGGGGAGGGGGGGAAGGAACACGTGGCTTCCGGTATCATCTCTGAATGCGTTCCTGATGGCGGCTACGCTACCGTCACGGGAGACAAGGGGACACCAGCCAACACAGGCTGGAGCACCCCCGGCTGCATAATCAACCACATCACCCACCTTCCGTAACATCTGAACGGTTCGCGTCCCACCCAAAGCGGCGGGACATGGCGGACGGACTCTGGATGCTCACTAACCGCGGCCGGCTGCTGCAGACCCCTGCGCTGCTCGATCAGGTCCCGCAGCGCGGCGCGCAGCTCGTGCTCGTCACCGTCACCCGGCTTCAGCTTCTGCAGCTTCTCCTCGATCGTGCGGATCCGCATTTTCATCTGTGCCATCTGTGCACAGGCGGGCGGTGCCGGGGGTGCGTCAGCGGCGGGTCACCCCTGGTCTACGAACGCTGCCGACGCGCGGCCATGCAGCGCCCATCAAACACCGCTCAGTTGCCTCACCGAACCCACTGTAGACCTTCTTTTGGAAGTGGTGCAAAACGCGCAGCATTCAACTGACTGAACATGAAGCAGCTGCCCAAACCGCAAAATTCGCCGTTTGCCACACAGATGAGATGTCCCATCCATGACTTCAGCGAGTAGCGCCAACACATCGCCGGCTTCCCTCACACGCATTTTCAAACGAATCGATTCCCCGCCCCTCTCAGCGGCCCAGACCGAGCCGAAAGTTGCCATGCACGTCGCCTCGCTCTTCCGCCTCCGCGCGAGCGGCCCCCACCTCGTGACTACAGCTGGCACTCTGCGGCACCTGCTTCTTCAGCAGCTGCTTGACGTTGGCGTCCACCAGCTCATCCAGGCTGATGCGCGCGACGGCATCGGCGATCTGCGAGCGGCGGCCGAAGCGTACCACGCGGATCTCCGGGACGTTCGCTGCGAGACGCACGACGCGCGTGAGGACGGAGCCGCACCAGCCTGATGAGGCGAAGCCGCGCACGGAATACTCGAGCCGCTCCTCCACCGTCAGACACTACAGCACGCCGAGAACGGCCTCCACAGTCCAAACCGGAGCGACTGGCAGCTGGCAGCACTAGTGCATATCAGCAAACATCGGTGGAGCCGCCGGGACCGGTACGGCGGCACCGCGGCCGGTGCTGCTGGGCCCGGCCGGCCCACACGCAGGCCGGTCAGGTCGCCCCCGCCCCCGCCCCGTCTGTGCGGGCATACGCACGTGAGCCTGGGGTCCGCCGCGTCAGAACGGCACGCTCCTCCAACAGCCGTTTGGCGACCTCATCGACAGCGGCGTTGGAGGGGGCACAGAGGAGCACGCGCCGGTCCTGCTCCGCGCCAGCCGAGAACAGGATCTGCTTCACAAGCGAAACCACCAGCCGCGTCTTGCCGGTGCCTGAGGCCGGGCCGTGAGCACGTCAGGGGCGACGTCGCCCTCCGCTGGGCCAGAGTACGGCCTGGCCACTGCCGCCGCCGGCGGGCGACGGTAATCAGTTGCGCGGCATTTGGCTGCAAGTGCTTATGGTAAGCATGGATACAGCCAACCAAGCCGAATTGTTGCACGCGCCCACATCTGTTTCGGTGCCAATTTATGTGGTCAAAACACAAGAATAGTCCATTCTTCCCAAAAGCTGCTTGGCTTCCGACCCCACGGACCCCAGTGGTGTTCAGTACGACCATGATGGCGAGGCAACGTGCGCGTTATCGAGAGCAGCCTTCGACGCGTCCCCATGCTGCTGCTAATTTATGCGAGATAGGCTGCCATTTAGAGTCAAATTGAAATACTTCATGGCAACTTCACTGTTTATTAGGTCTATCACAATACGTATGTGACATTGCGCTGGAACATGACTGACTGCCCGAGGAACATCACGTGCCAGTGTGTCAAGAAGCACGCAGTGCGGCAGGTATCTTGTCCGTAGTTTCGAACTGCAAAAGCCTCGCGCATGCTATGCGGTGCTGACTGCGCTATCTCCTACAATTTAAGAGCCGCTCGCAACTCGTGCACTGGCGCGTCGTCTGACCGCAGCCGCCCTTCGATCCATCCGGTCTTAAACAGATCCCTCTGGTCTTTAACAGACATCCTACCAGCCGCACACTCCATGGCAAGCGGGCGGTCGGTCGGGCGGGCCGCGGCACCCACCTGGTGGTCCGCGGATCACACTGATGCTGGGCCGGTCGGGTCGGTCCGTCACTGCTCGCGCCACCCGCAGCACTATGTCCCGCTGCGTGGCGTTCAGCGCCGCGTGCTGCCGGCGAGGCGGGGCGTCAGTCGCGGCAGGGCCCACTCTCCGGGCCTCGCCGAGGCCGGGGCCGGCGGCTGGCAGTGGCACGGGGGATAGGCGGTGACAGACGTCTGTCGGAGCTGGGGCTTGGGGGCTTTTGGAGCTCCTACCCGGCCTCTTCAACTAGGCTACGACACACGCAACGTCTCGGCTGCCAAGCGTGTCCTAAAGCGCCAATGACGACTGGAAAACGCAAGTCCACGACCAAAGTCCACAAGCACAAGTGTGCGTCCACAACCATGTGTGAACACGAGTACGGGTCTAGACCATGCGTAAGCGCAAGTGCCAGTCCACAACCATGCACAAACACAGGCGTAAGTTAACCTTCAGCCATTAAGAAACACTAGCACATCATACAACTATGTAAACCAATTAAAGGTCTGCAATGAATTTGTTAAAAGAAAGCAACGAATTCGGTGTATATCTTTTTAACTGTTTAAGGTTTTGGCACCAAAGCCCGCGCTCTGCAGCGCCTCTAAAGCGAACGGTGACCACAACATCCGATCGCCAGATTCCAGTCGAACGAAATCATTTATTGGCGAAACTTTCCGCGTCGCGATGCTTGCCCCGTTATTGCAGATGTGCAGACACAGATACCATTATCCCACCACGCACAAACGTAAGAATGGTTCTAGAGCTACGGCGGCCGCAATGCGGATTTACAACCACGAGCAAATTTGATATAAGCAAGAAAGACGTTGAACTCCTGGCTTATCGGCATTATGGGCTCCGAGTTCCTCTGCTGACATTATCAACTTCCCATATCCGAGGAGACGCTAGTTGAACGACGCTATTTAGCAAGCATTGGTCCATACTCGAAGTTCCAAGGCGTACTCAGGGTCACATCGTTTAACCAGTGCCTTCTGGTATATTAAAGAACGGCGAATGCCAGCAAAGAACTCTACACTCATGGGGCACGAGCCAGCGCAGCAGCGAACCCACAACTATACGGTAACGCCAGCATAGCATCTGCAACCATGTGCAAACACGGACGCGGCTTCAGGCACCCGACGGAACGGGCGCCGGCGCGGCGCGGCGCGGCGCGCACCCGGCCCCAGACAGCGGCGGGGACCAAGGTCTGGCCAGCTGACCTCGGTGCCGGCCGGCAGCCCGGTCGGTAGCTCCGGCAGCCGGTACACGTCCTGCCAGCGGACAGGGTCGAGCAGGGCGTGCAGCAGCGGCGACTCGCCCAGCTGGCGCACGGACGAGAAGAGCCGCAGGTCGGAGCGGATGTAGCTGACCGACTGCGGCCGCGACGGGGGGCGCGTTAGGTCCGGACAGCTGCGACGTGTGGCCAGCCAAGGCGAGGGCAGCGGTGGCAGGAGAGGCGGCCAGGCCGGGCACGGCAGCATCACCATACAGTTGGCCGTTGTCCCTCACGTGTCAGCGAGGGTCTGGGTCTTAACATGTTTTTATAGGATATTTTAGAGAAGGGTTCCTGGTGCCAACAGTTTAGACGAGGCAACTTAGAAGTGCATGCTCACAAATGCCCGCGGAGGTTTTTCCCAAAGGAACGAACCAATCATCTCCGTTCCGCCCGGCGGCTACCCCAATCATGGCCGGCCCGATGTCAGACGCGCCGCCGCGCACCACTTACCGACATCTTGACCGGTAGGTCCCAGTGGCCCTCGGCCAGCCCCTCGCGGTTGCCGCAAGCAGCAGCGTGCAGCTGGCGATTGCGTACTGGCCGAGCCGTTGCTCCGCGCTGAGCCCGTCCCGCAGCACGCCGGCGAACTGCTCCAGCCTCTGGCGGGCGCCGCGCACCGCCGTCAGACGGCCGCGCCACCCAGCAGCCGCGGCCGGCACCACGACAGCGCGGCCGACGCCATGGCGGCAGCGATGGCGTCGGCCGCGCGACGGCCACCCCAGACAGTCACAACGCAGCGGTGCATTCCTGTCCGTGCGAAATACGACCGAAATCCACAGAGAACGTCTCGAAATGCAGTGAAGCCGCTCACCTGTCTGAGCTGGGCGCTGCCCAGCGCCTGCCGCTTGAGGTGCTCGACGTAGGCAAACGCCTGGACGAACGCGCGCCGCGCTGGGACACCCTGCTGGGTCCGCTGCGGCAGATCCACCACCACCAAGGCGCCCAACTCTGGGTGGGTGGCATCCCGCCGGGCCGAGATCAGCGCTGCCGGACACGCACCATCAGCTGGCCGCGACGGCGACCGGTCCGGACGCGTGATCGGCGACACAGCCGCCCAGGCTCGTACATACTAATGCTGATACAAAGCGTTCGCGGCCGCGCTACGGTAAACCGCGCTAGTGCATGCCGAGGCAGTAATCGTATCAGCATTTTCAATATTCGGTATCTGGAGGTGCTCGAGTACATATTGTCTGTCAGTGATTCGCGTAACATCCAGATCAAGCGCGGCGCCCGAGGAGCTTCTTTGAGCCAAACACACGCATAGTACATCCACCCATGTCCACCATGCAGATGTGCAGGTACATGGCGAACACCACTCTTCGAAGAGTTGTTGATTCATGACGAACCTTCACAGCGCAGTTGGAGGAGACATCGCGTCCCCGGTCGAATTTTGACACTGGTCTGCTTGTTAATTTTTATCATGGCCCTGAAAATCAAATACACAAGAAGTCATAGTGAATAATGCAAAAATGTTTCAATATCAAAACAGCAAGAGCACCGCGCCTGACCATGGCGACCAAATGCACGTATTTTGAGCCACCGCGTAAAAGCTTTCTTGAACAATTACGCTAGCTGTTTTTTTTTAGCTAAATATGTGGAAAATTCCGGCATGCCTTCGCGACTAATTTCATACATTCCGTTTCGCTGTGAGCTGTCTTCTTACAAGGCCAGCATTTCGCCAAATTTAGAAACAAAGTGGTATTTCATTTGATGGGCCCCGTGCCCCGAGCGGTCGCGGGACACGATGAAATTAAAAAATGGGACAACGGCGACGTGCACTGCGTTCGTCGAAATGAAATAGAGGGAACAACGGGGTCTACGTGTCTCTTGCCTAATGTCACTGACTGAGCCGATCAATGTCAGTTATGATCACTTTTCACACAGCAGACAAACGAAAAGGGCGGGCTGCTAAGGCCACATGCAGCAGTGGGCGAGGCGAGGGAGAGACAGCTGCATGCAGACAAGCCGCGGCCGGCCCGGGCGTGCGTCGTAACGCAGTAATCACATGTGCGACGGACCAAAGCGAGCCGGAAGTGTGCGGTAGCACGACAATCGCAAGCGTTAAGCCGCGTTAAGAGCAAGGGGGAACATACTGTTACCCCCCCCCCCCGCTAAAAAAGACGTCGATGAACTGAATTTCTTTCACTTGAGTGATTTCGTCACTCAAGAAAGTGTTTGGCTCATCCCCCGACATTTCGGGATGTATCGATGAAAGCTGCGCTGTGGGACGTGGGCTCACGCAGATGGGCCCTCTAACCCTCTGAGTTGGGGACACTGGTATCGTTGATGATCGTGATAAGGGCTTTAGAGCGCGCCGGGTGTAATGGTCATATGGCGTCCACCACTTACTTTTTATTTGACAGATGCGCGAAAAAAAGCACGGAAACAATCTTACGTACGGTATTTGGCATGAAATGCACGTCTTCAACAAAATCTAAAACATGACCGTCGTTTACCGAACTCGAGTCATCCCCGAAGATGCCAGACAGCGTATGGCGCACGGAACCTGATCCAAAATGGCGCACGCGTTCCAAAGCGAGGTGCGCACAATCTATCAAGACATGACGCTCGGTGTAACGCTCCCCACAGCGAGGACACCGCGGTTGATCTTCCCCACATAACAGGCATCGGTGAGTCGCGTATGTACTCAGGCGGCATAGGATCACTTTATCCCGCCTTAACTTACGGCAGCTGGACGTCCATGGTCCCCGACCGGTCCTTCTCAGTTTGCTGGCAGTGTGCACATCCCAATTCGTTTGCCACTGCTTGTGCGTGAATGCGGTTACTTCTGCATACAGGTCGCTGGCAGGGACTGTCATAGTGGGGAAGCGACTTGTGTGTGTGTGGCACGCTTCGCCGCGGCATCAGCTACTTCATTGCTCGATGTACCAACGTGACTCGGTATCAAGTAGAATACAACCTACTTACCGGGTCGGAACAGCATAATAACGAGAGCTAAACGTGAACGAAAGGAGGCCATGAATCAAAATCCTGCAAAGCCGTAAGGTTGATAAAAGAGTGCGATCAAACTGCGTGTCGATCGTCACTGCCCCGTACTATGAAATAGAGCGCTCTAAAAATGGCTACTAGTTCGGACGTGTAGACCGATACATGACCCAGCAAAGCGAAAGACCGGGTGATAAGGCGCTGCACAAAAGCGCATCCAACACCGGCATGCGCTTCTGGTCCGCCCGTGTAAGTCTCCTTGTGATCCCGGTATGACAGATGACAGACAGATGCGCGAATGGAGGGGTCTCAGGAATTTCGCAACGAATCGCATGCCGCGTGCAGACGCCACATTCCTGTGAAAGTACGAATATCCTCACACAAAAGAACGCATCTTATGACCTCTCCCAGTCAGAAACACGCGCATTGTTCTGCCCGAAGAGACACTCATTTATATCTTGGGTGGTCGGGGAACTGCGCCAATTAACAGGCATATCTCATGCCTAGAATATTTCCCGTGGTGGGCAAAGGGGACTCGCGGGCATCGATCGAGGCTTGTCGTCGGATAGGTCCTGAATACTACTGTAGTGATGCGCACGGCAGTATGATGGATTGCCCTCAATGAGCGCTTCCCTAAGTTACTAGCCGCGTCGTAAACAAAAGAAGCATAATCGAGCTTGGATCTGATAAGGGAACGATAGAAGAGTAAAAGCGTGCTGTAAAACCAACCGCGGTTTTCCTGTCCGCACCATATGACTGCGTGCTATGCGTGCAATGCACTTCACGACGATCAATCAGGACGATTAGGATTTCAGGACGACGACGCGATCAAATTGCACGTCCAGGGGTGGGACAACAGGCTCAGATGGGATCGTTTCGCTATACATTCAAATCGCTACACCCTGGCAGCGATTACAAGGGCAACAAAAGTGCATGCCTTCTGTTTTTAACGTGGAGAATTGAAAACCATTGAGCGTCGCCCATTTCTCCGAACATGTTACGGCTAGTTGCCACTGACGCTCCATCGCTGAGGTAAGAGACGACCTGCACCAGATTGGAAGATCGTCGACGAACAGCGAGCGACTTATGAACTGAGGCAATACGTCTCAGGCGTCGTCGATCTCAAGCGCAAAAAGCGCGTCCCATAGTACACCACACTGGGGTTCATCGCTTCGTTGTAATAAGCGATGAGAGAATTGATGACCA
Organism: Pollicipes pollicipes; assembly: GCF_011947565.3. Lineage (NCBI taxonomy): Eukaryota > Metazoa > Arthropoda > Thecostraca > Pollicipedomorpha > Pollicipedidae > Pollicipes > Pollicipes pollicipes. Next base: position 17,776,575 of record NW_023596921.1, read on the forward strand.
ACGCAGACGCGAAAACATTCGGTGTCGTAAGCAACCTCTTTGTCGCAGGAGACATCCCCCACACGCAACGCTGTTTAGAAGTAGCACGAACAACGGTATCCAAGGTAAGAAGATGGTCAAGCGTTCCACGGTGTTTCCTAAAGCCACACAGGGATTAACCAAAAATACCATTGACGGGCCTCTCTATCGGCTTAAGCAGCGAAGATGCCAGAGAGATGGGATTGTAGTGAAGCTGGTCTTTGCCGCTCTTCCCTGGTGCCGAAAGGGGCACCACAACAGCTTCTCGCCAAGCACTCAGAAATTCGTCTCGCTTCCAAAGACGATTCCAAAATGGCTACGAGAAGGTCCAGTACACAGATGTCGGATTATGTCGTCACGCATCTCGTTAGGAATGTCCGGCTCACCAACCTGTAAAACGGCACCGGGACCGCGGAATACTGAGCTGAGATCCACACCGGGCCAAAGCTCTAGCCTCGCTAAATGCAACTCAACTGCCGGTTGTAGTGTGACGGTCAAAAGCCCGGAAGGCCCGTCTTCGTGCCCGGGTAACAACAGCTCGGCACTCGTCCGTCCCCCACCGCACCGGGGTGCGACGGGAGGCCCCAGATGTCTTTGTAATTCTTGAGTTCGCTGCAGGTCAGAGAGCAGACGTCTGTCCGATCGAGTCGCTTGCACCACCCGCGGACCATGCACCCAAGTCCACCTCGAGCCGGGACTCGAACTCACCCCAATCTGCTTTCAATATTCCACCGTCGTGGTGGAGGGCCGAGGACCGGCTCGTCGCGGTACTCTAACCACACTGGGAAGTGATCGCCGCCCACGGGCTCGTCGGCTAGTCCACGCAAAAACCTGCGCGAGCTGCAGGCTCACCAAACGTAGGTCCAAGACCGACGCCTGACGCGACGCTACTGAGATACGTCCGGGATTCCGCATTTAAAGCGCAGAGTGACTGCTCGTGAATAAAATGTTCAAAACTACATTTCCGCAGGTTGCTGTCATCACAACCCCAAGTGGTACGCAGTGTGTTAAAATCTCTCAATATGGCCAAAGGCGAGGGGCTCTGCCATCAGCAGTCCGAGCTGCACCAATGGAACATCGCTGTCGTTAGCCGAGTTGTCTCAGCAAAGGTGCAGTTTCCGGTGGGGTTGGTTGAAAGAAAATTCATGCAAGTCGTTTTAAACATTCGGTACCGGGGATCCCCACTCACCCCGGAGCTCTGCTGGAGGACCGCACAACACTCCCCCGGGAGGTGGTTACCGCCAGGGCTACCCCGGTGCTATCCGGAGGGAATGAGGCCTCCCATATGGACAGGTGTAACCAGGGAGACCTCTCACCGGCCTGACCGTGGTTCAGCACTGCGCCCCTTCACTCCTTCAGCCACCGCGCTCAGTCGGGCGCACCAAGCGGAAACCCGCCGTGGGCAGCAGGCGTGCAGCGTAGGTGGCAGCCCCCCGGACCCGTACGGCGACCTACGCGTCCACCTCCCCCCCCCCCTTCCCACGCCCCCGGGTATCCTAATCAGTCAAGTGTTGGGACGCATCTTGACTGATTCGCGCGATGTGCCCCTCAGCCATCACGATCTGATCGACCCGGGGACGCGAGCGAGAGGGCACGGCGACCCCGACAATACGAGGATGAGTGGTGAGAGTGCCGAATGATGGAGGGGAGCGGGAGTTCACCTATCCGCAGGGTCACTAGGCCCGGAAATGAGCAGCTTGCGCTGCCTACCCGCTACCGAAGCTGGGACCCGAGGGGGCGCTAGTCCCCTACACCATCTGAAGTAGGTGCCCTACGGGGACACCGGTTTCGTTCCGGCTTTGAGTGATATGGTATGACATGTCAGCTAACTCGGGCCGCCGTTTCGCCACAAACGTGACAACGGCTCTGCGGATCTGGAGGCAACGCAATAGCTCCTGACAAGCGGACTCGGGGACAAGACCACACCGGCCGTCGCTGACAAGCGGAGCTAGGCGGCCACGTTCCCGGCGGCGGCTCGTCTCCCAGGGCTTACACCCCACATGGTTGGGCCCAATGCAAGCAGAGACTGCTAAAGCCATGGGTCGACAGCTGGGACGCGGCCGTCGCTGCGGGTGCGCTGGCCCAGCATCAGCGTGTAGTCGGCGGCAGCGTGACAGCAGACACCGGACGAGCACCCTGCGACCGCGCGGCCGGCTGACCGTTCGTGAGCTTCGCGCCAGACGCTGGACTCTGCGTCCGGTCCCGACTAGCCTCCAGCGCCCAGTCGCAGCGGTACCCGACCACTGACGGCACACGGCGACCGGCCGTCATTCACACGCGCTCCCCGCCCGCGCCCGGTCAGAGCGCGCCGCTCCCGCGCCGCCGCAGGTGGCACGTTCATCGGAGTCGTCCGGCGACCGCAGTGGCGAGCCACTTACTCCTGATCCGCGGTGGTGCGCTGCTGGTGGTCCTGCGACACATTGCTCCACAGCTCGTGCAGCAGCAGGGGCTGGAATGTGCCGACATAGTCGGCGTGACTCTTGTAGGACATGAGCACTTTCGAGACCGGCAAGTCGCCGGCTACCGGCGGTGGCCTCCTATGGCGTTTCTCCTCCTACGGGCAGCCAAGAGCACGCGGCGACAAAGCCATCACACACCCGCACCACTGGCCGACCTGGCTGACACTGGCCGACCAACCTACAGCACGTGGCTACAAACACGACCGGCACAGCCAGACCAACCCCCACCACAAGCACACCTTGGCATTTGCGTCATCCCGCATTTGTCTTCATGTGTTCATTTATTCCTGGAGCTGCATATACTACACAGGCATACATTCCCCAAGATAACCAGTCTGCGACCGACATGTACAAGAACACTACTGCCCACCGGCTAGCACCACTTCCACCGCATCTCCTCTTGACATCTCTTCGTCTGATGCTAACACAAGTCACCGAGACGTGACCCGCCCCCACAAAACACGACCAGTGCCCGCTGCCGCTGCCGTTTTTACCTGCAGCCACGGGTAGCGCCACCCGAGGATGTGCCAGAGGACCTCGCCCACGGCCGGCGGAAGGCGCAGCGTGCAGTCGCGCGCCGGGATGAACTGCGTCCGGCAGATCCGGTCCTCTGGCGCGAACCTCACGCGCGTCTGGTGAGGCTGTCGCTCGCTCGTGACGACGCCGGCCGGCGGCCCAGCGCGCGCGGCCGCCACGCCGCGCCGGCCGGCGCCGTTAGGCCGGCCCGAGGAGCTAGCCGATGCCGGGGTGGAACTCGAGGGCCGAGCAGTGGCGGGCATGGTCGAGGTGCGCGCGGCGGTGGCACGGTTGGCGGCGGCGGAGGAGGACACAGGCGCAGGCGCAGAGGTAGCGATCGCCGCCGCGTTGAAAGCCGCAAGGCTCGGGTGGGGCGCATGCGCCCTACGGCACTTGGTCCGGCCCGAGACACTGTCGGGAAGCAGGGGGTCGGTGGCCGCAGGCTCACCTGCTGCGGAGCTGGCCGGCGGCAGCGGCGGTGCCGCCGCCGCCGCCGCCGACACGCGAGGGGTGTCCCGTTCTGAGCGCGGCAGGTACTTGGAGCTCTTCTTGTTGAAGGAAATCTTGCGAATCTCCTCCGCCAGCATGCTCCCGCGCGTTCGCTGCGTCAGCTTGGCCTTGGCGGCAGTCTTGGACTTAACCGGCACGCGCGGGGCCCCTTGTTCTGACACCTGTTGTCGGGCCAGATTCTTGAGCAGCGGTCGACGCTGCTCGACTACCGCCTGCCGCGCCAGCTGCGGCGGCTCGAATGGCGGGAGGGCGGGAGGCGTCGGCGGCTCGGGCGGGGCGGACTGCTCTGACAGTCGGCGGCGGCCGGGCTGCTTCGGCGGCTGTGGCTCCCCCAGCGAGACGCAGCGGCTGGTACGGTGCCGGCGGCCACGCGGCGGCCGCGGCAGAGCTTCCATGGTGCGGATAGGAGCGCGCGCAGATTCCGTGACCGGCACCACGCGGCCGCTGATGTGCACGAGCCGCTTGGCCAGCCCAGAAGCAGTCGCTCGAGGTGCCGACAGCGGCCGAGAGGGCGGCAAGGACGGCACGGACGGTGCTGACGGCGGCAGGCTGGTTTCGCAGCCCACTGTGCCAGTGGCCGTCGGCGGCGGACTGGCTTCGCGGCTGGCTTCGCGGCTGGCTTCGCGACCCACTGTGGCGGTCGACGTTGGCGGCGGGCTGGCTTCGCGGTCCACTGCAGCGGCTGTCGGTGGTGCGCTGGCTTCGCGACCCACTGCAGCGGCCGTCCGCGGTGGCCTGGCTTCGTGGCCCATTGCGCCAGCCGGCGGCGGTGGGCTGGCTTCCCGACCCACTGTGGCTGCCGACGTTGGTGGGCCGGCCCCCGCGGCCCGTTGCGCCAGCCGACGGCGGCGGGCTGGCTTCCCGACCCAATGTAGCGGCCGACGGCGGCGGTGGCAGGGACCTGGCCCGCTCTGCGGCAGGCGGACCGTCGGCCAGCGCCGTCCGCTCGGCTGCCTCTGCCGCCTCTGCGACCTCGCACAGCAGCTCATCGTCGCCGTCGTCATCCAGCTGGCCGGTCGTCTCGCCGTCCCGTTGGACACTAGGCATCTGCAGCGTGTCGCAGAACTCGTCCACGATGGTCTCCTCCTTGATGCGCTTGAACGGGACGTAGACGTCGTCGTCGTCCGAGCCCGGCGAGGCGGCGCGCACCCGCCGGCTGCGAGCTGCTGAAGTAGTCGTCGTCGTCCGAGATCACGATGACGGCGTCATCCTGCGAGTATCCGGACGTGGCCGACAGCAGGGCCTCGTCGTCGGGCAGCGGCAGCGGTAGCCGGCCGCACGGCCACTTGACGTCATTAATCTCCACCGACTCGCCGCCAGAGGACTCGGAGCTAGCGCCTCGGTCGCGCGCATCGACGGCAGGACCGGCGGCGTGGTCCGCACCGGCAGCTCGTGCTCCGCTCGTCGTAGGTCCGCCGTCGAGCAGCTGGCAGGCGTGGTCATCGGTGGTGACCGAGGCGCCGCCTCTCCCCGCGGCCTCGCCATTGAGCACCTCGGTCGTTGGCTCGGAGGCCGGCGCCGAGACGGTAGTTTCAGTGACCGATTTCAAGGCGTCGCATTGCCGCACAGCGGCGTCATCTATCCACCCAGTGTTCGGTGTATTGGGCGGTCGAACGGCAGCCGCCTTGGCCTTACGCACGGTCGCCACATCGGTCACCGGCGGCGACATGGTTTGTGTTCTGGTGCCCGGCGTCAGGGCACCAGTGGGAGAGTCATCAGTAGCGCCCACCGCCGTCGGGCCCGGCACATACTCCAGAATCTCGACGTCACTAGCACTGCTGTCCTTCGCATCCGCCTCAGGGATTCGGCCATTGTCTGGATCGGGTCTCGCAAGGGCGAGCGAGGGCAGCCCCGGACGAGAACGAGCTTCGGAAGAGCGGGGGATGGCAAGCGGCAGACCGCTTGTCGTCAGCGCCTCTGTCGGTCTACCGTTGGCGGCGCCGGACCCGGCGCCCCGTCTCTCAGACGACTCGGCCTCAACCACTCGGTCGCCGGCTGGTTCCCCACCCTGACCGCGGCCACTACCGGAGACCGCTCGCTGGTCACTGGATGAGCCTGCGCTGACCGGGCGGCCGCTGACCGCTGGCTGACCATCGGTCGGCCACAACCGCTCACTGCTCGACAAGGCCTGGCCACTGGTCGGCGCCAGCGCCGGCGCTGGCGCAGGCTCAGGCCGGCCAGCGGCGGCAGAGTCCGACTCAATGCATCGCCTCTTCGAAGGCGGCGACAAGGCGGCGTCTGATGCTAACTCCGACCGCGGCGACCGGGCTGGACTGCGCGCCGGGTCCCGTGCCGGCACCAGCGCCGGCACCGGGCCCGGCGCCGGCGCTGGCGCAGGCTCAGGCCGGCCAGCGGCGGCAGAGTCCGACTCAATGCATCGCCTCTTCGAAGGCGGCGACAAGGCGGCGTCTGATGCTAACTCCGACCGCGGCGACCGGGCTGGACCGCGCGCCGGGTCCGGTGCCGGCACCAGCGCCGGCACCGGGCCCGGCGCAAGCAGCGCGGGGCCGCCGGCGCCGGCGCCCGCGGCGTTCTCGTCGCTCGGGCAGCGTCGGCCCACCTGCTGTAGACGGGAGAAAGCGTCACGGGTCGGTGGGTTCGAGAACACTGCGACTGTCGGCGACGGCCGAGGCTTGGCAGGTCGCATCACACGCTGCAGACTGCCCCGGAGAGTAGGAGCACAGGCCGGCAATCTGGAGCACAGACTGGCAATCTGCACGTACGAGACTCACACGCAATCTACGTATTTGGGTGAAAACGTCCGCAGCTTTGGTCCGACTGACAACATGGCGTGATGCCCATGAGGCCAATGCCGGTTAAGAGCCGTGCGACATAGTCAAATGATACTACCCCAACGGCGAGTTGCAGGCTTTCACTGTCCCCAAAAAAATGTTTCCTATCATGTCCAGGCACACAGTGACAGTCACATAAAACGGCTTCAGCGGGAGCGGGAGGGGGGGGGGAGGGGGGGGGGGGGGGGGGGACTTTTAATAGGTGGATCGCTGTGCGTTGATACATTTCGCACATAAATGAAAACCCCGCGCACCAGGTTGCCAATTACGCCAGTAACAACATTTCCACTGTGCCTGTGATTTGCTCTTCTGACCGACGACTCTGACGCTATGACTACGGACGCACAACTGTGGGGCGAATTCAACATCGACGATGCCCTCAGAGAACCAGGCGCCAGACTGAGGACTGAAGCAGCTGTCTGCTACTGGGCAAGACGCTAGCCGAGGGCACCGCCGCAGGATGTGAGGGCCGCGCAGACTCACCCTCGTCAGCCGGCGCGGGTCGTCAGCCACCACGACGAACACGAAGCAGTCGGGGTCTGTGTCGTCCGGTCCGCCGAGGCCCACCCGCTGACCGAGCGACAGCGGTCGCCAGGTTCGCGGCACGACCGGCTCCCAGTCCAGGTACGTCCCGTTGGCGGACTGCCGGCGGCTCACAACCACACGGTCAGAACCCTGCTCGCCAGTCACGGCCACGCGGTTAGCAGGCTGCTCGCCGGTCACGGCCGCACGGGCAGCAGCCTGCTCGCCACTCACGGCCGCACGGTTAGCAGCCTGCTCGCTAGTCACGGCCGCACGGTTAGCAGCCTGCTCACCAGTTACGGCCGCACGGTTAGCAGCCTGCTCACCAGTCACGGCCGCACGGTTAGCAGCCTGCTCGCCAGTCACGGCCGCACGGTTAGCAGCCTGCTCACCAGTCACGGCCGCACGGTTAGCAGCCTGCTCGCCAGTCACGGCCGCACGGTTAAGGCAACCTGCTCGCTAGTCACGGCAGCACGGTTAGCAGCCTGCTCGCCAGTTCACGGCCCACACGGTTAGCAGCCTGCTTGCCAGTCACGGCCGCACGGGCCAGAACAGGTCCGGGCGGCAGAGGCCTCCCACGAGCTGATCGGCAAGCAAGCCGCATCTTTCCGACAGAAGAAATCAATATCTAGCCCGAACACGCCCGCATTCAGCGGCGCCATTTGCTCGTCTGTTAAACATGCGCTGGTGTTTCTTCCTGCAGGGACTACCACATCGCACGTTCCTGTACAGTCGTCGCCTAGGGCTAGTAATCCACGGATAGGTTCCGAACACAGCCCACCAATGGCCGCCTGCCGCCCGGATCCTGGCGGTACTGGAACTGGGCGAGTGGCAGGCGCGAAATGTATGCCGGGACAACGCAGTGGATGTCAAATTTCCCATCCCCCCGTCGTGCCCGCCAAGGGGGGAAATTCGGCTGCAGACATAAGGCAACATTGGCACACCCCATAAGCCCCCTGCCAGCTGGGATGTTCCGACCAGATGTCCTGGCTGTGGCGAATTGAAGCATCACTGAGCACATGTCTAATCATGATGGGAATTGATATAGATGTGATTAATGCCACCAGATTAGAAATACATGGGGTTGGTAACACATGTAAACACTGCAGTCTTTTGTTGCAGATGCACACCGGCAAATAAGGACTGGCATAGTCTAGTCTCCAGTGAATTTTGCAGTTTTAATTGCTACGTGCGTGGAACACTAATGCCAGGACCTGATGAAATTTGGACTCAAATCTGCTATCGAAATGCAACTGCTTTGCTGCCAAACTGAGACCTCTACCTTGCTGTGACAGCAACACTCAGCCTGAGCCATATGCTCTCACTACCCTACCCCACATTTCCTCAGGCCAGGTGGAAGTGGGCACCCTCTTTCCTCAGTCCCATGCAGAAGTACACACCCTTTCTCAGTTCAGGTGGAAATGCAACTCTTTTCCCTGCAGAAGCCCACCTGGTCATGCTGTAGAGTTTCAACATGAAGGGGGGCCAGCCGGCGCGGTGGTGTGGAGACCACGTTGCAGGTATAGCAGGATGGCATTGAGTCAGCAGCATCATGACCAGGTTGTTTCAGGAGATTCCAGAGCCCACTGTAAGAATTCTTAAGTGGAATTGAAGGGGATCAAGATACAAGGTAAAGCAGTGATCTGAACATGATGCACAGATCACAATTTAAACTGGGCTGACATCAGGAAAAAACTAGGGACCCAAAGCTGTACTTTTGGTTAGGTGGTAATCCTAAGCTTCAGTGTTGCAACAGATACTACTGCCACACAAGCAATATTCCGAGGTCACGGTCTACCAACTGGTACCCGATTTAAAAGAGCATTGTACATCAATCATCATTTTAAAGTACAACATCATAAATAATATGAGAATCTGGGGCAGAGAAGTTTGTGCGCCCCATGGTTCTAGCCAAGGTACAATCATTCTATCTACGCAGTGTCTGAATCTGAATCTTGGGTATCTCCCAGTGGTTTTAGCCCAAGACATTTTGTTCTCCATAATATACACTGGAAGGGAAGGAAAGAATTGTTCTCTGTGAGCGACTTCAGATGTAGGCAAGCTGCTTCCTGAAACTTCGACGGCATCGAGTGCCACACTCACACGACCAAACGAGGATACTAGCTTGCCGGGTACAGCCGAATCTCTCTACCTTATCACACAATCTTTCCTTGCAACGCACTCAGTGCCCAGGTCCGTTGCCGTTCATCAGCACACGTTTAACCCACCCACTGTCCAACGATACCGACGCCAAGGTCCGTTGCTGTTCATCAGCACGCGCTTAACCCACCCACCGTCCGACGACACCGACGCGCTCAGACGCCGAACCCGGGCCCACGCTCAAACCAGCAACCGCGTTTGTTGACGGGCCGCACATACTGCTTCGTACATGTGTTTCTAAACAACCCGGACCGGCGGCGCAGCTGTCAGCTGATTGTAATGAGGTTCGCTAACACTTCTAGCTGATTGTACGATGACGTCACAAGATCACACAATCACTGCCAATCTGGTGATAGTTTGCGCGCCTACGACCGGCAAGGCAATGGTGGGACTTGGGTGCTTCTCGTCACATGTCGGGCCCTACCAGTCCGGCGGCAAATGATGAGTGAAAGTTATGTGCTGTAGAAAAAGGTTCATGGCTGAATTGAATGATCTTTGAGATGAATATGAAATGAGGCCGGGTGGCAACGGGCGTGACGGATAGGACAAGCCCAACATAAGGACGCTGCCGGGCGGTACCCGACAAGGAAGACCAAACCAGGCGAGAACCGGTGGACAATGCGAGACCGAGTGAAGAAAATGAGTCCGAACGGACAGTACGGATTCAGATAGGATCAGGTTTCCTACTTCCATCGAACGCAAGAGGAATTCACGACGTTCACTTCTAAGCAGTCTCATTTCCTCTACAGTCTTGGGTTACCGGGTGCAAAACTAAGCTTAACACAACCTTAGTCTGAAAAGTGGGGGCCGGTTTACACTGCCGCCCCCCCCTACCTATAAAAGTGGCCTATGGTCCCCGCCCCCCCCTACCTATAAAAGTGAACTATGGTCCCCTGCCCCCCCCCCCCCTCTTTTTACACCCATGACCAGACGGGATAAGACGGGATCCAGGGGTACCATACATGACTGAAAGGAACCGGACGAGGCGGAACACACGGGATGGGACTAGGCAGAACCGGATAGGCTCTGACGGGGCCAGACGGGACCGAATGGGATAAGACTAGATGTTACTGGGACGGACTGGGAGACTAGATGTTACTAGATGATAAGACTAGATGTTACTGGGAGTTAACTGTTGGATGTCGTTGATCTCTGGCGGAACTCGAGGCCCGCATTGTCCGAGAGGATCATAATCGATTTCATGGTCCATCTGGTTGACATCATTTTCATGCCCCTACGCACTGGGAACCTGATTGTAACCTACAGCCAGCTCTCGGTTAGTACAGGAGCCTTTTTGTTAGAAGCAATTTCAGAAGAAATGGATTGTGCAAAGCTCAACTTGAACATAAACTAAACATGCTTCAGCTTGAGCAATGTATTCAAACAATTTCCAAATATATTAACCTTTCATGAACCGCCAATTTAGAAATAATTATGTATTTCGCAAAAATGAGCGTATGTTGAACGCAAAAATGTCGCAAAATCCTCAGAGGTTTGACGTGAGCGACGCAAATTTCACGAGAACCGGCTGACACGCTTGCACTCCTGGAGTCATATCTTGATAACGAAGGGTCGCAAGGACACAAACAGAACAGGCCGACACGCGGGCTTTCCTGGAGCCATATCTTCATAAAAAGGGTCGCAAGGACAAAAAGAAATGCTAAACTAGATAGACAATCGCATGGCATATCGAATGGTGACAAGTTTGCGGTGCCACGGTGCACGTGACACTTGCTCATGTGTTGGAAAAATGAAATTAACCGTTTTCGACAGGTGTATATGTCTTAGGTCACATCTCGGCACCCGGAGCGAATACATGCACGGATTTGGTTTCCTAACATCCACAATTGCTGGGGCCACAATTTTGGTGTTGTCCCTGAGTTTGTGCAACGCATGTTTACGCTTCAAATTGCAGGATAATTTGCTAACGGCACAGTTGTAGAAGTCGGCGCCGAAAACAAGACTCTACCGCCAACACTGTTCATAGGTCAGAGTTGAAAACTGCATAAGCGCCTTTGACATTTAATTCGGTCTCTTTGCCACCCTTTTGACGACCATACTTAGCAACTTTCCGCTCGCAAATGAGCCAAGGGTAATGAGCTGCATGGCGGCTATTTTACACCGTGACGGAGCGGTGTAAAATAGCCGCCATGCAGCTGTTTTATCTGGACACAGTCGGGAGTGGCACACTTTGATAATGAATGAGACGTGCAAGATGATAATGATTGGTTACACGTGTCACGTGTCATGGCGCCCACGTGAGTAGCCATAGATTTAGATGTTATTGACGGGTTTTACGTTTTTGCGATACCTCGGCACCCTGGGCTACAAGCGACCCGAGAATGGCACGCTTCGATAAGGCATCGAATGTAAAAGTGTGCCATGCCTAATGATACACTCCCACGTACCACGTATTACGAGCACACGTGTTGGCAAGATGGAATTCACGTACACTGGTACTGGGTAATTTCCTTTGCTTAGAGCGCCATGTAATCTGACCGGGGTCATACAAGACACGAATTGTGATGTTTAATGATTGCCTGCCGGGGCACCCCCCATCATTAAACGGCCCACTACGCTGATGTTGGGTTCTTCTCGCTTGCTCTGCGGACCCTATGCTGTTGATGGTAGCCTCTTTTGTGGCATGCGCCGTCGGGCACTCAGGTCCCGTTGCTGTTGGCCTAGGACTCCCGCATTTCATCGAAGGGCCTACGCCGTTGACGGGGGCCTAGCCCTTAATGGGCGGGGGCCCTTGCGATTTCTACGGGGGCCCTTAACATTGGTCGTCAGCTCTGCCGATTGAGTCAGGAGGATCTTACTCAGTTACCCCAAACCCAACGCGTGGTTACGAGTGTCAGGACGTCTCGCCTGCTCATGCGTACGGGCCTGACTAAATCACTTCACAGTCAAGTCCCAGACTACAGGATGACGATTCTCTTGATGCTTCAGCCTGAGAACAGCAGTTACAGCGCCTGAGAACAGCAATTCATCAGAGCCGATGCGCCGATGAATTTTTACGCGCAGTTGTGCAACATAATGATACGCGCCGCCTCCGTCGTACATGTTATTTCGGATGGTTTTGGATTTGTGACGTTTTTTACCCTCGTACATTACGTTTTTTTAATACATTTTGAACGCTAGAATATTTTACGCTTCTCATAACAGTCAAAGCAAAGGCTCTGCCTTCGTCATCAGCCATCAGGTGATCACATTGATTAGCCGACTAGCCGTAATCAGACTAGGAGTCAAGCTCCTACTTGATTTTGATCACATTTAGCAGCCAAATTTACTTTGTTTGACATGTTTTTCCGAAACAGTTGGCCTCAAACTGACGGGACCCACAATTATTTGGCTAAATGCACAAGCCCCTTGTATGTGCATGCGCAGCACGCCTGGTTTTCTAGAACTGTGCACAGTAAGATGTGTTCCCGTATAAAATATAAAATGCGTAAGACTCTTAAAATTTAGATGCCGGGATCCGAACAGTTTTGGAGAGGGCTCCAAAGCTCTAGGGGCCCCTGATGTTGTATGCCTGCTTCCCCTTGACGATATCCTGGATCCGTCACTGATTTTGATTCCTCCTGCACGCAATTTCGAGCACATTGCTAATCTCAGAGTTGTCGACGTCCCGCCTCCGAAACATTTAGTTT
>NW_023596921.1:17789367-17803346 GCF_011947565.3 Pollicipes pollicipes
AAAAGCTAACCAAATGTCCCGAAGAAAACTGAAACACATGGAGTCAGCTTCGAACCAACAACCGGCTTCGAAGCGGGCACGGCCCACGCCGGCTTCCAGTCACCTGCCGGCCAGCCAGGCAGCTGGCCGGCCGCCCATCGGAGCCAGGTCGAGGGCCTGGTCACGTGCTCCCTGCCACCAGCTACGCAGGGGTGCCGCCCAATTCGCCGAAAACCGGGCCGTCAACGGCACACAACAGGACCGCCACAAATACATGGATCAGATACCCAGCGATGTCTGTTCGGCGATAGTGGGGCGACCAGCCGTGGTGGTACTAGTCGCATTGAATTCGTCAGCATTCAACCACAGAACCCAGATTCTCCTTCCTCCTTGCTGAGAAGAACCACTTGAAGAACACAGAAGAGTCACAAACCGCAAGCTTTGTGACTGATTTCCCAACCGAGGTTTGGCTGGTGCGAGCCCGGCCCGGTTTGGCTGATGCGTGGGATGTGTGACGAGAGCCGAACATCTATTGAATGTTCATCTGGAACATGGCCGCGTGCAGTTGGGATTCATTCCCTTGCTCGACATCTCGACGTTCACGTGCCAAGTTAGTGGCGTCTTTTCCCGAATCCTCGGACTTCAGCCATCCACATGGACATTTTGCTTGATAGGTCATTCAGCCTTCTCATCGAACTTCCGTCCGAAATCGAGAGCAGTCTTTCTCAGTGCGAAGTTAACGGAACTTGCTGGGGAAGTTGCAACAAAAAGGTGTACTGATGTCCTGTATCCTTTCTTTGACGCCGGCTGATCGTCTTCTGGCACGAACAAAATCTCAGAAAGCTTCTGTCCTACGGTGACATTCCAACTTGGTAAAACATTGCCTCCATATTCGTTATGAACGGCACAGGCGCAGGTCTCAAGCGAAGCGGGACCTCAGCAAGATTATTGGTGAAACCGGGGCCTTGGAGCAAACCTGAGTTCAGAGACATCCCGTGTCCGCGCAGTCCAAGAGTAAACGCTATGGTTTGGAATCTACCAGATTTTCCCATCTCTTTTGCCATACGTTTGTCAGGAAAGTCTTAAGCATGTCCTTTCTGGACCACGTCTACCTAAAGGCAGAGCCTTCCTGGTGCAGCATGGTGGCTCCTGACTGTCCATGGACAGCCTCCCGTGGCTCCGCGGCCTCCCGAGGCGCTGTTCCCTATCAGGAGCCTAATGTCTACATCTCTGTACTGTACATTCAACGCCGCGAATGTGCGGCCACGCTTGTAAGTCCTCTTACTTCGGGGTGTCGTCATGCGCGACAGAAAATCTCTCCAACGTGTATACAAGTGAGAGAGCGATAAGATTGAGCCCGTTCGTTTCGTTTACCTGCATCCCTGTGACAATGAGGATGTCTGGCCTCGTTGCTTCAGGATCTGTCACACAAAGCGAAAGCTGAGCAGGCACGGCGTCTGTCGCATCAACAGCATCAAGCGACGATTATCCACAGAAGTTGGTGGAGCTACCAATATCAAGGAGGGCGCACGTGCCGATCGCCCTTTCCTAGTTGACGCGAATCCTGACGGGAATCATGGCCATGATTCTCTGTATCTTTAAAGCGCCAGCAGCCATGCTTACTGGACCATTTTTGGCTGTTGTCTCAGCAAACATTTGCCACGTCATTCTTGCGAAGGCGACCTCATGCGAAGGCGACGTCAGACCCTTGTGTAAAATTGTGGGATGCCGTCCTTTGTAAATTTTGCAGATGTCCAAGACATGGTCCATCATGTATCTCTTCTTCACCTCGGCGTCTTTCTCTTGGGGCACCCGGAAATCTTCAAGCCTATTTTTCGCCACGATACCAGCACCTGTACTCCACGTCCTCTGTAGCCATGCTGGGAGCCAAACAGCTGGTCTGGCTTGCGGCTTCGTTTTGTGCTTTGTTTGCGTTAAGCCCTTTGCAGTGTTCTGATATGCAGATTGCTTCCAAAGCACCATTTTGGACTGATTTTGGCCCAGTCTTCCACAAATCTCGCGAAATGTTTGAAGACGGGACACCTGCCAGAGACTTGAACCCTGACAGCCTGACCCTTTCAGAGGTCTTGCATATGATTCGGCAGCTTGTCCAGCACACCTCTCAGGACGCCTGGATGGTCAAACTCCCCCAGTGATGTAACCACACTGATAACCACATAGCAATAAAAGTCAGGGTTAATATACGTTGCCAATACGCGTTACTTGGAGGAGTAGTAAAGCATAAGCTGCGCACATTGCCGTCTCAGCACTTGACCCTTCACCATGCCCAGCTGACAATGGCCATGCAATTCCTGCGCTGCGGGGCTGTTGGGAAGGTGTAACGCAAAAATGTCGTGTACCTCGTCACCTACCAACTTTACAAAGCCCCTCAAACGTCTACATTACCGAGACAAACGTAATGTCTGGGAGCTCTTTACAGGAAGCGTTCCACATTGTTATCGGGTTTTGAACTTAAATTGCCATATTGAGGATCATTCGGTACAGTTCACAGCCCAGCCCTATTTAAGACCTAAACCTCCCCGGTCTCTGAGCTTCACGCTCGCGAAGAGGTGCATGCTAATTCGAAAAGACCATTTGAAGGTGGCCCAGGCATCTATGACGTCATAATAACGTCAGTTACCTCTCATTCCATTGGTCATGCGGCGATCAAGCCAAGGAAAATGTCATGGCCGAGTGGTTCATATCTGACGTTCGTCAGCACGACTTCCAGATATACTGACCGCCAATTGGGTCTTAATCAATGTTGTGCAAGGTACGATTACCTAATCAAACAATGATGTACTGAGGAGCATATTTACTGAACAGAGAAGCTTGTTTAGAGCAGTCTTTTCCACTATAAAGGATGCCAATAGGTAACCTTTATCCAATAGGTACATGCCATATTAGGTATAAGTGAGCTTATTTTACCATATATGATGCTTGATTCAATATTTGTTCATGGGGAACATTTCCCTTTAATCAGCGCACCTGAGATGTAAAAGAGAACCAGAAATGCTCCATTCAGCGACCACTTCATCAACGCACATGACACGGAAATGATCGACACAAGCTCGCTCAAAATATCCATCCTGTAGGTATATAAAGATGTGTAAATAAATCTAGCAGCTAAATTCAAATGAGAACTGGGGAACCTACACTGAACACTATGAGTTTCCCCTGTAGGTTTTTGAAGTATACCCCGCATCATACCGTCTGGTAGTGCAGTTCTCCTCCAATGGAGTTGCTTGATGGCATGCGGCCGCAGAGCAGTAAGTGATGCTTCTTAAAATGCTCTACGGCACACTGGTTGTTAATTGAATCGAAGGTTTGCTTCATATGCATGTGCAAAGGAAAACCAACGGCTGAAATATATATATATATATATATATATATATATATGGTTTTTCTGGACTCATTCGCTCTATTATGAGCATAAGGTTGTTTTTATTCTCCTGTACATACAGCGTCGAAAGAGCTAGGACGACCAAAAAGCTTGGTGTTTCGAGATATGAGATGACGAGTTGTATTCCAAGACAGGTTTTCAACTGCAACAAAGCCCGAACCGCCTTCCTTTGTACACAACTCAGGAAGGTTATTACAGCAAAAAATCTCATAACAAACAGGAATGTAGCAAATAAACCGGAGGGCATGATGCAATCATCTGCTCATTTGCTCAACAATAATTTTCTGACTGGTCTTGTCCCTATCATGTTATTCTTCTTT
Organism: Pollicipes pollicipes; assembly: GCF_011947565.3. Lineage (NCBI taxonomy): Eukaryota > Metazoa > Arthropoda > Thecostraca > Pollicipedomorpha > Pollicipedidae > Pollicipes > Pollicipes pollicipes. The sequence continues at coordinate 17,793,070 of NW_023596921.1, forward strand.
CTCACATTTGGAGTTCCTTCGCATTCATCCTGCTTAAGACAGTGTAGGTAGCAGTTTGTTCTTGCATTTACTTTACGTAAGTTTGCAGCATTAGCAAAGCATTTCAGCAGTCAAAAACTCATCAGTCACAGCAATGTTACCGCCACGCCTCCTAAAAAGCAATCAGTGAAAAGGCACGCTTAAAAGTGCACCACATCACGCACTTCATAACAAGAGAAAAGACCCACGGAGGCTGCTCTGGGGTGCCTTAACTGCATGGTCGTACAGCAGCCCTCACGGGGTCGCGCAACGTCTGCGAGTTCAGGTTATGACACTGCATTGTCCAGCATCAGGTATCCTAAAACTAGTAGATTTTCTTCGCAGATGAGCTCGCTAGCAACTGATTGCTTATCACACCAGCAAAAGCGACACCTCTTACGAAACCAGCAACATTCTGCAGAAGCAGTTGTGTCGTTAGCAGGTTCCCAGAGGCTAGAACGACATATGTTATGCAATATATGACATCTGTGCACTCCTCGATGACTTTTTAAACAAAATGCGTGAGCAAGTCATGAATTCCAGCACTTCATTTAGCTTTTCCGATTGGGAGTGGCATGGTGCAGCACATCACCACCGCACTTGACACCTTTGAAAACACGATCTGCCTGATGGAGGTGCAAGGAGCCTAGTTCTCGCAATTGGTCATGAATCACAACTTAGCCGCCTTGCGGCCACGTGCGGAGATCAGTGAGCGGCTGCACAGTGCTGGTATACGACCGACTACACGACACACGCCTCACGTGAATACAGGCGAGCCTGGACGCAACGGTACGAGCAAAGGCACTCCATTAGCACGTCGGCACGCGCGCACAGCCGGGCCGGGCATGACACGTGCGGCGGCTTCTCCATGAGCGACTCGCGCCCCATGCCACTAAAGTCAGGCCCAGCGCGGCCGCGAGCCACGGCCGGGCCATCAACACCGTCACTCCGACGTCAGTCACACTCCGATGTCCTTGTTGTCCCACTCCAAGCCTCCGACCTCCACGCGCTCCTTGTTTGTCCTCACGTTGGTGTAGTTGGGCCGGGAAGACACCTTTTCCCTGACCTTCTGGCAGATCTGAAATCACACGCGGCGCATGGTGACTGGGATATGTCTCGTTGTACCAGCTTAGGAAGAGGTTAGCAGCGTAGACGGTGTAGTCAGAGGCCGTTGCCACTAACGTCGCATTTTAGGAAGGCCTCCCAAAAACCAATGAGAAAGCTCTCCTATCTTTTCATTATTTTTCAGCGTGCTTTAATGTCATGATATCGCAGCCCCCAAACACACACACACACACACACACACACACACACACACACACAACCCACACACACACACACACACACCACACACACACACACCACACGCACAACACACACAACACACACACACAACACAACACACACACACACACACACACACAACACACACACACGCACACACACACACACACACAAAGTACGTTGGAAGCACAACCGTCCCATGCAGTGCGTTCCTATAGCCCGTAAGGTGCACGTATTAAGGCCCAGTCTACTTAGAGCTGTAAGCCACTTTATTACGCCAAATTTCGAGGACCCAGTACCAAAAGAAAGGTTGCGTATCTTGAACTGATTCATTGGAATCTTTTGTCTACAGAGGCTAAACTCACGGCGTAGTCGGTGAAACTTTTCATGCTTGGTCTAAATTTTCCGATCTGCGGAACATGCTGTATGCTCTCAGAGGCTAAATAGGGTGATTGATCCATAATTGAAAGATTGTTCATTCGAGGCTAGCCGGTCTGGAATTTGTCCGTCTTTTGTCTATGGATCAAGCTTACTTGTTGGCTGGCAATCGATATGTGCTATCAGTGTTATATGTAATATGCAATTCCTTGACAATTTCTTACAATGATTATGCACGCAAAATTTATCCAAATTCTAAATATATGCAGTGGCATTACGTCTGCGCCACGCTACCCTTAGTTACAAGTTGATCACCGTTTAGTTCTAACTTAAGTTCTAGCCCTCAATTACAAATAAAAGAATAATCTTGAATTGCCTAGTAGAGATCTTTAGGGTGGAGGTCCTAGTAGAGGCCCTATATATGGATATGCATATACACACACACACACACACACACACACACATATATATATATATATATATATATATGCATATATACACACACATATATATATATACATACATATATATATATATATATATATATATATATATATAGTCTAGTAGAGATCCTTGCTAGGTTACCAACGACCCGGTTGAATGAGAGGGGGAACCTGACTTTCGCATGGCTTAAAATTTTCAGCCAGAATGCCCGACTCACCCAGGATGATGGGCCATCCTCAAGGATATACGAATGGTGGCTCCAACCCAGTGGTCTGTCTCTGACTCCCCCGGGAGCCCTGGCATCCCGTCCGTGGTCCCTGCTGGTCCCTGCACACCCTACTTTGATCGGTATCTCGATGCATCCAGCTCCAGCAGCCGTTCCCAGGCCTATGGTTGTTGCAGAAGTGTGTACTAACATTTCAGAGACTTGAGCATCGTGTGGTGACCCCAGTGGTCTCCGCAGCTCCTTTGGCCTTCTCCGGTTTTTTCATCGCCCCGGATCCTAGCCTATCCGACCCCCTTCTCAGCAGAGGACGTGCTTGGACTTTTCAGTTCGCAAGGATTTTGTTTTGTGCCACGAATGCTTGGAATTATCCTATTCGTTACCTTCACTTGCTGTGGGAACGGTTCTGGTTTTTACGACCGTCATAAATCTTTTCAGCGTACATCCCAGGAAAATACCTGGATCATTGGGGCCTGGATGCGGTAAGTTTCGCAGGCGTTGTATTAGCTTGCTTTCACACCATGAGGTAATGTTCAGTTCATTGAAAAGCAGTGGAAGTCTCCCGATGACCTACTGCCATTGCATGAAAAATGGTCCCAAAAAGCCAAGGTTGCGTCTTCGCGATCCCGGATTTTGGCGGAAAATCACACGGAAAAACAAGAGAAAATCCTAGGAACGATCAGGTTTTCACGGATTTTACGCGATTATGAATGGCAGCGGCTTCATTCATCTGCGTTTAAAGCGGTTGGATAGATTACGTGACCCCGTGGCAGAGTAGGTGTATGACCCATTGGCGACCCAGCTAGCCTGACGACCCGCACCAGAAGTGAAGCTTCAGAAGTACGCCGATAGATACTCACAAGGTGGCGCACGATCTACATGATCTAAATGACGAGGTCAGTTATTACAACGCACAATGCGATGCATGCTGCTGAGGGCGATGGACGCACACAGCGCAGGCCTGGAATGATGTGCCGAAGTGGAAAACCTTGGGAAGAAGCCGAGATTGGTATGCATGATCCCACCGGCACAAAGACCACACGAAGAACAGAGAAGGTCAAGTGGAAAACGAAAACAAGAATTAACGACGATTTTAAGACAGTTGCTCCTTTTACTACCTGGTGGTACCGGTGTAGCCAGGCCGTTGGTTCCGAGCCGATACCGTCGCGGGTAGCCGAACAATCTCGACAGCTTCGAAATATCGCGCCCTTTGACCGGTTCTGGAGCCCATGCCACTGACATCAGAGACTTTGATCCCGCCCCCTCCGAGACACTCACCATACGATCAGGCAACATCAGAAAACACCATCGAGACTCGTGACATCAGCGGCGACGACTAAGCCACCTGTTGACGCCAGCATTTACTTTTGGCGCCGTGCATTCCGCTTGAGCCCTAGAAGATCACTGACGTGCTCAGAAGCCAATGACAGACTTTGAGGTCCTGGCTGTATATTTGATATTTTGGAAGCTCCGATTGGTTTCTGGCGTCGTCGACGGCTTTCGGATTGCCTGCTTCGTCAGCTTGTGCTTCGTTCGGTGTAAAACTAAACTGACTTTTAGAATCTGCTTGACTTTGAGTTTTTATCATTGCAATCACCTAATCGCCGCCGTCCACACAATTAAAAACAAGCCACAACGAGAAATGACGACGACATTGTTGCTTGAACGAGATCTCTGCATATCCATGCGCGCCGCAAGTGGGTACCGTAAAGGCGCGTGGAAAGCCGCGACAAGGCACGCGGCAACAAGTTGTGTGGTGCGCGCACGCCAAAATGCCTGTGTCGTCGTCGTCATTTGATCTTTACCATACACTAAGCTGCTGAGGCTATATGGTGTCGCCTGCCTCTCACCCTGGCAGAAAGGGCGGGCATCGCATGAAATAAGGCACCTCTACCTCTGGTTTTCCAGACGCACAGCTAAGCCACTGCACTATCGGCACCCAGAAACGTCTGTGACCCATCATGTGTGACATTGTCACTTGCAGTGTCATCTTGCCCGGTGTGTCGACCCCGAGCCTCGGCTACTTGTGAGGTAACTGTTCAGCTGGTATTCAACAGAGCTGTAAAGCTGTGAGACAGGTGGTTGCAGACTTTCCAGAGAACATGCTGCTCCAGTATGGGTGACGATGGGTCAGCAAGGTGGGGTGGAAGTTGGAGGTACCGGTAAGATCACCGGCTTTGAAGACCGCATTAGGGAGAAATAAAAACAAGAACCAGGCACAATGGAATCGAAAATGCTGGAATCGACCACAGGCAGGTGCACCGTGCCGGTCGGATCAATAGACAAATGGACAGAGTGGATGCAGACGCCGTGTTTGCCGCAATTACACATCTCGTGGCTCAAGCTGTTCTGAACTGAACTGAACTGAACTGGACTGGACAGTGGTGTTCGGCTGAATCCGAGCACAACTACCAGCGACGGCCGGATCCGGGAACGCCAGGTGAGACGCACAGGTCCTCCCATGCGACAGGGGGCAGGGCAGGGTGCGCGGCGGCCGTGTCCCAACTTGCCCGCCACGCGTGGCCCTGCACCAGCAAGGACCGAGCATAACTGGTCCGGCACGGTACTCGGCACTGACAGATTCCGGTCGACTCTTTCGCTTCCCACTGCCGACCTAACCCTTCCGCATGAAGTCTCGCTTCTCCTCACAGAGCAGCCGTACGTGTACGCTGCAGCAGATGTCGCGCGTCATAGCGGAGGACGCCGCACGACAAGCTTGTTCACACAGATCTCTCCCGTGACCTCTCACTGTCATCGTCTTAGGGCGGCGGGACAAGGGCTGCTTGGTTTCGCCACTGGCCGCCTGAGCAAGAGTTCCTGGTCCCCAAAGTGTCTCAGCAGGTGTATGAGTGTTGGTGAGACGTGGATGGTGCTGATAAATAAGCCACGCTTGAGCGCAACCATTGGCTAGCGTAGCCATAGGCAACTATAGCATTGACTAGAACACCGTGTTCCGACCGGCTCAAGTGACATGATAATGAGCAACGGCGATATTGGCATGGTGAAGACAGTGACACTGAATGGCATGTTGAAGCGGACGAAAACAAGGCGCATTTATAACAGCCCAAAAAGCGCGGAAGCTAGTGTCACGGCGTTTTATAAAGCCTAGACAATTATACCAAAAAGCAACAGGAAGTAACAGGAAGTAAGAGGAAGTAACAGGAAGTAACAGGAAGGTGGACGGACGTTCACGGGGACGATGTCAGATTTTACAGGTTTTTGCCGTATCACAGCTGAGCTAAAAAGCAATTATTGTCACCTATCTTAACAAGGACGGCCGATGGACAAGTGCTGATATTGAGCTAAAAGAACAGAGAATCCAGCCTCTGGATTCGCCCAGTTGCGTTTTGGCAGGTGATATGCCGTGTTCAAGCCAGAGTCCCTGTCGGCTTAAGCGGTTTCCTTCAGTAATTCAGCCCAGCAGCAGCAGTCAGACTGAGTCCGAACTGAGGAATACCAGACCGTCCTTAAACCTCTGATCATCTGCGTCACCAAACCTCTGAAAATCTGTGTTACCCAGACTTCTTAGCGAGGCCGCCATTTTTCTGGCAGCCAGCGAGACAAGATTTCATAAATGAGGTAGATGTGACTGCGCTCGTTTTTGTGGGCAACTCCTGTTCGGCATAATTGTCAGTGCTGAGATGAAGCACCTCGTCCAGCCAATCATATTTCATGTTGGTTTGACGCCATTGTGAAAGCCCTGGCTGCGCTTCTTAAGCTTTTCGCTCTATGCCTGTTGCTCACAGTCCAAAGCTTATGGCACAAGCAGGGGTGGTAAAATTTTCCGAATTGGTGGATAAGGTCGGCGACAAAAATGGACATATTTACGGGAAGCTTATTGCCACTTTGGCAGAAAATATCGGTAACAGCCACGACGAAATAATACAGCATTCTCTGCAAAAACTAATATGAGGCTCCCATGTACAGATGGAGGCCGCATATTAGTTAACGAAATGCTGCCCCCATGGTAAAACATTTCGTTATACAACACAAAAAAACTTTTTTGTAGACTTTTCACTGTACTCGATGGCACCACGGTAGCTTCCTTAGGTTTCATCCCGACTTGACGACAAAATTATCCTATGATTTTTAGTTGGTCGTTCTCTCCGGTGACAGGTCGGCGACAAATCAGTGTATTTCCTATGACGCGGCCGGTCGGTCGATTCGCTGTTTTTGCCAGCCGACTCTTAGGCTGGCAAAAACAGCGAATGGCCGAATCGAAATCACTGACAGAGATTTCGATATGGGGATTTATCTGGCCGCAAGGGCGCGTTTCACCTGTTGCGATGCGGCTGATATCAGGTGGGCGGCGACTTTCAACGCACTGCGATTTTGCGAGGGGTCTCCCTAAAAGACGGTCACGGGGCGGTTACAGTTGCGGGCAAAGTCTTACCTGTATGCTAAACTTCTGGTGTGAACCAAATGGGCGTCGTTCAAAAGGAAATAGCTAGTTTGACATTCGAGGATCTTATGAGCGCAAAGTATTCGCACGTTGCGGAGATATTCATGGAAACCCTTGAAAAGGGACTGAGCAGCCGCGGCCATGGTCGTGGCTACGATTGTGGCCGAAGTCTAACTTGCAAACGACTGCATAGAATTTCACGAGAAACCGTAGAATCTCCCCGTCCCCCACCCGCAAGTGTACCACGCAATTTTGTTGGTAGACGTAGACAAGCCGCACCTAGTGGAAAACGAGGAAAATCTAGCGATGAGTAAATGATCGAAATATAGCGTAAGACTCCGGCGCGAATAAGGAATAAATATGATTTGCACCTTCTATGCAGGTTCATTTAAGAACGGAATTGCGAAATGTATGACTATGACCATAACGATGACCACGCTGCATATGAGCAATCCTGATTTTATGAAGGGAGGGGAGCTCGGCATGGGCATCATAAGGGGGCATGGCCTCCAGGAGGCCTGCATGTCAGACCTCATTCTCAGTGCAGCCTGCTACCAGTTCAAGCTCTGCCATGTGTTCTGCTGCCCTGGCTATCGAGGTCCTTCGTTGTCGTTTTTTTCGCGATCGAGGAAAGCAAAGTCAACCGTAGATCGAATTTAAACGTGAGGCCCCCGGCAAATGCCTGCGGTGAATGAACACTGCTGCCGTGATTTTGCTATCCCATAGTCTAGGGCAGGTGTGCCTGCTTTCGTAGCAACAGCAGTTATCCTGATATTAGTCGAAGGACGTTGTAAAATGGAACGTTTTGGTTGTGCGCATGATACTGAAAACTATGGGGATGAAAGAGGCTTTCAATGATATACTGATTCCCGATGACGCCACTGGGCATGGACTTCATTACCATTTTATGTAATATGGCATCGCATTACGCTGCTGGCGACAATTTTGCCTCTAGAAGTTCGGCCGGCGACAAAAGTACACTTTTATCACCCCTGGGCGCAAGGTTAGGAGATATTTCGGCTAGGAACCTTATCAACCATAAACCATCCCTGCTGCCCGATCAGCACACACGCTGACTTTCTGGCTGGTAAGATCATCCCTTTTGAGTTGTTGCCAAAAGAGCTTCCCCGGCCACCTGACCCGTCACGCACGGTGCGCTGACAACTAGCCATTAGAGGGTAAGGCCTGCACTGGACGGTTGGGTGATGACATCGCATGACACTTCAAAATCGTAAGGTGAAAATCCCCAGTTTAAGGAGAAATCCCCAGTAAGGAGAAAATCCCCAGTTCCGCTGGAATTGCTCTGTTTGGGAGCTGGAATCAGTGTTCGCACCAAGCTGTGGAAAGCGGGCTCTCATCCCAAAGCACGCTTGCAGATTGGTCCACCGAATTGTTGACATCTCTCGCTCGGGCACGACAAAATACGTTTCACGTTTACCCGCCACCCCCACCCCATTCCACCCTGACGCCAGTAGTCGGTGCACTTACGCTGAACTTCCACGCGACGAAGACGAGAGCAGCCACGATGGCCAAGGCCAGCAGCACCAGGAAGACAGTGAGGGCGATCGAGCCGCCCTTGTTCTCGCACTCAAACTCCTCCGCCTTCAGGGAGGTGACCGGGCGTCCAGCAACTGCCTCCGGCAGCTTACACCTGACAACGTATCGAAGGACTAGTTACACCATAATCCGACCACGGGCGCATTTGTGGCTGGCTAAATCACATGAGTGAAGGCATCACTAGCATCGTCGGCATCGTTTGCCAGTAACTTCACCTACATCAATGACAACGCCGAGTAGATGGTAAGCAGGCAATCTGACCTGGCCGGGTAGTGTGTGTGTGTGGGGGGGGGGGGGCTCAGTTCATCACGCCGCGCTCGAGACATTTCTCAGAATTAGTGGCTGATTCATGTGACAAATTCTTTGTCGCGGTGTGCATAATGGAGTATTGGAATATAGCGGGTTTGTGCTCAACTTTGACTCTTAGCCGGAGTCAACCGGAGTCAGAACCAAACTGGGGAGTCGGAGCGGAGTTGAATTCACTGAAAACATGTGGATGTTGAGTCAGAGCTGAGTCAACTATCCCATCATGGTCAGGGTACAGTTGACCTGATTTCTAACATTTGTGATAGGTATTGTTGAATCAACACAAAAAGACAAATAAACTAAAACGAATGATCATTGATGTATACTAATTTTTCGGTGAGGTCTGACTGCTTAATGTAGATATGTGCTGAGCATTGTGAAAGTTGATAAAAAATAATAACAAATAAGATAAACCGTTGGGATCAATTCCCCAGAGATCAGATCTAAAATTGGTGAAATTTTCTACATTTATCGTCAGAGTCGGTTTTACTTATTTTAAGGAAACCGGAGCCAGGCATGGAGTCGGCTCTAAGTTAAAATTCAGCTTGGAGTGTCTCCTGGTTTTATGTGTGCAGCCAAACCAAGCACTTGAAGGGAATGCTCCAAAGTTAAAGGCATTGGAAAAATCATCGGATTGGATAAAGTGAGCTGACTTATGGGTATTGGTGTACTTATAAGTGGAGAAGGTCGCTCTAGACAACACAACTGATCCATGTGGTTCATATGTTCCGCAATACGTCATTGCGTGATTACGTCATCATGCCTTGCACAACACCAATTTATAGCCAATCGATGGCCGTTATATCTGGAAATCGTGTTCACGAACATTAGATGTGAACGAATCGGCAATTATATTTCGCGTGGTCTTGATCTTCGCATGGCCAATGTAACTGCAGGATTTGAATGGCGTTATTATGGCGTCATGGATGCATAGGTGACCTTGGAAAGGTCTGAACGAAACAGTCCGCATATCTCAGCTGGCATGTAGCTCAGAAACTAGGTAGGTTTAGGTGTTAAGAATGGCGGGCTGTAAACTTCACCGAATGCTTTCCAATGTGACCATTTAAGTTTAAAAACCCATACAAATGTGGAGCACTTCCTTCAGGGTGTGACAGGGTCTAACCAAACAACATTAAGAACAAATCAGTAAGGCATGGTAAAATTAGACACAAAACTAATCGCGTCAACGTGCGGCAGCGCTCAGCAGCACAGCTTACTGGAAAAGTGGCTCCTCCTCGAAGAGAAAGTTGCCCTTGGCCACCCAGTCCATCTCACAGTCGCAGGTCCATGGGTTCCTCTCCAGATCGACGTAATCCATGCGCTCCCAGGGGGGGGTCGCGACTGATGCGCGTCAGGGCTGTTCTCCTTCAGGTCGACGCGCACCAGCCGCGCCAAGTACTCGCCCGAGAGGGTGTCCTTGAATGCCGACTCATCCACCTCGGTCAGCCCGTTGAACTGGCACAGCAGCTCCTCCAGCTCGTCCAGTCCACTGAAAGCGTTCGCTCCAGGGGCCGGCAGTGAGCTCATGGAGCTCAGTATGAGCCGGCGCAGGCTGGGCACCACGCCGCAGGCCAGCGCTCGGACGCTCTCCAGCTTGTTACCCCGCTCATGTCGAGCGTGCGCAGGTGTGGGCCTCGACAGCGTCTCGGCCGGCACGGCCGTCAG
>NW_023596921.1:17804346-17839075 GCF_011947565.3 Pollicipes pollicipes
CTAGTGCACATAGGCCGATGGCCCCTGGATAGACCGATGCTGGGCGATGCAGGGGTGTAGCGTGGATGAGGACAGAAGTGTGGATGAAGGTGGAAATGAATCCTGTGGCGAGCGAGGCCACGCGCCTACCGAGTCTCCAAGCCCATGAGCGTTGTATATTTTCCTTTGTCCTTCGAGAGTGGTTTAAAGCACCCTTTCTCCCAAAAATGAGCGGGCTGCGGTACCTGGGAAAACAGCGTTGACAGGCCCTCGTCAAATTGTCAGATGTGCGCAACTAAACGGTGGCGTATGTAACCTTTAGCAGGACACTTATGTAGCCTGCAGCGTCGGATAACACCGATAACGGCCTCACCCGTGCCACGTCACAAAGAGCGTCTAACCGAAATCTGAAAAAATTGTATGAGCCTCTTGCGGTCGTCTTTTAGAGGCTTCGTATGGCACGCGTGTCGTTTTCGGTGTGTCGATTCAAAATAAACGTACTATTCGAAGCCTTTGATGGACGACCAAGAATGTCATTCGCACCAATTTTTCCATATTGTAAAACCTAAATTGCGTGAAATACATGCAGTCATGGATTTGCTACGTATACACACACACACACACACACACACACACACACACACACACACACACACACACACACACACACACACACACACACACACACACACACACACACACACCACACACACACACACCACACACACACACACACACACACACACACACACACACACACACACACACACACACACACACATGTATATATATATATATATATATATATATATATATTAAAACTATATATATATATATATATCTCTCTCTCTCTCTCTCTCTCTCTCTCTCTCTCTCTCTCTCTCTCTCTCTCTCTCTCTCTCTCTCTCTCTCTATATATATATATATATATATATAATAATATATATCTATGTATATATATCTCTCTCTCTCCTCTCTCTCTCTCTCTCTCTCTCTCTCTCTCTCTCTCTCTCCTCTCCTCTCTCCTCTCTCTCTCTCTCTCTCGCTCTCTCTCTCCTCTCTCGTCTCCTCTCCTCTCGTCTCTCGTCTCTCTCGTCTCTCTCTCTCTCATTTCCCTCTCTTCTCCTCTCTCATCTCTTCCCTCTCTCTTGCTCCTCTCTTCTCGTCCTCCTCTCTCTCTCTCTCTCTCTTCTCCTCCTCATCTCTCTCTCTTCTCTCTCTCTTCACTCTCTCTCGCTCTCTCCTCCTCTCTCCTCTCTCTCTATCTCTCTCTCTCTCTCTCTCTCTCTCTCTCCTCTCTCTCTCTCTCTCTCTCTCTCTACTATCTATCGACTCTATCTATATATATATATATATATTATATATATATATATATATACAATATATATACATAATAACGAAAGTTGTCATTCCTGCAGCACTGTCATTTCTTTTTGTAATTCATAGCACACACACTTCTGTCACGCTCTTAAGAAACATCTGAAGGTCTCGTTTTATGTATTGCTAATCGCCGGTAACGATACTCACACAATTCAGCATATCATCCATCGGCCCATACAGACGTCAGTTTTCAATAACGACAGAAAGAGAAATATATTAGAAGCATAACAAAAACCTTTTAACAAAGGCTTTTTCACGGGTAGTTCAAAAAATCCTTAAATGTTTGTTTTTAAATTTATCAAATCCAAATTCTTAGCTTAAAAATTCTTGAAACATTCTTAATAAATTGCACGTGACACTTGCGGGGAACCTATTACGGCTCGCCTCTGTGCGGAACAATAAGGGCCTTGCTGAATTGTGCGAACGTTCTTAGGTGCGATTAACAACACCTACGACGAGACCTAACACTGCTTTAAGGTGTAGTCTAGCTTGCCGGTGAATGTGCTTGCGTAATAATGAGTACGTCCTGTCGATGATGCCATGTGGCATGATGCCGAAACATTGACACCAATAATATAACCGACAGTAATCGCTGCCTACGCCATCAATTTTATGCTAAAATCAAGAAGCGTAACAGCTGGAGAATTAACTAACCTTTTAGTGTATTTTTAGGTGACTTTGGTCGTCCTTCATCGCCCAGCCCCACATATTGATGTAGCGAAACTATGCCTCTGAGTCAAGGTCCCGACAGAGGTCTGCATTGCATCCCTGAGTTAAGATCACCTGTGAATTCAAGAGAATTGCGTCATGACTTGACTGCATTTTGAACGTATGTAGTTTGATTGCTCTGTCGTAAATATACAATACATCATCATGTATATTGTGACAAATATATAATCGTGGAAATTGTAGATGGCAACGGACTTGTGGTTGCCTAGACCGGATTTCGGCTGATGTTATCGGTGACTTTTTATCGTGGCCGGGTGTAATCTACGCCCGGATGGGAATGACATTCACTCTCTTCGCCGGACAACGCTCTTTCTTCTTAAACCTGATCTTGAATTACGTTTTGCGGGTGCCATTTTCGATTGCCGAATTTCTTGACACGCGCTGGGGTGGGGCTCAAACTGACCCCCCCCCCGGAGATTTTTCCAGAATGGTTTCCGAACGGCGCAACGTAGCCGCGCCAAATTTTGCAAAGATGTAGATAATTTAACAGCGAAGCGCTTAGACTCACAAATTTAGATTTACCTTGTAAGATCGCTGACTTATGGCAGGTCAAAATCAGGTCAAGGTTTCAGCGAGGTCAATTTCTAGGGAATCGCTCAATCTGATCCAACAACGAAGTGTTAGAAGAAGCCAAAAACATAGCTGGGTTTCTTTCTTAGGCAACACAACATTTGAATGAACAAGCAACATTGACCTAGGGTCAGGTATGAAGGTCAGACTAAGGTCAAATCCAATCTATTTTGTTACTCTGGGGCTTGCTGTACGGGCCCCAGAGTAAAAAACCGTAATTTCTGGTTATAATTTCGGATTTATTGATAACAGAAACCGCATTATACATCCTCCATGGGCTTCTTCGACGTCAGAATAGACCACTGACCTAAAATAACCTGGGTCAGCATCTTTGTTTTCAGGAGCTCACTGAACAGCGTAATATTTGGCGCTTATTCAAATGCAAAACTCAAAGCCGTCCCGTATGATTTTGGTCACCATGACCCTCAAAAGGTCAAACAAGATCACTGACCTTAAATGAGCATGGGGAATTTTGCTTGAAACATTTATCTAGGTTCTAGGGGCTCTTTGGAGACCAACCTGGAAGTTGACCTTGTTTGACCTTATCTGACCCGAACATCACGACCTAAGAGCCTCAAACTTTGGCCGAAGTGTGTTCACGTACAGGTCAACACGCACTGTGAATTTGGGATCTCTAGGTCTCTTAGTTCCTGGGAACTCAGCGGGGCAAAATCAACCCCCCCACACGAGCGATTTAACCGGCCACCCGGACGCGTGTTAAGATTGAGACCCGCTCGTTGCATCCCTGGGAATGCCTTCCCTGGATGCAGGTCGTACCCTCGGCATCGTTCTAACCGCAATCATCAAACCATGCGAATGTGTTACCATACCATTTCGGAGATACGAGTGCAGTAAACCATGTTTGATGCCATTATTTAGTTTGCCGATTCGTTACGCGATTGGAGTCAAAGACGTAAAAGGTGTGGGATGGAGAAACTAAATGTTTCGGAGGCGGGACGTCGACAACTCTGAGATTAGCAATGTGCTCGAAATTGCGTGCAGGAGGAATCAAAATCAGTGACGGATCCAGGATATCGTCAAGGGGAAGCAGGCATACAACATCAGGGGCCCCTAGAGCTTTGGAGCCCTCTCCAAAACTGTTCGGATCCCGGCATCTAAATTTTAAGAGTCTTACGCATTTTATATTTTATACGGGAACACATCTTACTGTGCACAGTTCTAGAAAACCAGGCGTGCTGCGCATGCACATACAAGGGGCTTGTGCATTTAGCCAAATAATTGTGGGTCCCGTCAGTTTGAGGCCAACTGTTTCGGAAAAACATGTCAAACAAAGTAAATTTGGCTGCTAAATGTGATCAAAATCAAGTAGGAGCTTGACTCCTAGTCTGATTACGGCTAGTCGGCTAATCAATGTGATCACCTGATGGCTGATGACGAAGGCAGAGCCTTTGCTTTGACTGTTATGAGAAGCGTAAAATATTCTAGCGTTCAAAATGTATTAAAAAAACGTAATGTACGAGGGTAAAAAACGTCACAAATCCAAAACCATCCGAAATAACATGTACGACGGAGGCGGCGCGTATCATTATGTTGCACAACTGCGCGTAAAAATTCATCGGCGCATCGGCTCTGATGAATTGCTGTTCTCAGGCGCTGTAACTGCTGTTCTCAGGCTGAAGCATCAAGAGAATCGTCATCCTGTAGTCTGGGACTTGACTGTGAAGTGATTTAGTCAGGCCCGTACGCATGAGCAGGCGAGACGTCCTGACACTCGTAACCACGCGTTGGGTTTGGGGTAACTGAGTAAGATCCTCCTGACTCAATCGGCAGAGCTGACGACCAATGTTAAGGGCCCCCGTAGAAATCGCAAGGGCCCCCGCCCATTAAGGGCTAGGCCCCCGTCAACGGCGTAGGCCCTTCGATGAAATGCGGGAGTCCTAGGCCAACAGCAACGGGACCTGAGTGCCCGACGGCGCATGCCACAAAAGAGGCTACCATCAACAGCATAGGGTCCGCAGAGCAAGCGAGAAGAACCCAACATCAGCGTAGTGGGCAGTTTAATGATGGGGGGTGCCCCGGCAGGCAATCATTAAACATCACAATTCGTGTCTTGTATGACCCCGGTCAGATTACATGGCGCTCTAAGCAAAGGAAATTACCCAGTACCAGTGTACGTGAATTCCATCTTGCCAACACGTGTGCTCGTAATACGTGGTACGTGGGAGTGTATCATTAGGCATGGCACACTTTTACATTCGATGCCTTATCGAAGCGTGCCATTCTCGGGTCGCTTGTAGCCCAGGGTGCCGAGGTATCGCAAAAACGTAAAACCCGTCAATAACATCTAAATCTATGGCTACTCACGTGGGCGCCATGACACGTGACACGTGTAACCAATCATTATCATCTTGCACGTCTCATTCATTATCAAAGTGTGCCACTCCCGATTGTGTCCAGATAAAACAGCTGCATGGCGGCTATTTTACACCGCTCCGTCGCGGTGTAAAATAGCCGCCATGCAGCTCATTACCCTTGGCTCATTTGCGAGCGGAAAGTTGCTAAGTATGGTCGTCAAAAGGGTGGCAAAGAGACCGAATTAAATGTCAAAGGCGCTTATGCAGTTTTCAACTCTGACCTATGAACAGTGTTGGCGGTAGAGTCTTGTTTTCGGCGCCGACTTCTACAACTGTGCCGTTAGCAAATTATCCTGCAATTTGAAGCGTAAACATGCGTTGCACAAACTCAGGGACAACACCAAAATTGTGGCCCCAGCAATTGTGGATGTTAGGAAACCAAATCCGTGCATGTATTCGCTCCGGGTGCCGAGATGTGACCTAAGACATATACACCTGTCGAAAACGGTTAATTTCATTTTTCCAACACATGAGCAAGTGTCACGTGCACCAGTGGCACCGCAAACTTGTCACCATTCGATATGCCATGCGATTGTCTATCTAGTTTAGCATTTCTTTTTGTCCTTGCGACCCTTTTTATGAAGATATGGCTCCAGGAAAGCCCGCGTGTCGGCCTGTTCTGTTTGTGTCCTTGCGACCCTTCGTTATCAAGATATGACTCCAGGAGTGCAAGCGTGTCAGCCGGTTCTCGTGAAATTTGCGTCGCTCACGTCAAACCTCTGAGGATTTTGCGACATTTTTGCGTTCAACATACGCTCATTTTTGCGAAATACATAATTATTTCTAAATTGGCGGTTCATGAAAGGTTAATATATTTGGAAATTGTTTGAATACATTGCTCAAGCTGAAGCATGTTTAGTTTATGTTCAAGTTGAGCTTTGCACAATCCATTTCTTCTGAAATTGCTTCTAACAAAAAGGCTCCTGTACTAACCGGAGAGCTGGCTGTAGGTTACAATCAGGTTCCCAGTGCGTAGGGGCATGAAAATGATGTCAACCAGATGGACCATGAAATCGATTATGATCCTCTCGGACAATGCGGGCCTCGAGTTCCGCCAGAGATCAACGACATCCAACAGTTAACTCCCAGTAACATCTAGTCTTATCATCTAGTAACATCTAGTCTCCCAGTCCGTCCCAGTAACATCTAGTCTTATCCCATTCGGTCCCGTCTGGCCCCGTCAGAGCCTATCCGGTTCTGCCTAGTCCCATCCCGTGTGTTCCGCCTCGTCCGGTTCCTTTCAGTCATGTATGGTACCCCTGGATCCCGTCTTATCCCGTCTGGTCATGGGTGTAAAAAGAGGGGGGGGGGGGGCAGGGGACCATAGTTCACTTTTATAGGTAGGGGGGGGCGGGGACCATAGGCCACTTTTATAGGTAGGGGGGGGGGGGCGGCAGTGTAAACTGGCCCCCACTTTTCAGACTAAGGTTGTGTTAAGCTTAGTTTTGCACCCGGTAACCCAAGACTGTAGAGGAAATGAGACTGCTTAGAAGTGAACGTCGTGAATTCCTCTTGCGTTCGATGGAAGTAGGAAACCTGATCCTATCTGAATCCGTACTGTCCGTTCGGACTCATTTTCTTCACTCGGTCTCGCATTGTCCACCGGTTCTCGCCTGGTTTGGTCTTCCCTGTCGGGTACCGCCCGGCAGCGTCCTTATGTTGGGCTTGTCCTATCCGTCACGCCCGTTGCCACCCGGCCTCATTTCATATTCATCTCAAAGATCATTCAATTCAGCCATGCACCTTTTCCTACAGCACATAACTTTCACTCATCATTTGCCGCCGGACTGGTAGGGCCCGACATGTGACGAGAAGCACCCAAGTCCCACCATTGCCTTGCCGGTCGTAGGCGCGCAAACTATCACCAGATTGGCAGTGATTGTGTGATCTTGTGACGTCATCGTACAATCAGCTAGAAGTGTTAGCGAACCTCATTACAATCAGCTGACAGCTGCGCCGCCGGTCCGGGTTGTTTAGAAACACATGTACGAAGCAGTATGTGCGGCCCGTCAATAAACGCGGTTGCTGGTTTGAGCGTGGGCCCGGGTTCGGCGTCTGAGCGCGTCGGTGTCGTCGGACGGTGGGTGGGTTAAGCGCGTGCTGATGAACAGCAACGGACCTTGGCGTCGGTATCGTTGGACAGTGGGTGGGTTAAACGTGTGCTGATGAACGGCAACGGACCTGGGCACTGAGTGCGTTGCAAGGAAAGATTGTGTGATAAGGTAGAGAGATTCGGCTGTACCCGGCAAGCAGTATCCCTCGTTTGGTCGTGTGAGTGTGGCACTCGATGCCGTCGAAGTTTCAGGAGCAGCTTGCCTACATCTGAAGTCGCTCACAGAGAACAATTCTTTCCTTCCCTTCCAGTGTATATTTATGGAGAACAAAATGTCTTGGGGCTAAAAACACTGGGAGATATCCAAGATTCAGACACTGCGTAGATGAGAATGATTGTACCTTGGCTAGAACATGGGCGCACAAACTTCTCTGCCCCAGATTCTCATATTATTTATGATGTTGTACTTTAAAAATGATGATTGATGTACAATGCTCTTTTAACATCGGGTACCAGTGTAGACCGTGACCTGGAATATTGCTTGTGTGGCAGTATCTGTTGCACACTGAAGTTTAGGTACCACCAACCAAAAGTACAGCTTTGGGTCCCTAGTTTTTTCCTGATGTCAGGCCCAGTTTAAATTGTGATGCTGTGCATCATGTTCAGATCACTGCTTTACCTTGTATCTTGATCCCCTTCAAGTTCCACTTAAGAAATTCTTACAGTGGGCTCTGGAATCTCCTGAAACAACCTGGTCATGGATGCTGCTGACTCCATGCCATCCTGCTACCTGCAACGTGTCTCCACACCACCTGCGCCGGCTGGCCCCCTTCATGTTGAAACTCTACAGCATGACCAGGTGGGCTTTCTGCAGGGAAAAGAGTTGCATTTCCACCTGGACTGAGAAAAGGGTGTGTACTTCTGCATGGACTGAGGAAAGAGGGTGCCCACTTCCACCTGGCCTGAGGAAATGTGGGTAGGGTAGTGAGAGCATATGGCTCAGGCTGAGTGTTGCTGTCACCAGCAAGGTAGAGGTCTCAGTTTGGCAGCAAAGCAGTGCATTTCGATAGCAGATTTGAGTCCAAATTTCATCAGGTCCTGGCATTAGTGTTCCACGCACGTGCAATTAAAACTGCAAATTCACTGGGACTAGCTATGCCAGTCCTTATTTGCAGTGTGCATCTGCAACAAAAGACTGCAGTGTTTACATGTGTTACAAACCCCATGTATTTCTAATCTGGTGGCATTAAATCACATCTATATCAATTCCCATCATGATTAGACATGTGCTCAGTGATGCTTCAATTCGCCACAGTCCAGGACATCTGGTCGGGACATCCCAGCTGGCATGGGGCTTATGGGTGTGCCAATGTTGCCTTATGTCTGCAGCCGATCTTGGCGGGCCGCGGGGGGAAATGTGACATCCACTGCGTGTCCCGCTACATTTCGCGCTGCCACTGCCAGTTCCAGTACCGCCAGGATCCGGGCGGCGGCGGCCATTGGGCTGTGTTCGACCTATCCGTGAGTACTAGCCCTGGCGCGCTGTACAGACGTGCGATGTGGTGTCCTGCAGAAACACCAGCGATGTTTAAACAGACGAGCAATCGCGCCGCTGAATGCGGCGTGTTCGGGCTAGATATTGTTTCTGTCGGAAAGATGCGCTTGCTTGCCGATCAGCTCGTGGGACGGCCTCTGCCGCCCGGACCTGTTCTGCCCGTGCGGCCGTGACTGGCAAGCAGGCTGCTAACCGTGTGGCCGTGACTGGCGAGCAGGCTGCTAACCGTGCGGCCGTGACTAGCGAGCAGGTTGCTAACCGTGCGGCCGTGACTGGCGAGCAGGCTGCTAACCGTGCGGCCGTGACTGGTGAGCAGGCTGCTAACCGTGCGGCCGTGACTGGCGAGCAGGCTGCTAACCGTGCGGCCGTGACTGGTGAGCAGGCTGCTAACCGTGCGGCCGTGACTGGCAAGCAGGCTGCTGCCCGTGCGGCCGTGACTGGCGAGCAGGCTGCTAACCGTGCGGCCGTGACTGGCGAGCAGGCTGCTGCCCGTGCGGCCGTGACTGGCAAGCAGGCTGCTAACCGTGCGGCCGTGACTGGCGAGCAGGCTGCTAACCGTGCGGCCGTGACTGGCGAGCAGGCTGCTAACCGTGCGGCCGTGACTGGCGAGCAGGCTGCTAACCGTGCGGCCGTGACTGGCGAGCAGGCTGCTAACCGTGCGGCCGTGACCGGGAGCAGCTGCTAACCGTGGCGGCCGGACTGGCAGGGTTCTGACCGTGTGTTGTGAGCCGCCGGCAGTCCGCCAACGGGACGTACCTGGACTGGGAGCCGGTCGTGCCGCGAACCTGGCGACCGCTGTCGCTCGGTCAGCGGGTGGGCCTCGGCGGACCGGACGACACAGACCCCGACTGCTTCGTGTTCGTCGTGGTGGCTGACGACCCGCGCCGGCTGACTAGGGTGGGTCCGCGCGGCCCTCACATCCTGCGGCGGTGCCCCCGGCCATCGTCTTGCCCAGTAGCAGACAGCTGCTTCAGTCCTCAGTCTGGCGCCTGATTCTCTGAGGGCATCGTCGATGTTGAATCCGCCCCACAGTTGTGCGTCCGTAGTCATAGCGTCAGAGTCGTCGGTCAGAAGAGCAAATCACAGGCACAGTGAAAATGTTGTTACTGGCGTAATTGGCAACCTGGTGCGCGGGGTTTTCATTGATGTGCGAAATGTATCAACGCACAGCGATCCACCTATTAAAAGTCCCCCCCCCCCCCCCCCCCCTCCCGCTGAAGCCGTTTTATGTGACTGTCACTGTGTGCCTGGACATGATAGGAAACATTTTTTGGGGGACAGTGAAAGCCTGCAACTCGCCGTTGGGGATAGTATCATTTGACTATGTCGCACGGCTCTTAACCGGCATTGGCCTCATGGGCATCACGCCATGTTGTCAGTCGTACCAAAGCTGCGGACGTTTTCACCCAAATACGTAGATTGCGTGTGAGTCTCGTACGTGCAGATTGCCAGTCTGTGCTCCAGATTGCCGGTCCGTGCTCCTACTCTCCGAGGCAGTCTGCAGCGTGTGATGCGACCTGCCAAGCCTCGGCCGTCGCCGACAGTCGCAGTGTTCTCGAACCCACCGACCCGTAACGCTTTCTCCCGTCTACAGCAGGTGGGCCGCCGCTGCCCGAGCGACGAGAACGCCGCGGGCGCCGGCGCCGGCGGCCCCGCGCCTGCTTGCGCCGGGCCCGGTGCCGGCGCTGGTGCCGGCACCGGACCCGGCGCGCGGTCCAGCCCGGTCGCCGCGGTCGGAGTTAGCATCAGACGCCGCCTTGTCGCCGCCTTCGAAGAGGCGATGCATTGAGTCGGACTCTGCCGCCGCTGGCCGGCCTGAGCCTGCGCCAGCGCCGGCGCCGGGCCCGGTGCCGGCGCTGGTGCCGGCACCGGACCCGGCGCGCAGGTCCAGCCCGGTCGCCGCGGTCGGAGTTAGCATCAGACGCCGCCTTGTCGCCGCCTTCGAAGAGGCGATGCATTGAGTCGGACTCTGCCGCCGCTGGCCGGCCTGAGCCTGCGCCAGCGCCGGCGCCGGCGCCGACCAGTGGCCAGGCCTTGTCGAGCAGTGAGCGGTTGTGGCCGACCGATGGTCAGCCAGCGGTCAGCGGCCGCCCGGTCAGCGCAGGCTCATCCAGTGACCAGCGAGCGGTCTCCGGTAGTGGCCGCGGTCAGGGTGAGGAGCCAGCCGGCGACCGAGTGGTTGAAGCCGAGTCGTCTGAGAGACGGGGCGCCGGGTCCGGCGCCGCCAACGATAGACCGACAGAGGCGCTGACGACAAGCGGTCTGCCGCTTGCCATCCCCCGCTCTTCCGAAGCTCGTTCTCGTCCGGGGCTCCCCTCGCTCGCCCTTGCAAGACCCGATCCAGACAATGGCCGAATCCCTGAGGCGGATGCGAAGGACAGCAGTGCTAGTGACGTCGAGATTCTGGAGTATGTGCCGGGCCCGACGGTGGTGGGCGCTACTGATGACTCTCCCACTGGTGCCCTGACGCCGGGCACCAGAACACAAACCATGTCGCCGCCGGTGACCGATGTGGCGACCGTGCGTAAGGCCAAGGCGGCTGCCGTTCGACCACCCAATACACCGAACACTGGGTGGATGGATGACGCCGCTGTGCGGCAATGCGACGCCTTGAAATCGGTCACTGAAACTACCGTCTCGGCGCCGGCCTCCGAGCCAACGACCGAGGTGCTCAATGGCGAGGCCGCGGGGAGAGGCGGCGCCTCGGTCACCACCGATGACCACGCCTGCCAGCTGCTCGACGGCGGACCTACGACGAGCGGAGCCCGAGCTGCCGGTGCGGACCACGCCGCCGGTCCTGCCGTCGATGCGCGCGACCGAGGCGCTAGCTCCGAGTCCTCTGGCGGCGAGTCGGTGGAGATTAATGACGTCAAGTGGCCGTGCGGCCGGCTACCGCTGCCGCTGCCCGACGACGAGGCCCTGCTGTCGGCCACGTCCGGATACTCGCAGGATGACGCCGTCATCGTGATCTCGGACGACGACGACTACTTCAGCAGCTCGCAGCCGGCGGTGCGCGCCGCCTCGCCGGGCTCGGACGACGACGACGTCTACGTCCCGTTCAAGCGCATCAAGGAGGAGACCATCGTGGACGAGTTCTGCGACACGCTGCAGATGCCTAGTGTCCAACGGGACGGCGAGACGACCGGCCAGCTGGATGACGACGGCGACGATGAGCTGCTGTGCGAGGTCGCAGAGGCGGCAGAGGCAGCCGAGCGGACGGCGCTGGCCGACGGTCCGCCTGCCGCAGAGCGGGCCAGGTCCCTGCCACCGCCGCCGTCGGCCGCTACATTGGGTCGGGAAGCCAGCCCGCCGCCGTCGGCTGGCGCAACGGGCCGCGGGGCCGGCCCACCAACGTCGGCAGCCACAGTGGGTCGGGAAGCCAGCCCACCGCCGCCGGCTGGCGCAATGGGCCACGAAGCCAGGCCACCGCGGACGGCCGCTGCAGTGGGTCGCGAAGCCAGCGCACCACCGACAGCCGCTGCAGTGGACCGCGAAGCCAGCCCGCCGCCAACGTCGACCGCCACAGTGGGTCGCGAAGCCAGCCGCGAAGCCAGCCGCGAAGCCAGTCCGCCGCCGACGGCCACTGGCACAGTGGGCTGCGAAACCAGCCTGCCGCCGTCAGCACCGTCCGTGCCGTCCTTGCCGCCCTCTCGGCCGCTGTCGGCACCTCGAGCGACTGCTTCTGGGCTGGCCAAGCGGCTCGTGCACATCAGCGGCCGCGTGGTGCCGGTCACGGAATCTGCGCGCGCTCCTATCCGCACCATGGAAGCTCTGCCGCGGCCGCCGCGTGGCCGCCGGCACCGTACCAGCCGCTGCGTCTCGCTGGGGGAGCCACAGCCGCCGAAGCAGCCCGGCCGCCGCCGACTGTCAGAGCAGTCCGCCCCGCCCGAGCCGCCGACGCCTCCCGCCCTCCCGCCATTCGAGCCGCCGCAGCTGGCGCGGCAGGCGGTAGTCGAGCAGCGTCGACCGCTGCTCAAGAATCTGGCCCGACAACAGGTGTCAGAACAAGGGGCCCCGCGCGTGCCGGTTAAGTCCAAGACTGCCGCCAAGGCCAAGCTGACGCAGCGAACGCGCGGGAGCATGCTGGCGGAGGAGATTCGCAAGATTTCCTTCAACAAGAAGAGCTCCAAGTACCTGCCGCGCTCAGAACGGGACACCCCTCGCGTGTCGGCGGCGGCGGCGGCGGCCCCGCCGCTGCCGCCGGCCAGCTCCGCAGCAGGTGAGCCTGCGGCCACCGACCCCCTGCTTCCCGACAGTGTCTCGGGCCGGACCAAGTGCCGTAGGGCGCATGCGCCCCACCCGAGCCTTGCGGCTTTCAACGCGGCGGCGATCGCTACCTCTGCGCCTGCGCCTGTGTCCTCCTCCGCCGCCGCCAACCGTGCCACCGCCGCGCGCACCTCGACCACGCCCGCCGCTGCTCGGCCCTCGAGTTCCACCCCGGCATCGGCTAGCTCCTCGGGCCGGCCTAACGGCGCCGGCCGGCGCGGCGTGGCGGCCGCGCGCGCTGGGCCGCCGGCCGGCGTCGTCACGAGCGAGCGACAGCCTCACCAGACGCGCGTGAGGTTCGCGCCAGAGGACCGGATCTGCCGGACGCAGTTCATCCCGGCGCGCGACTGCACGCTGCGCCTTCCGCCGGCCGTGGGCGAGGTCCTCTGGCACATCCTCGGGTGGCGCTACCCGTGGCTGCAGGTAAAAACGGCAGCGGCAGCGGGCACTGGTCGTGTTTTGTGGGGGCGGGTCACGTCTCGGTGACTTGTGTTAGCATCAGACGAAGAGATGTCAAGAGGAGATGCGGTGGAAGTGGTGCTAGCCGGTGGGCAGTAGTGTTCTTGTACACGTCGGTCGCAGACTGGTTATCTTGGGGAATGTATGCCTGTGTAGTATATGCAGCTCCAGGAATAAATGAACACATGAAGACAAATGCGGGATGACGCAAATGCCAAGGTGTGCTTGTGGTGGGGTTGGTCTGGCTGTGCCGGTCGTGTTTGTAGCCACGTGCTGTAGGTTGGTCGGCCAGTGTCAGCCAGGTCGGCCAGTGGTGCGGGTGTGTGATGGCTTTGTCGCCGCGTGCTCTTGGCTGCCCGTAGGAGGAGAAACGCCATAGGAGGCCACCGCCGGTAGCCGGCGACTTGCCGGTCTCGAAAGTGCTCATGTCCTACAAAAGTCACGCCGACTATGTCGGCACGTTCCAGCCCCTGCTGCTGCACGAGCTGTGGAGCAATGTGTCGCAGGACCACCAGCAGCGCACCACCGCGGATCAGGAGTAAGTGGCTCGCCACTGCGGTCGCCGGACGACTCCGATGAACGTGCCACCTGCGGCGGCGCGGGAGCGGCGCGCTCTGACCGGGCGCGGGCGGGGAGCGCGTGTGAATGACGGCCGGTCGCCGTGTGCCGTCATTGGTCGGGTACCGCTGCGACTGGGCGCTGGAGGCGAGTCGGGACCGGACGCAGAGTCCAGCGTCTGGCGCGAAGCTCACGAACGGTCAGCCGGCCGCGCGGTCGCAGGGTGCTCGTCCGGTGTCTGCTGTCACGCTGCCGCCGACTACACGCTGATGCTGGGCCAGCGCACCCGCAGCGACGGCCGCGTCCCAGCTGTCGACCCATGGCTTTAGCAGTCTCTGCTTGCATTGGGCCCAACCATGTGGGGTGTAAGCCCTGGGAGACGAGCCGCCGCCGGGAACGTGGCCGCCAGCTCCGCTTGTCAGCGACGGCCGGTGTGGTCTTGTCCCCGAGTCCGCTTGTCAGGAGCTATTGCGTTGCCTCCAGATCCGCAGAGCCGTTGTCACGTTTGTGGCGAAACGGCGGCCCGAGTTAGCTGACATGTCATACCATATCACTCAAAGCCGGAACGAAACCGGTGTCCCCGTAGGGCACCTACTTCAGATGGTGTAGGGGACTAGCGCCCCCTCGGGTCCCAGCTTCGGTAGCGGGTAGGCAGCGCAAGCTGCTCATTTCCGGGCCTAGTGACCCTGCGGATAGGTGAACTCCCGCTCCCCTCCATCATTCGGCACTCTCACCACTCATCCTCGTATTGTCGGGGTCGCCGTGCCCTCTCGCTCGCGTCCCCGGGTCGATCAGATCGTGATGGCTGAGGGGCACATCGCGCGAATCAGTCAAGATGCGTCCCAACACTTGACTGATTAGGATACCCGGGGGCGTGGGAAGGGGGGGGGGGGAGGTGGACGCGTAGGTCGCCGTACGGGTCCGGGGGGCTGCCACCTACGCTGCACGCCTGCTGCCCACGGCGGGTTTCCGCTTGGTGCGCCCGACTGAGCGCGGTGGCTGAAGGAGTGAAGGGGCGCAGTGCTGAACCACGGTCAGGCCGGTGAGAGGTCTCCCTGGTTACACCTGTCCATATGGGAGGCCTCATTCCCTCCGGATAGCACCGGGGTAGCCCTGGCGGTAACCACCTCCCGGGGGAGTGTTGTGCGGTCCTCCAGCAGAGCTCCGGGGTGAGTGGGGATCCCCGGTACCGAATGTTTAAAACGACTTGCATGAATTTTCTTTCAACCAACCCCACCGGAAACTGCACCTTTGCTGAGACAACTCGGCTAACGACAGCGATGTTCCATTGGTGCAGCTCGGACTGCTGATGGCAGAGCCCCTCGCCTTTGGCCATATTGAGAGATTTTAACACACTGCGTACCACTTGGGGTTGTGATGACAGCAACCTGCGGAAATGTAGTTTTGAACATTTTATTCACGAGCAGTCACTCTGCGCTTTAAATGCGGAATCCCGGACGTATCTCAGTAGCGTCGCGTCAGGCGTCGGTCTTGGACCTACGTTTGGTGAGCCTGCAGCTCGCGCAGGTTTTTGCGTGGACTAGCCGACGAGCCCGTGGGCGGCGATCACTTCCCAGTGTGGTTAGAGTACCGCGACGAGCCGGTCCTCGGCCCTCCACCACGACGGTGGAATATTGAAAGCAGATTGGGGTGAGTTCGAGTCCCGGCTCGAGGTGGACTTGGGTGCATGGTCCGCGGGTGGTGCAAGCGACTCGATCGGACAGACGTCTGCTCTCTGACCTGCAGCGAACTCAAGAATTACAAAGACATCTGGGGCCTCCCGTCGCACCCCGGTGCGGTGGGGGACGGACGAGTGCCGAGCTGTTGTTACCCGGGCACGAAGACGGGCCTTCCGGGCTTTTGACCGTCACACTACAACCGGCAGTTGAGTTGCATTTAGCGAGGCTAGAGCTTTGGCCCGGTGTGGATCTCAGCTCAGTATTCCGCGGTCCCGGTGCCGTTTTACAGGTTGGTGAGCCGGACATTCCTAACGAGATGCGTGACGACATAATCCGACATCTGTGTACTGGACCTTCTCGTAGCCATTTTGGAATCGTCTTTGGAAGCGAGACGAATTTCTGAGTGCTTGGCGAGAAGCTGTTGTGGTGCCCCTTTCGGCACCAGGGAAGAGCGGCAAAGACCAGCTTCACTACAATCCCATCTCTCTGGCATCTTCGCTGCTTAAGCCGATAGAGAGGCCCGTCAATGGTATTTTTGGTTAATCCCTGTGTGGCTTTAGGAAACACCGTGGAACGCTTGACCATCTTCTTACCTTGGGTACCGTTGTTCGTGCTACTTCTAAACAGCGTTGCGTGTGGGGGATGTCTTCTGCGACAAAGAGGTTGCTTACGACACCGAATGTTTTCGCGTCTGCGTTGGTCATCAATTCTCTCATCGCTTATTACAACGAAGCGATGAACCCCAGGGTGGTGTACTATGGGACGCGCTTTTTGCGCTTGAGATCGACGACGCCTGAGACGTATTGCCTCAGTTCATAAGTCGCTCGCTGTTCGTCGACGATCTTCCAATCTGGTGCAGGTCGTCTCTTACCTCAGCGATGGAGCGTCAGTGGCAACTAGCCGTAACATGTTCGGAGAAATGGGCGACGCTCAATGGTTTTCAATTCTCCACGTTAAAAACAGAAGGCATGCACTTTTGTTGCCCTTGTAATCGCTGCCAGGGTGTAGCGATTTGAATGTATAGCGAAACGATCCCATCTGAGCCTGTTGTCCCACCCCTGGACGTGCAATTTGATCGCGTCGTCGTCCTGAAATCCTAATCGTCCTGATTGATCGTCGTGAAGTGCATTGCACGCATAGCACGCAGTCATATGGTGCGGACAGGAAAACCGCGGTTGGTTTTACAGCACGCTTTTACTCTTCTATCGTTCCCTTATCAGATCCAAGCTCGATTATGCTTCTTTTGTTTACGACGCGGCTAGTAACTTAGGGAAGCGCTCATTGAGGGCAATCCATCATACTGCCGTGCGCATCACTACAGTAGTATTCAGGACCTATCCGACGACAAGCCTCGATCGATGCCCGCGAGTCCCCTTTGCCCACCACGGGAAATATTCTAGGCATGAGATATGCCTGTTAATTGGCGCAGTTCCCCGACCACCCAAGATATAAATGAGTGTCTCTTCGGGCAGAACAATGCGCGTGTTTCTGACTGGGAGAGGTCATAAGATGCGTTCTTTTGTGTGAGGATATTCGTACTTTCACAGGAATGTGGCGTCTGCACGCGGCATGCGATTCGTTGCGAAATTCCTGAGACCCCTCCATTCGCGCATCTGTCTGTCATCTGTCATACCGGGATCACAAGGAGACTTACACGGGCGGACCAGAAGCGCATGCCGGTGTTGGATGCGCTTTTGTGCAGCGCCTTATCACCCGGTCTTTCGCTTTGCTGGGTCATGTATCGGTCTACACGTCCGAACTAGTAGCCATTTTTAGAGCGCTCTATTTCATAGTACGGGGCAGTGACGATCGACACGCAGTTTGATCGCACTCTTTTATCAACCTTACGGCTTTGCAGGATTTTGATTCATGGCCTCCTTTCGTTCACGTTTAGCTCTCGTTATTATGCTGTTCCGACCCGGTAAGTAGGTTGTATTCTACTTGATACCGAGTCACGTTGGTACATCGAGCAATGAAGTAGCTGATGCCGCGGCGAAGCGTGCCACACACACACAAGTCGCTTCCCCACTATGACAGTCCCTGCCAGCGACCTGTATGCAGAAGTAACCGCATTCACGCACAAGCAGTGGCAAACGAATTGGGATGTGCACACTGCCAGCAAACTGAGAAGGACCGGTCGGGACCATGGACGTCCAGCTGCCGTAAGTTAAGGCGGGATAAAGTGATCCTATGCCGCCTGAGTACATACGCGACTCACCGATGCCTGTTATGTGGGGAAGATCAACCGCGGTGTCCTCGCTGTGGGGAGCGTTACACCGTGCGTCATGTCTTGATAGATTGTGCGCACCTCGCTTTGGAACGCGTGCGCCATTTTGGATCAGGTTCCGTGCGCCATACGCTGTCTGGCATCTTCGGGGATGACTCGAGTTCGGTAAACGACGGTCATGTTTTAGATTTTGTTGAAGACGTGCATTTCATGCCAAATACCGTACGTAAGATTGTTTCCGTGCTTTTTTTCGCGCATCTGTCAAATAAAAAGTAAGTGGTGGACGCCATATGACCGTTACACCCGGCGCGCTCTAAAGCCCTTATCACGATCATCAACGATACCAGTGTCCCCAGCTCAGAGGGTTAGAGGGCCCATCTGCGTGAGCCCACGTCCCACAGCGCAGCTTTCATCGATACATCCCGAAATGTCGGGGGATGAGCCAAACACTTTCTTGAGTGACGAAATCACTCAAGTGAAAGAAATTCAGTTCATCGACGTCTTTTTTAGCGGGGGGGGGGGGGGGTAACAGTATGTTCCCCCTTGCTCTTAGCGCGGCTTAACGCTTGCGATTGTCGTGCTACCGCACACTTCCGGCTCGCTTTGGTCCGTCGCACATGTGATTACTGCGTTACGACGCACGCCCGGGCCGGCCGCGGCTTGTCTGCATGCAGCTGTCTCTCCCTCGCCTCGCCCACTGCTGCATGTGGCCTTAGCAGCCCGCCCTTTTCGTTTGTCTGCTGTGTGAAAAGTGATCATAACTGACATTGATCGGCTCAGTCAGTGACATTAGGCAAGAGACACGTAGACCCCGTTGTTCCCTCTATTTCATTTCGACGAACGCAGTGCACGTCGCCGTTGTCCCATTTTTTAATTTCATCGTGTCCCGCGACCGCTCGGGGCACGGGGCCCATCAAATGAAATACCACTTTGTTTCTAAATTTGGCGAAATGCTGGCCTTGTAAGAAGACAGCTCACAGCGAAACGGAATGTATGAAATTAGTCGCGAAGGCATGCCGGAATTTTCCACATATTTAGCTAAAAAAACAACTAGCGTAATTGTTCAAGAAAGCTTTTACGCGGTGGCTCAAAATACGTGCATTTGGTCGCCATGGTCAGGCGCGGTGCTCTTGCTGTTTTGATATTGAAACATTTTTGCATTATTCACTATGACTTCTTGTGTATTTGATTTTCAGGGCCATGATAAAAATTAACAAGCAGACCAGTGTCAAAATTCGACCGGGGACGCGATGTCTCCTCCAACTGCGCTGTGAAGGTTCGTCATGAATCAACAACTCTTCGAAGAGTGGTGTTCGCCATGTACCTGCACATCTGCATGGTGGACATGGGTGGATGTACTATGCGTGTGTTTGGCTCAAAGAAGCTCCTCGGGCGCCGCGCTTGATCTGGATGTCACGCGAATCACTGACAGACAATATGTACTCGAGCACCTCCAGATACCGAATATTGAAAATACTGATACGATTACTGCCTCGGCATGCACTAGCGCGGTTTACCGTAGCGCGGCCGCGAACGCTTTGTATCAGCATTAGTATGTACGAGCCTGGGCGGCTGTGTCGCCGATCACGCGTCCGGACCGGTCGCCGTCGCGGCCAGCTGATGGTGCGTGTCCGGCAGCGCTGATCTCGGCCCGGCGGGATGCCACCCACCCAGAGTTGGGCGCCTTGGTGGTGGTGGATCTGCCGCAGCGGACCCAGCAGGGTGTCCCAGCGCGGCGCGCGTTCGTCCAGGCGTTTGCCTACGTCGAGCACCTCAAGCGGCAGGCGCTGGGCAGCGCCCAGCTCAGACAGGTGAGCGGCTTCACTGCATTTAGAGACGTTCTCTGTGGATTTCGGTCGTATTTCGCACGGACAGGAATGCACCGCTGCGTTGTGACTGTCTGGGGTGGCCGTCGCGCGGCCGACGCCATCGCTGCCGCCATGGCGTCGGCCGCGCTGTCGTGGTGCCGGCCGCGGCTGCTGGGTGGCGCGGCCGTCTGACGGCGGTGCGCGGCGCCCGCCAGAGGCTGGAGCAGTTCGCCGGCGTGCTGCGGGACGGGCTCAGCGCGGAGCAACGGCTCGGCCAGTACGCAATCGCCAGCTGCACGCTGCTGCTGCGGCACCGCGAGGGGCTGGCCGAGGGCCACTGGGACCTACCGGTCAAGATGTCGGTAAGTGGTGCGCGGCGGCGCGTCTGACATCGGGCCGGCCATGATTGGAGTAGCCGCCGGGCGGAACGGAGATGATTGGTTCGTTCCTTTGGGAAAAACCTCCGCGGGCATTTGTGAGCATGCACTTCTAAGTTGCCTCGTCTAAACTGTTGGCACCAGGAACCCTTCTCTAAAATATCCTATAAAAACATGTTAAGACCCAGACCCTCGCTGACACGTGAGGGACAACGGCCAACTGTATGGTGATGCTGCCGTGCCCGGCCTGGCCGCCTCTCCTGCCACCGCTGCCTCGCCTTGGCTGGCCACACGTCGCAGCTGTCCGGACCTAACGCGCCCCCCGTCGCGGCCGCAGTCGGTCAGCTACATCCGCTCCGACCTGCGGCTCTTCTCGTCCGTGCGCCAGCTGGGCGAGTCGCCGCTGCTGCACGCCCTGCTCGACCCTGTCCGCTGGCAGGACGTGTACCGGCTGCCGGAGCTACCGACCGGGCTGCCGGCCGGCACCGAGGTCAGCTGGCCAGACCTTGGTCCCCGCCGCTGTCTGGGGCCGGGTGCGCGCCGCGCCGCGCCGCGCCGGCGCCCGTTCCGTCGGGTGCCTGAAGCCGCGTCCGTGTTTGCACATGGTTGCAGATGTATGCTGGCGTTACCGTATAGTTGTGGGTTCGCTGCTGCGCTGGCTCGTGCCCCATGAGTGTAGAGTTCTTTGCTGGCATTCGCCGTTCTTTAATATACCAGAAGGCACTGGTTAAACGATGTGACCCTGAGTACGCCTTGGAACTTCGAGTATGGACCAATGCTTGCTAAATAGCGTCGTTCAACTAGCGTCTCCTCGGATATGGGAAGTTGATAATGTCAGCAGAGGAACTCGGAGCCCATAATGCCGATAAGCCAGGAGTTCAACGTCTTTCTTGCTTATATCAAATTTGCTCGTGGTTGTAAATCCGCATTGCGGCCGCCGTAGCTCTAGAACCATTCTTACGTTTGTGCGTGGTGGGATAATGGTATCTGTGTCTGCACATCTGCAATAACGGGGCAAGCATCGCGGCACGGAATGTTTCGCCAATAAATAATTTCGTTCGACTGAAATCTGGCGATCGGATGTCGTGGTCACCGTTCGCTTTAGAGGCGCTGCAGAGCGCGGGCTTTGGTGCCAGAACCTTAAACAGTTAAAAAGATATACACCGAATTCGTTGCTTTCTTTTAACAAATTCATTGCGGACCTTTAATTGGTTTACATAGTTGTATGATGTGCTAGTGTTTCTTAATGGCTGAAGGTTAACTTACGCCTGTGTTTGTGCATGGTTGTGGACTGGCACTTGCGCTTACGCATGGTCTAGACCCGTACTCGTGTTCACACATGGTTGTGGACGCACACTTGTGCTTGTGGACTTTGGTCGTGGACTTGCGTTTTCCAGTCGTCATTGGCGCTTTAGGACACGCTTGGCAGCCGAGACGTTGCGTGTGTCGTAGCCTAGTTGAAGAGGCCGGGTAGGAGCTCCAAAAGCCCCCAAGCCCCAGCTCCGACAGACGTCTGTCACCGCCTATCCCCCGTGCCACTGCCAGCCGCCGGCCCCGGCCTCGGCGAGGCCCGGAGAGTGGGCCCTGCCGCGACTGACGCCCCGCCTCGCCGGCAGCACGCGGCGCTGAACGCCACGCAGCGGGACATAGTGCTGCGGGTGGCGCGAGCAGTGACGGACCGACCCGACCGGCCCAGCATCAGTGTGATCCGCGGACCACCAGGTGGGTGCCGCGGCCCGCCCGACCGACCGCCCGCTTGCCATGGGGTGTGCGGCTGGTAGGATGTCTGTTAAAGACCAGAGGGATCTGTTTAAGACCGGATGGATCGAAGGGCGGCTGCGGTCAGACGACGCGCCAGTGCACGAGTTGCGAGCGGCTCTCAAATTGTAGGAGATAGCGCAGTCAGCACCGCATAGCATACGCGAAGCTTTTGCAGTTCGAAAACTACGCACAATATACCTGCCGCACCGCGTGCTTCTTGACACACTGGCACGTGATGTTCCTCGGGCAGTCTGCCAGCGCAGTGTCACATACGTATTGTGATAGACCTAATAAACAGTGAAGTTGCCATGAAGTATTTCAGTGCGATTCTAAATGGCAGCCTATCTCGTATAAATTAGGAGCAGCACGGGGACGCGTCGAAGGCTGCTCTCGATAACGCGCACGTTACCGCGCCATCATGGTCATACTGAACACCGCTGGGGTCCGTGGGGTCGGAAGCCAAGCAGCTTTTGGGAAGAATGGACTATTCTTGTGTTTTGACCACATAAATTGGCACCGAAACGGATGTGGGCGCGTGCAACAATTCGGCTTGGTTGGCTGCACCCATGCTTACCATAAGCACTTGCAGCCAAATGCCGCGCAACTGATTACCGTCACCCGCCGGCGGCGGCAGTGGCCAGGCCGTACTCTGGCCCAGCGGAGGGCGACGTCGCCCCTGACGTGCTCACGGCCCGGCCTCAGGCACCGGCAAGACGCGGCTGGTGGTTTCGCTTGTGAAGCAGATCCTGTTCTCGGCTGGCGCGGAGCAGGACCGGCGCGTGCTCCTCTGTGCCCCCTCCAACGCCGCTGTCGATGAGGTCGCCAAACGGCTGCTGGAGGAGCGTGCCGTTCTGACGCGGCGGACCCCAGGCTCACGTGCGTATGCCCGCACAGACGGGGCGGGGGCGGGGGCGACCTGACCGGCCTGCGTGTGGGCCGGCCGGGCCCAGCAGCACCGGCCGCGGTGCCGCCGTACCGGTCCCGGCGGCTCCACCGATGTTTGCTGATATGCGCTAGTGCTGCCAGCTGCCAGTCGCTCCGGTTTGGACTGTGGAGACCGTTCTCGGCGTGTTGTAGTGTCTGACGGTGGAGGAGCGGCTCGAGTATTCCGTGCGCGGCTTCGCCTCATCAGGCCGGTGCGGCTCCGTCCTCACGCGCGTCGTGCGTCTCGCAGCGAACGTCCCGGAGATCCGCGTGGTACGCTTCGGCCGCCGCTCGCAGATCGCCGATGCCGTCGCGCGCATCAGCCTGGATGAGCTGGTGGACGCCAACGTCAAGCAGCTGCTGAAGAAGCAGGTGCCGCAGAGTGCCAGCTGTAGTCACGAGGTGGGGGCCGCTCGCGCGGAGGCGGAAGAGCGGGGCGGCGTGCCTGGCAACTTCGGCTCGGTCTGGGCCGCTGGGAGGGGCGCGGAATCGATTCGTTTGAAAATGCGTGTGAGGGAAGCCGGCGATGTGTTGGCGCTGCTCGCTGAAGTCATGTATGAGACATCTCATCTGTGTGGCAAACGGCGAATGTTGCGGTTTGGGTAGCTGCTTCATGTTCAGTCAGTTGAATGCTGCGCGTTTTGCACCACTTCCAAGAGAAGCTCTCCTGTGGGTTCGGTGCGGCAACTGAACGGTGTTTGATGGGCGCTGCATGGCCGCGCGTCGGCAGCGTTCGTAGACCAGGGGTGACCTGCCGCTGACGCGTCCCCGGCACCGCCCGCCTGTGCACAGATGGCACAGATGAAAATGCGGATCCGCACGATTGAGGAGAAGCTGCAGAAGCTGAAGCCGGGTGACGGTGACGAGCACGAGCTGCGCACCGCGCTGCGGGACCTGGTCGAGCAGCGCAGGGGTCTGCAGCAGCCGGCCGCGGTTAGTGAGCATCCAGAGTCCGTCCGCCATGTCCCGCCGCTTTGGATGGGACGCGAACCGTTCAGATGTTACGCAAGGTGGGGTGGTGTGTATGATCGTGCAGCCGGGGGTGCTCCAGCCTCAGTGTTGGCTGGTGTCCCCTTGTCTCCGGTGACGGTAGCGTAGCCGCCATCAGGAACGCATTCAGAGATGATACCGGAGGCCACGTGTTCCTTCCCTCCCCCCACTCCCCACCCTCACAACGAAATTATGCATGCGTACCGCACCTGGTCTCCAATCACGCGCCTTTGTGCCGCGCCCGTCGTGTTTTGAGTGGCATTCTCTCTCTCTCTCTCCCTCTCTCTCTCTCTCTCTCTGCTCTCTCTCTCTCTCTCGCTCCTCTCTCTCTCCTCTCTCTCTCTCTCTCTCTCTCTCCTCTCTCTCTCTCTTCCTCTCTCCTCTCTCTCTCTCTCTCTCTCTCTCTCTCTCTCTCTCCTCTCCTCTCTCTCCTCTCTCTCTCTCTCTCTCTCTCTCTCTCGATCTCTCTCTCTCCTCTCTCTCTCTCTCTCTCTCCTCTCTCTCTCTCTTCTCCTCTCTCTCTTCTCTCTCCTCTCTCTCTCTCTCTCTCTCTCTCTCTCTCTCTCTCTCTCTCTCTCTCTCTCTCTCTCTCTCTCTCTCTCTCTCGCTCTCGCTCTCTCTCTCTCTCGCTCTCTCGCTCTCTCGCTCTCTCTCTCTCCACCTTCCGACCCTCATATCCCGATGCCACGGGCGTCCCTGGCCGCTCGGACCCCACTGACCCAGCTACTCGCCCCATGTCCCCGGCTTCCAGGTGGAGGACAGGACCTGCAGCGGCTGAAGGAAGCAGCGGGACCAGCTGCTGAAAGGTGCCACTGTCATCGCTACGACTGGCCAGTTCCGTACGCAGCTCCTGACCAAACGTCTTTCAGTCGTGAGTGCGATGGTGTTCGGCCTCGGCCTTGCTTCGCCGACCTCGGCTGGCGTTCTACACTGGCTGCTGTGGCCTGTGGTGATCAGTGGCGGCTGCGCGAAATCCACGTGATTGTGCACGACGCGGACGCACCAGCGGGCTTAGTTGAATGCGCTTCTCTCGTGTGGGGGCTCAATTGCCCCCCCCACCCCCATGAGATCTCGGAAACTAAGATATGTCGAGGCACCCAAATTCACAGGTTGGTATGACCTTGCGTTTCGAATCGCATGTGTCAAAATTTGAGGTTCGTATTTCATGACTTGGGTTCGAGTGATGTCAAAAGGCCAAACTCTAGATGG
This sequence comes from Pollicipes pollicipes, assembly GCF_011947565.3. NCBI lineage: Eukaryota > Metazoa > Arthropoda > Thecostraca > Pollicipedomorpha > Pollicipedidae > Pollicipes > Pollicipes pollicipes. The sequence continues at coordinate 17,829,246 of NW_023596921.1, forward strand.
TGTCCCAAAGTGCCCTCAGACCCTCGTCATGCAACCGCCCACGCACCTAAATGCCTGTTGTTAACAGAAGGTCAGTGGTGTTCATCTGGGACCAGTTAATTTGGTGTGACTTTCAAAGATTAAGGTGACCAAAAGATCCGCTATCAATTGCCCTGATATGCATGTTTGGCGCGGCTGCGCCGCGCCGTCCGGAAATCATTCGGAGCAAATTTCGAGGCAGGGAAGAGGTCAAGCTGACCCCCAAACCTGGACGCGTGTTAAGCTCGGCAAGGCCACCTGACATGTATTGTCGTGAGGTTGCTAGCTCAGTCGACATGCCAACTGAATCCTTCAATGGAAAAGCTGCATTTGCATTTCAACTCGGTACCAGCTGCAGTAATGGTGTATGGTAAGCATGAGCACATTTTCGACCGCACCTGCCGTTCGTTCACGGTGCATGAACATCACCTGTGGGCCTGCAGACGCCCCTCGCAGTCGGCCAGGCTTGTATCGTTGATAGACGCGTCCGTCGGCTCTCAGTAAACGGTTGTCAGTTGTGTCAGGTGGTAGAACGGCGGTAGCGAGCGCGATGCGGCCGGGCCGAACGGCGCGCGCCGCCTGCAGCCGCCGTCACCCGGATGTATCGTCTGACCTCGGCTGGGTCACGGAGGCCGTCACCGTTCACCTGTTGCATCGTGGACGAGGCAGGCCAGTGCACGGAGCCAGACGTGCTCATTCCACTCGAGTACGGCATCAAGAAGCGGTGCTGGTCGGCGACCGGCCCAGCTGCCGCCCACCGTCGTGTCCGAGGTACCGTCAGCCAGGCTCGCTCCTTTACCGGCTGTGAAACACGGGCACTGGCGGGCTGTGGTCCGCCTCCATTCCTCCCCGCTGCCCTCTCCCCGCTCCCCGGCAGTAAGCCCTGGTGGCGGCCCGCGCTCCACTCAGGCCGAATGTAACCCAGGGTGCAGCGCGGAGCAGGGCCTGTGTCCGCTGCCTCACCCGCTACCTCCCTCTCCTTTCCGTCGCCGTGCTGTTCGTCCCTTCCCGCTCCCGTGTCGCGGTTAGTCAGTGCACCACGTGCCGAAACGCCTTCGAGTGCACGTACCGCGAGGCCTCTGTGCGCTACGTTCCGCCAGTTCTCCGGGCACCCGTGCTGTGTCGCTGTGCGCACGCACGCACGCATGCGCACCCATGCTGCTGTTCCCGCCTCCACCAGCTGACCCGGCCGCCTTGTTGGGCCCCCAGACGGCGCAACAGTATGGCTGGCCCGTCCGCTCCTGAAGCGGCTTTACCAGCTGTTCCTGGCCTCGAAGGAGACGAGCCCTGTGGTGATGCTCACGGACCAGTACCGCATGCAGCCGGACATCTGCCGCTGGCCGGCCCGCTACTTCTACGGCGACCGACTGCGCTCGCTGCCGGTCGCCCGCCGCTGCCGCGCCTCCGCAGCTACCTGGTGCTGGACGTCTGTGGGGCGCGCGAGACCAGCCACGCCAACGGGTGAGGGCGGTGCGGACGGCGGCCGGCGGCCGGCTCGCGGCTCCGGCGGTCCGGCGATCGAGAGTGGGCCGCCGATCGCAGCTGGAGTGTGTCTGACCGAGCCAGAGGTCACGCTCAGTGTGACCTAACATGGCGAAGGCTAGGTGTAGGCATGACACTTTTATTTGTGAATGTTCTTCGATGCTAGGCGAAAGTGGGCCGTTTTGCACTGTGGCGCGGTTGCCATCTCCACCATTAAGCACTGGATAATTTGCTGGGCTGAAGATATCACAGACTCGATGAACGTGGCGACAAGAAATGTTGAAAACATGTCAACGAGTGGTGCATTGTTGCGACAGGGGCTTCTCGAATGAGAAAGAGGCGACTTGGTGGTGAAACTCAGCGAGATCGCGCTGCGCGTGGCCAAGAGCAGAGCCCCCTCCATCGGCATCATCACCCCGTACCGCAAACAGAGGCAGCTCCTCCTGGACAAGCTCAAGCAAAGGTGAATGTCGCACGCGGCCGCAAATATTCTCCTCGGCGTTGGCTTTCCGACACTCCACCTGCGAGCACTTCCGTGCCCGCATCATCCCCGCCATGATGCCTCTGACTGGGTGTCCCAGACACGCCGTCACGGACCGGGGCTTCCTAATCATTCTGTCAGGGACTGGGGCACTCTAGGCATCCTGTCACGGACCGGGGCTTGTCCTAATCATTCTGTCAGGGACCTGGGGCATTCTAAGTATCCTGTCATGGATCGGGGCTGTCCTAATCATTCTGTCAGGGACCTGGGGCATTCTAAGTATCCGTCATGGATCGGGTGTCCAACGCTTTCTGAGTGGACTTCCAAGACTTTCGGTATCCAAGTCTTTTGGGTGGCAGGGAATTTTACGTGCTGGCACTGGCACTAGCACTAGCACTAGCACTAGCACTAGCACTAGCACTAGCACTAGCATTAGCATTAGCACTAGTGCTAGCAGCATTAGCACTAGCACTGGGACAGGCACTAGCACTGGTGCTGACACTGGCACTGGCACTGGCACTACCACTACCACTACCACTACCACTACCACTACCACTAGCACTAGCACTAGCATTAGCATTAGCACTAGCACTAGCACTGGTATAGGCACTAGCACTGGCACTGGCACTGACACTGACACTGGCACTGGCACTGGCACTGGCACTAGCATTAGCACTAGCACTAGCACAAACACTAGCACTGGCACTGGCACTGGCACTGGCACTGGCACTGGCACTGGCACTGGCACTGGCCACTGGCCTTGGGGGGGGGGGATATTTGAGGCTGCTTGAACTGTAATTAGCCAACTCAGTGACTGTTCAATAACAAAGTTAGCTCGTTGAAGCTTAAGGGCAATGCTCCACATTTGACGATATTTAGGCAAGGATCAGATATGACGAAGTAACCTCACTTGCAACTATTGGACAGCAAATTTGTACTATATAGGTGTGTTGTTGCAAGCCTATGTTATCACGATATTCCCTTTTTGTGAGTGTCCTCCTCAGTATGCGTCATTTGATAACATCATGGAACTTTTTATGACGTCTGAGGGGTCGCCCAACTGGCCGTGCAAAATTGGCACCGTAGCGGACGGGCTAACTCACTTGTATGGCAGTACATCAACTTCTCGTGAGGTATCTTGCTAATCGGTGCGGTGTTTCCCGAACACAACTATTGATACGCAAGGGAGAACAATAAAGATTTCTTTGATTACCAGTCTTATTTCCGCCGTAACTCGTGTCATTGTCCAATATCCTGTGTGATGCACCACAAACGTGATTTCCGTTTGAAACTCACGCTGAACGAACAACATTGGTTGGCAGCAAGTTGAAGTCCGTGGGTGCCAGAAGCATGTGTATATGACCTTGAGCACATGGCTTGTGGGCGACAGCACGGGCGTGAAGCTCCCATGGCGTCATGTATGCCTGGGCAGCCTTGAAAAAGTCGGCGCGAAATAGTCTGTACAAGTTCGCGGCCGTCTAGCTTACAAACAAGAGGGTTCCAAGTCTTAAAAAGGGCAGGGCTGTGAGTTGCACTGGTTGATCTTCAAAATGTCTCTCTCAGCCTAAAACGGCATGCGAATGTAAAACACTGGTTTTAAGCCGGAAATTGTGTTGTCTGTTTTTCTTTTGCTTGTGCGCGTTTGATTCAGCGATCAACCTGAAGCTGTAACTAATTTGCATTTGGAGTGAAGCTCTTGTGGTGGATGATCGGATAAAATCGTTTTCCTGTCTGCAGATCCATGAATTACCATTGCTCCTAGGGCTCTCTGGAGTCGTGGCCACACCATTGCGGGCTTGTTGCCATATCTGTCTTTGCAAGCGCAGTCGTGACATTGTGCGGACCACGCAATGCGTCAAATGGCCTGCGGTTAAGCAATGACGTCCGAAGCAGGTGGAGGCCCCGCCGGGAGGGCGCCCGGTGGAGGTCGCGTTTTGACGGGCGTCGGCCGCCGCAGGGCCTTGTCCGTCGACGTGCAGACGGTGGACGGCTTCCAGGGCCAGGAGCGCGACATCGTCGTGCTCTCGTGCGTGCGCTCCAATGGAGCCGGCAGTCTCGGCTTCCTGGACGACCGGCGGCGCCTAAACGTGGCGCTGACGCGCGCCCGCTGCTGCCTCTACGTGTGCGGCCACCTCGGCACGCTGAAGGTGAGCCACGCGCTGATGCGTGCGCTGGTGATGTGATTGTGGTTGGCGTCTGTGATTGTGATTGGTGTTGTCTGTGATTGTGGTTGTGTGACCCTGATGTGAGGCGCGGAGCTGGTGCGGATGATGATGACCATGTCGCGTGGTCTCACTATTCTGCCCGTGGTTTGGGCTCGCCTCGTGGGCTGACAATCGGCCAGAGACTGACCGACAGTCCAGAGACTGTCTCCGGACTTGAGACTGCCCAGACTCCTGACCGACTGCCGAGCGCTGGGCCGGGGCCGCGGCTGCGTTCAGACCTTGTCCGAGGCGTACGCGAGGAGCGACTGCAGCCACGTGGTCCGACCGTAGGTGGCCGCTGTGTGCGCACGCCGCTGCGGTGTCGGGTGCGCCCCCGTGAAGGTCAGCTCGGCGGAATGCACTTGCAGTGGGGGTCGCCGGCCGTGCCTCCCGCGGGGCGCGCGCGTCTGCCAAGCCGCCGCGCTGGGCTGGCTCGGCCGCCCGCCGCGGCCCGTCAGCGGCGCCACACCGCTGCACGCGCCGCGGTGTGGCGCCGCTGGCGGGCCGGCCGACCACCGCCTGCCGCTGTGACGTCGGCTTCGCTGCTTCAGGCGGACCAGGTCTGGTCGCACCTGATCCAGGACGCCCGTGAACGACGGATGGTGGTCACCGTGCCCAACGAAGCTATCTGCGACCAGTTTCTGGAGTCACGGCTATGCAGCGACACGTCCGGCTCCGTTGTCAACTAGTGCCTTCAAGGCCGACCAGTAGATGGGGCGTCGCTCAGATTTCTTGCGCCTGTTTTTATGATGATGCGACCACGGAGTTGGTGGGGGAGGGGAGGGGGCGCACTCCGTGTTAAAGAGAGTGGAATGATTTACTGTGGTGGAGCTGTGACGTTTTTTACCAAGGCGGCCACTGCCCTTCTTTGCGCGATTCTTATCACTGCGATGCTGTATGCAGTCTTCCTAATTTACCAGCTTTTGTGCGATTTGGGATAAGTACGATACGTTAAGTTACCTGCTTTGTACACTTCAGCTGGCATGTATGGCTGAGGCTGCATTTTGACGAGACATTTGACCTGAAGGTGCGACAGAGAGGATAAACTTCGAGCCCTTTAGCAGTGGTAGTACCGGTATCGGAGCGGGGATCGTAGCGTTGTGCGGATGGGCCAATGGGCCCCGGGCTCGCCGAGGCCGTGCCGCTGGATAGACTAGGAGAGTGCCGCACTGCTGCGGGGCCATGGCGCCCCGGGCTCGCCGTGGCCGTACTGCTGGATGGACTGAGAGAATGCCGCACTGCTGCGACGCGCTCGCCGCTGCAGAGCAGCACTGTCCACCTCTCCTGCGTTGTTTCCGTGTTATTCCAGCCCAGTTCACGAGGGGGTTCGGCAGCCGGCCTGTGTCACGTTGGTGCTAACACCTGCGTCGGAGCAGGCGTCGGGCACAAGCAAAGGCCTCGACGAGGGTAATCATCCGAGCGAACAAACAGCACCACGTTTGTCTGTGCTGTGAACCTTTGATGCATTGAAATAAATGATACGAATAGAGCGGAGTTGAATAAACGCATTCATTTGAATGCTTGAAATGTCAGAACGTGGGGGGGGGGGTGTCCCGGTTTTACTGGAGCGGTTCGGGGGGGGGGGGGGGGGAAGCGAGGATGAAAAAGAGAGGGTGAGCGCGGTATGGTCGAAGATGCTGTGGAACCAACGCTACGAGGCTTTGGTCAGTTCCGTCATCAAAGTTTTGGGCTGGAGTTCGTCGTAGCTGGGCGGCATCCCAACTGTATGCTACACTGCGCCACTGACTGAGAAGGTAAACCTGATCAAGGATGGAGTAGCCACAGCAAAGAGCATTTTCCGGCCGGCATCATGCACAGGGATCTGAGCACCATCATCTTCACTGCCGATCCGATGGCTGCGTCAGCGCAGAGCCTTTTATGTAAATCGCAGACACCGAGCACTTGCGTTTCCTGTCGCGACGAATCACGCCCTGTGCAAGTCGAGTCGACTGGCACAGAGTGTTTGCGCGAGCCAAGCCCCCGGCATCGCGGGGTGGCGCGGCTCAAGCACCCCTTGTCTGCAGGACAGTCGATACCTCAGATAGGCTAGGCTCGGTCGATCCGGTCCCCACCAGCCGATAGCGGCGATAGAGCGCAGCAAGCCAGATGTGTGCGGCGTGGCCGGCGGCGGAGATGGCGGCGCCGGTGCTCGCTTGGCTGGCGGCGGCGGCGGTGGTGCTGGCCGTGCGAGCCGAGGCGCCGGTCGGCGCGGACGCCCCGCGCCCCGCCGCCCGTTTGGCGCCGTTCGGCGGGTGCGTGCCGGTCGCGGCGGGCCGGCTGCCGGCCGGCGTGCTGGCCAGGCTGCTGAAGCTCACGTGCGGAGTGCCGGACGCGACGCGTGAGCGTTGGTCAGACCGCAGCTGGCCGAGGCCCGGCGCGCGGCCGCCTCCGCGGCTGCGGCGCTCGGCGGCGCCCGGCGTGGCAGCGGAGCGGTGACAGACTGGGCGCGCGCGAGGAAGGCGCCTCCGGCCGCAGGGTCCAGGCGCACAGTGCGCACTTACGAGTTGGAGGAGTCCGACACGTTGGAGGAGTCCGATGAGCTCACGCGCGACGAGGCGACGAGCGACGGCGAGACGTCGTTTGATTGGCTGCTGGGCTGGCTCGCGCCCTTCCAGTCGGGCGTACCCCGAGCTGTGCCGTAACGACAGCCGGGCTTACCTGCACGCGCTGCTGAGTCGGCCGCCAGCCGGCTGGGCGCTGCGCATGGCCGACGCCTCAGGCTGCCGGACGGCGTCTGTTCGGCAACCTGAACCTGCTCGGCGCCTGGGACGAGTGTCTGGCTGTGCAGGCGGCGCTTAACGCCTCGCGTGGCCTGCAGTCGTCCGCGCGCGGCTTCTCTGGCCGGCTCTGCGCGGCCGCGATTGTGCCGGACGCCAGCAACACGTCTGCACCCAGCAGGACGGGCCTGCAGCTGGCACCAGCACTGCCGATGGGCCGACCTCCTGCCGGGCGCCGTGCGCTACGCCTATTGCGTGCCCTCGTCGGCGCGCACGACGTGCGCACCTCGCTGGGCCTGCTGCTGAACGGCAGCGGGCTGCGCGCCGTCGTCGGCGAGTGTCACGGCCGCGACGACGCGCCGGTGCTCGACGGCGGCGACTGGGCGGCCGTCGCCTTCCTGACGTTGACGGGACTTGTAGTGCTCGGCTGCACGGCTGTCGACGTGGCTGCTACGCACGCGAAGCGCGCCCGGGTGCCGTGTACAGAGGCGCACCGCTGCCACCCGGCTGGCGGACGGTATTCGTACGCGCGTTCTCGCTGTATCGCAACGTGCGACGTCTGCTGAGCGTGCAGACGTCTCCGGACAGCATCGGCTGCCTACACGGCCTACGCTTCATCTCCATGACCTGGGTCATCCTCGGCCACACGTACATCGTCGGCTTCCTGCTGCTGCCGCTGAGCAACATGGGTGCGCTGCCGGATGTCATTCGGCCGCTGCCGTTCCAGGCCATCATGAACGCGCCCCCCTCTGTCGACACGTTTCTGCTGCTCAGCGGCGCTATGTTCTCCTACTCACTGATGAACGCGCAGCGTGCCGGCCGCGGGATCGGCGTGCGCGAGGTGCTCAGCATGTACGTGCACCGGTATCTGCGCCTGACGCCGCTGTACGCGGTGGTGGTGTGGCTGACGGCCACGCTGCTGCGCCACATCGGCCGCGGCTCCTTCACCGCGCTTTATTTCGGAATGTTCGGCGTCACCGGCTGCCGGCGCTACTGGTGGCGCAACCTGCTCTACATCAACAACCTGTACCCCAACGACGAGACGGTGTGCATCGACCAGGCCTGGTACATGGGGCTTGACTTTCAGATGTTCGTGGTGGCACCGCTACTAGTTCTGCCGTTTTGTGGAACCGGCGTGCCGGCGCCGCCTGGCTGACGCTCTGGGGTGTCGTATCCGCCATCATTCCCGGCGTCATCACGTACGTCAAGCATCTGCCGCCCACGCTGCTCAACCTCAACGTGCACGCCAGTGACCGGCAGACGCAACGACTTCACGCTGCTCGTGTACAACGCGCCGTGGTCGCGCGCCTCGCCCTACATCATCGGGCTGGGCCTGGGCCTCCTGCTGGACGGGGCGCGCACTGGCCGCTTGCGCCCGCGCCTTAGCGCGCCGCTCAACCTGCTGCTGTGGGCGCTGGCTGCGGCCGTCGGGCTGCTGGTCGTGTACGGCATGCACGCCTACAACAGCGATCCGAGCCGGGCCTGGACGCCGGCCGTGGCCGTGGCGTACGCGGCGCTGCACCGGCCAGCATGGGCTGGCCTGCGGCTGGGTCGTGCTCGCCTGCGCCACGGGCCACGGCGGCCCGGTCAACAGCCTGCTCTCACAGCCCGCCTGGGTGCCGCTCGGCCGACTCACATTCGCCACATACTTGACCTCCATGCAGCTGCAGGTGTGGTTCGCCACCCAGGCGCGCGTGCCGCTCGCCTTCACGCACACGCTGTTCGTGTTTTGGTTCCTGGCCGACCTGGTGGTGAACGTGGCTCTGGCCGCCGTTCTGTCGTTATGCTTTGAGTGGCCGGCGGCCGCGCTGGAGAGGGCGCTGCTGGCCGATGGCCATCGATCGCCGCCTGCCGGGCACCCTCTCCGCTCGTCTGTACATTTGCTCAGCTTCGCCAAACGACAGTTCCGGTGAGGGAGCGCCGCTCTCTGTGCAGCGGCTGTGAGATAGGTGAAATGTGTCTGCTGCGCAGTGGCGCAAATCTGTGTCGTCTTCGTCGTCGCCAGCTGCTTCCCATGACATGATGTGACGGTATGTCGCAGGATTGCTCTGAAACGCTTGCTTTTCGCCAATTAGACGTCGCCTAGCTGATCGATTCCGTTACTTTGTTCCCGATTGGACAGGTGCCCAAAGTTACGTGCTCGGCGCACGGGCGCTGGGCGCGCGGGGTTGGCGCGAGCAGTCTTGCCTTCCCATCTTGAGGAAGAAAAATTGGCATAAGCCTTATTACGTCGGATGGGAAGAAACAAGCCAAAATCACTTTTGCGCGCTTCGCCTCATCCCGAGCTTCCGCCGTCATCAATGCACCTGAACTGTGACACGGCCCGCCGCAGCTTGACTACAAGTTATGGCATTGCATAGCATGGATGTTGCTGTTGCATGTTGGATGTTGGAGACCGCGCGCCGCCCGGTGCTCAGTACGGGGCCGTAGCAATTATATGTGGGCACTGCGGTGGACTAATCACTGTGGGCCATAACCCAGTCCGTGCACTCGGGCAGGCGGGTGGATCGTCAATCGCTCGGTGGCTGCCCATCGGGTGATTGTGCACAACAGAAAACCAGAGGTACAGGGTCCCATTCCACGCAGTGTCCGCTCTTTCTGCTGGTGGTACGCAGGCGACGCCATATAATCTCAACAGCTGAGTACGTCTTGAAGCCTCTCTGACAAGGACGCTAAGTTGCTGGCTGCCGTCGGCAAAAATTGGCGGCTGTGACGAGAGATTCATGTTCGCATCCATCTTCATCTCTACCTTCGGGCACAGATCCTTGCGATTTTCATCAAACTTATTACATGGATGCGGGATCTCTCTCTCTCTCTCTCTCTCTCTCTCTCTCTCTCTCTCTCTCTCTCTCTCTCTCTCTCTCTCTCTCTCTCTCTCTCTCTCTCCTCTCGTCCGTGGAAACGCGAGACAGCTCAAATGGCAACGCT
>NW_023596921.1:17839085-17841585 GCF_011947565.3 Pollicipes pollicipes
CTTCAAGGTATTAACTAGACCTTGAAGTGATGGCCTTTTCGTTGTACTGCTGCACTGCGCGATACATATATCGCCTTCTTCCGCGGCTGCTTTCCGCACGAGGCAGGGTCAGATGGTGTGGCTGCCTTGTATCTCGGATCACTCACTCATGATTGTGCATTAGCGCAGAGCGTAACACAACAGGCTTTCCAGTGGTCAGCATGCTGAGCAGCAGGCGGAGTTTAAAGTAAGTATGAAGCTCGTGTGCGGACGGTCGGCCTAATCGAGTGATCACAACCGATATGTGATCATATTTTCATTCATCTGAGATTATCCTGGCAACCAAGGTGAAGACTCTCTGCAGTTTTGAAATGTTCGAACCACTTGCACTACCATGTATTTGGACACAATAGCGTACAGGGTACAGCACCAAGGCATTGATGACCCTGGATAATATGTTTGGAGGAGGTGAGTGCTTAGCATTGGTAGTGCCTTTTAAGATGCCAATGCAGTTGTTTGCTTCGTGGTCTATGTGGCAGCTATATGACAAAGATGGTTTCATTACGATCCCTAGATATCGTACAGTTTCTGACATATCACCTGATCAATGAACACTATGGGCGGTTACTTTCGGATTTGGATAAGCTGTCGACGGTCGCCACGCATGAACATTTCGGTTTTGGCGGCGCATGCACTCATCCCTTCCTGCAAAAACGCATGCACGTTACGTCCAGCACTGAATCCAGTGACTGCTGCATCCCCTCTCATCTGACTCGAGGACCCGTAATGACCAGCTGCGCGTCGTCAGCGTAGCGGACTATTGTGACACGAAAGCCGTTTATGTGTGGTGGGATGAAGCGCGCGATGTCGTTGCTGAAGATGTTGTGCAGCAGTGGCCCGAGACAAGATACTTGGAATATGCCAGTGGTGATGTTTTTTGGTTCTGGCAGCGTCTAATCCTGCCTTACACGCTGCGTGTGTCCCTTCATGCAACTTTGCATCCAGCCTGTGAACCTTTAGCACTGACATAGCTTTGTTATCAAACTTAAGTTGTCCACTTCACTGAGACGACGTCCTCAGTCGATCAGATTCAGATCTGCCATTTCTGATCGGTCCACGGCCCGCAACAGCTCACCAGAGATCGATAAGAGCGCCGTGCACGTTGAAGGATTTTTCATGATGCCGTGCTGGTCCGAACCGAAATGATGGTGGTGTGTGAGATATGAGGTGAGCTGATGATGAAACAGTCTCGCAAGTATTTACAGATGGCTGGGACGGTAGAGACTGACCGAAAATTTGAACATTTTGACCTGTCATTCTTTTTTATAAATGGAGATACCAGTGGCGCACTTCCAGCAGGAGGGCACCGTTTCCTTGACAAAACTTATGTTAATAATCACATGTAAGATTATTCCGATGCCTCGAAACAAAGCTTTAAAATTTTCACAGTTATGACGCTGGTGTGTAAAACTTTGACACTTATGTCACACTTCATACCAAAGTCGTTGTTCGGAATAGATAATAAGATCCGTTCCAGCTGTAACAGAGATACAGGAGTGATATTCAAGGTAGGTGGTCCACATTTGTACGTGATTTTGAACTGATATGGCTTACTTGAAGATCATTCGGTGCGGTTTGCTTCCCTGTCCTTCTCAACCATCTAGATTCTGAGGCACATGCCTGCGAAGACATGCAGACTATTTCAAAGAGACTATCTCAGGGTCACAAGGTTTCCATGACGCTATAACAAGGTCATTCAAATCCTGCCGCTCTAGCGGACATGCGGCGATCAAGGCCGAGTAAATTGCAATTGTCGTGCCATTCATATCTGACGTTCATTAACACGATTTCCAGATAAAACAGTCGTCAATTTGCTCTCAATCAATGTTGATAAAGGCACGATGACGTGATCAAACCATGCGTGTCCAAGAGCATGGTTAGCAAACGAAGATATTGCGTTCTCCAGAGCAGTCTTTTGCACTTTAAGGTATATCAATAGTTATAAGCGAGCTTATTTCATCGTATCTGATGCTTGCTTCAATATCTTAAAGCGTGGAGCACCCCCCTTACCTGTCGCCGTGTGAACGCGTGGAAGGCACACTTTCAGTTACTCCCAATGGGACCGGAGAAACCACGTGCTGGCCATGTCTCTCGTCTCTGTTCTCACTGAAGTGAGGTATGATTAAGCTGGTCCGGCGTCGGGTTTTCGTGCTGCGTGGAAGGTCCACACATTGGAGCTGTTGCAGGTTGCAGCTGGCAGTAGAGCGTAGAGGCGGGATGGTATGTATGTAGGTGCGTATGCATTTAGGTATGTGGATTAGGGTATGCACGATTGAACAAGAGCGTACCCCACTTGAATGTGACAAGCATCATTCAACTCAGCGAATCAATGGTTCCTTGCATTTGTTTGCTTGCGGTCCCTCATTAAAGAATTAAAGGTGCCTGTATTTTGCTACCCCTTAAAAATGTACTGACAACATGCATATATATATATATATATATATATATATTACATACATTA
>NW_023596921.1:17846585-18039201 GCF_011947565.3 Pollicipes pollicipes
TCAACCTAAGGGCCTGCTAGCCTCTCTAGATGTTGAAAATCTATTTACAAACGTGCCCATTGAAAGAACCACATCCATCATCCTTGATCGCGTCTAAAATCATCCTGAAATTCCTCCTCTCAAAATATCAAGAAGCCTTCTTGAACAATTACTGAAAGCCTGTACGTTGGAAGTTCCTTTCCGCGGGCCTGATGGCCGAATGTAGTGCCAAATTGAGGGTGTTGCGAGGGGCTCATCTCTATGACATCTATTCGCTAATTTCTTTATGGGACACGTAGAAGCCAACATACTACAAAATGACAACAAAAGACCGGATATTTATTGCCGCTACGTAGACGATATCTTTGGAGAAGTTAGGGAAATTGACCAACTAGGACATCTCAAAAACGCCTTTGAAAAACGGTCTGGCTTAAAATTCACAACAAAGCTAAGTGTGCAAAACATAATACCCTTTCTTGACGTGGCTGTCGATGGACAAGGACAACAATTCAAAACGACTGCATACCGAAAACAGACTAACAAAGGACGGTGCTCAACTGCTGATAGTGAGTGTCCCCGACGCTACAAAATTGGCGTCATAAGGTCCTTCATTAGACGAGCATTTAAGCACTGCTCTGATTGGACACGACTACATTCAGAATTGATACGAATCAGACAGATCTTGATGAACGACGGTTTTTCAAATTCCGACGTTGAAAACGAGACACGACATATGACAGGACACTTTGACGGCAAACCAAGGCAAGGCATCCAACCGACCGTCAAACTGCATTATCAAAATCAAATGGCATCTGCCTACAAACAAGACGAAAAAGCTTTACGGGAAATTATCTCTCGACATGTTAAAGGCAAAAACGACCACAAAATAGACATTGCCATTTACTATCGTAATAAGAAAATATCGAACTTTCTTGTGAGAAACAGCCCAGACAAACCCGACAAGCTAAAATGCACCAATGTATTATATCAATCCCAATGCGACACCGAAGGCTGCAAACTTCGTCCCATACACTACATTGGTGTGACCACAACGACACTCTCATGACGCCTGACAGTGCATTTACGTGACGGGGCACCTCTGGACCACATGCGACAGGAACACGACATGACATTGACACGACAACAACTGACAGACAGCACTGACATTTTACGGACGTGCAGTGACAGAAGACGCCTTCAAATTTGGGAAAGCATATTCATTAGCGAACTCTCTCCGGCCTTAAACAGACAGACAAATTCTTGCAGAACTCTTGAACTACTAGGTGGTGGGCGGTGAGCACTTCTGATGTGATTGTGACCATAGCGTTCTCATTGTGTCTTTGTAATGTTCCCATTATGAGTGTTTCTTACATGTATGAAAATAAGAATAGGATTCCGTCTTACTTCAGTTAGTTATGCTTCATTTATGTTCTCCGTACCAAAAGATGTTTTCCAACAGTAGTGCAAAATTTTTCATCCTTTAAAACTCCGAACTTATTTCTTGTGCAATTTAGTCTTCTCCGACGATGAGATAGGATGTCGAAACGTTGGAATGGAAGGAGTGATGAATATATGAGTAATTTTGTAGGAACCGTCTTTAATCTAAGCGATGGCTCCAAGTCAAAGGCCCGGAAACTAGAACGATGCATCGAAAAGCTCGTCAATGCTGAGTCAGCAGTTATTTTTAATGAAACGTGTATCAAAAAATGAATTCTGCCAAAATATTCGAGCATATATATATATATATATATTTATATATATAATACACCTTTCCTTACATGTTTCGAAGCATCGCGTATCATCATCAGGACGAGTACAATGGTACAAGTTCAATCAAGTTACAAGTAAATATAAAAACATTCAACCGACCTCATTTGACACAACACTAGCCACGGTTACACAAAGGAGTACGACCCCTCTGTGCATTAATAGGACAGATAAAAAACTACAAAAAATCACGCGACCAAACATCCTTTCGACTCCGTATGAAAAAGGCCACCTTACAAGTTGCCAAGGATATGCAGATCCCATGATATTCAATGACGGCTTTTGTTGTTGAACGTGGAGTGGTTCTAAAATCCAAAGATCGAGAGAATTGCCGCACTGTCCTAATAGGATCTGTGTTGCCGAAGCCGAATCAAGGCTATAAAAACGCGTTTTTCGTAAGTTGTTGAGTGCGTTAGCGAGGGACTTCATTCACAAAGATAAGACAGTAGTACTAACCTTATTTCCGCGGGAAAAAAAACAGGAGAGTGGAGATATGGTTAGGTTTATATTTACGCAACATGCCTTTATCACATTATATGCCTTTATTTCGGCAACATTTCAACCCAACTTTATCTCCATTCTCCTGGTTTTTCTCCATGAAATAAAGTTAATACTACTGTCTTTTCTAAACGTTTCATTTTTCGATACGCTGTTTGTACGTCGCAAATGTAGTGAAATATGACGAACCAACCGGAATCCGCTGGCACTATTGCTCACGTTGTTTACCTTTGTTGCTCGGAAACGCATGCACGAGAAAAAAACAGATATGCCCGGTGGCGACCAGGCACTGGACAACAACATTTCGTCGCGGCATAAAAAGCATTCATACAATGCACTAGTCTGACCTCATTCGTGAGCGAACCGTTGCACACCATGACCAACAAATTATGAAAATAGCTAGAATGAATCGGCAGGTACGCTGACGTACTTTTCAAAATCAAATTCCAAACAATTCTGCTCTCCCGGCGCCCGGCCGTTGGAGTGCCCGGCCATGCGGGTTGAGCACTCCAATGCCATCCAGAGGGCCCTGTGCGCTAATCAGGGGCCCACTGAGTCGATAACGACTTATTTTTGGTCAGGCACCCCCAGTAACGCACAGTCGGCTCTGTGGCGACATTGGCCTAGGTGCTCATTTCCCAAACGGGAACAAAGCCGGGGCCAGCGATTTACATTGCTCGGGGCCCCATAGCGCCTAACAGCGCCCTGTGTTGTCAAGGGCCCCCAGTCGGCTAGAGGCAGTGTTTGAGGAGGCCCGAAGAGCCTAGAGGGCCCAACGGATCCGAGGATCAGGAGCTCATTGGAGTTTCCAAAGCATAAAGGTCTGGCCGAAATCTTATTCAGAGGCTCTGAGCTGCGGAGACGGACGCTCAAATAATGGCCAAAGGCCTCGGGTTCCCAACGGCTTCTTTGGGTTAGGCTTAGTAAGTTTACTTTCATGGAAACGACCATTGGTATGTTGCCAGAAACAGTGATATGACATTTGTATTTCCTGACCCCATTTGAACAGAAGCCAGTGGTATGTCTTGTGTTTGATTTGTTGATGTATTGATGTGCAGGAGTCCAAGGCTTTGTTGTTTGAATGCGTTATGCTTGTCGAATGGTTTTGTTGTTAAATTTCATTGCTCTGTTTCGTGTTAAAAATATCCTGTGGGAGGGTAGCTCAAAACAAAGCACCAAAACGTGCGTCGTTTTTTATGCTTACCACACCATCATGAAAGTATTATGCTTTAATGTATCCTGTTTCAGTGTAATGACCGGCAATGTTAAAAGGCAAAAACATTTTTGCCATGTTTATGATATTATCTCCATGCCAGCTTGAAATGTATGTAGTTGCCTGATAGAGCATTTCCCAGTGACTCACAAGTTCCAACTTTTGTGACTTGAATTTTTCACCCCTGTACGGTTTTTTACAATGAAATTTTTAATGCCACCCTGGGCTTAAAGTGATTGTATCTCACTGCTCCTTAACGATCGGAATGACCCTGCAAGTGGGCATATATGTTCCTCCTAAAACAGCATAGATTCCCTTGAGAGTGAAATGAGGCTTAAAATTCCCAGTTAACAACTTTTCAACTAATTAATTCTTTTTTGTCTTTTTGTGGGCTCCTCACGTTTGCTTTCAGCTGTTCTTGGTCGCCTGGAAGTACAGAGATGTTCATTTCTTGACTTTCGTGCTTAAAATTTCACCTGTTCGGCCGGCTATGGGCTCCTCCTGAGCCTATAGGGCCCTTGGGACCCAGGGAAGGGGGCCATGACCCCGTGCTCTTCCCCCCCCCTCTGGATTTGCACCTGCCATAGGCTACCGAAAATTCGGACGCGATTGCATGACTTCTCGGTGAGGTAGCTTTCAGAAATCTGAGGGGCCGCATTGATCTCCGTCCGCCCTATCAGGACGAGGGGCAAGAGCATTCCAACATTTGGGGACGTCCCCGTCCCTCTCCTCCCCTCTCCACACTTTCAGAGACATCCTTATGTCTTTGCGTACCTTATTGACACGATTCATGATTCATGCTCAGATCGGTGCCAGACCAGGACTTACAACGTAGTCACGAATGAGGACCAATGGAGACCGAACCAGAACCCACATTTCATCGGACTTGAAGAGTGACTAAACAAACTTTGCTCACAGTGCCCACCAATGTTGCAACCTTTTGACCAATTCACGCGAGCTTGAAAGATGGCGCCATGCGGGCCGGGCGTACGCAGCGGCGTTTGTTAAAGCGGATGTTCCACCTTTACATGGGGATTTGAGGCGAAACAGACATCTTGAGGTCCTTTTGATGCAGTTCACGGCCATGCCCTTTTTAAGACCCAAAACTCTCTGATTCCTGAGTTATGCGCCCGCAAAAGTACGAAAAAACTTGTTGGGAGACTGCTTCAGAGTTGCCTTGGCATTGATGTCGTCACAGAAACGTCACACGATTGCCGTTGCATTACAGGCTGTTTTCTGCTTTTGGTCAAACAGCATGGCCGCTGATGCATTCGCAAGAGCGATGATGCGGCACGTATGGTACAATCCGCCGAAGGCGATTGGCTGTTAGAAATATTTCGCTGCTGAATGTGTGTCGCGAATGTAGGCGTGAGCACTTTCAGGTTGCACGGCGCTCGTCGCCAAAGGGGGAATTTTTCCTTACTAGGCCATAGGTCAATGTTATAAAAAGAAAACGCCACTGTCCGCAAAGAAAGTAAAGCACCGAAAAAACGACACTCTCCCGAATGTTATAAAAAAGATGCGGCTGCAGTTCCGTCTTTTCTACTGCTTGAGTTTTTCATCTTATTCTGACGTGTTTCCTACAGACAGCTCGGTCAGCGCCTTGTGTGGCGGAGCAAAGAGACTTGCACGAGTTTATGGGTTAGCAAGACATTATAAAATTACGGAAATATTACAGAAATTTTAGGTATATATATATATATATTCATTTATTTATATTACTGAATATTTGTCACATATTGTAGGACCAGTTTAAATCTTGCACAAAAGCACTGTGTTCTGCAAGCACAACCTCTTGAGTGGCATTACTATGAACCCCTGTTGGGACTTTGTTTTGAAGGGAGCTCACTGCAAAATGCGGTGTTGTAACCGAAAACCTGTGCGGAAAGTGCGAGAAAACCTGCCGTTTTATAGTCCCGCGGGTTGTGGAAGTGTGGGATCACACTTATTTCACATTAGTGTGATGTGAGTGTGGATCAGGCGCTAGAAATGGGTGTGATCATTGGTGGTACGTGCCAGTGGTTTGTATTGATCTTGTCGTGATGGGGTGCGTGCGTGCGAGGTTTGTCCTTCTGAGAGAGAATATCGCTTTGGTTTTCTTTAAATCTAAAGACTCCCAATAAAATGTTATAGTTTGATACCAGCCTCTATCTTTAGGTTTGCGTTTGAACATAACAAGGTAGTGATGTCGTCAAACTGAGAGAAACACTAGCACCCATACTGCAGGGGTATTCTAATGCAGTTTGCTTCTTCATTATGATTTTGCCAACATTTTGAACATATTGAGGCATTCCAGTATATAATTAATCCATTGCATGTCATTACGATAGTCTTCATTTAAGCAGTATGGACAGGTCAGTACGGCTCAATAATGCACATGATTGGTATAAGCTTGCATGGCGCAGCTTTGAACATTGTCTTTCACTTCAGGATCTTTAAAATATAGTGCTGTATTATTATGGAAGCACGTACTACTGTCTTCACAAATTTTGTATGCGGCGAGCACTGCTTGTAAGTCATCATTGTCATAGTCACTGTAACTTGCGCGAGATGCTGGGTGCCGAGTAAGGTGGAGAAGTATTGCTGCTTATTTCTTGGATAGCACTTAATACTATTTTTATCACGTGTCTTGTGCGTGCCGGCGGTTTCATCACTTCCTTGTATTTCGCCCATCCAGCCATAACTGCATGCACTTGTCATGTATTCAGCATTGTGCAAGGCCATCAGGTTCACACTGCCATTTCACGACATTTCATGTTTATTTGTTATGCCTGTGTTATCACTTGTGTGAACAACATTTTTAAATGAAAGAGCCTGATGGCTGCAGCATGCTGCGTGGCTGTAGAAGCAAAAGACGTGCTTGTATCTTTGTAACCTACATTGTGTGATTTCCCAAAACGGACTGAGCAAGTAATGTCACTTAATGGTAATGTGCTTCGCTGAAGGTGTTTGCATATTGTATCATGTGTCTGTGGTCAGTCATAGGTCAGATACGGAGTTAATACGAGAGAGTACGCTTGACCCATCTGTTCATGATGAATTGTATTATGAAAGCAGAAGGATTGCAGCATAAAGACCATATCATTGTTCATTATGTGATGCCACAGTACAGCACTGAGGTTATGCCACGCTGACACCGTTGACCCCTGCCATTACACAATGTACCACATTGGTTGACTACTCTATGTCAAACCTATGAGACAACAGCTTATAATTTATGAATGACTGGTGACAACTGATTTAACAATGCCAAAGGGCTATCACCAGTGAGAATGCTGTTGCACCATACTGGTTATATCGGGGTTGACTAATGATTGCATAAATAATCCTGAGCAAGAAAAACATTCTTGGTAGCTCAACCTCACCATCTTTACCATGGCATTAACAATGTTTTGCTTATCAATTCATTGCAATGCTACAGGTTTATTAATTTTTGCATGCCACTGTATTTCCTGTTACAAATCATACAGCAAGCAACTGCTGTGCACACCACGTGATATCAATGTCGGGACTAGAGCACCGCAGGCAAGGATAAGTCGACAATACAATGTGTGTGTCAAACAGCGCACCAAAGCTTCTCTTACGACCAGTACCAAGACAAAAATCCACAAACAAGCCATTCACTAATCCGCCGCTCAATACATGGCCTGCGACGGGAACGGCTTGTTAGCGTCAGCTTGCGTGCGTTTCGAGGTATTTCTTAGGTTTGGCTGCCAGATGCTGCCAGATCCTGCTGTCGTCAGTAAACCATTCCATGACCCGTCAAACGATGGCATAATGAGGTGCATTTTTGAATCCTTGAAATTTTGTTATTTAAGGTCGTTTTTGAACTATGAAAGCTTACCAATGGTTAAAAGCAAGTTTTTCCCATTATATCTGATGCTTATCTCAATATCTTTAAATGTGTAACATTGCCTTTAACGTGAACGAGTGATGTGATGCGTATGTTCGGTATTTCGTGCTCAGGTAAGAAACCTGTTCTTATCTGGTAGCTTTAAAACACATTTTTGACCGAAGGCGGAATTTCCACATGTGCTGGAATAAATACGCTGGATACACAGCCTTTAGAGCCGGGGTCCTGAGTCGCTGGCGTCTTGTTTTTATATAAATTACATCACATAAAATGCAGCGGTACGTGGGTGTGTGCCAAAAGTTAGAATTTCTTGCATCACGGAGGATTTTTCGTCGTACCACCTAAGCATGGCGCAAGGCTTGGTAGATAATTTTACTCCATGATTTTTCCCCAGAGATAATTGACTGCTGAGTTGTGCCATTTCCAAAATGTCGGGGTGAAAGAATGTTTCTAGGTTATACTGAAGTCAAATGTTTCAGTTAACATGACCATTTAAATACAGTTGAAGTCATATGAGTCGATTAAGCTCGAAAGAAAAACTCTTAGTGTTTGTAATTATTTACATACATTTGTTTGTCTTGGTCTAACGCAGAGGTGATACAACTGCATTTTCCTTCCTTCTGCCTGACCTTTAAAAGTAGTAGCTTTACCCTGAAACATTTATCTGCGTATATTCAAAATCAAATAACTGAAGGCTTTCGTAACTTTCGTCGATATGTTAGAATAATACATCATCTCCCAAAACATTTTTTGAAACACCCAACAGTGAACAATTTATTTGGAATGAAGTGGAGACTTCTTCAGGCAAGGCGATTCCTTTAACCCAAATTGCACGCCCCGTTACTTAATTTGAGCAACGTTTATTTCATAGCGTAGCAATGGCAAATCCTCGCTATTCCAGCTTGTATGCTTGCAGATCTAAGCCATTCCAACTTTGGTGCCTAATAAGGTAATTTATCCTCCTGAAATAACGTTGGGAGAGAAATGACGCAGCTAATACAGCAAGCTGTGCGTATGATTAGGCTTAGTTGAAAGCAATGCGAAAACTGTTGAAACTTTGTCCTGCTCCGGGCAAAACGCGTACATTGGCGCGCGCCTCTCACGGTTGTTGTGAATAATCCTGCGTATCCATGGTGAGAGTTTGAAAACACGGATGGGCTCAGTGATCATGGAACTGAAATTCTGTCGTTCAAAACTGTTTGCTTATATCTAAAGTACACAGCTTTCATACTTACCTCATACTTCAATCTTATAGGTCAGTTGGGATCATCGACAGTTATCTTTTTGGACGGATTACATGATCCTGTCTGTTTGCAAGCCATGCCAAATCTGCACGTTTTTGTCGGGGTGGGGAAGCAAAAAAAAAAAAAGAAAGAAAGAAAAGAAGCCTGCCTGTATAGAAATTGAGGCCCTTATTGAAGTCCTTTGGGGCTTATATTGTTGCTATCCTTACCTACCTGCAAGACATGATTTATGACCACATTTACATATTTTCCTTAGGTGACCTCGCAATGGCCTAAGATGTGAGAAATATAAGAATACCTTTTTGCCATGCTTATGAGATGATTTCCGTGTCAAGTTAAAATGCGTCTTCGTTTCCCAGTGTATCTATTATCTTTCATCGACATTTTGCCGTCACATTTTTCGCTCCTCGCCCTAGTTCATAAGCAATTCCAGCTCACTGTACACCATCGTTGCGCTAGTTTTGACACTATCCTGTGCACTATACATGCATTGTGCATATCATTGTGCTCGTTTTGACGCTATCATGTGTCCTGTGTATGATGGAGTGTGCATGTGCACACTCGTCACATCCAAACAGAGCAGAATATAACAGCACTTCCATCACCACATTCTAAGGTCCCGATATGGCTTTCCGTGCATCAAGCATGCATATGGGCAAATGTGAAGACAAAAACAATTGAGACTGCCCTACAAGACGCAGCCCGTGAACTTCAACCGGACTTCAACACATTTCATGTAAAACCCCGAGCCTCCTGGGGCCCCATAGACTACCGCATCGCCATGTTCGACGTCGGGCCTCAATGTGACCGCGCAGGGGCTGCGATTTATAACAAATCACCGGAGGACTGAAGCCAACGTATCGCGGAGTGG
This sequence comes from Pollicipes pollicipes, assembly GCF_011947565.3. Lineage (NCBI taxonomy): Eukaryota > Metazoa > Arthropoda > Thecostraca > Pollicipedomorpha > Pollicipedidae > Pollicipes > Pollicipes pollicipes. The sequence continues at coordinate 17,856,011 of NW_023596921.1, forward strand.
TGCGTATCCAATCTGTTCGCCGACTGGCTACGCTGCCAAACTTATTGGTCACTTGAAGGCGGCCGGTCTTTTAGGACTTCACTGCAGCAATCACCGGTGTTTTGGTCGACCTCCAGGGGCTTGGTGGCGATTAAGCCACAACGTCTCCCAGGGAAAATGTTTCCAGGGAAAAAGAAAAAAAGGAAAAGGAAAAAAAGGTACTCGGTTTGTTAAAAAAATAGTGAGCATTGGCAAAGCTGAAGCGGATTTTTAACAGCTTGCGTAATAGCTAGTCTAGCGACCACCTCGCTAGCGTCAGTTCGCGTGCGTATTGAGGCATCCAGAGCACATCATGTCCAATGGTCAAAACGTCCCAGATTTCAGCATTCAGCGTCCACAACATCCAAAGAGCATCTTATTCACTATTTGTATCGGGATGCTTCGCAACTCATTTTTTGGAGGAATTGATGACTGATGTGTGAGCCTGACGATTTTATCTGGCTGCTCCACCTCCCCTCATTGCAAATTCCTTCAAAGCTCCTGCAAAAAGGACTTACCTTGAGTTCCACATATCAATCTTGACATGCTTCCCCCCTTTTACGCTCCTGAGCCCCTTCGTATGAAATATGAAGGTGCAGCAAACACCAGCCTGGAGTTTATCGAGACGAGAGCAGGAAGCGCCACAGAGCGGCGATGGTGGCATGGTCATAAGGGTGCTAATCTTTTATCTTTTCGATCCTGGAATGCGGCAGGGGTGGTACAAATGCATTTTGTGTCGCCGACCGAGTTTCTGCGACCAAAATTGACGCCAGCAGCTTAACGCGATGCTGTATGACAAGAAATGGCAGTGGCGTCCGTGCCCAGCAGCGTAATCAGAAATCGGCGTATCACCGAAAGCCTCTTTTGTCACCGCAACTTGCAATGGCATGAACACAAACGAATGTTCATTTATATAATATCATTCAACTAATGCCAGGTTATATGTTGCTGCGACGAATGTGGGCACACCGGCCCGGCATCATAGGACAGTTCAATCACAAAAGCAGTCTGCCTTCACCCTCGGGACTTACCCGTATACTCACGTTGAAGTTCGATCTACGGTTGAATTTACTACTCTCGGCGAGGGACCTCGACAGCCAGGGCGCCTGAGTACATGGCGTAATTCTAGCCGGTGGGAGGTAGCACTGAGGGATGACATAAAGCACGCAGGTCTCCTCAAGGCCATGTCTCATTGTGGAAACCATGTGTGCGCTTCTTGCCCGACCCCAGCTATCATCACACTCTCCATCATACCTCAGGCACGTCTCAAGCCTGGCACGGCATGTCTTGCCTGGCGGGCACCTTTCGATGCGCCGCATCAATTGATTGTACAGGTTTGAAATGGGTTTCTGGGCTGCCTGGAAAGGAAAGAGCGTTATGTTGGGCTCCGGGTTGGGCTCAGATTGAGGTGAAGGCGACTTCCCAAGTGCTGGGCAAGAAGTAGGGGGGGGGGGGGGGGCGTTAGAAGAAGGATGCATCGGAGTTGCGGAAAAAGGGATCATAGATTTGTTTAAGGAATACGAATGTCGCATGTTTTGGATTCTTGTCATGCTGAGCAAAACACAAAAACACAGCAAGGAAGAAAAGCAATCATGGATGCAGTCCACCTTTAGAAGGCTGTTACATGCTGTGACGAACCGAAGGTACCAGACATTCCAGGCTCAGGCTCAATGATTTCCAGCCGTTTGGACAATGAAATGACTTGTATTTCCACTCACACGATACAGACCAGCTATCAGTGATCGTAGCGTCTCTATCACCCTTTGCCTACAGGGGCTCATGCAACTATACAGAGGACCGTACGGATATAAAAGGTTTTGAGCTCCTAATCAGGTCCTGAGCGGATCTTGGGCTCTGAGAACTCAGAGATCGCCTCAGTAGTCTGAGGGCTCTTGAGCGGCCCGAGGACGGCGGCTCTGGGAACTCAGAGATCGCCTCAGTAGTCTGAGGGCTCTTGAGTGGCCCGAGGACGGCGGCTCTGGGAACTCAGAGATCGCCTCAGTAGTCTGAGGGCTCTTGAGTGGCCCGAGGGCGGTCTCTCAGTAGCCTGACAAGCCCCTGAACACTTATCGTTCCCCCTAAAACAGGTGTCCAAAGGTGTCGCTTCATTACAGATATATGCTCTGGCGACCAAATGGGTCGCTGAGCGGCCAGTGGGCTATCAGCAACCAAACGCACAATTCGATGGCCAGTAGGGTCCACAAGCGATCGATAGTTCCCCTTTGTGACCAGCGGGCCTGGGCGACCAGTTAAGCCCCTAAGCTGTCAGAGAAGAATCCTACCCACAAGCGGCTCGTCAGTACCCAGACGGGTTCCTTAACAGCCAGAAGAGCACTGATGAGCAAAAACGACTTGTGAGCAACCAGAGCGGCCCAGAATATGCAGAGGGTCGAGAGGTCAGTGCGGTCCGCGAACAGCTGTTATCATCGGAGCTTAACGTCGCACGGAGCCTGTGAGACGCTATGCTAAATGGCGTCACCTGCTTCTCATCTTGGTAGAAAGGGTGAGCACAAAGGAGAATCGGTCCCTATGCCTTCGGTTTTTCCGTTGTGCATTTTAAATACAATACTCAAACAGTCCAAGAGGGCTTACGTAGTTCCAAGGTTATGCTATGTGCTGAAGGGACTTTCACGTGGCAGACGCAACCTAACTAGCGGCTTGAGTGCACACAGGGACCACCTGAGGCTCGCGTATCTGTAACAGGGGCCTCTGGGTGGTCAAATGAGTACTAGTGAGTAGGCGGAGGAAGGCCTATTCTTATTCAGCACGGATGTTTTTCTTCACGCTTCACACAGCTAAAACAGCCCTGCGTGCACCTCCACGAAAGCCCAGGTTTTGCGCATCACGGCGTCAAGGAAAATGAACGCCCAACCCATACCCCGCAGGATAATCAGCCGTGATCTCAGCCGTGGAAAAGGGGCTCTGACGGCTATTTCATTGGGGACCCTAAGCCGAAAGAAAGAAATGCCAGTGACTGAAAAATTGTTTAGGGACCAAATTGGTCCCTGAATGGCTAAACACAGCTTAAGTTCAAGCTCCCCGAGCGACAAGAGGGACACTGAACTCTTGGGCAGCCCTGGGCACTCACTGAACAGCTAAATGTCAAGAGTGCCTCTGAACGGTCATGGAGTTAATCGAGCAGCGAGAAGGACTCTTGGATGATAGAAGGAGCCTCCCAGTGGGCAAAAGGGCCTTGAGCAATTGAAAAACCCAAGTGTCCAGAGGGCTTTTAATATGTGGACACTAAATCAGTGCGGCGACGGAACTCTCAATAGCCAGAGGAGTGCTTAGGTCAATGAAACGACCCAGTGCAAGCAGCTCAGGTCAGGCCAGGTTAACCCAGTTAGCCCTCATTAAAACAGGTAGTTATGCCGCTTATCCAAAAATTTGTCACGCAACAGCCGCCACAAAGGGTGAACTGGCTTTTAATTTGTTAATAGCTTCATATGAACCTACTAGTTCTTTCTGAACATATAAACGCCCGACCCCATATGAGCAGCCGATGCGAACCCTCCCCCCCGCCCCAAGGGTTCTGGTGATACAAGTTCAACGTGTTGTGCAGTCGCACCCAATTTGCTGTGGGTTCTGGGGCATTAATTGCATGTGTTTTGACAACAAAAACTTGTTTCCAGCGTTTTTGGTTTGTGATAAGCGACGGTTGTCAAGAGCACTGCACGAGGATCCACGACCGGCGTGGCAGCCATTGATTCTGCAGACCGTGCGAGCGGGTCTGGCACTGCTATATTAACGGGACCAACCTTTGAGACGTAGGCTTAAAACAGATAAAACTAGGTACTGTTGTAGTGAATTTAAACAAAGAGTACACCTTGCTAAATTTAATATCGCTACGCGGTATGGTCGTATGCGTGCGAACATGCTAAGTTGGGCAATTCTGATTTTCAGGAACATTTTACCACTGACTTGGTCTAGTGGGGTCAAGTAGCAACGCAAGACGTGTGGCAACACGTGAGATCTCGCTGAGAACAATTCATTCCTGTTTTGTTTGCGCTGCGCTCTACCTTCCTTAGTTTGGGAATGGCAGGGGCGTCATCCCTCCTCTCAGTCCGGTTCATGAAAAACGGCAAATTGGGGTGAGATTAACACTTTTGGCTACCATCCTTTTCATTTATTTTACATATGCTGTTGTAAAAATTCTCATTTTCGACCATAGAAGTACATAAGCTGGTACATCAGAATGACACTTCCATTACCAGCATGCGTGCGTTGGTACTGATTGAGCCTGCAAGCCAAAATAGCTGTTTGCACACAAGGTGGCAAGCAAATTTAAGCACACTTTGGTACTCGTCATACCTGATGCAGGAGTGTAAACTCAAGCCATCTTTTGTCATGCATAATGCAGGAGTGTAAATTCAAGTTATTTTGGGGGCCCTGCTCTACTCCAATATTGATTTGCGCTTTTCAGTGCTGTTCTCCATCCCCTTAATACTTCTAGCTGAGAGATTGCAAAATAGCAGGAAAAAGCAACTATAGCACAATGCCTATTTTCTTAGGATTCATTCTCTGGTCATGACCACAATGCTGCTGATTTTTTCACCTTTGTTTACTAAGATAAACCACCAAATGAATAGAAATTACCTGCAATCAAACCAAAACAGACTCAATCTGTTGACAAACACATCTAGGGGAGCGGAGGTTGTGAGGCCCATGGCTTGCTATCCCCCTCCCTTTACCACGTATGAGAACTGACACCCTGACATGATGACACTACCAGACAAACTATATCGTTTTCTATCAGCGTGGGCTGCATTGAAATTATGTTATCCTCCCTCACAACCTGCATTTAATACAAATTGTACTTACGTTCAGGGTTCCACCAGAAAAGGTTTCGCTTCAATGTTTGCAAACACAGTAATGAAATATCTTACATTGGCATCCATACAAATGTATAGACGTAGGAACTTTTCAAAAAGTGTGAAGTGGGCCAAGCTCAGGGCGTACTTTATCAACTTTTCTGGAAAACAAGCCCGATAACCGGAGGGGGGGGGGGGTAGAGATGGAGGCTTCTATCGCTCTTTATGCTATCTTGCACTATGCTTAAGAACGGGCAGCCCTTAAAGCACCGCAAAGTGGTGCTGGAATCTGGTAAAGGAAAGTGGTAGAGCAAAGGAAGGGTCTATATCGTTCGTGTTTCTGTAGCTATTAATCTGTCCAGAAGAAAAATTAACACAGCGCCCGTCGTCTGGTGGAACTTGCAGTGGTCGACGCCGTTCGGTTTTACGGAAGCCGCAACCCAGGCCATCGCTGTCCTTGCTCTCGAGGTTGCGGGCGGGCATGTTCAAACCTCATGATACATTTTTTTTTTTACTAATCCATTCCAAAAAAATAAATGCTGTCAGGCAGGCATGGTATGACTTGGATCGTTTTTAAATTCATTGCGAGACACTCTATTCAATAATAATGAGAACTTCATTCTACTCAACAATAATGAGACCGCTTATTTCCTCCCGGGCAAGGGGCTCCTTGAGCAGAACACCAGAGGCACATTACCGGTTCCGGTCAAGGACTGAAGGGCCACTCCGTCCCATCGCGAAGTCCAATAGTTATCACATAGGCTACAGTTCCATGTTCTTCGGGTGTTTTCAGAGATATTGAGGACTTCCCTAACATAGAATGTAAATTAAATGGGTTCTAAATTTGTATTAACATGGCTAACCCATGTTTGTCTTAAAATTTTCAAGATTCAGTCAGAATTGGGTATTAATAAAAAACTATTTGACATGGTTTTGAATATACGCGCTCGCAAGTCATAGCAACAACAGCCAGGCGTTACAGTCTCCATAGGTCACGCGGCGTTGGCCCGCGGCTGCGACACTAAGCGATGACCAATAAGCAAACGAAAAAGACGGCGCACCTTGAGAGAGATGGCTGGTGGGTTAGCTAAATCGGCATGTATTTTTGACTGTGGTGCAGAGGCAAGCTAAATACAACCTTAATCTGAAAAGTGGAAGGGGGGGGGGCAGTTATCACTGCTGGTCCCCACCTTGGAAAGGGGGGGGCATGACCCCCTGGCCCCCCTGTTCCTACACCCATGTGCAAATCGCAAGTGTGGGACCGAAGCGAAGCCCTCCCTCCACATGATACAAAAAAAGCGCACGCCAGGACCGGTCTGTAACAGGACGCGCCTCGGATATCGGCCCCCAGTCCCCCCGAGGCGACCGAACCTCGTTCAACCGTCGTGAACACCAGCCAGACCTGTTGCGCAATCCGATGCTGCTCCAGCGCGGCGACAAAGGCGGCCGGTCTCGCCGCCACGCATCGACGTTAGCGAGATGCGTGACCGCGACTATAACGCGACATAATGGTCACTACGTGATCATCTCGCCGATTCTTCCTAAACTGTCAACCAATAACATCAACAACGTCCAAAAGTCGAGAAAATGGCCCATCGTAAGCTCAGAGACGGCCCTCTCAGGTCTGGAAAGGGTCCATCATAAATTCAGAAACTTCTCTTCTCAAGTCAGGAAGGGGCCTAAATAGGGCGAGAAACGAAGAGCTTAGGCCCGGAAAAGGTCCATCTCTCTTTTTGGCCGGGGAAAGGCCCATCTCTGGTCTGGAATGGGCCCATTGCAGGTTCAGATAGCCAGTGACAGTGTACCCATCAGACAAACTGTTCCCCATGCATGAGGTAAGGGCCAAAACTATCATTTACCCCATATTTCAGGTGGCCCAAAGGAGCTCATAGCCGATTTGTGGAAGATATTCGTGTATGGTGTTTATCCAAGTAAGCGTAGAGAGTCCATCTCAGGTCCGAAAATGGTCAATTTGAAGCCAGGAAACCCATATTACAGCTTCAGACACGGAAGGGGCCCTTTTCCGGTCTGAAAAGGGCCCATTGTAGACTTAAAAGGGTCCGGCTCTGATCAGGACAAACCCATCGCAAACTGAGAAATGATCCGTCTCAGGTCTGGGTGGGGCCCGTCGTGAGCACAGAAAGAGCCCTCTCGGGTCGTGAAAAGGCCCATGGTAGACCTAATTAGGGCGCTTCTCAAATCATTAAATGACACGTTTTAGACTCAGAAAGTGGGCATCTCAGGTCCCGAAAGGGCCCATCTAAACACTAACCCGAAAAGAGTCTATCTCAGATCACGCAAGCTCCATCTGTGCCAAGCTACCATATTCGATATGGTAGCCTAGCCGTCCCAGGATGTGAAGTCGGTGTATCGTTTGCATGTCTAGTTTGATTTAGTGCTCGTTTCCCGTTTGTTGAGTCACTTAGTTTGCTACTATCTTGAGGTCTTATTTAGTCTTGGTCAATCCATGCTATTTTCGTATTCATTTTGTACTGCTAATTTTAGCCTCTGTTCTGTTGGTTTCCGCTCCGTTTTGCTCTGGGTCTAGTCTGTCCATTTCCGAGGTTTCGTTGTTTTCCCATCAGCGTCCACGTGGAGTTGAGGCGCGGTGTTGGCGATGGGCGGTCACGAAATATAATGCACCTGAAACCTCGGTGTCTTCGACGTGCTGGCCGTCTACAACTGGTGGCAGCGGTGGGATGGAGGGCCCACGCCGCGACTACTGCCGCGTCGACGAGGTTTTCGCGCTCATTCGCCTGCCTAGTGACGCCTGCCTTATCTGGGGTCGCTGAGCGCGCCTCTGCGACCGCCAGCCGCCGGCCGAGTGACCTCCAGCCGGGTCGGTCTGGTGCCTGCCTCCTGCGCGAGACGCCGCGCTGCGTCCTAGCGGACAGCCTGTGCCGTGCGCAACATCGGGAGTAGCTGTAGCTGATGGCTGCCAGGTGATACCGAGCTGCTGGCGGCACTGTCTGGGTGCCGGCTGTGTCTGGGCGCCTGCGCTGCTTCAATGGTCGGTTAAGTACCTAGTCTTGCTTTATCGTTTTTTTTTTTGACTGATTTGCTTTCCTGATAGCATGAACTCTGAGCCTCCCGTTTTGGCTGATATGGCTCCTGCTGAGCATCTGAGGTCCGAGATGGCTGGTCTGACGATGGCGAGTTTTGATGGACGTGGTTCGCTGAGACGTTCTTTGATGGTTTTCAGCGGTATGCCGTGCTCCGAGAATGGACCGGGGAGCAAATGTCAAATGTCTTCCCGCTGTCACTCACTGGCATTGCTTGTGACGCATTTGATAGCTTGCCCATTCAACAGGCTGCCACCTTCGAGACGGCTGCTGCAGGGTGGAGAGGTGCTTTCAGTGCTAAGACCGTGACAGAGCATCACCTCGCCTTTCGTGAGTTGACGTTTAGTGTGGGCGAGAGTCTCGATGCGTTTGTCATCATATTTAGAAAGCTGATGGCTATGGCTTTCCCTACCCTCACCGATACGGGCTCACTGATGTTCAGCCATTTCCCGGCCACCTTGCCCGCTGACTTACATGCCGCTGTTATTGCGGACGGTATTTCGTCCTTTGACGGCGCCATCACTAAAATGCGTAACCTAATTGCTTCACAGGCATATATGAAGCAATATCAGCCCAGTGTCAGCCGTCTCGACTGACGGTGAACTGGCTGTGTTGACGAGGAAAGTGATGAGCTTAGAGGCCGCAGTTCAGGCAGCCTCTCGTCCCGGTGGCACTTGTGCCGGTCAGAGAGACCGCGGCTCGCGGTTATGTCTGTGCTGCGGTGGGCAGAATCATGTCCGCGATTGCTGCAGAATGCGGAAACGGGAGTGCTTCAAATGTCACTCAGTTGGCCACTTGGCTGTGATGTGCCCCCAGACATGTCCTGAGCAGTCTTTTCCGCAGGGAAACGAGTTGGGGCCCGCCGGGAGAGCAGTATCCAGCGAAGCGCTCCACCACCGAGCGACCGGACTCCGATGGCGTTCAGTCTGAGTCACCATCGAATGCAATACCACTGACCGGTGACATGCGTCTGACGGCGCGCCTCGCTGGTGTGGATTGCCAGTGCCTTTTGGACACAAGTAGTTCGGTCAGCGTGTTGCATAAGTCCGTGTTTGATGCAATGCCGAACCTCACACTGAGAAAGACGTCTGTACAGGCCCGTACTGCGTCACATTCTGAGCTCCCACTTCTTGGTCGAACTGCGGTGCCTTTCGACATTGCTGGCGTTAAGTGCACCGTACCATTTTTCGCTTCTGATGTCACTAACGTACCTTGTTTGCTCGGTGTTGATTTTTTGCGGCATTGCCGCTGTGTTATTGATTTGCGTGCTAAACAACTTTTTGTTACCCCCGTCGAGGCCGTTCGTTCAGCGTCCCCTCACGCTTTGACTATCGGCGACGTTTCGTTGAGTGCTGACCGAGTCGTCTTTCCTGGCACTGAGGTTATTTTTAAAGGCTTTGTGCAGAATAGTTTCTGCAATGGCCCTGCTCTCGTCGAACCTGTTGATGAACTGAATGGTTTGCTGGTCGTCAGTGCACTCGTGACTGTCGCTGGCTCCAGAGTGCGATTTGTTGTGCGAAATGTGACAACTGAATCCATTACTATTCCCAAAAAGCGTACCCTGGACAGATTGGAGGTTGGTTTTGCCGAGCAGCCACACGGTTCGAAGGATGATCTGAGGACTGAGCAAGCTGTCAAACTGCAGTCTGACCAGTGTGGTTCCGACCTGTCACCTGAGCAGAGAAGTAAGCTAGAGTCACTACTCGAACGACACGCTGACATGTTTGACGGACATATCGGGTTTACGGATTTGGTCACCCATGAAATTGATACCGGTGACCATCCTCCCATTCGTTAGAACCAAGGCCTGTTCCACCTCACCTGGCGGACGAACTGCATTCTCAGCTCCGTGAGCTAGTCATTCAGGGTATTTTGGAGGAGTGTGATAGGGCATGGTCGTCCCTAACCTGTGTGGTGAAGAAGAAACCTGGTGCATACAGACTGGTGGCTGATTTGCGCCACCTGAACGCCGTGTCAAAGGTACCAGCATATCACATAGCGAGAGTTAATGATTCGCTTGAGGCATTGGCTGGCGTCGACATTCTGCCAGTTGGATATGAACAGCGCATATTTTCAGGTTGCCGTGGATCCTAAAGACAGGGACAAAACTACCATCACCACACCGTTCGGCACGTATCATTATACTCCCATGGTTTTTGGTTTGGGCGGGGCACGTGCGACCTGTGCCCGTCTTCTCGACATTGTTTTGGGAGATGTGACCCCCGAGGCTGCGTTCATTATTTTGACGACATTATTGTGCATGGCTGTGGATTTGATGACGTTATTACGAAACTCGACACGGTTCTGCAACGTTTTGAGAATGCTGGCCTGACACTGAACCTACAGAAATGCTCATTTTTCACCAAAGATGTGAATTTCTTGGGACATGTAGTGTCCGCTAATGGTGTGTCCATCGACCCAGAGAAGGTCCAAAAGGTAGTGGACTGGCCCTGCCCGAGGACACAGAGGGAACTAAGCAGTTTCCTTGGGCTGGCTTCCTATTTTCGCAGGTTTGTACGAAACTTCGCTGAGATCGCTGTCCCGCTGTTCCGCTTGACCCAAAAAGACACATAGTTCGTGTGGACTGAGGAAACGCAAAGTGCGTTTGACATGCTGAAGCAAGCGCTGTCGTGTGCGCCTGCTATGTCATTTCTGCGTCTTTCGGCTGGTGCCGGAAGGTTCTGTCTCGATACTGATACATCTGACCTGGGAATCGGGGCGACCATTTTCCAGGAGAAGGGCGGTGAGGGCCGTGTGATTGCCTATGTCTCTCAGAAACTGAGCAAATCGCAGCGCAATTACGGAAAAAACCGTAAAGACTTTTTAGCGTGTGTCGTGTTTGTCAAACATTTCAGGCATTATTTCATCGGGAAACGTTTCGAGCTGCGCACAGACCGTGCCAGCTTGCGTTTGCTCCTGACATTTAAAAACCCGCTGAAATTTTGGCGAGATGGTTTGAAATACTTTCTGCGTTTGGTTTTGCGGTAGTTGTCAGACCTGGTGTTGAGCATGTCCCTGCCGATGCGATGAGCCGATGTCCCCAAATGACGCGTGGCGCCGAAACCCAGACTGATGAACATGTGTGTGCAGTGTCTGCGAATTCCTGGTCTAACAGCTTCCTGCCACACAAGCAGGATCAGGACTCTGCGATTTCTGAGATTTCGAAACAATTATCTCCGGTCAAAAGACCCTGATCCTCTTCTGTAGACACTGAGTCGATTCCACTTTTGCGCCAATGGCACCGTCTGGGACTTATCGATGGTGTTGTCTTCCGCTGCTATCGGATTTGCGTTGGTGGTGAAGACCAACTACAGCTCGTTGTCCCAAAACAGTTGATACCTGGTGTACTGACGTCCCTACATGCCGGCCCTGCTGGCGGCCATTTTAGCTCAGAGTCGCGGACGTCAACGGCGAGACGTAACTTTTGGTGTTGCAGGATAGAGGCCGTCATCAAAGATTTTTGCAGCCGGTGTGAGAAGTGCAACACACGAGCTGCTCCTATTCCGCGCCCAAGGGCTTCAAAGGGTGAACTGATTGCCGATGAACCTTTTGCGGCTGTGTCTATCGATTTTCTATGTGGCCTGCCCACGGCGGCCCGTGAGAACAAGCACCTTCTGGCGATCTGTGGTCATTTTACTCGCTGGTGTGAAGTGTTTCCGGTCCCCGACATGACTGCCGCCACTGTTGCTGATGTGATTGTCAACCAACTTATCGCGCGTTTCGGATGCCCCCGCCGCATTCATTCAGACAATGTTGCGAATTTCTGATACCCTTCTGGCTGAGGTTTGTCGATTGCTGGGCGTTGAGAAAACGCATTGCTCTGCTTTCCATCCTGAGGGGAACTCAAAGTGTGACAGAATGATGCGAACGATACTGGACATGCTGGCAAAATACTTGGACGAGAACCATGGCGACTGGGACGCTCACTTGCCTCTGCTCATGCTCGGATACAGAGCCAAGGTTTATTTTTCACTGGGACACTCTCCATACTACCTGATGTTTGGCAGCAATCCTAGGCTACCAGCTGCGGTGCAAATCCGGGCACCATCTGTTGTCCCCAAATGTGCCACAATTTCTGAGTATCTGTCCAGACTCACACAGCGGATCAAACTGTCTCACAAGTTTGCGCTACAGGCCTCAAACAAGCCTCATGCGCGCAAAAAGAGATTGTTCGACAAGAAGCTGACCATGTACCACTTTCAGGCTGGTGACGCGGTGTATCTTTTCAAGAGTGTAGCTCAGCGAGGCCAGTACTACAAGTTTGTCAGGCCATGGAAGCCTGCGGTGGTTATGGCTAAGCTGTCTGGCCTCAATTACAAGGTGAGGGTGTTGGGAAGGAAAAGATCTGTCGTTGTTTACCACAATAGACTGAAGCCTCGTTCCGAGGACCCCTCAGTGCCTGTCGCAGGCCCAGACATGACGATTCCTGGCTCGGCGTTATCTGCGGACCCCGAGGTTGGAGATCAGCCTTCACCCCGATCGCCTCAGCCACCAGATGGCGCGTCACCAGAGGGCGACTGGTGCTTGTCACCGTTTGCTCGTGACACATTTCCAGCCGGTGATAATTTGGTGACCGCGGCTGTTGCTGTGAGTGGCCCGGCGCCTCTCTCCACAGGGATGCCTGTACCGTCAGAGGTATGTGAGCACACCCCTGATGTGCTTGATGTTCCTGTTTCTGCTCCGGATGGTGGAGATGGACCACTGACCTGCACCTGTGTTGGTACCTGATGGGCCCGTGACCGCTTCCTGTGTTGGTCCCTGATGCGCCTCCGATGGCCCCCGCTCCTGTGCCGGCCCCGCCCCCCCCCCCCCCCCCCGGCGCTCTGACAGGGCTTCTAGGCTACCGGATCGCTACTGTCCGAGTTAAGTCGTTAGTTAAGATTCACTTAAGTTCGGCTAAATGCGGCTGAAATGCAATGGAAATGGATGAAATCCAATGGGATTTTACCAGGACAAAATGTACTGTCTGGGTGCTATTCTGGTGCCGTGCTTGACAACGTCTTCGCAGGCCTGCCGGTGTAGCGCTACCGGTTGGTGTGTCCTGTTAACGGGACAGTGCACATGGGCATGACATGTCATTGGGAGTGTTGCTCACTGACTTCACGAACCCTGTTTCCCGGTCCCCCAGTCATGCCTCAAGCTGAAAGCTACATCGCACGCGGCCCGAGGATTGTGTGCGATGTGGGTTAACTACACCGAACTGTGGGCTGCGTGTGCTGCGTATGTCGTGTGTTTTGCCTAGCGTTCGCAGATGGGTCGTCGCTGCGGCCGTGCTGCTCGCGGTTGTGCTGTCGGCGGCCGGGCTCCGTGGCCAAGCCCCGTTGCTGTGCTCCGCGGCGAGCTCTTCGACCGAGATGTATGCGGACGAGCTCTGCGGCCGGGCTCTGCGTCGGTGTTCTGTCGCCGAGCTCCGCGTCGGTGTTCTGCGGCCGTGCTCTGCGATTGTGTGCTGCGACGGAAGATTTGTTAACGGGGTCGGGTGTAGTCGGTGCATCGTTTGCATGTCTTGTTTGATTTAGTGCTCGTTTCTCGTTTGTTGAGTCACTTAGTTTGCTGTTATCTTGAGGTCTTATTTAATGTTAGTCAATCCATGCTGTTTTCTTATGAATTTTGTATTGCTAATTTTAGTCTCCGTTCTGTCGGTTTCCGCTCTGTTTAGTCCTAGGTCTAGTCCGTCCATTTCCGAGGTTTCGTTGTTTTCCCGTCAGCGGCCACGAGGAGTTGAGGCGTGGTGTTGGCGATGGGCGGTCATGAAATATAATGCACCTGAAGTCTTCGACGTGGCGGCCGTCTACACATGAACGGCCTCCCTGAGCTTTCAAAGATCAAGATGGATAAAAATGACCACCTGGCCTTGATTCGGACCAGTGCAGCCTTGGCAGCATCGTTTCAAGCCGGGGCAGTGCTAGATTTCCAGTTAGCGCTATTTCCTGATGAAGAGACGCTTCAGTCGGCGAAGACTGAATGCCAGAAGTGTGAAGCTGCGTGGCGGCGCCACCTGGAGGTAAGATCACCCGTCACGTCTCGTGATCAGTCAGCGGTCCCATGAAGTAGGTTTGCCCGTGCTGCAGAGGACGCGGGTGATACGTGCCCTCTCCTTGTCGGCAGCCGACAGAGGCCGCCAGCATCGCGCGGCCTGTGACAAGTCGTCACGTTTTCCACCATATCTCGGCTCCCTACAGCAGCTAGAAACTTACCTTTATCTGCAAAATACGCCGAATTTTAATTGCAACCTTTTGCGTAGCGAGGCAAGCGTGCAAACGCTTTTCTCCCAATGTTTCCTCCCAGATGTGGCGATCAATTAATGCTATTAAATGTGCCGTCCGCTACCATGCCAGCGATATTCTTGCGTCCCCAGCTTGATCTCGGCAACGAATCCCAATGCATTGTCATGTGGGGTGGCATTACGCGTTGCCAGTTCATAAAAGAGTGGTGGGTATTATACGGTCCAATCAACAAATTATCGAGCGCCGTGCCCTCGCCACAACCGCTGGCTACTTTTGCTTCCATGGGCGTGGCTGGGAGCGGTGGCTGGGAAGCCGACGACTCGCGTTGATACTGATGAAGCAGTTTGCTCTCCCAGGTCAAGGTGACCCTAGGACTAACTCTCAGATATTTGGCAGCTCATGATTCGAAGTGTTATTTTACTCTCGCCGCATGAGCAACGCTCAGAGGCTTCTCGGCAGTCTTTTGAACCGTACACCAGGTGCCGTTATGATTAACGCCTCGTGTGACAATCTAAAGAATCTACTTTTTGGAGGTAAAAATGATGGCCTGCTCTAGTTTCAGGCAGTGAATTCACGAAGCTACAAACGCACGAAAACGGGCATTGTAAAAGAACCAAGAGTGAATTTTCCAATTTCACGAAAGTCCGTAGTTTCGTAGATTCGTATTTCGTAATGTCGGACGGCGTAGATTTTGTTTGAGTAGTGACTGAATTGTGCTTAATTTCGAAGTAGTTGGAACCATAATAGTATGTTCATATTCAGTTGTGATGTCGGAAATTAATCGCGTATTATCAGTAAAATAGTCCAAAAATGTTGGAGAGCGAGGAAAATAGCGAGAATCCTTTAACCAAACGTAGAGGAGGCAAAATGTGCACAATACTCCCGTGCTTAAACGACGTAATGCTTGCGATTTTCGCCACATTTTGACGAGTGTCAGTAGAGGTAAGGCGGCTAAAATGTATGCGGAGCTCATAGATAAACAAGACTTGATAAGACAACAGCCGTTCACCAGAACGTGAAGCCGTCGCCATATTGGCAAATGCATACACTCGTCTGTGCGGGTTATCTGGTACGTTGTAGGGGGTCGATATTTGGTGTCGGTGGTAAATACTTTGTGGTTTTACGGCTTTCGTTGGATATATTGCGGAGTGACAAGGTCTTGGCAAGCCACAAATGTACCCAACTGACCATGAATTTGTTTTTCATGTTATTGTTATTAGTGGTGGCGGTGCCAGCGGGAGGCCCCAATCATGCTGCATGGTTGCTTTTCAGGGGAGGACTTGTAGTCTAGTTGGGGCCAGTGCTCCCCAGGTCTTTTATTTTGCTGACATCTTTCAACTTCTGAACTGAGCTGTCTGAGTCCTTGTATTTAGCTTCACCCGCTAAATACCTGTCCATGGTGGCACATTAGGAATAATTTCTAATGACTAATTATTAACTACTAATGACTAATTTCCGCTTAAATAACTTTCTGCCTGGTTCCTGGATGGGCATCTCTTTAAGTGGCAAGTCACATACAATTTAAAATGCCTGCTACTTGGTTTCTGTAACAAACAGTGCATTCAATACGCTGTTCAACTGTCTGCTCGCAATGAAGGCACGATGTGTTTGTTACTGTCCAAAAATCACATTAGCAGTACTGGCGATCGTACAATTTTGCAAATAAATGTTGGCCAGTGCACTCTCAAAAGCGTATGGCAGGTGCATATTTGTGCAAAAGTTTTGTCATTTTGTGCCTTTGATTTTTGGCGCAATGTTTTACTATAGGGGAACAACTGGAGTTTGTTAAGTGGAGAGTTGCTGTTCTTTTGCACTTTTCAGCATCGCTGACAGAAGGAAGCTGTCACTGCAGAGTGAAGTCTGGTTTTCTGAGTACTGGTGATGAATGCTTCCCTGTGATCAGAAACTGAGCCAGATGGCATGGAGGCTGAATTTAGTTTGAACTATTCGCCCGCACTGCCGCCTTTCACCACCTAGATAAGTTGGCATTATGCACATACACTCCCCACTCTTGTCCATTGCCCAGACAAGCCTGCCACATACCAGTACGCAGTCGTGGATTATACCAATCTCGCGCGCTGGTTGGGACTTGAACCTTGAGGACAAATGGACCATTTGCCTCATTTGGCGTTTTGGAGTGCTTGCTTATTACTGTATTCCGCCCTGTTTCGAGTGTAAAATTAAAGTTGCAAGTGAAGCGTTTCATGCTTCAAATGTATATTTGCGTCATTTGAACATTTGGCGTGCTTTAATCATTTGAGCATGAATGCTTTGAATAAGGATTTCATCTTGGAAGTACTGCTCTCAGGCCCGGTTTTCTTTAATGACTTAAATATGTTTTAGCGGTCCTAGTTTCTCGTCCAAATCCCCCGGAAGATAATTTCATCTGTTTGGGAAGAGGATATTGATACCGCCTACTCTGAATCTTTAGAACAGGTGCTCCAGTATCTTAAAGCCAAGATATTAACCCCAAATTCTGGCCTAGAGTTCGACGGCTGTACTGCGTTGGTCACCATTCATTCGTATTTGCTCAGGAGGGTCAAACAACAACCCGAGCGCCAGCCAGTTCATTCGCCTCATTCCGGCACTTAGACGGGACGCGGGAGGAATATCGCAAGGTTGGATCCAAATCCATCCTGGCTGTGGGTCCAAGTCTCAGCCAGCGGGGCGCCGATGGCACGTGTAACACCGATATCACCGGGTGTGTGGTGTACTGGGCGAGCGTGACTACCGGCTGCGGCTTTCCCTCGTAGCCACCAATGCAGTTGAAGGGTGATCCCCGGGAGGCGTAAATGCAGAGCGCACCATTTCAGTTCAAGATAGCAAATTCTCCTGCAAAATTGGACGATGTCTGGCAAGCTTTGCAATTTCTGCCAGTCAAAAAGTGGTGGCCCACATCTTACCTGGGAAATAGTTTTGCGAATATGTAAGGGTAGTCGGGGTATTATTCCTTGCGTACCGTTTTCACTTAACCCATGGATCTGCAAGCTATCCAACGACCAGTAAGATCATAGTAAAGAAACAGCAAAGTTTTTGGCACCTGCCCCCCTCACATTATCCTTTTTTCACATTTCACTTCATTTAGGTACTGCAGTTCGAAGGTAAATGGACGATTACTGCCCATTTACAAAGTTATTGTAAATATTGCATATGATAACCATTTATTTACGAATAAATCTAATTTCACAGACTCATTACATTGAAGTTTTTAGGCACGTTGACTTCCACGAGTATGGTGCGGGCACTGAACCTTGAAAACGGCTTAGTTGGATCTATTTTTGGGAGCAGATCGTAGTACTGATTTGTCTTTAATCTCTTTACAATGCAAAATGTACAGCATCCATTGACATGACATTGAAATAAAGATGTAAAACAGGATAGCTAACCAGTTCACTGGCCAAATCTCCGTTCCTAATCATGCTACCAGCACCTACCAACCTTCGCGTAGTATCAGCCAAAAACCCTACTACGGGCTACCAAATGTAAGTCCCATGGTGACGTCACGACTGCTTAGCCTTCTCTAGTGGGCTTGCCCCCGCCCCCGTCGTACGAACGCCAGGTAAAGCGGTAGTCCCGCCGACACTTGGCGTGAGCGCGGAGGAACAGTCCGGACCGGAGGAGGGCCGCGACGGTCATCATGGCTGGGCCAAAGTTCCACAGGCTTTCCGAACAGGTGTCGCCCGTACAGATCGGACGCGACCTCAGCCGACTCCTGAGGAGCTCTGAGCATCAGATGAACAGGACAACAGCGGGTCCGCCATCGCTCGGCGTGAGCACGGCGGAGCGTCCGCGTAAGCAGCGGTCGTGGAGGTCGGCGGCGTGGGCAACCCATTTAACAGTGGAATATCAGACAGATGTTTCAGGATGGTTAACATATGGCTTCATCGACTTAATAACTTCAAGATCGGTTCTAGTTTTAGCCTCATAAGTTTAGGTGAAAGTAAGCGAAAGAGGTAAAAATTAACTGGCATGGCGACTGGCATGCACTAAACGCATCGGTGGATGTGCAATGCCACATACGACACGAGAACAAAACCCACCACTACTAGCCAGTTGCTCAAAACAGAACTTCGTAGATTTTTGGCGTAAATCGCATATTTTTGGGGACAAATCGCATAATCCAGTTTCTCAAAGCAGAAATATAGAACATACGACTACAATCTACGAGCCTAAAAAATACACCGAGAACGCACAGTACGACACAAATATACGCGCACAATCTTGTATGAGCAACCAAGAACTAATGTATGACAAAGCTTTATTTTGGTAAGTCCTTGATGAATTTGGCAATGACGGCAACGCGAGCATTTGAGTCATAAATTATAGTACTGACCTCAGGATTGTTGCTCATTGGAAGACAAATTGCTGAAGCGGCGAGCCTTAACAACAGGGAGCAGCTGCAAAAGGCATGAAAGTGCATAGAACTTAAGTGAGAGCAGGTAATAGTGAGTGTTCCAGTCCTTCGGACAGGAAACCTTGGGTGGGGCATGCCAAAATCAAAAGATAAGGCAACACGGCCTGTTCAAGAACCTTCCTTTGCAACAACATCAAAGTACATCCCAGTCCAGAGAAATGTGTGTGGCCATCCCAATACTTGTCATGAACACAATACAACATTCTATGTTCATGCAAGTTGCATTCCAGACACTTTCAAAATGGGGATACAGGCAGTATCATCGCCTGCAGTGCGTTCTCTGGGTGAAAGCATTATGTTGTTCAATAAATGTTAATAAAATAGCTGCGCATGACACAATAATTTCATTCTATAGTTGACTTCATTTGGATACAATAGCTGCATACATCTTGTGCATCAATGTGTCATAAGGCAGCGGCTAGCCTGCATAAAGTCATATAATAGAAACCTATTCCCAGTGGTCAGTCATGCCGAAGGAAACTGCTTCCAAATACACGTACAGCAGGCTGCTTGTGATTGGATCCACGAATGACCATTTTCAACGCTCAGTCACAGCTCATGTTTCCTTCACATGTTCTCTTAAGCCCTGAAGGGTAAGGTCTGACAGTCTCAACTTCAATGCCGATCATATGCTTAGTAAGCGCAGGCATTGTGTACTTAACGTTCACATGATCTCGTCTGCAATCGCTATGCAAAATAAAACCTCCAAGGGTGGAACATTTTAGAATGCAACTGAGCACTGAAGAAGCTGACGAATGGAAGATGGCTTCCTTCCCCGAATTTTTCAATTATGAACAACATTGCCACCAAACTCAACTACTAGTTCTGCACGAATCTGCGGAAGGTCACATACATCTACGACACGTGGTGCTGTGTTTGATACGTAGCATGAAGGCTTACAAACATAGCGCATCAATGGCAAAAAAGACAAACGCGCAGCGTTCCACGCAACTAAATAGTGTTGCGGAGAAGTGGGTGCACACCACCATGGGCGAGTCGACAGCCAATGGTAGTACTCATCCTTTGTTCATGGTCGTCATTGGGGGTTTAGGACGCGCTCAGCCGCTTGGGCCAGGTGGCGTGAACTGCCTCTCAACCTGGCGGAAGTGCGGGCATCGCGGGTAATTAAACCCCCCACCCAGACGGGTTGACCACTGCACTTTCGGCACCTGTACCTTTGCTTCTTGATGCCCTGATAAGCATCGTTTTTCAACCAAAGCGTCATAGTTGTGGCCGAAGATAGTATCACGAAAATCGTAAACTAATGTGGATGGTTCGTTGTCGAGCTAGACAAGTGAAAACTTGACATTACTTTGTCTTAATCGATGGCAGTTCGGGTTAAGGTAACACATGTTCAAAACGTAAGGCGTATGCTTATGGCTGCTAGAATTATCTCAAGTTTGGTGGTCGATGTCCTTGCAACGGGGTACACAAATCTACGGCACTGCCAAATGTACAAACTACGACAAAGGTCACGCGACGGCTTTGAAACTGGTTTAATGTGTAGCTTGCAAAATCGAAGGCACACATTATTGCAGGGCGTAAGATTGTACTTTCGCTTTGAGGAACTGGCAACACGACGTGGAATTCGAGGCAGCTTGCTGCAGATAAATGATTCAAGCCCAGGAACATCGCTGTTCATGCACCGTATTTTTGGAGGACCAGCATTCATTTTAGAGAACTTTGATGACTATTGATATACTACATCTGTAGACATCATGTGCCCTCAGTAATAACATAAACATTGATTTCGGACGTGAAAGTTTTACGCATGATGTAATTTCTCGCTCCTTTCATCTTTAGCATGCAGGAGGCCAATGAAACGCCATGGAATCATGATATTTTATGAATTCATGTCGATTATGTTATTTTAGGCGCCATGGCTACTTTTACAAAGCTTCTTAATCGACTGGTTTCTTCGGGTTCGTATGAGATCTCACCTTTTAGACAGATGTTCTCAGGAAAACGGTGTGCCCTAAGACAGTATATTAAGCCTCTTAATCTTTGCAGCTGTGATCAATAAAATAGGGGGCACACTTCCGCAAAGCACCGTCTGTTCTTTGTTTTTTGATGATTTCGCCATTTGGTGCAGTTCATCGACCGCCCGCGTGATGGAGCGGCAACTGCAGCTCGCAGTGGGCCGTTTGGGGAAGTGGCATATTCTAAACAGCTTTCTTTTCTCTACGTCCAAGACAACTGCGACGCTTGTTTGCCGCCGTCGTCGTAGCTGTCCTGACTTGTCTATCACGCTGCACGGACAACTATTTAGACGTGACATGTGATGAAAAAAGATATCTAAACCCTACGAGACAAGTTTTCAAAATCCCTCAACATCTTGACGTGCTTGGGTTATACGTGGTACGGTGCTGATAGGAAGACCCTTTTACTTTTGTACCGTTCCCTAATCCATTCTAAGGTAGGCCATATTTGTTTTATGTATGATGGCGCATCCAACTCAATCCAACACACACTAAATGTGGTTCATCACGCTGCAACTATGTATCGCTGCAAGAGCTTGCCGTACATTACCGGTAAAAAGTCTTCTGGTGCAGGCTCACGAGCCCCCACTAGCAATGCTCAAGCGAATCCTAGGTCTGCGCTACGCGTGCAGGCTGTCGCGATTCCCTGGTCATCCTAGCTACCAAGCAGTGTCTTCGTGTAGCATGTTAAGTCTTTTTCAACAGCGTCGTTCACGACAAACTTCGCCGTTCTGCATAGGCATCCAAGGTCTAGACAAGAATGGCGTGGACTTTAGGCGAGTTATAAGGGCTGTCCCCATGCGGACCCGTCCCTGGGAGCTCACTTCACCGAGAGTTGATGCATCACTAGCAAACATGCGAAAGCATGAGGAACCAGCGGCTGAATTTAGAAGTTAGGCTTTGGAACATGTAGCTTCTTTTGATGGACATGTGATAACTTACACAAACGGCTCCAAAACGGATACAGGTGTAGTCTGTGTCTTTGTGTGTGGGCCCATAACACGTCCATTCACAATGCCTGTTCATGCATCCGTGTACACGCCCGACCTAACTGCCATCATCAAAGCCCTCCGTTTTTTTTTAAAGCGTACATCAGTTATTTACATCTGGTACTTTCCGGCTCATTGGGCAGCCTTCTAGCTCTCTGTGGCCCGTGTTTGGCTAAGCCGCTTGTTCAGGATATTCTCTCGCGCTTTACCTCACTGGATGGAGCGGGAAAAGGGTGGTCTTGTGTTGGATTCTGAGTATATATGGGACTTCTGGAAGTGATCTCGCCGATGCAGCAGCCAAGCGTGCCACGTGAGCAATGCGCATATCCGTTATAACGTCACCTGCGAAGAACATGTAACCAGCCTTTTCGTCATTTATGCACGAGAGATGGCAGGTCAACTGGGATTCGCTCAGCCACGAGCTGAAAGTCATCAGGCCTCAGTTCGAGCTGTGACAGATGGCTAAAAAGGAAAAATGTTTCTGCAAAAAAAGGAAGAGAGAAAGTCGCTCTTTTCTGTCTTTGCGGTTGCGGTCACCTAGTTGAAAGGCGAGCGTAGTTCTTTGGACGGAATGACTCAGGTTTTACGCTGCCTAGAATTTTAAGTAACAACTTTTAAACTCTCGGAACCGGAAAGCTTTCCCAGTTCTATCTGCCGTGTGTCTCGGTGTGATGTTGTCAACAGTGCACCATGCTGACTCAGTCGTTTAGGTTGACGGTATTTAGATTTCAAAAATCCGCTTGAATTGCGGCTATGTCTCTAAACACGACAGTTATGGGCGCTGCATGACCTTTCATCAGCAACACGCCTTAAAACTTCAAACTGTCATGATCATCACTCCTTCGATTTTTGTCTTACAATGTTTCCTGCCTTCTACCTAATACTAGCCGCAACCACGATAAAACACCATTAAAAGAAAAGCTGCTGTTTCTGACGCTGGTCTGTGATCTTACAAGAAATTTGCTAAAGAAAGTTTCATGCTTTCCTTTAAGCTTTGCAGCACATTTTGCAGTTAGTGACCCGGCTCCACGCGTCCATTTTAGGTGTTGAAGGTCAGAATGGCCGTTCGCGCAGCTCGCTTCCCACCTTGGTCATTTTTCACGAAATTGGATCAATCACAACCAATTCAAACTTTTACCACCGATTGGACATATCCTCCTCTTGGGCTCTGAGTGACCTTCGGGGCCCTCGGCGCAGGCTATGAAGGGCCCGATTGGAGGGCCCGAAGGGCTCGCGGCGCGAACCATCCGTGTCAGAAGTCAAATAGCAAGCGTATATACATATATATATATATATATATATATATATATATATATATATACACGCAGCCAAGGTCGAGAATGCACAGGCCCACCCTATCATCACGCCTGCGTGATCAGTTTTCACTGGGATGCCCCACCCCCTCTCGTTCCTGTGCTTGGTTATCCTGGATGTGCGCCTCCGAACGCGTTCATAGCGACTTGAACCACTATGTCACCACGGGTGGGATGGCATCGCCGGAAACTGATGCCAATTAAACTACGGCGAACGACAAGTGGTTGCTTTTGGTTACGAATTGTGATTTAATTAATTTCTGGTAAAATTGTTCATGCTCTTCCATCTGTAATGGGAGGCTTAAGACCTAATGTTAGGTCGATTCACGGTACCAGATTTTAACTGCTACCATTGGTGATGACTCAGTCTACCATTGGTGATGACTCAGTCTACCATTGGTGATGACTCAGTCTACTGGTGGTAAACTGGCTGTTTTGACTTGCTGATTCAGTTTATGATCAGTGTGTGTATTTTGGTGGTGGTGAAAGTGGTAATTCTGGATCTTTAATTAATATTGTGCCATTCAGCGCGGCAACGCGAAGCAATATACGCGGAGACATACCATAACGCAAAGCGAAAAAAATGCTGGAAATAATTTAAACACCTTCAACTTGAAAATGTGGGTAAAAATATAGATATTTCCGGTTCTCAGTGTTCACTGCAGCACGTGCTGAAGTTAATCTTCTTGAGCGGCGGTGCGTTATGTCTTCTGACGCGAAATCAAAGCGCAGGCTATTCTCCTCCTTCCCTTGTTACATGAGGTTTTCGCTCGCGGGCACCCGATCAGTGCGGCTCTGACAGCATCCTGTCGAGGCTGGCAAGCATTCGCTTTCCAGTCAATGATCTTTTGTGTGAAGTGATGCCTCTGATAAAGTGATGTGTTTCGTATGACATTCTTCAGGTAGATGAGAAGTAATCGCATAAATCGCGTCGGCGCCACGCGGTCCATGCAAGATATGTGCACGCAGTGTGATCTAAGGGTTTGATTCGGTATGGCATATCAGAAAAACCCGCGCAAGGTTCCGTCATGACCAAGTCTGTTTGCTATCTAGATCGGGGCGAAATAGGCCTAATGTTCACTGATTGGCAATGCCATTGTTTCTCAACTGCTTAGCGGGAGAGCTGAAGGTAAGTCGAAAATATCTGGGTGAAATAGAGGCGTAATCCAGCGGCTGCAAGACAGACAATACAAACTTATGCATATTTTCCATTCGACCATTCAATGCAATTGACAAAAATGCCGCTTTAGGAATTCAAACCCTGTCGTTTCGAATCTTGGTGTTTGGGAACCTGTGCAGACTTTTTCACACAGCCTATTTGATGATCGCCTAGGCATACATGACGTCACAGAAACGCCGCACAAATGTGCCCACCTCAATGGCCATGCAGAACTCAAGACAAAACGAATGTGATCATCGAATTATTCGTATCTGGCGGACGTCAGCGCGCTCCGTGGCATCTGCGGGTAGCAGTTAGCCTTCACCCAGTTTAATGGGTAGAGTGCAAGGTTCGAGCACCAGTTTGGTTATTTGGCTATTTTGATCAGAGCGCTTACGGCCAGCAATGTCCATTCCAGATCTTTGGGATGAAGGAGAATGGATGACGGTGGACACGGACTACACCACCTGCGGACCCAGCTGTCGAGATTTTGCCCACACTGGGTCCCCCCTGCGGATGTGTGCTTGGCACTCAGACGTCACACCCCACCAGGAGGCACTTTGGTCCGCCCGTGGCTGGCGCATGCAGCCTGCGACAGACAAGCGAGGCGTCGCGGAAGTGCAGGATGATGCAAGGCAGAAGATAAAAGGGGCGGACGATTCCAACATGATTCACGTTTGTTTGTGCTACCTAATACAGTAATTTGGACAATGGTGCTAGGTATGACGGAAGTGAGGCTGTGAATAAAATAACCTAAAAGTGGCGCATCACCCGGGTATGTGAACGCAAGGAAGCATATACCAGCACCGACTAATACGTAAAGACAGCATGGCAAATTTCCGAAAAACACGTGCACGACGATATTCGAGTTCAGCAAGTACGCACCCGTTAAAGGGAATGTTCCACCAAGGTAGTGCGATAAACATCAAATATAACGGGAAAGGCTTACTTGTAACTAATTGGTAAGCTTTCAAGCTTCAAAAACCACTCTAAGAAGCAAATTTTCGAATTTGGTAAAAATGCGCCCCATTACGTCATTGTTTGATGGCGTCATGGAATGGTTTTGTGACGACAGCAAAACCTGACAGCATCTACCAGCCAGACCTAAAGAGTACCCCGAAACGCACGAAAGCTGACGCCAACAAGTCATTCCCGTCGCGGGCGCTGCGCTGGGCGGCGGATTAGTGAATGGCTTGTCTGTGGAATTTTTGTCTTGGTACTGGTCGTAAGAAAAGCTATGGTGGGATGGTCGACGTACGCGACGTAGCGATCGCCAGCTTTTAGGGCAAATTATTAGTATCGAAGCACGATATGCTGTGAAGACTGTCATGAATCTCGTACCGGGACCTGCCGAGGGCTGTTGAGGAAGTGGATGCTGTATTGTCGACTTATCCTTGCCTGCAGTGCTGTAGTCCCGACATTGATATCATGTGATGTGCACTGTAGTTACTTCCTTTATTATTTGTGAGTGGAAATGCAGTTGCGTGCAAACGTGAATAAACCTATAACTGCTATGAATTGATTGACAAAACATTGTGATTTCTATGGTAAAGATGGTGAGGTTGAGTTACAAAACATGTTTTTTTTGTTTAGGATTACTTATGCAATTACTAGTGAGCCTTGATATAATCATTGTGGTGCAACAGCAATCTCACTGCTGAAAGTGCTTCAGCGTTGTTAAATCAGTTGTTACCAGTCATTCATAAATTACGAGTGGTTATCTCATAGGCTTGGCATAGGGTAGTCAATCAATGTGATGCATTGTGTACTGGCACAGGTCAACAGTGTCATCGTGGCACTATCTCAGTGCTGTGCTGTGGCATGACACAACGAACGATAATATGGTTTTTGTACTGCAATCCCTGCTGCTTTCACAACACATTATGTCATGAAAAGATGGGTCAAGCATGCATTCTTGTATTAACCCCGCATCTGACATGTGACTGATCAAAACCCCATGGTACAGTATACAAATCCCTTTCAGCAAGGCACACAACCAATAAGTGACATCACTTGCTCAGCCTGTTTTTGAAATCCACAAAACTTGGGTGAAATTATGCAAACACGCCTTCTGCTTCCACAGCGAGCCAGTAGTTTTAGCTGTTGGCCGGTGCCAGGGACACGTTGACTGGGGAGATGGAGGGCAACTGAGGGCCATCGCGATGACGCACATTGGGGCAACCAACGTGTCATCACCAGAGCGTGACCGAAGTGAAAGGTCAGCTTTCCTCCGACCACGGAATGATATGACAGCCTGGAATGGATGATTGACCGGCTGACCTACCAGTGCATGCCTCCATGAGCCTTCCCACGGGCTCACGCGGCCGCGGCAAACTGCCACCAATGCCACAGCAGAGACGAGCCGGGCAAATTGCCGCCCGATCACCCGATTTAATCCACGTTTCCGGGACACTCCTGCATGAATGTTCCGAAGCAAGTGCTGCCAAATCCAGCCGACGCGTTTCAACGGCCTGACGTTTCGGGCGTTAAAGCTGGTTGCCTCTCCACGCAGAAGTAATGGTGCGCGTCCGCACGTCCACCGCGCGGACTGCCGATGCCGTCGGCGCCAGGCAATTGGGTTTCAGCAATGCGCAATCTAAAGCGCAGACCTGACGAGCGCACGTGGCAGTGTACTGGTTGCCACAATGAATGGAAGAAGCAAAGGACGGATTCTATGCTCAGGTGTAGAGGCATGCCCGTTTTTGTTAGCACAATAGGAAAATGCCTTCGCAGAGAACTGGAATAAGTATAATTAAAAAGATCGCTGAGAGCAGCGCACTGAAAGAGCCTGGCCCTGCTCGACGACGAGTGTAGTGTGAGATGAGAACTTGGCTGCACTTCCGGCGAAAGCGCCCTCTTGAAATAGCAGATGGGCAGTATTAAAGGTTCCACTAATTGCATAAAAACCTTTCTAATATGAATAAGCGTTTTTGCGGTTGCTAAGAGCAAAAAGTCAACCCGGTGGGTTTTAAGGGGTTGGATATGTGAAAGCAAATACACATGCTGGGTTTTTGATCAATTGTTTACTTAATTTGGTTTTATAATTTTAGAATTCAGAACATCAACCTAGTCATTGCAGGTCACCCAAACCCCTTTGCCATTGTTGTCAAAGCACCTTTGCTGGTGTTATCCGAATAATTCTTCAAAGACATCCGAGCCCATCCACTTTGAAGAAATGACCACACAAAATGGCTTCAGAAAGCGTCCACGCCATTTCAGTAGGCGCCTCGATTCGGTGGGAGAAGCAACCCACCTAGGACTACACTTCATGCATCCATAGCGTATCGAACTCGAGTGGGCTGCTGAGTTAAGATGACGGGTCAAATATTTCGTATGTCTGGGTGCGGGGGCCATTTATCAAGAGCTGTGTGCGAACCTCGCCTCAGAATGGAGCTAAGACGATTGGATTCCTCTTCATCGGTAGTGGCAATGAAAAACCCGTGGAGCGAGGCTGTCCTACGCACGGATGCGGCAAAAACTTGGAAACGGGGCGAGGTTAAAGCAGGCACAAACGGTGCTTGTGCACCTGTGTTCTGGAAGGACAGACAAACCGTAACTGTAATAGGAGCAGAACACGACGCCAAGACAATTTCATCCATATCAAACAAGGACAAAATCGGTATGAACCTGAGTGCGTCTTGGTGTAAAACATGTCATGGATGGTGTCGACCAGCTCGACCAAAAACCCCCATGCCATTATCACAATTGTTTCAAGGGTGGCTGCAGACAGCTCTGTAAAGTGAGTTCGTCATGCACAGAACAGACAGCCAGACGTCTGTTCCTCATTAAGAGATCATCGAGGCGGTAATTCAGAGGTGGCTGCAGGAGGAATGACAGCGGCCCCTGCATTTCACGGCCTCAAAGCATCAGCTCGTACAGGTGACTGCAACAAACAGGACGAAATACCCGCAACGTCGGTGCGCGGCGTGCAAAAATCGGGCCCGCACATCATGCTCGGTATCAGCCTGCGGTTCAGCTAGCTGCTCAAAGCGCTCGCAGAGTTCCATATTGCATGGCCTAGAAATGTGCAAAAGTGAGATGTAAGTCGAGGTCAGCGGTGACGAGCTCGCGGCGCAGTTACGATAGCTGCTTTGCCATGCTTGCCGTGCTGTCTGATGTTTGCATAACGATGAGACCTTGATGTTCGTATGAACTGTATTGTATGATAAATGTTTGGTTGTACCTGACATTTTTGCGGGATGGAAAAACCTTATATATGATCGTGCATGTTCTCTTTAAAAAGAGGTTACTATTTACTGACGCGGAACAGGCTATCCCGTTCTCACATTTCAGAAAACGAAAAACCTCTAAGAAGTGGCCTCCATCTTCATGCCTGTACATGTCAAGGGGTACTATCGTTTTCGTCTACATGAACTAGATTGTCCATGACCGGATTAAGAAAATGCAGTTATTCAGTAAAGTACAAAAATTTTGTTGTAATTTATTTCCAGGTGCCTTGAATTTGAAATACTCATACAGATCTGGGTATATTCAAAATAATCTAGCAAGCTCCTCGTTTGTGACGCCTTACTGGTCTGGTGTCATGATGCTTCACCGGCAGCAAGTTCCTCGTTTGTGACGCCTTACTGGTCTGGTGTCATGATGCTTCACCGGCAGCAAGTTCCTCGTTTGTGACGCCTTACTGGTCTGGTGTCATGATGCTTCACCGACTTGGTTCCCTAACGCGGACTTTCCAGTCGTCATTGTAGCGCTGCAGCATCAACAGGCAAGCGGTCATGGCAGCAAGAATTGTCACATTCTAAAATCGGTTTGGGGACACGGCCGAAAAGGTTTATCAAGCCTACCTTAAAACCTGGCTTCTCCTGGAATTTCAGTCACTTTAATTTGCGCCCTCTATGTTAAAGGGATTCTTCCACATTTGAACATATTGAGGCAAAGATATGAAGGGAAAAGCATACTTGTGACTATTGGTAAGCTTTCAAGATTCAAAAGCCACCTTAAGTAGGAAATATCAAAGTTTGTAAAAATACGCCCCATTACGTCATTGGTTAGCGTCATGGTTGTTTTATGACGACAGCAATACCTGGCAGCATCTGGCAGCCAGACCTAAAGAATGCCTCAAAACGCATGCAAGCTGACGCTAACAGGTCACTCCTGTCGCGGGCGCTGCGATGGGCGGCGGATTAGTGAATGGCTTGTTTGTGGAATTTCTGTCTTGGTACTTGTAAGAGGAGCTTTACTGGGCTGATTGACATACACAACGTATCGATCGCCGGCTTTTAAGGCAGATTATTAATATCAAAACACGATATGCTGTGAAGACTCTCATGGATCTCGTACCGAAACCTGCCAAGGTCTGTTGAGGAAATGAATGCTGTATTGTTGACTTATCCTTGCCTGCAATGTTGCAGTCCTGACATTGATATCATGTGATGTGCACAGTAGTTACTTCCTTCTTTATTTGTGAGTGGAAATGCGGCTGCATGCACACATGAATAAATCTGTAGCATTGCTGTGAATTGATAGGCAAAACATTGTTAATGCCATGGTAAGGATGGTAACGTTTAGCTACCAAGAATGTTTTTCTCGCTTAGGATTATTTATGCAATTTTTAGTCAACCCTGATACAACCAGTGTTGTGCAACAGCAATCTCACTGGTGGTAGTCCGTTGTCGTCGTTAAATCAGTTGCTGCCAGTCATTCATAAATTATAAGCTGTTGTCTCATAGGTTTGACATAGTGTAGTCAACCAATGTGATACATTGCGTAATGACAGGGGTCGATAGTGTTATCGTGGCACTACCTCAATGCTGTACTGTGGCATGACATAATTAACGATAATATGGTTTTTGTATTGCAATTCCTGCTGCTTTCATAATACATTCTACCATGAAGAGATGGGTCAAGCCTGCATTCTTTTATTAACTCCGCATCTGACATTTGACTGACCAACAACACATGGTGCAATATGCAAATCACTTTCAGCAAAGCACACAACCAGTCAGTGACATCACTTGCTCAGCTTGTTTTGAAAATCCACAAAACGTGGGTGACAAAGATGCAAACACGTCTTCTGCTTGCATAGTCATGCAGCATACTGCAGCCATCATGCTGCTTCACTCAAAAATGTTATTAACGCAAGTAATAATGCATGTATAAGATAATACTACACTTGAAATGATACTGCAAACCTGCTGATCTTCGACAACACTGGAGACATGACAGGTGCATGTAACTACGGGTTAGATAGGTGAAATGGAAGGAAATGGTGAAGCTGCTGGTGCACACAAGGCTCATGATACCAATATTATTAAGTGATACCCAAAAATCCAACAGCAATACTTCTCCACCTTTCTCAGCACCCAGCATCTCACAAGCTGCAGCGAATATGATATTGATGATTCACAAGCAATGCTTGCTTACATACAAGATTCATAATTTTTAGGGGAAAGACAATTCTGCAGAGCTGTATCATGTGGCCTTATACCGAACATGTGTAGTAATGAGCTGTGCAGACCAGCCTTTACTGCCAAAATAAATTGGAAATATAATGACATGCAATGAGTTAATTACATACTGTAACGCTTGAACAGGTTCAAAATGTTGGCAAGATTATAATGAAGTAGCAAATTGCCTTTGCACATCCCTGCAACATAGGTGCTAGTGTTTCTTTCAGTTTACGAGCACCACCACCATGTCGTATTCAAACACGAGCATAAAGATTGAGGCAGGCATCAATATATCATATCTTATTGGGACTCAGCAGACTTAAAGAATATCAAATCAATGCTCTCCCTCTCAGAGGTACGAACCTCTCACGCACAGTCCCCATTACAGCAAGATCAGTACAAGCCACTAACATGCACCACCAGGGATCACACCCATGATTCACACTTTTAAACAAAACATTAATGCAAGTGTGATTCCACACTTGCACAGCTCGCGGGGCCAGCAAATTGCAGGTTCTCATTCAATTTCCCCACAAGTTTCCGGTCATAACACCGCCTTTCACCGTGAGCTCCCTTCCAAACAAAGTCCCAACGGAGGTTCATGGTAATGCAGCTCAGGAGCTTGTACTTGAAGAACACAATTTCTTTGTTCAATATTTGAATTCGCCGTGCAATATGTGTTAAATTTTCAGCATACTGAAATGTTTCTTTAATTTTATAACGCATAGCTAGCCCATAACTCGTGGAAGATTCTTTGCTCCGGTACACGAGGCGCCCACTGAGCTGTCCGTAAGAAATGCGTGAATAGAAGAAGAGAAAAACCCCATCAGGAAAAAAAGACAGAGTTGCCGTTGTTTCTTCTTCCGAAAACGTTCGGATGAGCGCCATTCTTTTTTCCGTGACGTATTTTTTTGCAGACAGTGGCGTTCTTTTTTATAACCTTGGCCCATGACCTATACAAGAGAAAAACGCCCCGTTGACGAGGAGTGCCGCACAGCCCGAAAGTGCCCACAGTTACGTTCGCGACACGCACTCAGCAGCGAAATCTTACTAGCAGCCAATCACCTTCCGCGAATTGTATCATATGTGCCGCATCATCGCTTTTGCGAATGTATAACCAAGTATATAACCTTTGCCTTATAACCTTCTGCGAATGTGTAACCAAAGGGCTTTGGATCTTAAAAAGGGGCATGGCCGCGAAATGCATCAAAAGGTCCTCAAGATTACTATTTCAGTTCAAGACCCCGTACAAAGGTGGAACAAGCCACCTCTCGGCAAGTTGAAAAGCTGCAACTGAGTCAGCCCATCCGCTACAGTGCCAATTCTGACACAGCCGAGGTCGCATCGACTCTGCCATCATGAACAACGTTCCATGACGCGATGAACTGATGACGCAGTGATTAGCGCCCTCACTGAGTAGTGAAATTTTGTTATCTAGAGCAGCCTTTTACACTTAAAGGCATACCGATAATTACAAGTGGGCTCATTTCATGACATCTGATGCTTGGCTTAATGCCTTCAAAGGTGGAGCCTTCCATTTAACGGTTTGGAGCGGATCCGTTTTTGCATGGCTGCCACGCAACATCATGCCATCAAAGACGTATAGTGTTAAGCATCCCCCATCGTGCCATCCATTTTCATCATTGGTGTGGTATTACTGAAGTCGCAACACGGTGCTCAGACGCTTGTCTAGATGGATATAGCTGCATATTGGACTCCCTCGGTCGACAGCTAATGCAAATTTCGTCACTGTGCACTTCGGTTCGTTTGGAGGGCAGCAGCATTTGCATTTCGGCTGCGCTGACAATGTAATGGCTGCGTCTCAGGCCATTTGCATACAAGAGGACAAAGGGATGTTTTGAATCTCCGTACAAGTAGAAATGGAACTAGAGTGCACGTCATCCCGCTGAGTGAATGTCTTTTCGCGTGCGGCTTTGCTCCCCTTTACTCCTTTCGACCGATGCGTTGTTGTTATTCATCGCCAGACATCTAAGGAGTCGTCGATCAAAATATCGCACGTGGGCCAAGCAGCAGGACTGCTGATATCGTGTTTGTTTTCCTTTCCTTCCCACGAAAACGAAAGAAACGTTTTTGCAACCCCGTGTTGTTGTTCAGGTTCCATTATGCTCGTTTACCCCGCTGCCGCCGTTTTCACGACATGAACAATTTGCACATCACACTAACTGGCCATTTTCAGCAATACCTTTTTTCAAGCACTACGAAAACATTCTGGCATTACTCCGCACAATAATAATGTCCAAACCAAATGATCGCATGGTGCCATTCCAGGCGATTCTTAGTAGTAATGTTAGCATTGATAACCGGTGTACCCGGCTAGCCTTGCTGTATTTGTTTCGCGGGTTTCTGGTGGCACATTGTTTTACCCAGCAACGGAAATTTGGGTCGTTTAAAGAGCATTATAACATTGAAAATAAGATGACGTTCAAAGTATCGACATGACCATCGAAATATTATCAGCACCTTCAAAATATCAACATTATCATAAAGTATTGACATCACTATCAACATAACATAACAACCACCAAAATACAATCGTTAGGAGGTTTTGTGATCAGCTTTGGTGTGCCCACCAAAGAGCACACCACCGTTATTCGGCACAGCTGATATGTAACATACGTCGCATGCGTAAGTAAAAACCAATGCAGAGAACGTGCAAGACCGAAACAGTTGTTAGGAGATACCGTAATCTGTCAGCAGGTTTGTACGCTAGACACGGAAAGTATCATCTTCTCATCCACTTTGCAATACGATTTAAGTAAAATATGAAGTTGAGTGATGTCTCTATATAAGCCATGCGGAATGTGGAAGCACAGAGCTGACTGATTAGCAACACTGTTAATCCCAGCCAAACTGAACGTAACCTTGACACTGGTTGAACCTAGAAAACCCCATCCTAGGAAAAACCTAGAAAACCAAGCATCCGGTTGAAAGTAAGGAGCACCCGGCAGTTTAGTACGTAGGTGCATACACTGGGAACACAACTGTGGTGTTTAAAAAGAGTATGACCTCTTTTGTGCACTTTTCACACAGTGTGAGATCAAACGCATCCGATTAAAGGGTACTCGCATCTTTCTTGAAATCCTTCTGAAATGGTCATAATATGGACTCGAAGTGGCCTTCGGCGACAGCAATCTCTTTTAGACTCCTTCCCCATAACTGTGAAAGCAAGGCTATCCATTTGCTTCCCTTGTCCAATTTTTGTTTTCTGTAATGCTTGCGATACACTGATTGGTGGAAATGCTTGTCTAAAGGATGCTACGGAAGGGTGGAACACCTTGTTAAGGGAAAAAGACATGAATATGAGGTCATTATCACGAATTGACATGTGAATTGGGCCCCGGTTTTGTAGATCGTCCGGCGGGAGAAAATGGTCGCATCAACGTAGCTTAGGACGGTGTCCCGCAGCGAGCGCGGCCGTATCTCCCACTTTGCCGGCTGCGATATATTTGTGGAGTGATCGAATAGCGGCGCAAAAAGCTTGTAAGGTGCCCGAAGCGCCTCGGCCGGACCCGGACCTGGCCGGGGCATTCGCGCGGCTCCATCTAACGGGAACAGTCAAGTCAATGCATAATGGGGCCGGGCCCTTCAGCATAGCTAGGCCCTGACGGCGGCTAGTTTCATGATGCAACGGATACCGCTGATTTGGTCCACCTTTGCCCAGTAAATACTGGATAAGACTTGCTCGATCCTACAACCAAACGCAGTCCAACAGCGCATCCCAATCCACGTCATGCACTTCTGGCTGTTCATAACGAATGCAGCGAATCATTCGCTATTCATATTTTAATGCAGTGGATCAACTAACAACGAGATTCCTCGCTTGACAACGAGATTTAATTAGGCGACTGCCGACCGTGCGATGTCATCGCGTTAACGCAGAAGCAGGATCAGATGCACTCCAGCGGGCTCGCTGTCTCCACCGCCGGCTTGAGCATCCGGAGTGCTAAAGCACCCGGGTGGAAGCATGGCTGTTACCACCCGGAGAGCGGCATGAGTGATGCCATTCCCGAACTGGAACTTGGAAGCCACCTTGACAGCGTGCTGTTTGAAGACAGGGGACATTCATGACATGCTGGACGAATGCGTAGGTCTTTCGGCTAATGGAGCGCAGTGCGGCAGTATTGGCGACATCCAATTCTTCATCGACCCTTGGCCAGTCGATGCTGGCTGAGTTGCTACGCTGAGTGAGTGAACTGCTGCTGGCTGAAGATGCCCTCGGTCTGGCCGTGCTGCAGGTCCGGAGTATTCCCAAGGATCTGGTACACCTGGTGCAGTGGCAAGCGATCGCCGAGGTCAGTTCAGACGATTAGTTCGGTGCTGGCCATGTGACTCCATCCGCCGGAAGCCGGACGGGCATGTGACTACATCCGCCGGAAGCCAGACGGGCATGTGACTCCATCCGCCGGAAGCCAGACGGGAGTGCTCACGTCGCGGTAGTAAATTCAGACTTGAGGATGACAAAATATCTGACAGTCAAAACGCACAGCGCGGGATGCATGGCTGTTAGGGACTCGAACAGTGCGCGGCTTCTTCCACCCACCATATTTGGTATTTGTTAAAAACCCAGCGCATGCACCAGAGACGTAGCCAATACCTCTGCCTTTCAATGTGGACTCACTCAGTCACATTGTTTATTTTAGAACTGGACTGGCACAGATTAAGGCGAAGTGCTCGAATGCTAGCATGCACAATTTCTAATTAAGCCATCAAACTACCCCAATTTGTGGGGTTGTTAAAAAGGAAGCTTGCAAAGCGCTGACATCTCGCTCTGAGTGAAACTTCAAGAACATCTGGACCTACTGAGCTGACACAAAGTGAGGCTAAGTGGAAGCTGAAGACGCATTGTGTTCTTGTCTCAAACAATGCAAAAGGCCGCTTGGCATACAGGGTCCCGTCACTGTCCCTGTTCGGCAAATGTTCCCCTGGCCGACTCTCTTTTCGACACAGGACCCCCTGTTTGGTGTTAAGGCCCCTGACAGACACCCTTATTATTTCAGGGACCCCGACCAATGCGTATTGTGGACTCAGCCTTGCTCGTGCCTGGACAATGGACCACCATAACTCAGAACGACTTGGAGCCGACTGTTCGGTGTTAGTGGTCTCTGGTCGAAAAAGATGCCCACGCTGTCCCACGGACCCCCAATCAAAGCAGAGGCCCTTTGACTGACGTTTGAGGTCACGGTCCAAGGGGGGAAGGGGGGGGGCGTTCTTATTGTAACCTACGGCGATTCCTTCAGGCCCTGCGGTCTCCTCAATCCTCCAATCAGGCCGTTGATCCTTGGTCTCGAGGGACCCTTGGGCCCTTCTCCGGGTTTCCTCAGACAAAGCCCATGACGGACTCCGGCCACTTGCCGACACAAGGCCTCCTGTTAGACACCATGGGCAACCCGCCCGCCGCACTGCCGACTGTAGATCATCGTGCAATGCTCCGATGGTAACGTGGCGGCGGGCTCACTGAGCCGCCGGCCGCCCCAAAGCGAACAATTTAGTACATGTCACAGCTCTGAGACAACGGCCGCGTGACAAATGTTGCTAGTCATACCACTGCAAACTACGCCTTATATCACAGCCTGCCCACCCGACAGAGACAGCTTAAAATACCTCGGCAAAATACAGTTGATATTAATTGTCCTCTGCCTTCTGCACAGCTACGGCGTATTCGGGTTTTCTGAGGTCAGTGGGAATTGGCACGCGTTATAACTGGCATCGATTCGCCGAACCTGGGAGGAGCGACCTCAGCGCCGGCGAGTCCGCCGATAATTCTGATTGGAACTCCTACGACAGCTGGCAGCTGCACCTGCCACCGCCACCTGCGCCCAGCTACCAGCGCAGATAGCGCAGTCAGCGTCCGCCGGCGTCAAGAAGCGTTAGCGCGGACGGCGTCAGACGTCCGGCTGGGCTGGGCGCGGACCATCAAAACAGCAGAACTCCACCCGACTTTCTGCGCTTTATTCTCACGTCATCCTTGTGTCCGGACTAATCGCGTCAGACTCAATCGCCCCTCGCCAGACTCCGCCTCAGCCGCCTCTGCGTAAACAGCCTCTTCTGGGCGCACAGCCACCGCTGCATATCCAACCTCCTCTGGGTGCAGGTCCACCGCCGCAATCCAGCCTTCTCTGGGTGCACAGCCACCGCTGCATATCCAGCCTCCTCTGGGTGCACAGCCACCGCTGCATATCCAGCCTCCTCTGGGTGCACAGCCACCGCTGCATATCCAGCCTCCTCTGGGTGCGCAGCCACCGCTGCATATCCAGCCTCCTCTGGGTGCACAGCCACCGCTGAATATCCAGCCTCCTCTGGGTACACAGCCACCGCTGCGTATCCAACCTCCTCTGGGTGCACAGCCAACGTTGCTCGTCCTAGGTGTCCCGTAGCCTGACGCAAGCATCAGGTGCTCCGTACACCCTCGGGTGATGCGTCGGACGCTCCAGAGATGTCAGCTGTGGCCCAGCGGTGACCCGCGAAGTCTGGACCGGGCTTGGAAAAGCACGGGACTCCGATCAGAGGAGCAGTCAGTCCAGACCACGGGCCTCAAGCCGTCCGTGAAGAGACCCCACAGTATGAAGGGCAGGGTCGGTCCGTACGGGGGACCAGAAGTGGCTCGAGCTACCTAGTGCCCTTTGCTCAGGCATCCAAACGCGCGCACGCTGGTTAATGCGGGAGCTAGCGCGCGATTCCTGCGGGATTCTCAGATTGCATCGCGGGTAATGCGTGGCATGCAACAAACGTGCACGTTCCGCATATCGTTAGCACCCTGCACGACTCGAATGTTAGGTTTCGCACCTGCCTGGCTTCGGATTTTGGATTGAGATTCCTAGAGCCTTGGTATCCGTACCCGTCGGTCATCAATTCGATGTAATGGCGGTGAAGCGAGCAAGGCGACGGTGCAGGTCTCGTGCGGAAGGGACAGGGAGAGGGGGAGGGACACGAGCACACAAGTGACACTGGGCATACCGTAGCACCATGTCAGAGCTGACTACCTAGAAATGCGTTAATTCTCCCAATTCATTCGCGCTTTTTCTCGCCCGGAGTTCACTTTCACACCGTGATGATTCTGTTTGGGCTTAGTATTATCTGTTTCCCCTGTGGGCGGTCGTCGATGCACCACTCATCGCAACACCGTCTTCACTGTTCAGATGCAGAAATTCTCCACCGGAGCATCAGATACCGAGGTGCGCAGCTCCTCTACTCATCAAATGCCGAGATGCGCAGCTCCTCTACTCATCAGATGCCGAGGTGAGCAGCTCCTCTACTCATCAGATGCCAAGGTGCGCAGCCCCTCTACTCATAAGATGCCGAGGTGTGCAGCTCCTCTACTCATCAGATGCCGAGGTGCCCAGCTCCTCTTCTCATCTCTGTGACTCTGCGCGTAAGATTTTTGGTCCCGTTTAAAATCAAAGTTCAGGGATCTGAATTGCTCACTTAGTTAAACGACCTTTTTAGAATAAAGGTTATGGTGCTCCAAAATGAAAGTTATAATGCCCCAAATTGAGCATTTTGGTGCCCCATAGGCCAAGGGACCAATTCACAATTTAGTGAGGGTGGGAGGCACAACATTGCTGC
The DNA here is from genome assembly GCF_011947565.3 of Pollicipes pollicipes. Classification (NCBI taxonomy): domain Eukaryota; kingdom Metazoa; phylum Arthropoda; class Thecostraca; order Pollicipedomorpha; family Pollicipedidae; genus Pollicipes; species Pollicipes pollicipes. Next base: position 17,893,977 of record NW_023596921.1, read on the forward strand.
ATCCCTGAAATTTGGTGCCCTTGGGGAATACAGGTTTGGGGTCGGTTATGGTGTCCCCGAATTTCGGTGCCCATCAACATAAATATTTGTAGTAATTTGTGGTGCCACTGAAATTTTTGGGCATTTTGGAATTAAAAGTTTTGTGGATCCGAATCGAAAATTTCGGTGTCCATTCACCATGATATTTTGTTGCCCCCTCGCCCCAAGGGACGGGGACATGGTCCAATTCCCCTTACGTCATCCCTTACCACTCTCGATCCGCCATTGGTCAAGGTCAGTTGCCCAGGCACGCCTCATCGCCTCAATGCGTCGCTCGTTATTTTTTCCTAAGTTGTCATTCAGGTCCATGCGCAAGCCACATTTATGTCTCTTTGGCGTAGGTCTGGGTATATACCGTGTCGTATTTATGACTGCAAAGCCCCATTTTATGTTCCGTTAAACGTGATTTGTACATGCCATGAAGGTTGGTGCCTCCTTCACACGAGACGTGTGCACTGGGTCATGCTGCTTCTAAAATATCCCCAACCAGTCCCTAAGAGCGTTTCTTTCAATTCAACAGGTACCCACCAGTGGCTCAGGTACGCACGCTGTGCTGCTGCATACGGCCCGCTCCTATGCACCTATTGCCTACTCTATGGCGCCTTCCGTTTCAAGAGCATTTGCAATAAGCACCGCTCGAAGTGCTCTCTGCTGCCCTTGCCCGGAGCTCATGGTGTTCCTGCCTTCATTACCAAAGACTTAGTAAAACGATGAAACGAACTGTGCATATGAAAACTTTTCTTGTCGCTTCCATGTAATATATACCTATATAGTGGCTATCTTTCCTGTGGTCTCAATTCGAGGTCGGGTTCACTGCAATCTGGTTTACGCGATTACAGTCCTCGGTCGTCGTTGCGAAAAAATGGAGCGAACGATCAGCTGATCGTTCGCTCCATTTTCATTCGCGCCTGCCTGCCTGTCGTCAAGCGCGTAAGGTCTGGCGCGTGGATGATAATGTTTTAATTGCATTCACAATTGGCCCGGCGGGGACGTTCCTCGCTTTGAGTTTGTTAAGTGCCATAACGGTCCAGCGCCGACTTGACAGATCACGACTTGTCCCGTGGGAGCTGGTTTGTGAAGGCGGGCTCAGTGAGATATCAAACAAGGAGCAAGTAAATGTGGAAGGAAGCAAACATTCTTGCCTCACATGGTTGCTATTATCGACAAAATAAGGATTATAGTTTTACGAAAGATCATTGCCGATACCCAAGGCAGTAATAACATAACGTGCAAAACATAGCGAGAGTAGGTGCTTACACGTAGGCACGGCAAAACGCATGCAGATGGGATATCACCATCAACCATATACTTCTGAGCATTATATGATATGAATTCACACATTCGCACTCTAATTCTGGGTTACAGATATCTCTCGTTACAGAACTCCGTCCACAACTTGGCAAGGTATTACGGAGGCTTGAAAAAAACGTGAAAAGACACACCTGCCTGCCTGAAAAACCTGCCTCCACCCGATTGCGGAAAAATTAAAATAAATGGCAGAACCTACAACCACCCTGCTCCCTACTGGCCACCAATCCACTAAATACCGGCACCTGCATGGGTGTCAATTTCTGACAATAATTGTGGGGCCAGATTCGTAGAAGTGGTCATAAGGGCACAGGTCCAAAGACTTATGGGACTTCATACCTGATTTTCTGGTTATCAGCTATATATATATATATATATATATATATATATATATATATATATATATATATATATATACGTACATATATGTTTGTCTGAATATTTTGGCAGAATTCTTTCTTTTATCCATATTGGATGAAAAATGACTGCCGACTCAGCATTGACCAACTTTTTATGCACTGTTCTAGTGTTTAGGCTTTTGATTTAGCATTATCCTTTGGATTAAAGATGGTTTGCACACAACCACTGATTGTTCGTCTCTCTCGACATTGTTACGTTTCGAGATCTTATCGCATTGTTGGAGAAGACTAAACGGCACAACTATAATTTGTTAAGTGTTAAAAGATGGAAATTGTGCACCACTAGTGGAAAACAAATTTTGGCACGGAGAACACAAAAGAAGCATGGCTAATTGAAGTAAAACAGAATCCCATTTTTACTTTGATGCATATTAAGTACCATCATAATGGGAACACAACAAAGACACAAACATATTGCTACGATCACATCAATAGTACTCACCGCCCACCACCTAATAGTTCAAGGGTTGTACAAGAACTTGTTTGTCTGTTTAGCACTGGAGATAGCTCGTTAATGAATCTAATTTTCCAAAGGTAAATGCATCTTCTGTCATTGCACGTCCGTAAAATATCAGTAATGTCTGTCAGTTGCTGTGTCAATGTCATGTCGTGTTCGTGTCGCATGTGGTCTAGAGGCGTCCCGGCACGTAAGTGCATTGCCGGATGTCGTGAGCGTCGCTAAGTTCACACCAATGTAGTGTATGGAACGAAGTTTGCAACCTTCGATGTTGCACTTAAAATGATACACTACATTGGTCCATTTTAGTTTTTTGGGCTTGTCTGGGCTGTTTCGCATACGAAAGTTGGAGATTTTCTTACTGCAATAATAAATCACAATGTCTATTTTGTGGTCGTTCTTTCCTTTCACATGTCGAGAAATGGTTTCCTGTGCACCTTTTTGTCTTATCTGTGAACAGATATCATTTGATTTTGATTATGCAGTTTAACGGTTGGTTGACTGTCTTGTCTTGCTTTGCTGTCAAAGTGTCTTGTCATATGCCGTTGCGTTCTGTTTTCAGCGCCAGAATTTGAGAAACCGTTGTTCACCAAGATATGTCTGATTCTTACCAATTCCGAATGCAGTCCTGTCCAATCAGAGCAGCGCTTAAATGCACGTCAATTAGTGAGCTTATTACGTTAATTTTATAGCGTCGAGGACACTCACTGTCAGCATTTAAGCACCGTCCGTTGTTAGTCTGCTTTCGGTGTACAGTCGTTTTAAATCGCTCGCTGTCCTTGTCCGTTAACAGTCACGTCAAGAAAAGGTATTCTGTCTTGCTCACTTACTTCTTTGGTAAATGTTAAACCAGACCGTTCTTCAAAAGGTGTTTTTGAGACGTTCTAGTTCGTCAATGTCGGTAGCTTCCACAAAGATATCGTGTACATAGCGGGAGTAAATGTCCGGTCTTATGTCGTCATTTTGTAGTGTGTCGACTTCTACATGTCTCATAAAGAAATTAGCAAGTAGAGGTCCTAGAGGTGAGTCCACTGCAATACCCTCAATTTGGCAAAACATTCGACCATCAGGCCCGTGGAAAGGAACTTCCAGCGTACAGGTTTTAGTAATTGTTCAAGGAGGCGCTTTGACATTTTAAGAGGAGGAATTTCGGGATGGTTGTTAAAGCGGTCAGGGATGATGGACATGGATCTTTCAATGGGCACGTTTGTTAATAGATTTTCAACATCTTGAAAAGCTAGTGGGCCTCTAGGTTGACGAGATCGCACTACATCAATAAACTCATCCGTTGACGATAAGCTGTAGGACATGCGAAGATATGGGGACAGAATACCATTAAGACGTTTTGCAAACCTATAGGTTGGTGAAGGGATCTATGAAATTATTGGACGCAGGGATTTGAAATTTTTCTGAGTTTTTACAGACCCATAAACATAATCAGGGGCATTGGCAGCGGTCAGTAGTTGGTTAGGCTAAGTCGTGAGTCTGTGATACTCTGGAACTTTTTTTGTCGTTCAAGATGCAGTTTAGCTTCTCATGACATTTATTTGTCAAGTATTATGTACAGCGATGATTTGTCCGCTCGCCAAATGATGATATCCTGTTTTCCTCGGGGTTCCTTTGCCGCCGTCCTGAGTTCTTGTGTGAATATATTGCTCCTGTGATTTCCACGTTTTTCGTGCTCCCTCCCAGCAAGATTTTCTTTAGATCCTTGTCCACGACCACATTGTCCCCCTTTTCGAAATTCAGAATGTCCTGGTAAAACAATTTAGTTCTTCTTTCATTTTAACTTTAAGATATTTTGACAAAAATGGCAATTATGTCCAAGATTAAGCAACTATTATTGTTCCTCAGCAATATCACGATGAGGTAAAGTGATGTAACCATCTGCACTTTCCGGTAATGCTTCATGTTCACGATGGAGTTTGAGAGCTTTTTCAAAATTCTACCTCTAGTACCACGTCTAGCATCACGTTCAGTCATGTGAAGTTCGCCAAATACTTTTTGTGTTAGGTCATGTTCAGGGTTAGTTCATGTGTCAGGGTTCATGTTCAACGTACCTGTAGTCCTTCTTCTGGAACTTGGAAGAAGAGCTACAGGTATGATCGAAAACTAGAGCGGTGCATAAAAGCTGGTCAATGGCGAAACAGCGATCAATTTTAACCACACATACATGTATATATATATATATATATATATATATATATATATATATATAAATGCTATGCTTACATATCTTTTTAATGCTAATGTACGTAACCACAGCAATCATGCATGGAAGTCCTCGTAGATTGCATTTTGTTCCTATAAAGGTATCTGTTTTGTGGAGCTGAAGGGGTGCAGTTGCACCTCTCTCTTGTATGCTGAAAAATGAAATTGGAGTATAATTTACTATTGTGTGCGTAGGATTCTTATATTTATTCACCCGTTCACAAAAACCGTGTGTCCAGTGTCCACATCATATGTGGCTATCATAGCCCATTCATACACAGGTTCTCAATGCACGAAAATTTCATCAATAAAATGTGCATTTGCGTGAAAATCAATGCTACCGAATTCATGTAAAATGCTAAATTTATTCATTCCACGCATAAGTAACGACCATGGTTTTGAACCTTCCCGCAAATACGCTTAGGCAGATGCCCTGCTGTTGGGAATCCATGATTCTCGCTCTTTTCAAGAAACACGAAATGCAAGCCAGCTGTATGTCAGGGGAACCTTCTTGAGCTGTTATGCCTCTGAGGGGAAACCATTCCTCCCCCGTTTCACTTTGGGCGCGTAAAAAATGAAACACCCTTCACATCAATGCCAATGCAAGTTGATTATTACAACGTTACTATTTGAGCTCGTTTTCCAGTTACCATGTGATGATACTTAGGTGCACATACCCGGTGCTCAACGAGCGCACCGACACAGGGACGCAGTCAATCCTGGTAATTTTGGGTTGGGACACAGGGTTTACTAAGCTCTCACCCTGCGGAAAGGCCCCACCCCAATAAAGAAACTATCGGATGTAGCCCATTTGATTTCGAGGGGAGCCCTGCCCTTCTGAAAAGCCAGGAGTCATCAATAAATACGATGCTCTCTGCATTTTAAAGTCGACAAACTGAAGGAAACAAAGCGGTGCTATCAATTTTACAAGTTTTCAGTGGGCCTTTCTAAGCCGATAACACTCAGCAGCTGTACCGGATTTTTTCGGGTTATAGAGGGACATGGTGAACGCAGATCGTAGACAAAACAAGGTGGTAAATTTGCATTCAAATCGGTCTTTTTCTTCTCAGAATGCTCACCTTCGCTCAAAATCAAGTGGGTGAAGAGTTAAATAGCCCTGTTCTGGCTGTGCGCGCTCGCAAATCTTTCAACAACAAAAAACGACGCCCGGCGTTGCGGTCTTCGGTCTTGCGGTCGGTCTCGTATCTGACACCAGGTGGTGGCCAATGGGCGGACAAAAGCGACCGCGTTTCTTAAGGAAGCACCTTTAATGATGCAAATTACGTCCAGAGTTTATAAAGTCCAGTGGTCAAAAAATCCAGAATCGCAGCATTCAGCGTTCATAAGGTCCAGAAAACGTCCAAAACCCCCGGACAGAGGATAATCATAAGGACCAGTGTTCATAAAGTCCAGTGTTCATAAAGTCCAGCGTGCGTGAGATCCATGGTTTGGGATTCTGTCCCACTTCCTCGCAACCCTTTACCTAATGGTTCGGATATTGCCCGATAGAGGGCTACTGGAGCCGATTTCGCCCGCCTCAGCCGACGAGTGACGTCTGTGGTACAGTGCTGCCCAGTTAAACCGTTGTGCATGGATATGGACAACGTTTTGTTTGAGCGCATAAACGGTGCCGCGTCCGCACGCCCTTGGCAGCAGGCGCATTAAAGAATTTAAAACTTTGATCCCTGGCTCGTGGCATCGGATATAGCTGGTTCTTCGGCAGAAGCTGCACGGTAATCGTTGAACGCACTTGTCGGGTTGGCTGCTGTTTGGTACTGTGGGCTATGGATAATATTCTCCGCGGTATTTGGTTCCGTTATTTACTGTATGTGCTGGTGATGTTCCTCATTTTTTGAAGGAATTGATGGCTGATGCGTAAGGCTGACTGATTAGATCTCCAGCTCCTGGCACGCTAACATATGTTGCTAGTGATTTTATTTGACTGATTCCTCTCTCTCCTCCAATTGCAAATTCTTTCACACACTCCTGCGAACGGGACATACTCTGAATTCTACATGCCTTTACTCTCAAAGAGAGGGAGTGGGGGCTGTCTCATCAGCTGAATCCGGATACTACTCTCTGGTGAGACACATTCAGTGGCCCAGCCTGCTTGTTTCTTCGATTAAGTACTTTTTAAACGGGCGGGGTTTACAAAAATAAGTTGGTTGGCTGAGCGGTGAATATACAACCAAGAGTACCGTCATAATATGCCAACGAATTGGTTTCTCACCGAATTTGGCTCACTTCCTCACAAATCTGCAGGCCGCGACCCAAGTTACGGCAGGGGATGAAACCCCTGCAACTGAATAGGAAACCTACTCCTGGTTGCAAGTAAATAGGAAGTAAAAAAGCAAACGTTGACTGAGAATGTATTGAACTGCCCGCCAAACGTCACGCAAAACCCTACGCACGTGCCGCGCTGAAAGGCGCTGTTGATTCACCATCTGAACAACGGAGCCGGGTGTATGTCACTGAGCTGGTTTGCGATAGATACGCTGAATGAATTGCGAGAATCGTGAGCTTGTATTCGCCATCCACTTCAATCAATCTTGACACGCTTTCTTCCTTTTACGCTTCAGAACCTTCTAAGAATAGAATTTGGGGTTCAGTAGCACCAGTCTGGAGTTTATCGAGACAGGTGCAGTTCGTGCCGCAGAGGGGCGATGGTGGCATGGTGGTTAATGATTAGGGTGCTTATCTGGACATTTATATCTTGGGATGGAGTCCTGGCCACACCACTACCGCATCACACGTGCCTAATGCCTGATAAATGCGTAATAGAGGCGTTCCGCCTCGAAATCGCCATCGCAGCCGGTGAGACGCAAAGCCCCAATCGGTATTGCAGGCCGTCCCGACATCAAGCCACCGCTCGCCAAATTTGCAGACAATGCCTCTGCTCAATCACTGCATATATGTGGGAATAATAATGTGCAATCGGTTGGACGCGGAGCTCGGACACACAGGCCAGCCCAGAGGCTGCCCAGTTCGACGCCCCGGTCGGCAGCCACGCCCGCGGCGGGCCGGCGGACGAGGCAGCCCGGCCGCCAAAAAAAAGAACGTATTCACGCGCGCGCCGTTCCTCGCCCAAGAACCGAAGCCCGACACACGCGCGAGAGGCCTGTTCGTGGGGCAGCCCGTCCGCGGTCGAAACGCTGCCAGCTCAGTCGGGCACGCCGCCATCTTCGCGTCAGAGCTCCCGACTCGGCTTCGCTCGGCTCGCCGCGGCACACATCCCGGCGGACCGGACATCCGGACGTGTCGGACATCTTGGAATCTCGCTCGTGCTGGACCGGAGCCGCCCCCACCCTCTCCGCCTCCTTCTTGACGGGCGCCTTAATGGGAGAGTCTCATGTCAGTCAGAAACCAGCACCGGACAGGGTCCCTGCCCGTTTTCTCTAGGGCCCAAACGCGTCGAACTGGGATCCCTGCGCTATTTATTAAACCTGCTACTCTTGGGACCTTTTTGAAACGGTGAATGGTCCCGCGTTGATCCGGGGTCAACCATCCCGGTCAGAGGGCCTTCGGCGTCAGGGAGGAGACCAATGTATACATGTATAATGTGTAGTAATAGTAACTGGTTGGCAATCTGAAAGGGGACGAAAGGTCCTTCAGCCCCAATCGAGAAATGTAATTCTGACAATACGGTAGCAGCGTTTAGCAGTCCAAGAAGCCCTCTCCGGTAAAGTCGTGAACTACATCTGGCCGCTGAGTCGGGACATGCGGTTAAGTCATGCATCAGATTTCGCGCTAGGAAGTGGTCCAGAATCGGCTTAGACAAGGGGCCATTGTGGGTTAAGTCGATCGGATTTGTTACTGAAAATAGACTTTAGTGCGTGTCCACGTTCACTAACGACAGTCTCATGGCAGGGTAATGCGAGTACACCTTCAAAAATACTTATATCTCAAAAACACTGCCACGCCAAATGCTCACATGCATCATATATGCTTTTTTGATTGACGGTGACAAGTTATTTAGATGACTTTTTCAGTGAGAATGACAGCATATGCGTGCAATTTTCTGTTTCTTGTGAAGATTGTCTAACCTCCGGAATATCTGGCCGAATTATGACCAGAGTGACATAACGGGAGGCTTGGGCACCCACAGATCCGAGTGCAAACGTGTGGATTTATGTAATGTTACGCTCAGGAAATATGTGGCTGATAATAGTATGCCTTATGCATGTGCGTTGTGTGTATGTTTAAGTACCTATGCTCGCTGTATGCCTTAGTCATCGCCCTGATTTGCCGTTTTGCATAACTCGGACTGATAGGGGTAGAGGGGTTGATGCGACCCTCCCCCGGCGTTTCCAAGCATAAAGATAGAGCTTGCCGAGAACAGCGGCATATTGTTCTGAACACGATCTTACGGTTGGTACTAGCTTTTATGTTGACAAGTCAAAGGTCGAATTTTACAGAAAACCGCACATTGTAGCTTCAGTGTATGTTGACGAGAACAAGCCATGCAGTGATACGAACCTTACACTGGCGTGTGTCTTGCTCAATTATGAGTACATTCTGTAGTGCAGTTCTCTTGCCGCCCGCCGCCTGACCCAGCCATAGAACGCCGTGGAGTGCTCATCACAAACTGCCGCTGCTCCGAAACCAGAAAGTCTAGGAACACGGTTGGGTACCGAGACACGTACCATAATCACCGCCTATCATGGCGAGGGTTAAACGTCATGTTATTGCTGTGTTTGGTATGGACAACAATTTTCGTGAAACGATATTCCTCATTTTGCTAGTAACTGAAGCCATAGCGGGCAAAACAGGAAAAAATGCTTGCTTCCTTCCATAATTGCTTGCTCCTAGCTTGACCTCACGCTGACCCCGTCTCAAAAGAATAGGTCTTTCGCAACAAGTCGTGCTCTGTCCATGGGCTGGCGCCGAAAGGTTCCAATGATCGCGAAACTTTTCCCGTCCGAACAACGAGAACATCTCATTGACGCGCCAGATTGTTCGCAAGCGCTTGGCGACAGGCAGGCTGGCGCTAATGAAAATGGCACGAACGATAGGATGATCGGCCAAGGCAACCGATCGCTGTTATCGCGTGAGACGAACTGCAGTGAACGCATCAGACCGAGGGAAATATGACAAAGATACGGGTATGTAATTTGAATATGATCATAATGGTTTTCAATATGTTCAGCTCCTTCCATCGTTTCGCAGAGTTTTTTAATCACGGATGTAGGAGCACACAGTGCGCTTACGGCAAGCCCAGTGTGTGGGGGATGCTACAAATACTCTTGAAAAAGGAGATACAAAAGTGTAGGCGTTAGGCGACAAACAGCCGATCGCATATAGGTACACCGATACAAATTTCAGAACATCATGTTATTGTCGGTATTTAGTGGATACGTGGCCGGTAGGCAGTGGGGTGGCGGCAGGTTCTGCCATTTAATTTGCTTTTTTCCGTCATTTAAAGCGGAGGCAGGTTTCCTCTGATCCGTGTCCTGGTTAAAATGACAGCATACCGTGCATTTGTGCCTCTTCTCACATTTGTTCTGGTCTCCGTAATATCATGCCTGGTTGTGAACGGAGTTATATTACGTGAGATCTGTGTCACCAGAATTAGAGTGCGAATGTGTGAATTGATATCATGTGATGCTTAGAAATATGTGGTTGATGGTGATATACCTTCTGCATGTCTTATGTCGTACGCACGTGTAAGTACCTACACTCGCTGTTGTACACATTATGTTATTGCTGCATTGGATATCAGCGATGATGTTTCGTGAAAAGATGTTCCTTATTTTGTCGATAATTGCAACCATGTGAGGCAAGAATGTTTGCTTACTTCCATATTTACTTGCTCCTTGTTTCATCTCACACTGGGCCCGCCTCCGAAAACCAACTCCCACGCGACAAGTCGCGATCTGCCTGGGGTCCGGTGCTAGACGACTACGGCGTTTGAGAAGCTCAAAGAGAGAAATGTTCCTGTCCGACCAATTACGAATGTCATTAGAACACTTTCATCCACGCGCCGATCTTCACGCGCTGAACAACAGGCAGGCTGGCGCGAATGGAAATGGCGCGAACGATCAGCTGATCGGCCAAGGCGATCGATAGCCGTAACCGCGTGACGGAGGTCAGTCAGCCAGATTTCGCATGAGGCCAAAGGAAATACAACCACGTGATATATATATATATATATATATATATATATATATATATATATATATGTATACATATATACATATATTGGGTGTGATAACTATAGTTTTTGATAGGCACAGTTCGTTTCATTGCTTTGCTACGTCCTTGGTAATGGAGGTGGGAACACCGTGTGCTCGGGGCAAGCGCAGCAGAGAGCACTTCCAGCGGTGCTTATTGCAAATGCTCTTGAAACGGGACGGGAGATACAGTATGCAATAGACGTCTAGCAGTGGGCCATATGCAGGAACACGGCGTGCGTACCTGTACGAGTGCGTACCTGTACGCGCGCGTAACTAAACCGCTGGGGGATGCCTGCTGACTTGAAGGAAACATGCGCTTAGAGCCTGCGTGGGGATACTTAAGAGGCAGCATGGCCCGGTACACATGTCTCGTGCGAAGGAGGCGCCAGCTTCATAGCATGTACAAACAACACTTTTCGGAACATAGAATTGGGTTTTGCAATCATAAACACAACACGGTGTATACTCAGATCCACACCAACGTGACATAAATGGGCTTACGCGAGGAGCCGAATGACAAATTAGAAGAAATAACGGGCTACGCTTTGAGGCGATGAGATGATGAGGTGTCTCGTCAACCGCCCTTGACCAATGGCGGATCCAGAGTGGTAGTGGGGGGGGGGGAGGGGGTTGGATGGGGTTATGCCCCCTGTCTCTTGGGATGAGGAGGCAGTAAAGTATCATGGCGAAGGGGCAGCAAAACCTTCATTTCGTATCCACATAACCAGATCAAAAGGCCCCAAAATCTAAAGGGCATCACAAATGACCACAAATGTTTATTTTCGATAGGCACTAAAATCCGGGTACACCATAACCGGCCTAAACCCTTCATTTTCTAAAGGCACCAAATTTCAGGGATACAGTTCTGTTGGGGCTCCTACCCTGACGAAATCCTGGAGTGACCCCTTGGGGTAGGGGCACCTAAATGGTCAGTTTGGAGGACCATAACTCTCATTTCGCGGCACCATAACCCTTATTCTAGAGCCCCTCTATCTAAATGAGCAATTCAAATTTCCCATAGTTTTGGTTTTAAAGCCGCGTTCAAAATCCATTGACATCACAATATCTATGCCTTTCACCCTTGCAAAATTCTCGATCTGCCTGTTCCACGAGAGAGCACCAAAAGAACTTAATTACCGGGCATCTTAGCTTTCATTTTCCAGAGACACACACTTCCTGAGGCACCACAAAGCAAGGGCGGGTTCAGTGGGGGAGGGGCCATGGGGTCTTTCCTCTCCCCCTTGCGCCCAGGGAAGTTAGAATGCCCTGAAGAGGCACCAAATCTCATCGCAAAGGGGCAGCAATACCTTCTATTCGGAACCACATAACCTATATTTTTATGAGACACCAGTTTGCAGAGGCACCACGACGTTTGTGCCGTGGTCTCGACGGAACCCTGCGTCGGCCCATGCGGTGAGGGAGCACCAAGTTCTGCATTTCGGGGCAACATAACCTTTATCTTCAAGAAGCATCCAGTTCCAGAGAGTACCAGAAAGGGCCCCATCCCTTTATTCTGAAAGAGTCATTAATTACAGGGGCAAAACTATGTTAAGCTTTCCGCCCTGATAAAATCCTGGAACAGACCCATGGGCGATGAGGCACCAAAACCGTCCTTGCGGGGCGGCATTGTCTTAATTGCCAAGGGGTATTAGATCAAAGCGGGCCATTTACAAAGCCCAGAACCATAATTGAAAAGGGCACCAAAATCAAGCGGCATTACAATCGGTGTGCCTTTCACTTTAGGAAAAGTTCTGAATCGGACCGTTCAGGGAAGGGGCACCCTGTTCAAGGAAACAGGCACCAACAGCCTCCGTTGTCATTGGGGCTTTACGACGCGTCATCACAATGCCCGTGCTTCTCCATTAATGAAATCCCGCATCGGCCCATTCGGCTAAGCGACACCTTTCTTTTGGACCACCATTACATGTATTTCCTTGAGACTCCAAATGTAAGTGGGCGATTGAAAGAACAATTGAAGGTAGTCCAAAACTTCCCTTTCCAGGGGCACCGAAATACAAGGGCACCGCAATTGCTCTGCCTTACACTGTTGAAATCCTAGTTCGGCTCCCTCGGTGAAAAGGCAGCAAAAACCTTGATTGTGGGGCATCATAACATTAATGTTCATGAGCCCCCTATTTAAATTGGAACCCCACAACCGGCCCAATCATTCATTTTAAGGGGATGCAAGATTCCAGGGGCGCTTAAAATGACTCCTAAAGCTTTATTTTTACAGGGAACCGAAATAAGCACGACTCCTTCACCTTCCCCTTAGGCTCCAAGGGTCCCATGGGCTCCGAAGGTCTGTTTTTGGTCCCATGGGATCAAAAGCCCGATAAAAGGGTCCGAAGGGCAGGCCAGGGCCGTATGGAGGGATCACAACCTGAAGGCCGGACACTAAAACGTAAGAGTAGCTCTAGCACTGATCGGAGACCCGTGCGACTGTGTCTCTATTTGAAGCAACTGACTGAGAACAGTCACATCGAACAGTCCGTTCCGTGCTATTCCGGAGCGTAGCGGTTATGTCCAGAGCGGAGCCAAGGCCAAGATCTCTAAATGCTAATTAGAAGGCATCCTACACTCGTCGGAACACCTGTAACCATGGAGGACTCACATTGCTGGTCAGTGACCACAATCCCTAGCAATAGACCATGTGTCGGCAATGAGCCCCAACTAGAGGCACATTTGCTGAATAGGGACGATGATGGGCTCCCGTGTGTCAAAGAGCCTATTGTGCTGGTCTGGACCCTGCTGACAATGAAAGAATTCATGCCAAATGACAAAAGGGGATTCCCATGTACGATGAAACAATAGAGAGGCCTGTGCCAGCCAGGTACACCAGAACTAGACGAGAGATCCTCTGCACTATTTAAACCACGGACAGATAAGGCGAATTAGTGTATCCATGCCAATTATTAGACTTCCTGTGCCAGTAAAGAGTCTGCATCAGCGAAGGCCCCTGCGCCGATCCGTTGCTGGATTTCTCAGTTAGAGGGCCAGCCGCATCGAGGAGGGACCGGTCGTGATGCATCCTTATCAGCGTCTGCGTACGGTCCTGTGGGCTATCACTATACTTAAAGCCGCTGTTAACCCCAGGATGGGACGCAATGCCCTCTACTGCTGACCAGAACGTTTTACCAATGCAATTTAGTTGGCTGACCAGTTGACTCTCTGAACGCGTTCAGCAGTTGCGGCATTGCGAACAAGAGATATTACGTCATTGCGCCTTCCCATTGCGCCTTCCCGCAATCCGTCCCGACTACCAATCTAAAATTGCACCAGTGAATCATCCGGCAAGGGGAAACCTTTTACACGCATACCCATTGACTTCATAAAGCGCTGGAAAGTACCGATTTCGATACGTGGTCATTTCCGCCCGTCTTTTGATCGCTGCCAGGTGTGGCTGCAAGGTTCCGTATGCTACAATAGTGTATCTACAACATTTGTTCCGACGTCTCATAGAGCACCTCACGGAGGGGGCACCAAGGAATCACATACAGCCCGACCACAATACTCTGAGCGCTGAGCGCTTGCAAAAAACACTGCAATTTTATCATCTACACACAAAACAATGAAACTCAACATTTTCGATGTGTTACTCATTCATGAACACAAGCGACTTCTAAACAAAGAAATTAATCAAACTACTGAATTATCTCTTTGGAGCAGCATCACAAGTAAATCACTTAGACAATGAACGAGACAGTGATGATTGGCGCGGGTATTGGCGTGGGAATTGGGTGGTTGGCATGCAGTGTTGTGACTTGCTGTGTTCATTGCTTTTCACAGTGTGTGGTGCTAATTATATCTTCTGCACGGCTAAATAATTGTTTGTTGTTGCCAAGTCAGAATTGCAGTGAGCACCATCCAGTGAAAAGCTTATTATTGGTTTGCATGACGTGTTTTATGCTCTAATTTAAAGTGTTTAGGGTGCCGAAATGAAATGAAGAGCCAGATGTATAGAAGAGTCAGTCACCAGTCATATACCGTGCAGGTTCTGCGAGATTCGTGTGTCTGTCGTCATAAAAGCATATATATATATATATATATATATATATATATATATATATATATTCGTCATTATTAAACGCTATGCGCGATTCGGTCCAAAGCACCGGCCAGAAACAACACGGCACCACATCGGAGTGGTCGGAAGCAGCAAACTTCACGGTAACTAAATATCTACATATGTACGCTTCGAAAATGCTAGACAACTGGAGAAGTCCTGTTACTTTGTGAGCTCCTTAGACTTCCAGGGCTGTACACACCAAAAATCCTCGTATTCCGGCCCTCAAGTTTTAATATTCCTACGTATGCAGTTCGTATACGGGAGCCTAGCTTGCTGCGCACAGCCCTAGAAAACTACGCGTACTTTGCATACAAATACGTGGAGCTCGTTCATCTTCATCGAATCACGGTGGATTCTGTCATTTAAGGCTAATTATTTCAAATACACCGCATACAATTCAATTGGCTGCTAAATGCCATCAAAATCACGCACGAGCTCGATTCCTAGCTTATACACGGTTAGCCGAGTAGTTGATGAGATCAGCTGATGGCTGAAGACTAATGCAGAGTTTTTGCTTTGTCTGTTACAATTGAATACAGAACATCCTATTGTTAAAAAATGTATTAAACCGTCACGTACAGGTATAAAAATCGTCACAAAATCAATAAACAATGGAAATAGGGTGCACGACGTCGGCGGCTTGTAAAATTATGTTCGACGATGACAATAACGGATTCAACGCCGTAATGACCATGGCCGCAAATTCAGCCGTGAGTCGGGAAGGAGTTAAGTCCCAATAAAAATGATTAAGATTTAGGTCTCCGTCAATGGCGTAGGCCCCCTTATAATATGGAAAAATCTGAGACCAATAAGGAAGGCACCTGAGCAATCGAAAGTGCCGTGGCAGGCCAACAAAGTCCTCGTAACAGGTGAGGAGAACCTAACACCAATATGGTGAGACCCTTGAATGATCGTAAGGACCCCCGCAGGTTAAGATATAGGGTCCGGCCGGAGTATAGGATCCCCTGAACAAAGAGCACTAGCCGGAGATCAGTGTGCATGAATTAACGCCCCTGTGTGATCAAGAGTGCCCGGGGAGCCTAGCAGAGAGAGAGAGAGAGCTCTGACAAGTGAAGGGTGCTCAGCAAATAAGCTTAAAAAGGGAAAGAGCCATAAGTCAACGAAAAGGGCCCCTGAGCATCGAGTGCCTCGGAGCGTTATCTTATATGGGTCCCCAGCAACAGCAAGGGGTCCTCCAAGCAAGTGGAAAGAGCCCGATACCAATATGACGGGCTCCTGAGCACCCAAGTGTATCCTGGCATTTGCGACCCAGACAGCAGCTGCGGGGCGGGAAAGCCCGCTTACCGCGCGGACGCAGCGGTTCCTGCCGAGCCCGCGCCGCCCGCCATGTCTCCGGCCGCCCCGCCGCCCGGCGCATATGCGCCCAGTCCGCCGATAAGCCCCGAGGCGCGGCCGCACCCAGGCCGAACACGGCCGACAGGCGTCTAGGTAATATATATTAACCATGCTTGACTGTACGCATCACGTGATCGTCAGTGGAATGCCAGGTTTACTGTGCCATCTGTTGACAAAAGAGGGAAATAGCGGCAGGACTCAAAGATGCTTTTGTAGTGTTATCTAGCGGTAGGAATCCAAACTAGCCTGGTTGCCATGGACACTGGACGTTTTGAACACTAGGCCTTACGAATCTGGACTTTGCGACTGTGGGCTTTGCGTCCCTGGACGCCCCCATTGTGCACAGAATTGAACGTTTGCTGGACGTTATGAACACTGGATGCTGCGATCTTGGAAGACATGAACACTGGACACTGCGATTCTGGACCTTTTTATGGCTCCCACCTTTGAACGTTTTAGGATGGCAGTTGGCTGGGAGGCGTTCCGGTAGCATTTTTCAGGTGTGCAATTTTTAGATTTATAATATTATCGGATTAGCATTTATAGCAAGGCGAACCGCTGCCAGAGTTTGATTGTAGGACTACACGAGTAAAGGTAGAGCCTCTGTTTTCGTATTGCTCTCGCAGTTTATATCTTCAGATGATAAGCTCAAAATGAGTCAAGTTGAATATACGCCCCTGTTAAATTTCTGAACCGTACGAATTGATTTTAAAATATTTTTGGTAGCATTATTTTAAGATGGCTGCTCTGGGGCGCCAGGCGCCCCACCACCGTGTTGGCTACACTGTTGGCTACACTGACCAACGCCGCTCGGTGTTATAGAAACTGCAACCTCGGTCATTTGTGCTCTTGCTTCTAAGATTGTGAGCATGCAGGCCCAAAACTTTTTTGTGGAAAAGTTGTTTCACGTGATGATGATGACCCTGAACAAGTATGGACGCCTCGTTTGTGTTGAAATTACCATTTTTTGACTAGTCGCACGGCCCTCATTGATGCAATAGATCCCTTATCGTCACAGGTGTCCAATAATTGCCATAGAGACCGCCGTTCGGCATAACGGGCCCCCGCTTGGAATGGGATGGAAAACCCTCCGTTCGTTACCGGTGCCATGCCTGACAAAAGTCCTTCCATTATCGTGTTGTGGACTCACAATTGCTAACTCTCATCTCCACTTTCGTTGTCATAGGGCCTCAACCAACTCAGAGGCCCTGGATTTCAGGGTCTTTTCCTTGTTCCTGTCCAACAGATGTTGCCCTGGGCAACTCGAGGCCCCTCGCAAACATTGGGCCCTCTTTTAGCCACCGGAGGTCTCTGACCAACACGGAAGCCCTCTTTGCTTTAAAGGTCCCGACCAGTGCAAACAGCGGGTTCCCACCTTGTCACCGCTTAGCAAATGGCACCCAGGGCTCAGACCAGCACGAAGCGGACTGCTCAGTGTTGGTGGTCTGTAACCGAAATACAGACCCGCATTTTGTCAGGGTGCACAGAATCGGTGCAAGAGATCCTCTAACTAACATTTAATAGCCACGCCCTGGCTTCGTGCCATCCAATCGGGCACTTGATCGCCGGTCCCGAGGGACCCTCTGGCCCCTCCGCGGACCGCTCGAGCACTGTCACAGGTCGACTCTGAGCTCCTTGTCAATACCGGGCACTTGCTCAGCACAGTGGTCTTCTGGCTGACGCAGGAGTCACATTGACTTAAAGGCCCGGACCAATGTAACTCGTGGATCTCGGCTATGTCTTTGCTTCGGAAATGAGCCCTAAGCCCCAGACCTGACCCGGGAGTAAAATCTGGTGACGAATCTTATGCGCGTCTTGGTCATTAACACGCGCTCGGATGGGGTCAAATTGACCCCCCGAAAGTTTTCCAGAATGGTTTCCGAACGACAGCGCGTAGCCCCGCCAAATTTTACACAGCTCTAGACAACTGTATAGCAGATTGCCTGGTTTAGCAAACTGAGATGTACTTTGTAAGGTCGCTGACCTATGGTAGGTCAAAGTCAGGCAATGGTTTCTGCAAAGGCAATATCTAATTCTTCTAAAAAGGCAATTTCAATCTTATCCAGCAACTCAGTGTTAGAGGAAGCCATACATCTCTCCGAAACTTTCTAGGGCAACACAGCAATTTAATGAACAAATAAAGTTGACCTAAGGTCAGATATGAAGGTCAGACCAATGTCAAAACCAACCTATTTCATAACTCTAGCGGTTGCTGTATAGGGTAGTTCTTGGTGCACATTTCGGATCTATTAATAGCAGGAACCACATTGTACACCTTTCATCGGCCTCTTGAAGGTCAGAATAGGTCCCTGACCTAAAATGACCGGGGTCAACGTTTTGCTTTAGAAGCACATCGTCTAGCGTACTCTGTATCGCTTATCCAAATGCAAAACTCAAAGCGGTCTTGTATGATTTGATCGCCATGACCTTAAAAAGGTCAAAAAGGTCACTGACCTTAAATTAGATGTGACCTTTTGCTTAGAGCAGTTGTCTAGGTTCCAGGGACCCCTTAGAGCCCAACCTAGAATTTGGCCATGTTTGAGCTTATTTGACCAAAGGTCATGACCTAGACACCTCAAAATTTGACCTAAGTGAGTCCACGTACAGGCCGACACACCCTGTGAATTTAGTGTCTCTAGCTCTCTTAGTTCCTGAGATCTCAGGGGGTCATATTAACCCCCACTCGAGCGAAGGGTACCCAAACGGCCACCTGGGCACGTTGTAAGGCTCTACCACCATAGTAGTGAGCTTCGCAAAATAGGATTGGTGAGGACGAGCGGCAAAAGACTAGCGTCAAATACACTAAAACATGGGCTACATCCCGAATTTGATTCAATGATCTCTCAGTGATCTTATGGAGTTGGAGTCCTTCTCAAGCAGAATATAAAAATAAAGACCAGTCGTTTGCTCGCTCTGTCCCGACGAAGCTTGTCGTTGGGCATCATTATGATTTTGTTTGGCGTCGATCGCCGAAACAAGGTTTTGCTAATCCACGTAGAATCGATGATATGTGGCTTCAGACGTTGGTGGGCGTGTACGGCTTCGAGAATAAAGAATGTAAGTTTATTTGTGCGACTAATAACGTTTGCCGTGGAAACCCCAGGTGATTGCCGCAAGGCGAGTTGCGCGTGCTTCACTTTGATTAGGCGTGTTCAACACGGCTGGCGTTAGTGGTCATGGTCGGACGATTACCGGTATTGATTTAGTCGGTTGGTGTCGATCGTCAAGCTTATGTAACTGTTTCATCGAATATTCATGCTGAGGTAAAGGTTAACACGCTCCGAAGGTTCCTCCGAAAGTGGACTTCTTATAACTTTATAACGCTCTGTTTTACTTTTCCTATGAGACGTTGTAGCAAAACTACGCAACTTACTGCGGTCTGTATAATTTAAACATCGGTTGATTACGCCTAAAACACCATCTCGATAACACAAAACTAGCCCATAGTAAGCCATAGGTATAAATTGTGTGGTTAAAAACATGCAGGATACAAGCAAAAACATAAGAAAACTTAAGTAAACACGGAACGACCGCGGAGCTTTAAAAGTGTGACTAACTCCGTCAGGTGCACTAAGCTGGACATAATGTCGCAGTTTTTATTTCCTTCGGTTCTGTTATTCGTGAAACAATGAATAGGGGCCTGCTTTAAATTGTATATAATTTCCAACTTCTTTTTGTGATGTCATACATGAACTTCAGTTTCAAAAGGCTATGGGGCAAAACTCGCCGTTGGGAGGGTGCCAGATTAAACATTTGGGGAGAGGGGAGGGGGCAGCGGCCCACCCAAAGGAATACAAATCGATAACCGTGCTAACATGATGCTTTGACATTTGTCGCGGCGTTGCTGTATGCGATCGGTTGCTAGTCCCCCAACGCCTACACTAATGCGTCTCCCGTTTCAAGAGCATTTATTGCATACCCCACACACTGGGCTTGCTGTAAATGCACCGTGTGCTCCTCCATCCATCACCCAAGACTTAGCGAAACGATGAAAACAGCTGAACATCTTTAAAAATATCATGATCATATCTAAATTGCATACCTGTATCCTTGTCATATTTCCCTCGGTCTTATGCGCTCACTGCGGTCCGTCTCACGCGGTAACAGCGATCGGTTGCCTCGGTCGATCATCAAATCGTTCGCGTCATTTTCATTCGCGCCAGGCTGCCTGTCGCCAAGCGCATGCGAACAGCCCGGCACGTCAATGAAGATGTTCTATTTGTTCGGACGGGGAAAGTTTCGCGAGCATTAGAACCTTTCGGCTCCAGCCCAGGAACAGATCACAACTTGTTGCGAGGGAGTCGGTCTTTGAGGACAGGCTCAGCGTGAGGTCAGGCCAGGGGCAAGCCAATATGTGGGAGAAAGCAAGCATTGTTTTGCCTGCATTACCTGCCATGGCTTCATGTATTAACAAAATGAGGAATATCGTTTCACGAAAAAACGTTGCCGATACCCGACGCAGCAACAACATGACGTTTAACCCTCGCCATGATAGGTGGCCGTTATGGCACGTGTTTTTGGTACCAACACGCGTTCCTAGATTTTCTTGTTTCGTAACAGCGGCAGTTTGTGATGAACGCTTCACCGATCTGAAGCTGTCTCGGGCGGCGGGCGGCAACATACTTTAGAATTGTGCCACAGCATTCACTCAGAATTGAACAAGACAAACGCCAGTTTAAGTTTCAGGTCACCTGAAGGCATGTCTCGTAGACATAAAGTTAGGCTACAAAGTACGGTTTTCTGGAAAATTCAAACTTTGACCTGCCATCAATATAAAAATGGTACCAATTGTGAGATCGTATTTAGAACACTGTACCGCTGTTCTCTGCTAAACTCTATTTTTATTAGTGTGGAAACGCCAGCGGGGAGGGTCGTATCAACCCCCTTTCCCCTTTCAGTCCGAGTTTCGCAAAACGGCGACTCAGGGCGAAGGGTGAAGACATACAGCGAACATAGGTACTAAAACATGCATACAACGCACATGCAGAAGGAGTAATATTCACACATTTCCTAAGCATAGTATTCCATGAATCCACACTTTTGCACTCCAATCTGTAAGTGCCAGGGCTCTCCGGCCATAACACCGCTAGATATTCCGGAGGCTCACAAATCTTCGCAAGAAACAAAAAGTGCACGATGTGCTGTCACATTCATCGAAACATGCATGTAAATAACTTGCCGTCAATCACGAAAATATATGTAATGCATGTAAGCATTGGGTGTGGCAGTTTTTGAGACAACTATTTCTGAATGTGTATTCACATTGCCCTGCTATGAGGCTGTCGCTAGGGAACGTGGACACGCGCTAAAGGTAATTTTCCATAACAAATCCGACCGGCCCAAGCCACAAAAGATCTTTGTCTTAGGTCGAATTTGGACCAGTGCTTAGCACGAAATCTGGTGCATGACCTGGCCGCATGCCCAATGATTAGCGAAATGCGCTTTAATAAATAAACATGTATGTAAAAACACACGCACACACACACACACACACACACACATATATATATACATATATATATATATATATAAACTAACGAAGAATATTTTCTTGATGCATGTTTTGTTACAGATCACAACGGACTATTGATGACCTTTTTGGCTGTTTTCTCGATAAATCTGATGACAGCTTTCGCTTCTTTTTGCTGGCCGTTGAAGATGGCTCCACGGTTTATGATGCAAAGAAGATGCAGATTGTTATGCTGCATGGCCTGGTGTTAATTATATTTATCAACGTTTCATCCTTACTTGGACAGTTTGCAGAATGACGGTATTAGACAAAATCCATATCATGGCGCGCGCGGTTACTGGATCTACCGGTTATGTAAACTTGCTGTTCTTATCTACCTGTTATGTGAACTTGCTGTTCTTATTGTCCGTTTTGTATTGCTTTAGATATAGTGAGCGGTGTTGTGCCGGGATGTTCTGCGAAACCGGAACACAGCCAACAACCTAATATTATTTTTTCATAGAATTCCCTCAGGCAAGACGCGCAAGAGCGCATGGATTCGTACCTGTCATCATAATGCTCCTATTTAAGATGAGAGCGTCAGGGATTGTTCAATGTTTTTTTCCATGAGATTATCAACGTGATTTGAAATTTAAGCTACTCAATCCTGAGAAGGACCCGGCATCAAACCCTGTGTGAAAGCTGCGTGCCTCTGCTGTGCCGTCAAGGCATATCCCTGGAAGAAACGATGAACCACGGCGAGCTATGTTTCATTTAACACCGTTTCCTTTATAGGTCGGATGAAAGCTGAATATCAACTTTCCTTAACTGCTGGCAACATTTCACATAAGCCCCCACCACCTATATTCCCAAGGGCTTTTGCCGCCGATGACGCATAAATGCATTTTTTTAAGCGAAGGATCTCTTTAGAAAGTGGGGTTCCAGTGCAAATCTCTAGTCATTTTATTTTATGCAACGCCATCGGGCTTGTGTCGAAAATCCTCAAAAACCCTTGGCCAGGACCCAGGGGCGGATCCAGAGGGCGGGGCCACGGGACCATGGCCCCCCTTGGGCCCCGAAGGGGCCCACAGGCTCCGAGGGGACCATAGCTGGCCGTAGAGGTGCAGGTTTTTAAAACATAAAACGCAACAAAATGAACATTTTTGAATTTCCTGGCCACCAAAAACAGCTGCAAGCAAAAGTTAAGGGCCCATGAGAAGGCAAAAACCTAAGCAGTTATTGAAAAATGGTTAATTGGGAGTTTTAAACATACCCACGCTTAATCGGTCTTGTCTCGGGTTCTTCTTATTTAAATGGGGGGGGGGGGGGGGCTACGCTCTGATCGAGGGCCTACTTGATAACCTATTCGGGCGCACCCGATCGTTCGAGAGCCGTCTTCATTGGGTCTTGGGTACGTACAACTTGGATGGGGAGGGGGCGGGGGGGGGCAGAGGGGACAACGCACTTGTCGGGGTCCCTCTGCTCGCTTCCTCGCCCACACTGCATTGTTCGGGGGTCCTGCACGTTTGGTCTTGGTGTTTGAATTTCGGGCCATACTCTCCTCTCGGGGCGATCTGAAAACCTGTTCGGGTACACTTCACCTGTCGGGGGCCCTCCGCACTGGGTTTTGGGTACTTCTTATTTGAATGGAGGGCCTTACGCTCTTGTCGGGGGGCCATATATGTTAAACTGCTCTGGCGCACTCGATCATTCGGGGGCCCTCTACATCGTGTCGTGGGTATTTCATGTTTCAACGAAAAGCCCTACGCTCTTGTCGGGGGCCCCATCTGTTAACCTACTTGGGCGCACTCGATTGTTCGGGAGCCCTCCACACTGTGTCTTGGGTACTTCCTATTTGAATGGAAGGCCCTTCTTCCTTGTCCCTTGCTGTTGCCCGGGCCCTACATGTCCACTTGCCGCGCAAATATGGTCGCTAAGGAGCATTCCACGTTGCCCTTGATCTCTTTGCATTTTCTTGCAGGGCCCAACGCAGTTGTTGGAAAGCTATTTGCTTTCATGCCTGGGCACTCTTGATCAATCAGGTTTTCCTCCACGGATTGTTCTCATTTGCCCGAAAGGCTCTATATGCTTTGCCCGCTTCTCCCCCCCCCCCCCCCTACACCCAAGGAACAATTATGCGTTAATCGGCAGCCATGTGCTGATTACATTGTCCAGGCGGCCAACTGTAAACAAGCTAGGAAGTAAGTCCGTGCTTGGCTTAATGTCATTTAGCAGCCAACTTGAGTTTTATCTGCCTGCTGTTCCAAAACACTTAACCTCAAAATCATAGGATTTAACAGTCTGTAGAAAATGAATGAGCTCCATGTATGTGCATACGTAGCACGGAAGGCTTCATGGGGCTGCACACAGTAAGATGGGTTCTCGTATACATATGTATATATATATATATATATATATATATATGTGTGTGTGCATATATATATATATATATATATATATCTCTCTCTCTCTCTCTCTCTCTCTCTCATCTCCTCTCTCCCTCTCCTCTCTCTGCTTTTTCCCTCTCTCTCTCTCTCTCTCTCTCCCTCCCTCTCTCCTCGTCTCTCTCTCTCTCTCTCTCTCTCTCTCTCTCTCTCTCTGTGTGTGTGTATATAATATATATGTATATGCATATCTGTCTATATATAGTAGCATCTATCTTATACCTGAATTGCTGAAACACAAGGTTTTTTTTGGAAGGGCTCCAGGTATACAAATGCAACTGGACATCTGTAGCGATGCTTCGTACTTTCTGCCAATTCTAGCATAAATCTGAGCACGAGGTCATCCTACTTTATTTGATGTAGTTGCTGTACGGCCACAAATCCCCACTGATCGGTCATCATGCTGAGGCGAAAGATCGGCGGGATCTTATTGCTCAAGCCATCGAGGATCTGCAAAGGTATTGTTATCTTCATCAGCACTTTTTCAACGACGCCCCTAATTTCCTATACTAAAGTGTGAAAATGTTGGCACGAATCATCCGGTACCCACATGGTATTTTTGGTATGCTTGAACTTTAGGAAAAGTCAAGGCATGGAAATTCCTTCTACAATCATCCACATCCGCAATTGCTGGTTA
This sequence comes from Pollicipes pollicipes, assembly GCF_011947565.3. NCBI lineage: Eukaryota > Metazoa > Arthropoda > Thecostraca > Pollicipedomorpha > Pollicipedidae > Pollicipes > Pollicipes pollicipes. Next base: position 17,918,536 of record NW_023596921.1, read on the forward strand.
CAACATCATAGCCATGATGGAACCCAACACAATGTGCCGTTTTTAAATATGTGAATTCCTGTGTCCGACAGTCGAACCAGCAATATGGCCGGTTTATCCGGCTTCCCTTTGTTCAGCAGCCCTTTGGGCCAAGACTCTGCTGAGAGTCGTCCAACCACCCGTCCTGTCCCAGGTACGTCTGAGAGGGGGTGCACAGACTGCATGATGATGACCTTCGAGCTCGATGCATCGCAGGCCAAGGCCGCTAGCCTACAGGCGGCACTGCTAGAGAAAGAAAAACAGGCCACCGCGATGAAGGGCCGCTTGAACGGAATGTTCAGCAGGTTAGATTAACAGGTTAGATTAACTCAACAGGTTAGATTAACCGGCTCCAGGACTCTAAAACGTACCAGATAAATTAAATAATTTTCTTTCCTTCACTCGTTCGTTCGTTCGTTTGCTCGTACGTTCGTTTATCATCCGCCAGACCGTCCGTCCGTCCGTCCGTCCATTCATTCATTCATTCGTCCTTTATTTCTTTCGTTCACTCGTTCATTCACCCATCCGGCCATCCCATCATGCATTAATTCATGTGTTCCGTTACTTAAGCAGCATCTATGCGTATCGGCGAGTAGCCATACAGGGTTTTTGATGGTTTTGCTTTTTATCCTGACACTTTTTAGTAAAGATGATTTTGTGTTCTTGAACGAATTTTATGATTTTCATGTTAAAACAACTGCTGCGTCGTAGTAATGACACGCCAAAAGCGCGACTTCACTGGAACTTATATTCGAGGCAAAGTGCTGAAGAGCGGAACATATCTGAGGCTGAACCAGTTGACACATACGATTACATGAAATGGATCTGAAGAAGATACTGAGCTTTTGCCTTCCAAATCCAGCATTTTTCCTCCATATTGGTTACTCCTGATTCCGATATAAAAATGAGCTTATTGCTTTTGCACTTGCGACGTGTTATCATAACCTATACTATCAACGTACGGTCAGCGTGCGCTTGCCGACATCCACCCTTCTGCACGCTGTAACATGTGACGTACCAAACAACTTTGTGACACGTGTATTGCATTTTCAGGCTGAGTTTTGGACTTCCGGAGTCCGACCCTTTCCATGGGACGAGATGACTATTTTACGATCACTATTTTTTCGCTGCAATCTCAGTATGAAGCAGGATGGGCTGATCCAGTTTCTGCTGCCATCCATTTCAGCGCTGCTGCTGCTGCTGCTGCGTGATTTCGATGTGAAACCAAGAAGTTTCTATTCTGCACTAGGAATCCTTCCGCACCACCTGCAGACAGGTTCCGATGGGGGTCAGCTCTGTACCTTAATGTTTGCTGAAATGGCTATGTCACCCACCGTTACATATGACAGCCAAAATAACCGAATGCTGGGCCTTCCTCGCAGCTTCAAGTGGTTAAGGTATCGTCCATTTTCGGTAGCTGGGAAGCACCGGTACACTATCAGGTAAGTCACGCGAAATTATCGCTCCCCGCAGCTATCTCACAGCTTACCTTTTAGTGTGGTTTCTACACATACTCCGGTGTTGCGTGCCCACTTACTACATGTGCTGCTGCGGATGATGAAAGTCAGACATGCTCTACTCAGCACAGGCAGCGAAGCAACTCCGGAGGAGGTGAGTTGTTGAATGAGGCTAACATTAATGAAAGGAGATGGCCAACCGGTGTCCAAGAGTACCCAAATCAGTATGAAATCGTCATATGTGAGACAGTGAACGCTTTGAAGAACGCCATGATATCGTTGGAATCTGGTGCCCAGGAATATTGATATGACATGACTGTATGAGGTCTTACATAGCTGTGTGACTGACATATATATATATATATATATATATATATATATATATATATGTATCATAAGATAACCAAGAAAACATAACTGATTTGATAATATGTGCTAAGAATCAAAACCCCTTAGCTTCAGTACGACGATGCGGTCACCAAAGACATATTGATGAGGTTGATCACCGAGACAGAGTGCGCGGAAAGGTGGCAGCTGGGGTCTCAGACATAGGGAGCAAATGCGTGGCCTCTGGAAGGACCTAGACATCACTCACAATTGACCAAATGCTGCAGCCATTCGGAACCCCGTTGACCGCAGCAGGTAACATAATGGGTGGCTTCTGGCTCTCACTTGCGCGCACACTCTCGCTTTCTCACATTTGTCGTTCATTCCTGGGTAAGGCGCTTGTTTCTTCTTCGTTCAGGGCTTCAAAGCGTCATGGTGTCATGCTTGTCAGTGTATGTATAAACCCCTGAGTACTTTTAACGGCGACAGGAAATGTCACCTGAAGGGATAATATTGAATTAAACTATATCTGTACATTTTAACACGAATTTGTTTGCATATCTCTTCTCAATTAATGTGGGAACTGGGATCCACTACTGGGAAAATACATGTCGTAACCGTTCATCGCTGGGTACCGTTGTTGTTTATCTCCTGGTGAATCTGGTTCTTTGCTGATGTGCCGCATTTGCTGAAGCTTCTTTACAACCATCTGCCCGAGGACGGTGTTCGTCTGCAAGATAGCGCAGTGGTTGATAAGTCTGTGTTGGCAAATACTGGTCATTGACAATGGCCGGGAGTACAAGCCGCTTTCACGACTGGTAATAATTTGGAGGTTAGCTCAACACAGGCCATGACGCTCAGAAAAATTATAAATGCGTTGTCCAATAAGCCAGTTGCAAAACGAACACCAGTTATGGCCTTAAAGCTGAGCTGTCCAGTTTCTTGTTGTTGTTTTTTTAGGGGGGGGGGGGACACTGCACGGTGATCTACGGTCAGTGCTGGCGTCGGGCGGCAACCGATGATGCCTCAGAACATGCGCGGCGAGCCGGCATTGCTACAATAACGGAACCATAGGCTTTGAATGTATGCTCAAAACACATAAATATATGCTCCACTGTACTTAAAATGGACGTGAAATACGTCTGTTTATATTTCATGTCGCCGCAGTGGTCTCGCAGGTGTAGTCAATGTAAAGGTGGAAAAGTGCGATTTTCTGAAAACATTCAGCCTTTAACTTGTCGTAACGGTGTAAATTTTTGACCTAACAGTATCGGAAATAGTACCACCCACAAAACCCTGTTGAGACCAACCAGCTAGAGATGTGCGCTAAGCTCTATCCTCATTATTTTGGAAACGTCAGGGATCACATCAAACCTCCCATCAGCCCGCGCTGTGAAAAACGCACGTTGCGCCGCGTCTCATCAGTTGCTGAATGCTCTCTCAACCTGCATAGAACTGTTGCAAACGCTATTGAGCTGAAGGATGAAAAGGTCAAAGCACAAGCCGGAGTCACATGCAGTAATGCGTGCCCCGGCGTGATGTTTCATGTCGCAGATCGTGCGCTTCTGTCTAATATTGCACTGTTTGTCCCATAGGTGACGGGTCAGGCGCGTCAAAGAGTCCGTCCGGCGACTGCCCAGCTCTTGAGCGCTCCTGTTGCCACTGCCACGAGACGATTTTTGCCAGGTAAAATGGCTGCCAGCCAGTTTATACAAGTGTGCGACCAGGCTACCGGCGTCCTGGATGCACACACGCCGTCCGATGTAAAGCCGCTGCGCCCTGGATTGGGCCGAGACGCCAAACAACTGGACGTCCTGGCAAAGTTCGAAGATGTCATTGTTCATACTCGATTCGGTCGACGACGTAAACAACTCCCTTTCCAGCAGGGCTATCTCCTCGCCGTAGAGTCTATGCGCGGCTCATGCTAGACATGAAACGAGCACCTGGCCCGACAACCGACGTTCTTACCGGACGTGTCACCCAGGATCTGGAATCATTCTTCAGTCTTGTTCGTGGGAAGGAGGTGCAAGCCTTCATACAAGCCCTCCGGAAGTAAAATGTAGGATGGAAAACCTTACTCCACAGTACCTTTCCAAACTGGCCATCAACCCACTGTCTAAAAAAATAACCGCGTACACATTATCGTACCTAGCTCCCCGGAAGAGATGTACGATTTCTGCGAACACAAAACAGCTGAAGATCTGCAGGCTGAACAGGACTTACAGGAGTTGGAAAAGCTGCTTGAACTGGAGAGAGGCAGCTCAAGACAAATCCCACTGGCGCCCAGTCCAGTGGACGCAGTGACCGGCGTATCTGCAGAAGAATACGCCTTGGCACACTGCTGGATATGTGACAGCCAAGACGAGAACTGTCAACCCTACCCTGGGTGCTACCTCTGCTTTCGCAACGAGCGTGCTCCTCTGCAGATTCATTTACACAGCTGCGTTGGAGGCTTAAAAATGCTATCCCAAAGCTGGTTGAACATCTACAAACAGATGGACCAAGCATTTTGTCCAAACGCCACAATGAGCATGGCGGCCTTTCTCGCCAGCCACGGGTTATGAGAGACTTTGAAATTGTGTTGAGGCACACCCACCAAATGTAGACCGCCGTGTCATACATCAGTTTACGTGTCTGTTTACGTGAGTGAAAAATTAACCAAACGTATGGGGGAAAGGAGTTAAAAAGCTCGTTCCCATAGGGTGTTGCTGTACACTCAAAGTCGGCAGTTCTAGGACACTGGATTACCCTCACCCCGTAACTTGGGGTGCAACAGGCAGATTTGAGAAAAAGCAAGCCAAATGCGGAGAGAAACCCGTTTGCTGCCATATTACCAGGGTGCTCTCCTTGTTTTTGTTTTAAATCGCTCAGCCATCCAACTTATTTTGTGAAACCACGCTCCCGCTTTACACATACCTTACTGGGGAAACAAATTGTTTGCAGGCTGGGCCATTGAGCGCGTCTAACCAGGAGAGTAGTTTCCGGATTCAGCTGATAAGACAACCCCGCGCTTTAAGTTAGAGACATAGAGGATTCGTAATAAGTCCTGTTTACATGAGAGTGTCAAAGAATCTGAAATGGGGAGGGATGGAAAACAGCCAAATAAAATCACTAGCAATACAGGTTAGCGTGCCAGGAGCTAGAGATCTACATGCGCGCCTACCTGGAGCAATCATCAAATCAGTGAGCTTCACACATCCGTTATCGATTCCTTAGAAAAAATAAGTTGTGATACATCACTAACACACATAGGAAATAACGGAGCGAAATACAGCGGATAACTTTATCCACAGCCCAACATACCAAGCAGCAGGTACCCCGACAAGTGTCTTCCACGATTACCGTGCAACTACTGCCGAGTAACCAGCTATTTCCGATGCCAAGAGCAATGGATCAAAGTTTTGAATGCCAAAAGCGTGGTGCCAAGAGCGTGGAGGCACGACAAAGTCTGCGTTGATAAACAAAACATTGTCCATATCCATGCGCAGTGGTTTAACTGGGCAGCACTGTACCACATAACGTCACTCGTCGGTTGAGACGGGCGAAATCGGCTCCGGTAGCCCTCTATCGGATAATCTCCGAACCATTAGGTTATGGATTGAGAGGAGGTGGGACAGATCCCATCCCCTAGGTCTCACGCACGCTTGACTTCATGGACCCTGGACGTTTTGAACTCCGCCTGCTGCGGTTCTGGACGCTGCGTGCTTGGACTTTCTGATTCTCCTTTGTCCAGGGACATTGGACGATTTCTGGATGTTGTTAACGCGGGGTGCTGCGATTCTAGACTTTTTGACCATTACACGTCATGAGCTCTGGACGTTTCAATACGCATTCGGCAACGCCGACCGGGTTGTGCAAGACACTTCTCCACCACACGTTGTCCTGCACAGAAACGTTGTGGAGTGGCTGAAACGCCTCTTATTCCGGAGCACCTAAATACGACAAAAGCTCTGAGGGTCGCATCAAACACTTGCTTACACTAGTAATGCAACTAGAGATCTAGGACTGCCCTACCACAACCTACCCAAAGTAAGAACACAAACCACTTCCGCCTAGTGGAGCATTGGTTATCAGTGGACAGTACCGCTGATATGCATCAACTGCCCATCTCGAACAACACCCCAGTTACTGCCGTGCCGGTGACTTTCAAATGGCCGATGAGGTGCCCGGGGGCGGTGGGACATCCGCACGTGTTCACATGATAGCTGCAAAGAAACAGGAAGCACACCGCACTTCTCAACCTGAGCCTGACGCTCAAGGGTGCATGCAGGGATGTAAAATACAACCGGATCATTTTCACCTCAGTAATGACTTTAGATAGTTCATAACGTCAAATTGCTGACAGATGTCTTTATGTCACAGATGTCACAGATTGCCCGCTATTTGTAAATTATATGCTCCTATGCTTAGTAAATAATGCATTCCAAGCGTGCCCTGGAATTTCGATACAGAATTTAGCCAACTGAACCAACTTAAAACCATATTCCGCAAATGCCTCGTACTTCGAAGCTGATTGGATGCTGTTGCTGCGCACCAAAGCTCCGGATTGTAAAGCAATAATGGAGTGTGCCTTAAGCTGAAGTTCAATGTGCGCTGAAGCGAAAACCAAAGAGCTACCGTTAACCATCTCATGCATAAATATGTTTCCAATGATTTCAACGTAGGATTATGGGTGCAGGGTGTGAAGTTATTATGGTCCTATCCGGCATTTTGGTATCTTATATATGCCAGTTGTAAGTACCATACTAAACTCATGATCACATTCATACTGAATCAGTCATCAAACACCTGCTCGTCGTGGTTACCGTGCCCGGTGGGTTTATCGTAGGGGTGTTGCCATGCATCAGTTCGTGTATATGAAGCCTTTGTTTCAGGAACAGTAAATTAGTTTTAATGCAGGAACTACTAATCCCACTTCGTGGCCCACCTTTTTAATCCTAAGAGAGAGAGGGTAGTGAAACAACAACGTGTTATGTGTTCTCCTTAAACATACTGCCATCACGAGCTCGCGCTTCGACAAAGGCACTTAGATGTTTAACACATAAATTCGCATTCCGTTGGAGATAATGCATTTTTCTCTCTCCCTCCCTCTCTCGCTCTCTCTTCTCTCTCTCCCTCTCTCTCTCTCACTCTCTCTCTTTCCAAAAAGGCCAAAAAGGCCAGCCTTTAGCTCAAACAGCAAGCGCATCGGAAATGTCCGACAAGGAACCAATTGTATTGAGCCGGATGCATGCACGCCTTAGGTAACGCTCACGTCTCGCTTTTCTGGTACCAACATACACATGGCGTCCTCTGCTTCCCAAACAACAAATAAGGCTTCTTAAAATATCATTAAAGGCATGCAAAAACCACGAAAGTACGAGGCAGAATCACAAGAAACAAAAATAAATCGGTACAGGTAGTGTTGTAATCGTTCGGATTGCGAGCATGCTGTCCAGGCCGTGTTCATTTGCCGTCATTTAAACGCATTTTGCGCTGCATAATCGCGGTATCGTGCACCGACAAGCAGAGGCATCACACGGCATTGCGAAAGGCGAAGTATTCATTCCTAGTCCTCACCGCGTATGTTGTGCTGTATGTTGTTTGGGCTGCATTGGTTCACGATTACCTGTGTGAGTACTTCAAGCTTGATGTAGAACTATTTAGTTCAGTTGCTGAAAAAAAAACCGATTGGAAACAGTAATGGCTGATTGGCCCACGCCCGGCCAGGGGCGGGAAGCAAAGGCTTCCCCTCATGGTTTTTCGAGCATAAGATCATGGAATTGTCAGTACCTGTTTTCCTATCTATTTGGCATTCCTCAAGCAAGTTTCATGCTTTTTTCTACCGATGTCAGTTACCTAGGTCAGGTCAAATAGGTCGACCCTACAAAAACATGCTTCAAAGATATTATCACACACGCGAGGTTTGGAGCAACCAGTACCAGAACTATCCTTGGCGACAACATGAGCATGGACGAGAAAGCTTTCATTATTTTATGCATGCATGCACCACCACTATTCAAATCTTAGGTGTTTTATCTGCTCGCGCTCCCTTCAGTCAGACCACGATCATTCAGACCAGACACGAGCGCTGCGAGACGGTAACTGTCTTAACACGCGAGGCGAGCAGGCGGCGCCGACCTCGGCGGGCGGCGCCCCAGGCAGAACACCGCCGGTCGGGGCAGCGGCGTACCGAGCCATAGCAGCACTGGCTGCGCGAGCAGGGGCGGACTCAGGCGCACGCCAGCAACATCACGATACATCTCCCCCCTTGAGCAAATGCAAATAAATGATAATATGCTCGCGAAACGATTGAACACGCTGACGTTAAACAAAGTCGCAACAAAGTAAATGCTACTCCACTCGATAACACAATCGGAGTCAGTTCACGTCAGCAGAACATCAGCAATATAGACTCTCAGAACACGCGGCCACCGCGTATTTTACGCGAACTAAAAGGGAGCAGTGGCGGTGGGTCTTGAGTCTGGGGCACTTGCGCGTTGCAGGGCTGGGCCGCAGCTTCTGTCAGCGGCGGCAGCGACGGCGGCGGCGCCACTGTCGACGTGGGCGACGGCACAGCTGGTGCTGACCGTGGCACCACCGATCGTGGTGCAGGCGCCGGTTCGCGCGGCTGCGGTTGCAGCAACGTCGGTGGCGCCATCTCAGCATGGCGGCCAAAGAAGAGGTCTGGAGCAGGACACTCTGTGTGCAGAACGGTCAGCATGCCTTGTGGAACCGTGCTTTGCCAGGACCTGAAACGGAGGGATCTGCATCAGATGACGTCGGTTGCGACGAAAGCGAGCACTCTTGAGCTCCACAAGGTAGCTGCGTCTTGAGAGCTTCTCCATGACGTTGGCGGGCTCGGACCAGCTTGCCTCCTTCTCCGTCTTGATCCGGACATGATTCCCGGGCTGTAGCTGTTGAAGATCGCGGGCACGGCGTCTCCGGTTGAAGCACGTCTCCAGTTTCTTTTTCCTTTTGCGATCCCGGAGCTTGACATGCTGTCATGTCGTTTCTCCGGTTGGCTGAGCGATGGGGAGACGAGACTGAAGTTCACGTCCCATCAGGAGACGGGCTGGGGAGTATCCGGTTGCTTCCACAGGCGTCGTGAGGTAGTTGAGGAGGGCGAGGTGGGGGTCCCTCTGGCGAAGTATCCACTTGGCGGTTCTCACGGCCCGTTCAGCTGCTCCGTTGGAAGACTGCGTGTGCGGGTCTGTGATACGGTTTGTGAAGCCGTAGGACGCTGGGAAGTTGGTAAACGAGCTTGAAATGAGCTTCAGATGCTCGACGACTGCGCTGCTGGTGAGACTCGGGAAGCGTTGTATCTCCAGACACCTGCTAAAGATGTCCACAGTGACGAGCCAGTTGCAGTTGTTGAAGTGGAAGACGTCTGCTGCAACGTGCGTCCACGGTCTTGGTGGCGTTGGGGTTGTCACCAGTGGCTCAGCGTGCTTGGCGGGCGCGTTCACCTAACAGAACGAGCAACTCTCGAGATGACGCTTCAGGTCGATGCTGATTTGAGACCACCAGATCGAAACTGCCGCCCTCTGGCGACACTTGTTTGGACCGAAGTGTCCATCATCATGTAGTCGGCTGAGCATTTCATCTCGCAAGCTCAGAGGGATGACGATGCGTCGTCCGTGCATCAGCAGTGTACCACACGTTAGGTACAGGACGCTGATCTCTCCACGAGAGACGAAGTAGTCCAGCAGGTCGGGGTGCTTCGCTCCCTCTTTCCAGCCAGAGAGAGTCTGCTGAACTGCGCGCTGTAGGAGCTCGTCTGCTTGCTGCGCCTTGCTGATCTCCACGATACGCTGCGGTGTGGCGGGAAGATCGATGAAGATTCTCCCGCAGGATCCATGTACGTCTTCTTGAAGCACGGCGCTGATTTCATCCTGCTTATGGAGCGGGTGACGTGAGAGGAAGTCGGGCACCAGGTGCTGCTTCCCTGAAACGAAGACTGCTGTGGCGTTGTATCGCATCAAGCGCATGAGCATGCGTAGGCATCTGATCGGCGCATCCACGAGATTTTTCGTGTTAACCAGCGGGATCAGAGGCTTGTGACCCAGATGCAGCTCGAACGAAGGCAGTCCAGACAGGAACATGCGCATTTTCTCGCACGTCAACGTCGCGGAGAGCAGTTTCTTCTCGATCTGGGCCCATCTGGTCTCGGCGTCAGTCAGGATTCTGCTGCAGAACGCGACGGCTTTGAAGACGGAGTCGTGCTTCTGGAGAACATATCCTCCGAAGCCGAAGCTGCTGGCGTCGGCGCTGACCACCGTCTCTTGTGCTGGATCGTAGAATGCCAGAACTGGAGGTGAAGTGACGGCTGCTTTCACGTCATCCAGCGCCTGCTGCTGCTGTGGTGTCCAGATCCATGCTACGTTCTTCCTCAGAAGCTCATTCAGTGGTCTCAGGCACTCCTGGATGTGTGGAACGAACCGGCCCAGGAAGTTGATTACTCCGAGCAGAAACCTTAGTTCATCGACATTCTTTGGCGGTTGGAGCTGCTGGATCACTTCGAGACTCTCTTCGTCCATGCTGATGCCGTTCTTGCTGATCTTCATCCCCAGAAACTTGACCACGTTGTTCCGGAACTCGCACTTCTTCCTGTTCAGTTTTAGGCCAGACTCGTGGATCCTCCTGATGACGGCTTCGAGATGTGCATCGTGGCTGGTGGCATCTCCGAACACCACGGTGTCGTCCATGTAGACGACGACTCCGGGCAGTCCGTCCAGCATCTCCTCCATCTTCCGCTGGAAGCACTCCGGTGCGAGCGAGATCCCCATCGGCAGGCGCACCTTTTCCTGCCGAACGGAGTGATGAACGTGATCATCTTGGGGCTCGCCTCGTCCAGCGGGATCTGGTAGAAACCGGAAGAGGCGTCCAGCTTGGTGAAGAGCGTCGCGCCACTCAGCTTGAAGGCCAGCTGCTCCAGAGTAGGGATCGGGAAGCACCTGTCACTTCACAGACTGGTTGAGTCTCTTGTAGTCAGTCGTGATGCGGACACCGCTGCTCTTCGGCTTTGGGACGGCGACCAGCGCAGAGACCCAGTCCGTTGCCTCGGTCTCCGACGTGATGATGCCGCGATGCTCCATCTTCTTCAGCTCCTCTTCCACCGGCTTGATCAGTGGCAGCGGGATGTTTCTTGCAGTGGCGAGGGCGACTGGAACAGCATCTTCACGGGCTGAATGCCAACCGGTGCTGTCTTCAGGAGACTGAATCAGATGAATCAACAACGTAGAACACTTCAGGCTCAGCTTTGTTCTTGAACATGATTGTTCCGTGCATCTTTCTGCTACTTTTAGCACGCTACCAACACTTGTCAGAGTATTTGAAGCATGTTCAAGCGGCGGCAGTTTCAGCTTCTTGTACGTTTTCACCGTCAGAATGCTAACATCAGCGCCAGAGTCAACTATGAAAGCGATTTGTTGATCACACAGAAGGACTGCAACTCTCCACGGCGCGCAAGCTTTGTCTACTTCGCCAACAAAAATGTGGGGCGGCGATAGTTGTTCAATGGACTCTGTCCGCGCAATGCTCTGACACCGTTGTAGCGATAAACAGATGCAAAATGGTTCATTTTCTGACAGTTGTCATGGAATTTCTCCCTTAGCGGGGCAATCTTTCGGAGACACACGACGTACTCTTCGACAGTATTTGCATGCTGTTGAAGAGTCGGCACGCTGACTATGCTGCTGCCGTTGCGCGGTGGAAGGCTGCTGTTGACGTCTGTACTGCTGGTGCTGCTGCTGTCGCGGGTGGTGCTGCTGGCGCGGCTGCCTGTGCTGCGCCGGTGCACAAGCCCTACTGATGTCAGGCGGACTAGAGCTGTCCCGGCCGTTCACAATCTCGACGTTACGCATCATCGAAATGACGGTATTCACAGACACTTCCTCCTCTAGTGACTTCAGCTGAATTCTACGGGACAGCTCCCTGTCAGACATTCCTGAGATGAGAATATCTCTGATACGCTTATCAGCGTCAGCGAAGTTGCGGTGCCCAACTAGAGAGAACAAAGCTCTGATGCACGATTCATTAGTCTCGCTTGAGCTTTGAGATCTAAGCTCGAAGTTGTGACGCTCTGCAATAAAGTTATTTTTAGGCATGAAGTACCCGTCTAGATTTGAGACAACTTCAAAATCCTCATTCTGCTCACCAGTAAGCTTCAATGTTGGTACGATTTGCTCAGCCTGTGGACCAATACTGTAAATCAACGAAGCTACTTGTACATCAACGTCCTCTTCGCATAGTCCCGATGCCAGTCTGTAGCGGACGAACCGATCACGCCAGGCCGGCCACCTCTCAGGCGATGTGAAGTCGAATTCCTCAGGAGGACGAAATCCAGACATCTTGATTTACTTCACAACTCACACTGCTTAAATTAATGTGCTGCTCACGCTTGCTTAAGCTTGCTCTGAGTTCAATGCGGCTGCGCCATATTCAAGTCTTACCTGTTCTATCTGCTCGCGCTCCCTTCAGTCAGACCACGATCATTCAGACCAGACACGAGCGCTGCGAGACGGTAACTGTCTTAACACGCGAGGCGAGCAGGCGGCGCCGACCCCGGCGGGCGGCGCCCCAGGCAGTACACCGCCGGTCGGGGCAGCGGCGTACCGAGCCATAGCAGCACTGGCGGCGCGAGCAGGGGCGGACTCAGGAGCACGCCAGTTACATCACGACACAGCCACCATCTACTGCGGTTTGAGCTGCAGCTCTAGATGCATCCTGTTCTATACCGATGGCGTTTTCGTTCCCACATTCCGGGCATTTCGTCTCTGGTTGTTGAAAGTTTGCTCACTTTTTAAAGGTACTATGCTCTATTTTAGCGTGCATCAACAGGATGTGTCAAAAGCTGCAGTTTGCTTAGCTTATGATGAGTTCCTCATCGAGATTATCGTTGGAGCTCCCACAGCCCCCAGTTCCGCAGCCGCTATTAATTACCATGGTGGATAAAATAGAGAACGTTAATCATGTGGTTTCATGAACAAATTGACGACAGCCCTTTTCATAACAGGTGGCCTTTGCTCTGATTTTAATAACTCCTTAAAATTACGGAGTCAATGACCGCTATTTCGAGCCATATCTTAACACTTGCCGCACTAAAATTACCGAGTCAATGGCCGTCATTACGAACCATACCTTAACACTTGGCTTTCATTTTGGCAGCTTAAGCCACCACCACCACACTGAATAATACCTCGTGCGCCTTATTCGTCTCCGAGGTCATGTGCCTGGTTTATGATCACACATTTCATGCTATCGTTCGTATGCCGCTTCCGTCGCTTAGGTTTTTTGCGGCATTTTTACGACTTTGTGGGCTGTGTTTATTCCATAAATCCAGCACAGAGGAAGCCGTAACGGTGAAACAATTCTATGCTTTTGACTCATTGTAATATATACCACGACGCGCACGGTTATTGCTCCTTTCATGAACGGCATCATACAAGGGCCACGCATTGGTAAGCCGCCTGTCGGATACATGAATATGATACGTCGTGCTTGAATAAACCCGCCCGTCACCTATTCCGGGTTGGCTTGCAAATCCAAAACTGAAGTAAAATCGGGACATTTCTAACTCGTAAGACATCACGGCCTCACTCAGAAGAGGTAGTTTGTAAATTCGCGTAGTGAACTACACCCTGGACAGGGTTTCTAATGCAGCTATCCATCAATCCCAAGTTTTCATGGTAGAGTCTCAGGCGGGGGTCTTAAAACCCGTCTTCATCTTCAAGATTTGCGATGTCGAGAAAAGACAATGGAACTACACCGTAAACCCCTTCGGTTTCGTGAGAGCTGAGACGGCCCCGGCATCGTTTCTAAGTTAAGCGCTTAACGTAGAAATTATACTGGCCTGAACTGGCAGCACTAGACCAGAGTTAACCGCAGGCATTTCGCCTACATACGTACGTAAATTACTCAAGTGAGTGGCAGTTAAATGTCTGCATAAAATCATGACTAGCATTACTGTTCAATAGACAATATGATATTTGGAAATGTTTTACATCCGTTACTCACCAGCAGAACGTTGGACAATCTGGAATTTTCGGAATCGCACTTTGAAAGCCATGCGGACTTCCAGATAAAGCTCTGCGAGGTGCTAACTATGAACGTTCTTATGCTTTTGTAATGCGGCAAGCGTTCGAGTGATACTGCATGAAGTCCTCACGTGAATGCGATCACTAATAGCTACCCGCAATTTAGCTTTGTTATTATTTCTCGGGCTATTCAGGCCGTAGCCATTCCGTTTATAAATGAAATGACTACGGTACGGAAAAGCATTGCACTTATGTATTAATCTTTCCCTTGCTGATCACTTATTAATAAAATGTGCTTATTATTTTTTATTTCCTTAGCATGATCGTGCTGACGTAGTTGCAATTCCAGCTTTACACATGGTTGCACTTGAATTATATTCTACGCTGAATGCATTCATTTCATATCTAGTTTTTATGATTGCTTGCATGTTAAGAATAACAGCACATCGTTCAATGGTTATCTCTGCGCCCACAAGCGGAGACGGGTGATGGAAAGGTGTGTTATACACTACCAATAGCATACGTGCTGAAGAAATTCTATCGGAGACCAAACCACCCGTTAAGACCATCACACACGCCTCGCTGGTCTCGCACCGAAATGGGTATAGGAGGCGTTTCAGCTGCGGGGGCCGGGCACCACACAGCTCGCTGCGCCCACGCTGCTCGCAGGCTGAGGCGACGCCTGGCTCAGGTGGCCTCCGCGTTAAAATGACACGCTGCTCTTCCCCACCGCGCTGGATTTGACATGTTTGCGACTTACATGCTACGAAGCTACTGCGGGTGATGTATTCTGGGATAATGTTCACACGTTCTTCTCGTTTTACCTGTTACCTGTCCCACATATACTGTATGGTCCGGATTATGCTAACACTAGTCTTTTTTTAGTTTAGTTTATGTTAACTAGTTTGAGCTGACGATTTTAACCTAACCTTCGCGACGTAAAGATGAACCAATCTAAACCGACGGACTGTCCAGTAAAGGACTTCGACCAATAGTACCAGCTTTTGCTTCCGAGTTCTGTTTTGGCCATGCTGTTTCAACCAGTCTCCGGGCCCCAATCCCGGGAACGGCGGTTCAAGCCCCGAAAACAACACGCGGTTCGGGAGATAACATAATGATCAACTGGCATTTGACCAGAGGTAAAGCCGGCATGCGGCGGCCATGTGGCAGCCTTGAAAAGCACGAAAAATCCAATTCCGATGTTAGTTGAAAAAACTAGGGGCAGCCTTATCCGTTGAGCCGGAACTGCGTAACTGAGTGGCTGGAAATAAAAAATCACGACAGCCCAGTAACTAGCAGCAAGCTCTGCTTTGCACATACTATCAAAGCCATTCATGTAATTTTATTGGGTAAACTTTCCACAAAACACACGATGTGAGCGCCGAACTTCAAAAAAGTTAAAAGAGCACATGCTGCACTTAGAAACTTGAAATGGGTCATGCGCAGTACATTTTAAGGTGACAATATCATTAGCTCGGTCGCGACAAAATGTCAGTTTGTGTGTCATTCCCAACCTGCTACACATAGAACAACACACACATGATATACGCGGAACAGCTTAACACTGCAGACACACATGGAGAAACTATATATATATATATATATATATATATATATATATATATATATCAAAAAGAATGCTCCACATTTCAAGAAATTGAGGAAGGCATCAGATATAATAGCAAAAGCCTACTTGTAACTATTGGCAAGCTTTCAAGGCTCAAAAACGACGCTAAGGGGCCAAATTGCAACGTTTGTGAAAATGCGCCCCATTACGTCATTGTTTGATGGCGTCATGGAATGATTTTGTGATGACACCAATACCTGGCAACATCTGGCAGCCAGATCTCAAGAATATCTCGAAACGCACGAAGCTGACGTCAACCGGCCATTCTCGTCATGGGGGCTGTATTGGGCGGCAGACTAGTGGTTGGTTTGTTTGTGGATTTTTTTTTTTGTCTTGGTGCTGGCCATATGAAAAGCTTTGGTGACCTGTTTGACATACAGCAACGTAGCGATCGCCAGCTTTCATGGCAGATTATTAATGTCAAAGCACGATATGCTCTGCTGCGGCTGTTGCCGCTGTTCTGGGTTTTGTCAATACCGTATTGTCGACCCATCCTTGCCTGCAGTGCTGCGGTCCTACCATTGATATCATGCGATGTACGCAAGTAGATACTTTCTTCATTGTTTATAACTGAAATGTGGTGTCATGCAAAAATTAATAAATTTGTAATGTTGCTATAAATTGATTGCCAAAGCATTGCTATTATTATGGTAAAGATGGCAAGGCTGGGCTACCTACAATGTTCGTCTTGCGTAGGATTGATTCATGCAATTAGTAGTTAACCCTGATATAAACATTGTGGTGTAATGACATTCTTGCCGTTGATAGTCCTTTGACATTGCTAAATCAGATTGTTACCAGTCATTAATAAATGATAAGCTGCTGTCTCATAGGCTTGCATAGAGTAGTCAACCAACGTGGATGCATTGTGTAACGGCACGGGTCAACAGCATCATTGTGGCACTACCTCAGTGCTGTACTGTGGCATGGCATAATGAACAACTATTTGGTTTTTGTACTGCAATCCAAGCTGGTTTCACACTGAATTCCATCATGAAAAGATGGGTTAAGCGTGCGCTATTGTCTTGACTCCCCATTCGACATATGACTGACCGAAAACAAATAATACAATATACAAATCGCTTTCAGCAAAGCAGACAAAAGTGCGAAAGTTACACGAAAAGGTTTATTTAGAGCCTATTTCAAAGTTGTCTCGGCATAAATGACGTCATAGAAACGTCATGAGATCGTGGTCATGCTACAGGCTGTTTTCTGCTTATGGTCAAAATAGCATGGCCGCTGGTACATTCGCAAAAGCAATGATGCGGCACGTATGGTACAATACGCGGAAGATGATTGGCTGTTAGCTAGATTTCGCTGCTGAATTTGTGTCGCGAGCGTAAGCATGACCACTTTGGGGTTGTGCGGCACTCGTGAACAGGTCATTTTTCCTTATTTCTAGGCCACAGGTCAATGTTATAAAGAGAACGCCACTGTCTGCCAAAAAAGTACGGCACCCAAAAGACGGTCACTCTCCCGAAAGTTATAGAAAAGAAGACGCGACGGCAAATCTGTTTTTTTCCCTGCTGGCGTGTTTTCTTCTTCTACTGAACGTATCTTTTACAGACAGCTCGGTTGGCGCCTTGTGTACCGGAGCAACAGAACCTTGCACGGGTTTATGGGTTAGCAAAAGCATTATGAAATGAGGGAAACATCACAGTAATTTGAGACATATATTTCACTAGCTATTTCACACATATTGTACCACAAATTTAAATCTTTAACAAGAAATTGTGTTCTACAAGTACAACCTCTTCAGCCACATTACCATGGGTCCCCGTTAGGACTTCGTTTTGAAAGGGGATTCACGATGAAATGCCGTGTTGTGGCTGAAAAGTCTGTGCTAAAATTGCGAGGAAAACCTGCAATTTGATAGTCACGCGAGCTGTGGAAGTAGTGAGATCACACTTATTTGACGAAAGAGTGTGATTTGGGGGCTTGAAATGTGTGTGATCACTAGTGGTGCGCGCCAGTAGCTTGTATTGATCTTGATGTGATGGGGAGTGTGCGTGCGAGGCTTGTACTTCTGAGAGAGAACATTGTTTTGGTGTTCTTTCAGTCTACTGACTCCCAATAAAATGTGATATATTGATACCTGCCTCTACCTTAATGTTTGTGTTTGAATATAACAAAGGAATGCTGGCAAACTAAGAGAAACACTAGCACGTATGTTGCAGGTGTGTACAAAAGGAAACTGGTACTTCATTATAATCTTGCCAACATTTTGAACCTGTTGAGGTAGTACAGCATATAATTAATCCATTGCATGCCATCATATCAGCAATTCATTTTGGCAGTAGGGGATGGTTTGTACAGCGCGTTAATGGACCTGCTCAGTATAGGCTCACATTATATGGCTTTGCAAAACTGCATTTCCCTAAATATTCTGAAAATATACAGCTGTATTATTACTAATGCACATTGAACTGTCTTCACAAATTTTGTACGCAGGCTAGCATTGCTCGCGAGTCATCAATGTCATATCCACTGCAACTTGCATGAGATGCTGGGTGCTGGGAAAGGTGCTGGGAAAAGCATTGCTGTTGGTGTCTTGGACAACACTTAACCATATTTTAATCAAGATCCTTGTGTGCACTGGAAGCTTATCACTTCCTTGCATTTTGCCCATCCAACCATAACTACATGCACTTGTCATGTCTCCAGCCTTGTGCAAGGTCAGCATGTTTTCAGCGTCACTTCATCATATTTCAAATTTTCCTGTTATTTTTTAGTAGAGTAGCCTGATGGCTGTAGCATGTTGCATGACTATGGAAGTGGAAGATGTGTTGTCTTCTTTCTCGCCTATGTTTTGTGGATTCCCTAAACAGTCTGAGCAAATGATGCCACTTATTGGTTGCCTGCTTTGCTGACAGCGATTTGTATACTGTATCATGTGTTTTTGCTCAGTCATATGTCCGATGGGTAGTCAAAACAAAGAGCACACTTGACCCACCTTTTCATGATGGAGTTTATTATGAAAGCAGCAGGGATTGGTAAACAAAAACCATATCATTGTTCATTATGCCACGCCACAGTACAGCACTGAGGTAGTGCCACGATGACGCTGTTGACCCGCGCTATTGACACGTCTGGGGAGGGGGTGATGTAGCGGTGCAAGGTAAACACCCAAACGAGTGCGGTCACCGATAGATGGCGCCAGCGAGTATTGTGGTGTGTTAGAGGAATTAGGTACCTATTGAGAACGGTAAGCGTCTCGAGAAGTTAGTGAATTGTTTCTATGTTGGGCAATGGTATGGATGTTTTGTTTACACATAGCTGACGGTTAATGTCTTTATTGTTTGACAGCTCAATCATATTGACAATCATAACTAGGCAGAATGTTGCTGGTATGAGATGATATAGCTGCCCCGAGCCGTGACGTCATAACGCACGTTGCACCCGCCTGACGTCGCAGCGGTCTTTGCTCTTCGTAATCAGTCCCTCTATGGACGTGTTTCCCTGTCTGTCAGTCCGGGCCGGCATCAGTGATGAGGTCATGAGTCGGAGGTCTGGAATGACTGGATCAGACCTCTGAAATAGCATGTGAACAACTTATTTTGATTGTCATGTTGAGCTTCCGTCAATGGCTACCGGTGGGTACGCTCCACAAAACAATCTTGCTTCTCCAGATTTAGCATAACTTATAGATGGCCTCATAGTCAATTTTGTTGCTTGCTTTTTTAGCTACAGCAAAGGCATTCGTTTGGGTTTGGTTATTCATATTAATGACCTAAGTTTGAGACGTTGACTGCACACCTTAAATGGGATGGTCTGACACTTTCCTAAAAACCGATACCTACCTCATATTGTAATTGCTATGCAGCTTAGAGTATTAGTGTTATAAAAGATAAGGAATACCTACAGTACAGTCAGTTGCCAGCCAGCAAAAGATGGCAACTATGGATAACACCTTATTAAAGCAGACATGAGGGACCACTTGAACACATCCTAGGCAACTAATCAGGAGTGTGAAACAGAATATGTCATTTACATGTCTTGCGGCATAATAATTTGTGCTATGAGCAAAACTGGATGGTTTAAAACAGAAAATGGCTAAATCTGGTCGCAACTAATTTGTTGAAAGCAGGCAAGGTTAGCAATTAGTTGCCCCGCAGGTAAAACTTACTGGCTTTTTAAGGGCGGCATTCTCTGTGCTCCCCCACAGAAAAAGTCAGTATCTTTCGCATGGTTTGCTGACAAACAGGGTTATCCAACCCACCCACAAAACATAAATATCAATCATGCCCACCAACTTACACGATCAAAATGCGAAATAAGTAAGAGGAGGTCTGCATGATAAAACGGTTCCGAAGGGCAGACAATTTCGCTACCAAAAACTTCTGTATCAGCTGTGCCAGGTCTGTCCCAAAACTAGCAACTTGGTGAGGTAGTGAAACTGGAATGGCTTGTATTTATCATTATTGAGCTGCGCCATGGGTAAAGAAAACGGCTAACTGCGGGTTTAGCGGGGCAAAAATGGCGGTAAATGTAAGTTCCTTGCTTCAACTGATCTCTTTCATTGTCTATGAATTGTTCACTCTTGGGTTTACATCAAACATGTTTGGGCCACTGGCGAATAACCCAGTTTAGATATGAAATATTTTCGCGTGTGCAGTTGGCACATTTTGCAGAGAAGTTGGTCAACGTCTTAAGCAATAAAGGGTGTCTTGAAAGATAATTGGAAAGACGGGAAAGACGAAGTTATATGAGACTTGTATGAGACTGTGCAAACAAAACTAATAAAACGACATAAAAACTCAGAGTTTTTTGGTCAAGTTTTGTAATAAACTCATTTAACTTAAATCTCTGAAAATAAGTGCTGAAGTTGTGACATTTAGCTTTTAGATTTCATTTAGAAAGTATTCCTTCAAATTTTGGCTCCTACATTTCGGGGGCGGTGCAATTTAGGGGTAAAGTTTCTTAGGGTAAAATAAATACGTGGAGTGAAATTCTCTACCAGGCATTGCTGGTGTTTGTACTAGGCTTTGCCTTGCTGGTGTGGTGTTTGCGTGGTGCGACTAAATAACGGGGGATGCGTGAAAACCTTGCATTTGGTACACAGCTGTAAATTATGATGCATTTTGTAAGCAAACCAAGCTTGATGCATGCAAGCGGCTGCAGTAACTGGGGCTCTCTGGCTTGGAGGTACCTGGTGTCTTTGCTCTGTGCATACATGGGAATAATGCAGGTGTAGGTAGTGCAGGATATAGCCATTGGTGTCGAGGTCCTGTGCAGCCTTGTTTATTCTTGATGGTTTCAAGTGAGCTTGGTTTTGGATGACATCTTAAGACCTATGAAAAGGAAATATGGTTTTGGTGTGTGTGGTCAGAAAACATCAACTTGGAGTGAAAAATTCACGTAAAATATGGTGGAAAGGGATGACAAAATTCCTCCTCAAAGGGTGTTGTTTCACACTCAAAGTCGGCAATGCTAAATTCGGACATGAAGACAGATCTCAAGCGATCTTTGTTTCCCTCGTAACGTTATGATGCTCACCACCAATAACTGCAAACCGCCCCACCACCTACATACCGTGAAACCGTAACGTTAATTAATGGGATTTACATAACGGCATTGTCAATAAAACTTGTCCAATTCCATCGTAGACTACGAAAAAAAACCGGTTGCACAGCGGGCAGTAATGATTCTAGGGAACCTGAAGATATCTAAAACACAGAAATGTCCCAGGCTTCAGACAAACATCTCCATATAAAATGAACGGACTTGCCTTACCTGACATATCTATTCCGCTGACGGCAAGTATTAATGTAAATCCAAACAAAAAATGGATGAATCCCGGTGCCGCGTCAATGTTGACGGCTGGTGGCAAAAGCCCCTGCTGTGAGGACACTTGTTGCATCGAGGCGACATCTATCTCATAAATATATATATATATATATATATATATATATATATATATATATATATATATATATATGATATCTACTGAATCGCGCAAGCACGCGCAGAGACACAAAAGGCTGCCAGAATGCTCTTCATCACATTACTACCACATGCTGCGACATCCTTGGTTCATCAAGACTTTTCCTTGAAAATTTATTTGAAGAATGATACAAACTCAGGACGAGGCAGGCCACGTTCGATCTATCGCCAGCGCGTTTGTCAGCACCAATGACGACTCAGTATTCACCCCTACGTCACGTCACGTAGCTACAAAGTCACGTGATCTGTGATGTCACGCGCCGGCTGACGATGATAGCGGGATTTTTTGTCAGCCCTTCAGCATGTGCCAGCTGACGATAATACCAGAATGTTTTGTCAGCCCGTCAGCATGGAGAGATAGCGCTTCCAGATTACAGAATAACTCTGACAAAGAACCGAGAGGTTGATTTGGTAGCTCTTGCGTTGTCGAGTACGTTGGGTGGGGTTGAAGCACTTGTCTCTAATAGAGGGAATGCGACGTGTGGTAGATACGCAGGGAACCGAACTACCAAAAGTAGTCATGAAAGGTGCGTGACAGTGATTGGTGTGGTGTGCGGTTGCGATCACCAGCAAATTGATAATGTTGAAGCAATCATAAAAGATAGAGAACTGGAACGAAACACAGAGATCTCGATCAAGGGCTTTGTCAGTACAAGTGGGAGTTCAGTAAAAGAATGGGCTTCATGCCAGCACAATGGCCCTTCCTATTGATCCTATTGATTCTTCATGGCAGTAAAGGATCGATAGACCTTTTGCACATAAATATGAGTAAACACTTGAAATGAGAAGGGAAAAAGTTTAAACAAGATGGGAATGGAAAGAAGCCCTCAATTTACGAATGGAAAAGATGATTGTGCCACCAGAGCAGGATCCACACTTCCAAACACCACTTTAAGGGTAAATAGATATGACCTGCAGCAGGCCAGAGCTAGTGCCTGGTCTGAAGTAATTAAAAGGCAACGGGAAAAAGTGAGGAAAAGAAGTTAAAAACTGTACCGTCAGCCCGCACAACGAGCGCTCCGTCAGCACGCGTTACGTCACGCATTCCAGCTGACAGTCGTACTGACGACAAATCGAACGGGGCCCAGACTTTGTGCGTGGTCTGAAGTAGTTAAAAGGTAGGACGTGTGTAAATCGACTGATGAGTACATCTACACAGAACAGTTCCTCTACTTGAATCCACTACGAAATGGATTTACACAGAATGCCACTTCTGTGTAAATCGACTCAGATCTGAGTGGATTTACACAGGAGGGCCATTCCGTGTATATGCCCTCCGGAGTGGATTTAAGCAGAGAGGTGTTCTGTGTAGATTCACCCATGACGTGATATACACAGAAGCGCCATTCTGTGTAATTCCACTCGCGAGTGGATTTATGCAGAGAAGGTGTTTTGTGTAAATCCACTCATGACGTGATATACACAGAAGCGCCATTCCGTGTAGTTCCACTTGCGAGTGAATTTAAGCAGACGAGGTGTTTTGTGTAGACGCACTCATGACGGATACACACACCTGTGAATTACATCGTGATGTGATTTGCACAGGAGACAGAACGTATTCAACGCAGCGAACTGGCGAGCTGATCTATGACTTACCGAATAAGGGAAAGGTGTGAATTTTAGCTATTAAACAAACGCACAAAAGCTGAAAATATGCATCTGCCCACGTGCATAGTTCATTTTTGCATCCCTGAATCTACACATCTGCGTACTTTATTGAGAGCATACTGTCCAGAGATACGAATACATACATATACATATATATATATATATATATATATATATATATATATATATATATATATATATATATGCCATGCTTGCGTTTGTGCCTGTACATGTGTATGTACCAGGAAAGGTAGATGCCGACTCGTCGTAACAGTGTTTAGGGATACGCACTTCAAGTCTTAGAAGCCTAATCCAATGCTGTGACTCTACCCCCTCATGCAGTAATGCATCCTCGCCCAGAGTTTCTATGCGGCAAGTGCATCCTTGATTTCAGAGA
This sequence comes from Pollicipes pollicipes, assembly GCF_011947565.3. NCBI lineage: Eukaryota > Metazoa > Arthropoda > Thecostraca > Pollicipedomorpha > Pollicipedidae > Pollicipes > Pollicipes pollicipes. The sequence continues at coordinate 17,941,930 of NW_023596921.1, forward strand.
TCAAGTTAGGTCACTTTCCGGTGAACCTAGGGTCTTGTAACTAGCATCTGTTATAGTACCGAAATGGTAAGAATGCAAAACGCAATGGTAAGAAATGCTCGACCCTAGCCCTTATATTTTCGAATAAGACTACTTGAAGTCACCTTTTGGAAAAACAGACTTAATTTAAGTAGCGTTCCCCTGGGCTGGAAAATCGCAATGATTGAAAGTTGAATGACGCGGTATGTAAAATGGAGAAATGCATGGAAGACTTCGTTAAACCCACACTAAAAAATAAATTGGAACCGAAATCGGCAAACCCAAATTTGGGTTGCACCTACGTTCATGCCTGCGCAACCCAGATTCTGAATACAATTCGGTACCTTAATTGAACCTAGTAATGTGAAGCAACCCAACTGAAGCTACCCAACTGATCCATACGCGGTACCAATATGGGTGTTTGACATCCAGACCAGTCTTACGTCTGTACATTTTAAGTCGCTTCAGCTTGGGGCTAACTTAAAGCCAGGAACTTCACTTTTGCGTAACGCTATGGGAAACGCTTTTTAGGTTTAGGACACTTGCAGACGTCTGTGCGGAAATAACCTCACGATTAAAGACAGACATTGACGGTACCTAATGAGGGTACCGCCAATAATGAAATGCGGTAAATATTCTCTTCGCTATTCTCCTTTCCACCTTCGGCTCTTCACAAATATATCTTCCGTGAAATGGCTAGCATTTTCGAACGCACATCAAATTTGCCTGTTTTGTCAAAGACACACGAATAAGTTGTGTGCATGCTACTGTCGTCCAACCGCGGTACTCATGATCCTTTAGCTACATTACAGTACGCGTGCAGATCTTGTCACTCAAACGGAAATGCCCTGGACGATGCCGTTGAGTGAGCTGTACTCTGGTTGGGGTCAAGCACGTCGTAGCCGTCACTTTCGTAAACTTCAGCCGTGCCTTTAATTGTATCGACCATGGCGTCGTTCTGATAAAGCTGCAGTGATACTGTATTGATCCGAATTGGTTTGGGAGCTACCTTGCTGGTCGAAGGTAGATGGTGAGAAGCGGTATCTTTCTCTTCTTTCAATTCACGGTGTCCCTCAGTGATCCTTGGTTGACCCTATCCCCTTCAGTATTTTTAAGAATGAATCTTTACCTTACCTCCTTCACGAATATTTAGTATCCTGTGCCGACCACACCCAACTGCCAGACTCTATTCATCCAGACCAACCATCCGTTTTGAAATCACGACAAGAGAAAACCATTCAAGTGGTTAATTCCTACTTCACATCCAACTACCTTAAAATGAAGCCGACCAAAATAGTTCTTCTTCCCGCCACTCCGCAATCCTGAAAGGAAACCTTATTTTTTCACCTGGGCAGTACAGGACACCAATTATACCCTTCGTCGCCCATGAAGGCGCTGGGAGTTCCTATTGCAGGTACCTTTTCTTGGGAGATGCTCATATCCTATGCTAAAATGCGCAGCCCCATCCTTTTCCGCTTGCATAAAATCCGCCACAACCAACAATATTGGCTGTTTGTGACGAATCACGATGAACAAATTCCACCACAATCAAACCACAATCAACAAATTCGTCGCCCGAGGTCCGTAAATCTATCATCCAGTCCCATGCTCTCATCTTCTGTGCTGCCTCTCGGTCTGGGGTGTGGCTGCAGCGCGTCACCTAATCAGAGTGCAAGGGGTGATTAACCGTGGGGCCAAGATCGTCACCGATGCTCTTCAGCAAGATCCAGCGGCGGCGACTGTTCAAGCGCTGGCCTGGTGCGGTGACCTAGTAATCCCCGTGGCAGCCTCGCTGTGTTCAGGGCCCTTAATGACTCGTGGGCTCTTTTGGAGATTCGGTCCCTGTTCACACGTACAGCTTGACGCCAGCGTGTCACCCGCGTCGGCAGCGATGGACACCCTGGGTCTGCCAGCCCTCACCTATTGACAGCACGCAGGTCTTTTCGTATTTACGCGGCCTCATCCCGCTGCCGCCGGCCACCACCACCTCTTACACCTACAATGTGCTTTGCGCCAGTCGATGCAGACTGTCCTGTTGTGTAATCATTGCTTGTTTTTCGCTTCGTAACATATTCTGACCGCTTAAATTTTGACACATAATTTATTGTTGGCCAGCTTGTAAGAACAAAGGGATGATTGATAGCGTGCGAATCTAGTTGCGCCGTTGTTGTAATATTGCACCCATACTACTGTTGTAATTGTACCGAGCCAAACAACCCAGCTGTCGGAATAATTTGTGATTAAAATGAGCGTGAACATGATCCAGCCACGCATTTGCAATGAGAGGTGTCACTGCAGCTGCCAGTGATCTTACGCATACCGATGAAACTCACAAGACATTTGTTGGGCTTCATCAGACGTATTTGTGGATACGTGGGATTTTCACAACGCGCAATAGTCACTTCAGCAGAGTTGGTCAGCTTTAAATGTATTTAAGTATTGAGGTCAATGACCTTTCCGGAATAGCCCACAGCCATGGAAGGTATACGACACACAGTTCTGGGCAGGCAGTCGTACGAGCCTAGCACAGTTGCATGCCATGAGAAGTAGCAACCATGCCACAGTAGCGCAGGTCTTTTACCGCATTGGAGCGGCCAGACATGCCTCGCTATGGCAGGAAGACTTTCTCACATGCCAATAGATCCCGTACACTAACAAAGGCACACCCTGAGTGCTGAGATGCATGAAAATCTACCACTACGTACAATTATCAACGTTCTTCTGGACTAGATTCAAAGCGTGCGAGCACAACCAGTGTCAAAAAACATAATCAATAACAACCATGGCTGAAAAGTGTTGAACGCACTAAGCAATTATATAACAGCAGCACGACATATTGAATAAGTAGCCAAAGCAATGCTCTCAAGTTGGTATTTTTTAGAGCACATTCTCCTTAGGGGTCACTGGTTAAACTAGCACAAAACAAAATTGTACGTACATTTGCATGCTTCCTCTTCGCATGGAGCAAATATATAATTACCCAATCAGTTCTCGCATATGTTAAACTGTCGACTATGAACGCATCAGACATTTAACGAGGCTACTTAGTTCACGTCAGCTACTTAGTTCAGGTACACGACAGACCTAAGCTCGCTCAACGTTCTTCTCGACTAGTGAGGAGATAGCGCAAGCCCAGGGACCCAACAGGTTGGACGTAAGCAACTATTGCTTGGTGAGCGGTGCTATTTTACAACGCTTATCCAGTTTGGAACCAATCAACACAGTTAGTCAAAAACGCTTTCAGTCTTTCAGAGTCTCTGAATGGGCATGCAATACTCATATATGTACATGAAGGTGTGTATTGGCAAACCAGCTATTCACATCATGACATGCAAACGAATATAGACATCGAGCATGTTCTCTACAATAGAACAAGCCTAAGAGCTCTACAGGTATCCGGGAAAAGTCAAGGCATTTCCGATGAACGCAGTTATGTCCAATTCATGGAACGCCGTGATCACGCGGTGCATGATGATGACGGGTTTAAGGCTGACTACGTGGATGGTGTAATCCAGCGCTTCCACCATTCACCACTGCTGTTCAGTACTCTGAAGAAAAAAGAACAAGTTAATAAAAACATACATCAAGACATGGTACGAACTGAGCAGAAACATTGTGAACTAGTTTTACGCCGTCCCACGCGTTATTGATCGATACGCGTTAGTCATGACCGGAAACGCACCGCATATGAGCCTGTCACATTTGCCGATTCACCACTGTTCGAGATGTGGTTTTGCTAACAATTGTCAATGGAAAGTCTTATCAATTCACAGCAAGCAAATTTACCTTACTTCTTTGCTGATCCTACGACTGTGGTAACGATGCCTTTAGGACGACCGCGGTTTTTCGTTACTCGCGGAGGCATCGTAAGATGGTGCAGAGGAGCGCCTACATCTCGCCGGGTCAACTAAGAAGCTCCACTGGTAGATGAACCTGCAAAAGGGGCACGCCCGACGGTCAGATCACCAGGGTACCAGGTTATATCAACAAGGGTACCAGGTCAGATCATCAGGGGTACCAGGCCAGATCATCAGGGGTACCAGGTCAGATCATCAGGGGTACCAGGTCAGCTATCGAGGGTTTGACATCAAATCTGGTACCCACCTCCTGGTGGCCTTACCTGGTAATTCTGACCCCAGCAGTCTGATCTGGTGACCCCACATGCCGATGGTCTGATCATCAGGAGCACCAGGTCAGACCACCAGGCACAAGGCACCATGCAGCACAAGCAGGGGGCATGGGTACCAGGTCAGACCGGCTGGCAGCAGCAGTGCCAGGTCAGACCATCAGCGACAGGGGTACCCTATCAGGTAGCAGGAATACCAGCTCGGACCACTAAGCACAGGGGTACCAAGTGAGACCATCAGGGGCAGAGGTATCAAGTCCTTTTACCATGTGGCACAAGTACCAGGTCAGATCACCATGAGACAGCGGTACTATGCTACCAGGAGGACTGGTACCAATTCACACTATTAAGTGGTGGTATCATGTAAGGCCACCAGGAGGAAGTAGTGCCAGGTCAGACCATAAGAGGCAGGGGAGCCAGGTCTGGCCACCAGGGACTAGAGTACCAGGAGGTAGGAGTACCTCGCCAGACTCTCAAGGGCAGTAATATCAGGTCAGGAACCCCTGACCTGGAACTGCTGCCATCTGATGCATCAAAAGGCCTCTTGAATAGAGAATGCCTCCTAACCCAGTACAGGACTTCCTAGCTTGTAACACAGCCTCCCAAGCCAGCAAAGTGCTTACCATAATACAACATTGGGCCCTCTGATCTAGAACACCGGGGCCGGGGTGCCAGATGGCAGGAGTACTACATGAGACTATCAGGGGCAGAGATCAGAGCCAGACCATCAGTGCTATATGAAAAAGTTATCAAGGCTGTACACCACATACAATGTTTAAAGCCTAGTTTGGCTCAACAACTGATGTATAAGACAGGGATCACTCATCACACAGTCAGTTTTTTTACCACTTCAGAGGCCGATCAAGCTATTAAGTAGTAATATTGGACAACAAGGGCATTGAGGGGAGTCACCCAATTTGCAACCTCGATAGGATATGAAAATAAACTGATAAAGCCAGCATGTTTGCTAGCATATTTTCTTTCATATATATATATATATATATATATATATATATATATATATATATGATGCAAACTCTTCTTTCAAACAAGTTTACATGCATGCAAAGAGCATGTGAACAGTTAAACAACAACCAATCGTGTTTATTGTTTGCATTCTAGCCTTAGTGGGTCCTGAAATACATGTTGATGAAGCTAACCTCTTCAGCAACAATCAGCTGATAAAGGCTGTTCCCATTTATAACAAAACATGAGTACAAAGCATGTGCTACTTTTAATGAATTACCTAAATACACAGTAAAAACAAGTGGTGGAAAATCAGTCCAGCCTGCTGATGTTGACAGAAGGGGGTGGCGGCATGAATTTTCAGTTTGGGGGAGGATTTTCAAGGGGCCTCCTAAGCAAAATGGAGCTCCCTCACAGGGGGCCTCCTGGGCAATGTTGTCTTGAAAGTTGAAGGGAAAGGAAAATTGCAGGCATATGCTCTTTTATCCAAACTGTTGAAAGCATTATATCCAGGTAAATAGATGTTAACAATTAAAAACACTGGGCCTTCTAATTTTGCAACAAAGGGCATTGGTGCCATACAGCATGGCTCCTGGCACATCAAAGGGCTTTGTCACCAAGAGCAGCATACTTTCAATTCACAAAAGGGGTTCCTCAAAGTTTAAGGGAATCCTGATTTGGAACTGCTGCCATCTACCTGCCTGCCGGCAAGGGGGGGGGGGGCAGCCCCTATGCCATTGCTGCGTCGTCCCTAGTTGAAAGCACCCTGATTTTGACCTACACCTCGTCTCTGGATACGCGTGCCTATTTAAAGAAATAACCTCATTTGATCTGTAACTCGATTCGGTATGCACATACTTTCATGCACGCACAATAAGTACATACCTTCAATCCTCGTGGCTGGCGCACCACCATCCACCCACACCCGCCCCTTAACAAACCCGGCATTCAAAACCGCGCGCCGACGCAGACACGGTCGCAAACGCAGGCGAGTGCGCGTGCGCAAACGTGGCGTCATGAATCTGACTCGCTTTACACAGTAGTGCAGTTGTGTGTAAATCGACGCAGATCTGACGTGATTTACACAGGAGGGCCGTTTTCAGTATATCGGCTCATGAGTCGATCTACACGCTCCCTAAAAGGACGCGAAGGCCCTATTGTACTGAGATGCTCGTACGATGGCATAACTTGGGATCTAGACGTATCAACCCAAAGCCAGAGTGCTTGGTTTTAGCCAACATTATTTGAGCGCAAACCAAATTATATTGAAAAAAGCCATTTCTGCTAACAGAATGTTAACTGAACCGGAACTTGTCAACACAGAACTATCTGATGCAGGTGACAGCTGTAGAGACGATGAATGCGCCTTTTAAAGGAAGCATCGAATAACATACGGAAGCCAGGCCTAGTCCAGGTTCCGACATAACAGATAGCATGTAGTGAGATAACTCCTTCACAGGAAGTTTAGTTGTAGTGCTCTTTCATCCTAGAGACTTTTGAGGTTTCTAGAGACTTCATGTCTCGAGACATCTGTAGGTTTTTATAATGCTGGAGACATTTGCTGCGGATATATATAACGTTGCTACAATACGTCATGCATTGCTTTGTCGATCTGGATTAGAAGGTAGGCCCACAGGTTCGTGAAGTTCCGTGGGGACATTCAACTTTATCTCTCATTATGCACTGAATGAGGGACTGAAGTGGGAAAGTTGCGTGCAAATTTTCAACCACAAGCGATATTTTGTCAATACAATAGAGAATTATCAAGAACTGTTCTGTGGTTTTATCGACTAACACGCGCTCAGGTGGCCGGCTGAATACTATTAGCTCGGGTGGGGGTCAGTTTGTTCCCCTGAGATCTAAAGAACTAAGACAGCTAGAGACACCGATTTCACGGGGTCGCTTAACCTATACGTGAAATCAATCGTGTCAAAATTTGAGGTTTCTAGGTTGCGGTCTTGCGGTCAAATAAGGTCAAACAATTTGAAACTCCAGATTGGTGTCCAAAGTGCCCCTAGGCCTCCCCATGCAACCGCCGTGCACCTAGATGCCTGTTCCAAGCGAAATATCAATGGTGCTCATTTAAGGTAAGTGACCATGTTCGACCTTAAAAATGTCAAGGTGACCAAAAGCCTCCGAGCTTGCTCCTTCTTTGTTCTTTAAAATGAATGTCAGGGATTACGCTTGACGGTTTGTTAATACAAATAAAATGTTGATCTGGTTTATTCTAGGTCAGTGACTTGCTCCCCCCCCCCCATTAGAACGCTCATGGAATCACGTCTGTTGCGCTCCCTGTCATTGATAATCTTGATATGATCACCATGGCTACCCATTTAAGCAAGCACCCGAGTAAAAAAGGAGGTTGGTTTTGACTTTAGCCTGACCTTTACACCTGACCCTAGGTCAATGAACCTTGTTACTGTTCTGAATAAAGCTGGTTTATTGCCTAAGAAACTATCTCGGAGATGTATAGCTTCGTCTAACACTCTGTTGTCGCATCGGATTGGGCGATTCCCTAGCAAACGGCCTTTGCTGACAGCCATAGTTCGACGTTTACCTCCATAGGTCAGCGACCTTACACTATGCATTGAATTTGGGTACCAAATGATCCACTATTTAATTGCTAAGGCAGAAGCAATAGCCACATTCCTCGGAGAAAATCTAGGAAGACGAAGATATCAATGGGAGGAAACCAGGCGAATAGAGATATCGATGCGTTGATTTTCGGCAACATGCCTCTACCAAAATGGATAGCAGAAGTGAATTCACTTTTGCTATTCGTTTCTATGAAGGCATGTCGCCGAAAATCAACGCATCGGTATCTCTATTCTCCTGGTTTTTCTCCAAAGGAATAAGGCAATTACTGCTATCTTATCTCTGTGAATCATGTTTCTCGCACATGCACTGAACAGCTATGCAATTGCCTACAACTATGCAATGTTTGGCGAGGCTACGCCACGCTGTTCCAAATTCATCCTGGAAAAAAGTTCGGGGGGGAGACACATAGATCCCCACCCTTACGCGTGTAATGGTGAAGAAAACGAGATAAATCCTTAGTTTTAGCCCGTTAAAGTGCTACTCATGTTTGCATCTTCATGAGACCAGCACAAATAAGTATTTCAGTGCTGTGCCGGCTGTCAGCTGGGAATCACTATTGAATTGTACGGTGCTGTGATGATATTGAACGGCAATAGATGCTCGAAGAGTTATCACAGAAAGACAGAGGACATTTGCAAGTCGTTGATCTTTCTCCCAATTCGGTCGGGAACGCTGGTTTGAGTGGCACGGCGTCACTCATGTTTGTTGGCATTGTCGGACAACTTATTTGTTTCATAACCTTGGAGACGCTTTACTTCGTTTCCATTTCATGCATATCATTGTCGGCATTGCCGGTAATGATATGCATGAGATACAAACGAAATCAAGCGCCTTCAAAGTTATGAAACGTAATTTTTGTACTTGATATTGATACAATCATCTAGACCCCTCCGTAGAAGGATCCGGTCCAGTCCAGTCCGGCTTGCCCAGATCAGCCCCTTCGATTCGCTTCTCACAAATTTGTTTATTCGCTCCGGTGTAAGTTTTAAGAGCAACTTTAGTTCGTTTAAGTACCTTGAACTTGTCTCATTTGTAAATTTCCCTTGGAAAAAATGTGCACTATGTTTGCATAAGCCAATGGGTGCTAAGATACTTTACCCAGCTTATTGCCTGTTGGGAATTGAATTTGGCATTAGATCTGGACAAACAGGGCCCATCGTATCATTAATCATATTACAATGGTTTCTGTCAATAATTCCCCTAGACCATCAAATTACAGGGGCCAGGAATCACTTCTGGTTCCAATAAGGTTAAGGCATCAGGACATTGTCTGACATTCTGAGGCTCCAGCTTACATGCAGCATACTTACACTTACCACCAAACATTTTCAGCGGCACACAGTTCACAAGCGCAAGACGATGTTCATTGTGTAGCGCCTTCTGAATGAACGAAACGATCATCTGACGTCATATATCATGCCTTCAGGTGTGCATCCATTTTCGGACACACCAACTGATGAAATAACCTCAGCTGTCACCAAGGCTCTTAAATGCGAGCATTTTTCCCTGTTGGCTTACCGGCTGCGTCGAAATTATAATCCACGCGTTTAACTGCCCTCTGGAAGGTGTCCTGCGGTACTGCCAAAAATTAACCTGGACATCCAGAATGACTGCTTCCAGCACCAGAACTGCATATCCTAGTATTGTCTAGATGCGGATCATGTTATTGCCATTTATCGCATTTTCATTCAATGTCAGGCCCAGAGGTTCAGGACCAACACACCAGAAGTGCATCTGGCCTGCAATACATCAAAACAGCATCCAGTCAGTTGCAAGAACACGTCGTCGCGTCCCACGCCACGAGTCCGGCATCTATTACGACACAGCACCCAGCATCTCGGGCATGGACGTAGCCGAAATTCCTGCTCAGAGGGCAATGCATATTGTCGGCTAATTCCTGCAAATGTGGACCGAATCCCCACAAAATCGCCCAGTAAGCCTCTTGCCTCACAAGGTGGTAGGGGAGGTGGGAATTTTAGCTGCTCTTTCGTCCAGGGCAATGCGAGTGATTTCAGCCTTGGCCGTGCTGAATGTGTTGTCTTGAGGTCCGCACACATGCTCTTGAATAATAATGATGTTGCGAAGAAAATGTTGATAGCAAAACGCTGTTGTTATCATCACATCGTATGATAGTCAACACATTTGCACATCCATCTATTCAATGCAGTACAAAACACTTCGGTGGATGATTGCCGTGGTTTCTCTTTTTTGAAACGAAAAAAACGTTGTGTTTTCCCGTTGCAACCTTCATGGAGCAAGGGGAGGGGGGGGAGGGGATGTGCTCTGGTGAAACATTAGGTTAAGGTAGTGATCTTACATTGTTTATTTTATTATTCCTGCGTTGTGAACCCACTTGGTGAACATGACTTCCCAACAGTTGTTTTTTTGGGGGGACACCCACTGGCCTGTATGCATTTCAGGAATGGCAAACCATCATAGATTTAAAATGCGTTCATGCCAGCAGGATACGGAACTTAGTTCCCCACCACGACCACGGCTGATGGGCTGCTTGATGGGCTGTACGGCTGTGCGAGCTGTGGACGGATTCTCCGAACATCTGAGCTGAGCTTTGATGTGCTGTTATTTGGACTTGGGGGTATTTGGACGACAGCTATCATCATGCGCCTGCACTTCGATACATGCGAGACAGTACTGATCCGAGAGATCGAAACACATCAGAGCAGATTCTCACTGGAGTTTGAGCTGCTGATAGACACCGAGTGTGACACGCAGCAGCTGTTACAATTAACGATTTCAGATGGCGTTGAACGGCACAAATCCTTGCAGCGCAAAGGGCTTCGGTCCCGATTACCCCAGAATCAACAGCCAGAGCAAGCTAGGAAAGAAACGCGGATTAAGAGGAAAGCAATATGACCATCGTGATGCTCACTGAGGGAAGGAAGTAAAAATTGCGTTAAAGCAGCCCTAGAATGGTTTCAATGTACGAAAACAGTGTGGCGTTCTTCTCGAATACACGACGAATATGTGCACCGTGTTTCACCTCAGTCAGAAGCTGCCGTAGATGCAATTACGAAAACTAAACTGTAATAACGCATCAAGTAAAGTGTTTGGTAAAGAGTAAAGAAATGCTGGATATTTCAAGCTAAGAGGTCCCCTCAGCTCATCCCACTGTGACCGGCACACGACCCATGGGAATGCGTTACAATGCTGCCTAAATGCCGCGAGTCGTAACCCATATTCAAGAAACAAACAGCAGTTCGTCATATAGCATGTGCTGTTGGAGAGTGAATAAGTCATGTGACAGCACGGAGCAAATAGCACACGACGGCTTTGAAATGGTCCACATTACTTTCTTATCGCTATGCATATTTTACTCCACAACCATCTTGACGCCGTTTGTAATACTGCGTGGAAGCAAGACCGGCAACAACACTTTGTCCAAGAATGTTGGCCACTTATGTAAAATTACCCACATTTGACACTGTCACTAAAGGCTCGTGAGATATTGCCGAATGCTGCAGCAAAATGCGGTTACAAAGCTCGCTGACTGCAACTTTCAATCTGTACCAAAGGTTTGATTCACACCACGTGTTGAATGTGATTTTTAACGAGACCTGTATGCATATACAGATATTGGAATAGACGTAAGCTGTAAAGTGCATTTGCGAGGGCCATTATGCACATGGCTAGGATAGCAGTAAAACAGAAAAGCCCAATTCCTCGGAGGAACAACCAGGAGAATGGAGGTATAGATGCGTTGATATCTCGGCGACAGACCTTTATCGAAACGGATAGCAAAAGGGAATTCATAGTTGCCTGCCGATGATGTTATTCGATTTTTTAGTTTTTTTAAACCAGCAAACCAAATGTTTTACAAGACGCCAACATTCAGGAAATAAAACAAGGCGCAATTGCTGGCCGTCACAAAGATACAGTGCATATCTAACAATGAGAAAACGTGAAAAATACGTGTACTTGCAAACGAATTCAAGTAAACAGGCATCACACGTCACACTTCATCAAAACATGCAAACGATTTAAATTTATCAGGCATCGCGCATTGCGTGTCAGGCCTCCTTTACACATTTAAACGATTTTAAGCTAGCATTCACCACACGTCAAGGCACATATCACATTCATATCATTGGCCATGATGAGCCCTGTACGTTAAGGTTTGGTCGCCGACTTTTTGTAAGAACAGATTCGCTTATTTTCCTGTCTGGGTGGTCCTGTGCCCTGCAGATGACTTTGATGTCTAGAAGGGGTATGGGGTCCATAACTCCCTGGATTCAGCCGCCTGGGTGTGTTTTGCCAAACATGATTACCAAAAGGGATGTTCTATGTTTTGTTTTTATCGCCTTGCAGGTGTTCATTATCTCTAAAACGGATATAGAGCGTAATGTGTGTGGAATCCCTAAAACGAACCATGTCCTTCCCATGTGTTTCATACAGTTTGTTTTTAATTTCGTAGATATTTTCTTGCTTGCGAATCGCTTGACATCCAGACTTGAATAAATGACGTCTATTGCCATTTGGGCACCTAGCCTTCGAGACAAAATATTTTACCATGTCCTTTTTGGCTTATTATGAACTCCCCGACATAGGCTATGTCTCTGCCATGTTTCACACACAGTTTACACTTTATTTCGCAAACCACGTTTTGTTGCATGCACACCCCTTTCGGTCTATCAAAAGAGGATATCTGCGATCTTTTAGAACAGTGTCTCCAGTATAATGGTTTCTCGTTCAGAGATGACTTCTATCGACAGCAATTTGGCATAGCAATAGGAAAGCCGAAAACCAGCTTTCTTAGCTAGATACATCGATGATGATGATGAGGTATGGCTGCACGGACAACGCACCCTTGAAGAACTTTTATGGTTTGTGAACAGCCAGCATGAAAATTTAACCTTTACGATGAAGCAGATAGAAGGCGGAAAGGGGGTCCCATATTTGGATACACTGGTGACCGTGAAAAGGACGAACAACCGCACAGCGTTAGAAACAGAGCTCGTTGTCGAGCCCACCAACTCTGGCATAGTTTTGCACTGCGAATCTGCGCATCCAACTTCCGTGGTGCGCCACCGAAAAACTTTTTGGTATGCCGGAAGGCATAGGCGATACACCGGCTGGTGCCAGAGCGCAAAATGAACCACGTGCACGGTGCAGACGTGCATTTGCATGTGGCACGCACGCACGCACGGGGGCACGCAGCTGGGGGCACGCAGCTCCTGATCGGGCACGACACCTGGATACTCGGTCTAGGCCAGCAGGGCCAGTCGTTCCCACAGAGACGTCATTGCAGCACATCTAGTAACAGCCTGTCCCCCCCTCCCCCAAAAAACTGTGACCCTTAGTGCGTGCCACATCGGGGTGCACAAGCTCCTATCACCACCGGGTGGCGAACTATTGAACTATCCCAGGCATACGACTCGGATGGTGTGCGTTACTGGGGAGGATCAGGAGATCGTTGGCATAACACACCTCAACGACATGAGAATCATGGAGACGCGTTTCAAACCACTGAAATCCACCTCTGCCTAAAAAGTGAAGAAAACATTTGCAAGTTTGGGTAACAACTATGAAGTAGGAAACTTCGCGATCGCTGACCACTAAACATTACACGGCTTTTCGGATATGAATACCAGGCTGTCCGGAGAGCTCAGCTTCGCACACACAGGTGCTCGGAAGCACGCAGCAAAAGGCCAGCGTGTCAGAAACTGGAAGTATTTCGAGCATCTGGACTAGATTATTAGAAAACCGGCGAGTCCCGACTTACATACCATTGTGAAGCCTCTTCCCAAAGGCGCAGCCACATTCTTGGCAAGTTGGAGCACAGGGTCGACAAGGTGCGCCCTGATAGTAAAAGCCCTCCTCAAGTAAACTGCAGAAATTATGCCCTAAACGATTGCGTCAAATAAATTGCCGGCGCTGTTCATTTTATAAATGGTCCAGTAGACTCTAAGACGAAAGAACTAGTAGGTTTCCTAGAATATTTATTCGGTTCATGCACAGATTCTAAGGATCCCACATTGTAGAACGTAGATAGAAATAGGTCAATAATATGTATTTCCATGGCGAAGCCACATTAGTCTGGAAATTTCAACATTCGGCAAGAATAGATTGGTGAAAAAACTGTGTAACGTGATAAACAAGCGGAAAAACAAATCTTGACAACAAAAACCTCGACGCCAGGCGTTGCAGTCTCCATGAGCCGCGTAGCGTCCGCTCCGCAGTTAGCACTAAGTTGTGGTCAATGGATGAATAAAAATGATGACGTATAAGGAGAAAGAGGCACATGACCTTTGAGCCCCTCTCTGGCCCGCGCCACCGTCTGCTCCACAAGGATGGTTGCTTCAGTCGTCTCTCGTACCTCCACGGAATGGAACTGCGAGTCTGGTGGTGCAAATGACAATTTAAGTTCATCAAGAAGCAGCATCTCAGCAAGTTTAGAAATCGCTGAAACCAGCGAGATCGGCCGACAATCATTTAACACGTCAGAACAAGGTCCACGTTTTTTGATGAGGGGCACAATAGTGCTACAGGCAAAGCTGGACGGCACCCGCAGTTCATGAAAACAGGCTGTCAGGGACGTGCCCAGGCCTGCAGAAGGGCTGGAGAACCCCATACAGAAGGTGCTCGGGAGGAACTCGGTCCAGCCTGTACGCTGCACCGCGTCTCGAAGCGCAACAAGAAGGCGGGCAGCTTGCTCAGGACTGACTAAGCGAAAAGGACCAGAATCAGTCTCAGCAGCAGCCCCAAGCATGGCAACATGCTGTTTCACCACAAACTATTCAGTCGAACATGCTCCCCCGCTGCGATGAACAGAGCTCAAGCGAAACGCGAAATCATCGGCCGTGGGTGGTGACCTCGAACGCTGCAGACCGCGCTCATCTGTTCCATGCTCGCCCAAAAGACGCGCACTTCACCGCCGCGACGCGACGCAGCTAGCAGCCGCACCTCCCGGTCCGGCCGGGCACATGCAGCCATCTTGCGCGCGCACCGATACGCTCTCAGTGTATCTCTGAGGCAGCTGTGCAGTTCTGATACGCGAGGCCGGCTAGTGGATGGTTTTGGAATTCGAGCAATGGCAAAATGCATAATCCCAGGGCAAAAATACATAATTTTGCTGGTTAAGATTTTTAACCTGCAAAAGCCCGTCAAGTCTGGCCCACAGGCCGGCCAAGAGCCGGTGGGTTCTTGTATGTCAGACCTGGTGGGATGACCTGGTTGAGAAGCTGCGTCTCTAAACTGTGCTCGTCTGGTTGGTTTCCTGTGGATAGGTTTGGAAGAAGTGAACAAAGAATATTCCCTAAGTTGAAACGGCAATCCTTTCAAGTCGAGCATTGTTAACACGCGATCGTGTGGGGTGGGGGGGCGAATTGACCCCCGGAGGTTTTTGTCCAGAATTATTTCCGAACGACGCGGCGCAGCCGCGCCAAATTTTGCAAAGCGGTAGACAATTGAATAGCGGATCGTTTGGCATAAAATTTAGATATACCTTTTAAAGTCGCTGACCAATGGCAGGTCAAAGTCGTGTGATGGTTTCAGAGATGGCAATTTCTAAGGAATCCGTCAATCTGATCCAACAACGGAGTGTTAGACGAAGCCATGCATCTCTGAGATGTTTTCTTTGGAAACACAGCAGTTGAATGAGCGTATTAAATTTACCTACGGTTAGGTATGAAGTTCACACCAAGGTCAAAACTAACCTGTTTTGTTTCTCTAGGGCTTGCTGTATGGGATAGTTTTTGGCACTCATTTCGAATTTGTTGATAGCAGGAACCGCATTATACATCATCCATGAACTTCTTAGAGGTAAGAATAGGTCATTGACCTAAAGAAGCCCGGGTCAACATTGTGTTTCAGGAACGACCTGCCTAGCGTAATCTTTGTCGCTTAGTCAAATGCAAAAGTCAAGGCTATCTTGTATTATTTTGGTCATCTTGACCTTCAAAAGGTCTAACAAGGTCACTGAGCTTAAATGAGCATGCGACCTTTTGTTTGGAAACGGTATCTAGGTTCTGGGGACAATTTTGAGACCAACCTGGAATTGACCTTGTTTGACTTTTGTGAGCCGAAGGTCATGACCTAGAAACCTGAAACTTTGACCTAAGTGAGTTCACGTACAGTTCAACACACCCTGTAAATTTGGTGTTTCTAGCTTTCTTAGTACCTGAGATTTTAGGGGGGGTCAAATTGCCCCTCCGAGCGAAGGGTATCTAGCCGACAACCCGGGCGCGTGTTAAATGTCGCTTTGGATGAGCATGAGTTTTGAAACGTTTTTGCTGAAGATGTGTTTCCCGCGCACATGCAAAGAATGACGGTTCCATCACATCTACAGCCAATCACCGCCCACGCAATTTGCTCCCGTTTTTATGAATTAGTTGTTTTGCAACCAAAAACAGGAATAAGTAACTTCATCCATTCCTTTCTTTGTGTAAGTTTCTTATTTAGTTTTCTAGACAAATGAGACATAACATTTTCCGGCGTCCCAGACACACATATACAACGTCCAAACCACGCTATAAAACAATGCATATATCTATTCCACTACGCGCGGTTTCGTCAACAAAATACAAGAAGCTCGACTTCAATCATCTTTACGTAACCTTTAAGCCGTCCAGCACAGCTGTTCCAGAAACAGCGAAATCCTTGCAAAACGTCGTTCTCCGCTGCTGAGATGCGGCTCGCGTCTCCGGTCCCCCTTCATGTCCAGAGCTCCGCGTGACCCCGAGCTCCGGCCGTGGGACGCCGAGCTCGGCGAAGCCTCCTGTCAGCGCCGCGCCCGCCACGCGGGCCAGGCTCGTGATGGTCGGACGGCCGGCCCGCGGCGCTCGGCGCTCCTCGCGGCGGTGGCCGTGAAGAGCAGCGGGGGCGAGTACTGCGGCCGGCCCCCAAACCTCAATCATCCGACCCCCGCCGGGCGGAGGGATGGTCTGACGGAGAAGATGCCTTTCAGACGCCAGCCGCACGCCGCGCCGCTGAGGGGCCGCCCGCCGGGCCGCGTCGCGTTCGACTGACCGCCGCGCGTCGGCCGCGTCGAGGACGCTCTTAGAAGGCCATTCAGCGGCGGCGACGGGCGGTGTCACGCGCAGACGGGGAGGGGGACAGGCCGCCAATCGGCCCCGAGGTCTGCGTCGGTGAGCGACGGCCAGGCGACTAATATGGTGGCGGTGGGGAGAAGTCAGCAGTAGGTGGGTGGGAATGGTCCATTGAAAACAAATTGCCTCTGGCTTAAGACGTTGCGAGTTGTGGAGCACTCACTTGCTGGTTCGATATATTCTCTTCTGCGAGGAGTTGTCATGGTTTTCGTCTTGAATACATCAGTGTCGAAATTGGACACGAGGTGAGAGCGCGATTGTAATACCTTACTCAGACAGTGCGTTAGTACATGCCTTTAAGACGCTAGCCAGAGTGCAAAATGTCAATAGTTCAGCCGCTCCGGATTTAGCCCGGTCTGAACGCAGCCTCCCGAACTTTTAATTTTACAGCACAAGAGAAATTAACTTAAAAACTTTCGTCCGACCCCTGCAACGAAACGCGAGTACCTTTCCATAGTATGGCCTTGGGTCTGCAACTAAGGCGATCCTTAGCGCTGAACTCATCGGCAAACCCGGTGCTCGCCTCCGCTTGTGACAGCTAGCGCAACACTGTCAGGCACTTGTGATGCATTCGCTGAAGGGATGTAAGACTGCATCGCAGCGAATTCCAGAAATGCCCGAAGTGTCCCACGCGATCTGCGGTGGATTTATCCGTAGTGAAGTGAATGTCAGAGCCAATGGTCGTTTGCCCCCGCCCCCCCCCCCCCCCTACATCTGTGCGTTATATGAAAACTGTACATTTGGGAGGGCAGCACACGCCACGAAAGTTGATTATTTGCCTATGCAACTGTTCTGATCAACTGTTCTGTTCTGCAACTGTTCTGATCAACGTTTTAGTGCCCAGGTCTGTTTCGCCATGATGCAATGGAGACGTCAAAGGAAGCACGCATCAAATAAATGAATGGAAGAAATATAGGCTAAAAAATGCTTCCTTTGATGTCACTGATTCTTTGAGATATTGCAGAGCTGTTCGGCAGTCAGTAAACTTTCCTTTTTTGATGTAGCATGAGTTCAAATATGCAGGTCAACTGTAAAAACATGGTCGCAGAGGGAGATGACGTGATTAGGTATGCAGGTATGTGCTGCGCATAGCACCCCACCCGGCCTTAGGAGATAGGGCATCGCTCCAAATCGATTAACACTGCTTAAATGCTGAACTCTAGCATAATCAGACAGTGGAACTAATAGAGGAACATAACACAAATGCTCTTTGATCACACAGTCAAGAGCGGGGACCACCAAGCTCCCATTAGTAACCAGGACAGTAAACCAAACTTGCTGCACTGTGCCGTTAACATTCTTGAATAAATAGGGTATGACAAGTTTACCAGGACAGGAATGTTTCACAGAAAAAATCAGACGTTTCAATAAACGTATGAATGTTTTGTGACCGCTGTCATGGTTGAAGTAACACATTCTTTAGTTATGCCTACGAAGAGCACGGCATGCGGAAGAGAACTCGTGAAAATTATATAACTGGTATGTGTCACACCTTTTACTGCTAGTTCTGCTCACCAAGTCTGTGTTTGATTTTGTTCCGGTCAAACCAATTCTGACCGTGTTTCACAGCGTCTGTGATTAAGTTGACTCTGACTCCAAGCAGCACAGCACAACTTTGGACCAAATCCGATGGCGAATGGGAACAGCTATGACTCGATTCGGGAGTCGTTTCTGATAAGGTCGGCTCGGATGACAGCAGTTTAGGAGAGGAGCCGTTTGATGGACCTCATAAAAACCTAAATGGGAAATATACTTTGATACTGATCTTGATGGTTGCGATCCATTTGTTGCGCAGTTAAGCTATTAGGCTATGCATACATCCTATTGCTTACGTTTGAACTGCAATCGAATCACCATGTCACTACTGCTGTGACGGCGGCATAACCGTCGACAGGCTGAGCAGGAGTCGCGGCAGGTTACGGACGCGGCGGCCGCGAGGCGCGTGATCGCACGGGCCCACTCCATTCGAGTATCCCTAAAAGGCCGGTGAAACCACCACTAGCATGGGCAGCGCTCTCGTGATGCTGCATGGCGCGTTAAAAATCACTACACTATCACGCACGTTATTTTTGGCAACCAGGATGTAGCAGAATCGTCCTACAATTTGTTACAGTTCGCATGGCGGGGCGCAAAGCGTGCCAGCCTCCAGTGTCAGCGTCACCCGTGACGCCCCGCAAGGACGCGGGTCGCGACGCCATTCAAGCTGCAAGCTGTCAGGTACGTGACTGGAAACTGACATTTCTGTTGGAGACTGACATCTGAGCCCCAGAGTATCCGATAGATGGCTGGTCCGGCTGGCTGGCGTCCTTGTTGCCGGCCCGATCTGCCGTACTCGCCAGGCAGTGTTGACGGCTTATAACAGCGCGTGTTTAATGAGTGTGGGTGGAGTAGCTTCCCGGCGTTCATTTATCAGTAGCCATGCTTAACTTGTTCCTAGAACGTCCGGCTACTTATCTGCGCATGCGTGGGAGGCCGATGGCTGGGGAGATTACCGCGCGGAAGGCGCGCACAGCCAGTGGGTGTTGGCTATCAACGTCAGGGGAGCAGGCGCTGTCTGCGCATGTCTTGACCCTACGTGTGCGAAATGTGCGGTATTTGCTGGCAAAAAAATCAAGAAACCTAGCTATCGTGGTAAGTATACTGATGCAATGTCAGCACGCTAGAAATATGAAAGCAAGGCCGCCATAGCAAATATATTTATCTTCCCCTTGCTGGAAAATCTAAGTTCGCAAGCCCACGCCACGCGCGGTGACAGCTACCGCGTTCCATCCCGGCTCCTCAATGCTTTGCATCGTTCTTACTGTTTTACGCTCCGAGACGGCGCAGGGTGTTGTTACGCACGCTACGAATGTCACGACCGCTGCCACCATTTGTGCTGCAGGCCAGCGTCTGACCTCTGCGAGCGTGCGACCAGGTCGGAAGCTTCATTCGGCGTCAGCGTGCATCTGTGGGAGGCTGACCGACAGGCGTCTTCCGCCCCAGCAGTTGTCCGCCACTTCAGGCGACTTCCAATGCGAACTGCGAACCCTTCAGGATATTGTGCCGGCAGCCTCTGTGTAAGCAGTCTACCTCCTCGCAAACAGTGTCTGAGGATGTTTGTCTGGCACCGTTTGCAAAATGTTATGGACACCCACCCAGTGTTAAACCAGGTTCTGTTGTGACCCAGCGAATCTGTGGTGCAAAGTAAGACTCAGAGTTGCGGTGCTTACAGACGTAAATGCTGCGTCGCATCCCAGCTCGGTCCATTGCCAGTGGCCAGGTGCGCACGTGATGGGCATGCCCAACCGCGACAAGCCACCGTGTGTCGGTTAGTTCCCTGTCTTAGTTATGAAACTTTATTCTGCAAAAAACAAGCGATGTGCTTTGCTGTGGTCTCGGAGATCACGACGCATGTGCTTCCACTCGGTGACGACGAAATGCACGTGCAGTACGGGTCACTTCTGTCAAATTGCACAGTAACATGCGGTGTTTTTGCGTTTTTCAGAAATTGGGCGCGGTCGAGCTAAGGAAGGTGATAGTGTTTTGCAAAATAACACAGCAAACTAGGATAATGAACTTAAACTAGCGGTTGAGTTGTCCTAGCGTTTCAGAAAACCTCTGGCTTTGAAGTAGAGCCAAGGCTTATTCAAAATGGTCTCGGATCTGCGTTCGTTCACCGTTTACTGTAGCGCTGACGCGCCAGCACCTGCCAGGCTCTAAGTAATTAACCTGCCACGCCGCGTGCAAATTGTTTGGGGTACCGGACAAAATACGTGTGATGCGGCCCCTGACAAGGTGATATGATGCTTCGTGATCGGCGGCTTTGGGGTGTTTGCAGACTATTACCGGCTCCGGTTAGTTAGAACGCTTGTTAATGTGATTGTGTTGCAGCCGTCGTAACGTCGACTAAACCTCCGGTTTAGACCTATCAGACCGATGGAAATTGGCAGCCTGTGGAGAACCCAATGTTGTGTATGGTTGATGCAACTTAGGTGACATTGTCATCTGCCCGTCCGGTTAGCTTAAATGATTGAAACTGCTACCATCCAATTCACCCACCCGTGGCGGGGTTGGCCTGTTGCAGGCGATCGCTATTTGCGCTTGACTGGGATGGCCTACGACTGGTGAAAGTGGCCATGCTAAGGGTCAGAGGGCTGGACCGACCACACCGAGCATTGCGACTCATTAGCCTTTCGCTGCAAAATTATATCGCTGACCGGGAATTTCTCGACCGGATGACGGGATCAGGTGTTCACACAGCAGGTTGCTTTATTGCTTTACGTTTTACATGATTGCTTTACGTTTCAGCCCAGGAATCCATCCATTCAAAGAGATTTGGACTAATTTGTGTTTAATCATGAAAGTGGTCATTGGAGCTGCGCAGCACATATGGTTTCTGTGAGCAACTTGAACAAATTTGAATGCACTGCAACGTAAACAATGCAATAGCGTACGCCACAGGCAAGTACGCTTATAACTGCTGATCCAAGTGCGTGACACGATCCTCTTACATCGCTCATTCCGTTCCCTCCTCCTTCCCCCTCAGCCGATGATCATATGTAGAGGCTGAGATAGTTGAGGCTTAGATTCAAAGTCAATATATACGTGACAAACGATATGAAGGCGCACAAGGATGCCGTCGTTGTCGAGGTAGATTTATGTTTTTTTCTCGCACAAACCAAAGAGCAAAACGCTCGAAATCAACGGATGGTAAATGGAAAGCGATTTGTAACGCTTTTGGCTTCAATGTTTTTAAGTTTTATGCTTTTCTAAACTTATTGTTTCCTTCCTTACAAAAAGTCAGATATTATACGGTGTAGCTTGTAACGCTTTTTGTGTTAAACGAATTTCAATCCTGCATGCGGTAGCCCGCAATCATGCTCTACCAAGTTTTTGAAATCATTCATGCGATCATCGAGGTAGTTTACCTCCGCGAACATCATATCGCCGTACTAACCATTTGAATATGCTGACCAATGGCAGCATCAGTGAAAGGCGCATTACACGAATTCCTCCCGACACATCGTGCCGTTTGACACATCCGTCAATTAATGCATAGTTAAAGCTGAAGCGCGTCGGAGCTCGACCAAACGGCGAATGAGCCCGACCTCCGGGCCATTTTGTGTTGGAGCGTGCC
This sequence comes from Pollicipes pollicipes, assembly GCF_011947565.3. Classification (NCBI taxonomy): domain Eukaryota; kingdom Metazoa; phylum Arthropoda; class Thecostraca; order Pollicipedomorpha; family Pollicipedidae; genus Pollicipes; species Pollicipes pollicipes. Next base: position 17,963,819 of record NW_023596921.1, read on the forward strand.
CGCTCCGCCAAATCCAGCAATATCCCAAAAGGTCAGCGACCGCCTGACCTTGCCGATTGGTCTGAATATGCATTCTGATCCGCTCATTTGTCGCCTGGCGTCATGAATATGCAGCATCGTTTTGCATGCATGAACTAATTGCCCGTTGATTCGCGAGAACAGCGGCGCCCGTTACGGTGTGGTAACTCGTCATTTCTGCTGAGCTGGCGCAGGATGTGAAACATGGCGAACGCGTCACTGTTCTTTTGGACCATGACATTCGTTTGGATCATTGCAGAGGTCAGTTTGGTCAGGAAAAACATCGCTGTGTTCTGTGTTTATCACTGCTGTGTTCATGCCCGCATGACCGGATATACCCCTGAAATTCGTGGAGGATGGATAACAGTCTTGCCTTTGCAACCAGTCCGCACAGGAATGAAAACAAGCGATGAGAATTGGACTCGGCCTAAAAATCGTTAAGCGAGTGATTTCGAACGCAAAGACCTTGAGGTTCTCCGTTCTAAATGAAACCTTAAGCTTGTAGCTGCTAAAATTGTGCACGGTGACGTCAGCTCTGCGTGTTTTGTCACGCGACTCTTTGTGTCTTCCTCTTTTGTGGGTGTTCCCAGAGTCGGTTGATCAGATTTGCGACAATACCTGTGAGATGACGCAATCTCAGAGTAAATGCGGCCCATTCTTTGGGCGTATTGCTAGCTTGGCGTCAACATGTACGTCCGCCGTACGGCCGCCCATGCCGCGAGAAAAATGAAATACAAAATGTGCGAAGGAGAAAGACTCGTCTTAGCAATTTCAACTAGGTCTACAATCAGGTCCGGACTGCTGTTTGAGACTCACTCTCGCGGTCATTAGCACTGCCTGAGACCGACTCTCGTGATCATTAGCACTGCCTGAGACCGACTCTCGTGGTCATTACCACTGCCTGAGACCGGCTCTCGTGGTCTTTAGTACTACTTGAGACCGACTCTCGTGGTCATTAGTACTGCCTGAGGCCGACTCTCGTGGTCATTGGCGCTACCTTAGACCGACTCTCGTCATCATTAGTGCTCTCGTTTAGTCATGGGATGGAGAGATCTTCTAACACCGCGACGCGTACCACCTATGACTAGGAGCCATCACGGGGTCAAAAACATATGACGTGCGCTGCAAACCCTTGTTTGCCTTGGCCCGGCCCTCCTCATGCAAGCTCCATGTTCTCCAGCCATGAGCAATCCACGCGTTGTTGCAACAAACTTACTGGACCTTCCCCACTGCCTAACACAATCAAATTTCAAAACCACGCTCCACCACGCCCAAGCCGTAAATCACGAGCAGTGATCGCGATCAGCACGAGACGGCCGGGCCGGCCCCGTCGTTCCGATGCAGCTCGCGGCACGGTCCCTGAACCCGCAGCTTCGGGCTAATTCAATCGCCTCGACCCGCGAGCGGAAACCGGGCGACGTCGGCTGTTTTCCAGCACGAACTCCACGGACGGCCGCGGGCAGATCGGTCTCAGTTACAGCTGGCGGGCGTGCCATCGTTCAAGCTCCGCGGGAACGGAAACGCGTCGGCGGCGGAGGCCGGTCGTAGCCGTCTGCCCCCGCTCCATTGCTCTCTCCTGTTCAACACCGCCGGATACGGCAAGGGATATTTATGGACATTTGTATTTAATTTTTCTATATCATTTCATAGCCCCACCCAACTGCGTCGAGAACGCGTGGAACCCAAACTGCGCTTCGTCATATTCCGTGAAGAATTTCTCTTCAACATCCCCATCACCACAGACTGCCTCGTCTCGGCCTTCGGCAGCGCCCAGCACTCCAAAATCGAACTTACTCCGCGAGTGCCTCGCGCGGCGCTCCCAAGGTCAACGAAGCTCAGGCACTCGGGCGGCGAGTCCTCGCCACGTGCTGGAGGTCACGGAGGCGGCCGCAGTCGCCTCCCCAGCCGGCACCGCGGGCCTATCGACCGCGGCGCCGTATTGATAGCGCAGCTTGTCGCGGGATAGCCGGGACGGCCCGGCGCTGTGCCGCTAATACGGACCGCCACCTCGAATCGCCCCCCCCCCCCCCCTGCGCCCGCTGTTATTTATACACGAGCGCGTGTCGCAGAAATGAGTCTGTCGGCTTGTTTGAGCGATTGTGCAGCGGGCTGAAGCGGTCTTAACGAGGCCGGCGGAAGTCGGTGTCAGCCGCCGCGACAGATCAGCCGGGTCGGCCCAGCGCATCACATGGACTTGGGTCATCGCTGGCCGCCGTTATTGAAAGCCTAGGGTTTGAATCAAATACCCAACCTGTTTAAAAAACACGTAGTTATTTTTGGGGACTGTGGGGGGGGGGGGACTGAGGGGGGTGGGGGGTGGGGGGGGGGGGCTTTGGGACACATCGACATGAAAATCACACGTACCTACCTGCACTGACCGTGATTATTTGATTACGTGGAATCACACTTATTCTAAGAAAGAGTGTGAATAAGGTACTTGAAATGAGTGTGATCGCTGGTGGTGCGTGCCATTGGCTTGTATTGATCTTGATGTGATAAGGAGTGTGCCTGTGAGGTTTGTACTCCTGAGAGAGAGCATTGGTATTCTTTAACACGCGCCCGGGTGGCCGGCTAAATACCCTTCGCTCGGGTGGAGGGGGGGGGGGATCAATTTGACCTCCACCTGACATCTCGGGAATTAAGAGAGTTAGAGACACCAAATTGACAGGGTATGTTGACCTGTACGTGAACTTACTTAGGTCAAAGCTTGAGGTTTCTAGGTCATGACCTTCGGGTCAAATAAGGTAAAACAAGGTCAAATTCCTCGCTCGGTCTTCCGAGTGCCCCAGAACCTAGATAACTGTTTCCGAACAAAACGTCACATGCTCATTAAGGTCAGTGACCTTCTTTGACCTTTTCAAGGACATGGGGGCGAAAACAGTTAAAGACTGCTCTGAGTTTTACATTTGAATAAGCGATGAAGATTACGCTACGCGGTATTTTTTACAAACAAAATTTCGAACTGGATCATTTTAGGTCAATGACCCACTCTGACCCCAAAAAATCCGTGGAAGATGTAAAATGTGGTTCTTGCCATCAACAAATTTGAAATGAGCACCAGAAACCGTCCCACACAGCAAGCCCTACAGTAATAAAACAGGTTAGTTTTGACCTTGGTTTGACCTTTATACCTGACCTCAGGTCAACATAATTTGCTCATTCAATATTTGTGTTATCTAAGAAAGCATGTCAGACATGTATGGCGTCGTCTAACACTCCTTTGTTGCATCAGATTGAACGATTCCCTAGAAACTGACTTTGCTGAAACCGTGGCCTGACTTTGACCTGCCATAGGTCAGCGACCTTACAAGGTACATCTAAATTTCTGAAATCAAACGATCTGCTATTCAACTGTCTATAGCTAGGCAAAATTTGGGGCGACTATGCAGCGGCGTTCAGAAGCTTTTCTGGAAAAACCTTCGGGGGGAGGGGTCAATTTGACCCCCTACCCCAGCGCATGTTGCGTCTACTGACTCCCAATAAAATGTGATATATTGATACCTGCCTGTATCTTCATGTTCGTGTTTGAACAGGACACGGTGGTGATGCTCGTAGACTGACAGAAACACTGGCACCTATGCTGCAGGGGTGTGGAAGGACAATTTGCTACTTCATTATGATCTTGCCAACATTTTGAACCTATTGAAGCATTACAGCATGTAATTAATCCATTGCATTTCATTATATTTACAATTCATTCTGGCTGTAGGAGTTCGTCTGCGCAGCTCATTGATGCACATGCTTTGTATCAGCTAACATGATGCAATTTTGCAGAATTGTCTTTTCCTTAAGAATTCTGAAGTTTGTATGCAGGCAAGCATTGCTTGTGAGTCATCAATGTCATATTCACCGCAGCTTGTGATATGCTGGGTGCTGAGAAAGGTGGAGAAATATGGCTGTTGGTTTCTTGAATAGCACTTAATAATATTTTTATCAGGAGCCTTGTGCGCATGAGCAGCTTTACCACTTCCTTGCATTTCGCCGATCTAACAATAACTACATGTACTTGTCACGTCTCCAGAGTCGTGCAAGGTCAGCAGGTTTGCAGTGCCTGTTCACATGCAATATTTTTTTGCTATGCATGTGTTGTTACTTGTGTGAACAACATTTTTGAGTGAAGCGGCCTGGTGGCTGCAGCACGTTGCATGGCTGTGGTAGCAGAAGACATGTTTGCATCTTTGTCACCCATGTTTTGTAGATTTCCAAAACAGGCCGAGCGCGTGATGCCACTTATTGGTTGTGTGCTCTGCTGCAAGTAATTTGTATATTGTATCATGTGTTTTTGGTCAGTCGTATGTCAGATGCGGAGTTAATACAGGAGTGCATGCTTGACCCACCTTTTCATGATGGGATTTATTATGAAAGCAGCAGGGATCGCAATACAAAAACCATAGCATTGTTTCTTATGCCACGCCACAGCACAGCACTGAGGAAGTGCCACAATGACACTGTTGACCTGTGCCATTACACAATGCATCACACTGGTTGACTACTCTTTGCCAAGCCAATAAGATTACGGCACATAGGTTATGAATGACTGGTAACAACCGATTTAACAACGCCAAAAGAATATCAACAGTAAAAATGTTGTTGCGCCACAGCGGTTACATCGGGGCTCACTAGCAATTGAACAAATAATCCTAAAAAATCATTGGTAGGCCAGCCTTACCATCTTCACCATAGAAATCACAATGTTTTGGCAATCAATTCAAAGCAATTTTACAGATTTACTCACTTTTGCATGCAACTGAGTTTCCAGTCACAAACAAAAAAACAAAGTAGATACTGTGCACAGCACATGATATCAATGTCGGGATTACCGCACTGCAGGCAAGGATAAGTCGACAATACGGTATTCACATCCTCAACAGCCCTTGGCGGGTTTCGGTACGATATTCATGGCAGCTTTCACAGCATATCGCGCTTTGATGCTAAAAGTCTGCCCTTAAAGATGGCGATCACTACGTTTCGTACGTCAACGAGCCCATCAAAGCTCCCCTTACAACCAGTACGAAGACAACAATTTCTTAAACAAGCCATTCACCAATCCGCCGCCCAGCGCAGCGCCCGCGACGGGAATGGCTTGTCGGCGTCAGCTTTCGTGCGTTTCGAGGTATTCTTTAGGTCTGGCTGCCAGATGCTGCCAGGTATTGCTGCCCTCACAAAACTTCTCCATGATGCCATCAAACAATGACGTAATGGGGTGCATTTTTACAAACATTGAAATTTTGCTGCTTGCGGTGGTTTTTTTAAGCTTGAAAGCTTACCAGTTAGCTACAAGTAAGCTTTTTCCATCATATCTGATGCTTATCTCAATATCTTGACATGTGGATTATTCCCTTTAACATGCAGTCCGCAAATTGAAGTGACTGAAATTCTGGGATTAGCCAGGTTTTGAGGCAGGTTTGATAAGCTTTTTCGGCTGTGCCCGCTGACTGATTTTAGAACGTAACAGTGCTTGCTGCCATGACCGCTTGCTTGTTGATGCTGCAGTGCTGCAATGACGACTGGAAAGTCCGCGTTAGAGAACCAAACCGGTGAAACATCATGACACCAGACCAGTAAGGCGCCACAAACGAGGAACTGGCCGGATTATTTCGAATATACCAAGCTTAACCTGGTCATGGACAATCTATCTCATATAGACGAAAAGCGAAAGTACCTCTTGACATGTACAGGCTTGCAGATGGAGGCCACTTCTTAGAGGTTTTTCGTGTTCCAAAATGTGAGGTTGGGATCGCCTGGTCCGCGTACGTAGATAGCTAGTAACTTCTCTTTAGAAAAAACACATATGGTCGCACATATATTGGGTGTGTCCGCCCGGCAAAAATTTCAGGTACAACCAAACATTTATCATATAACACAGTTTCATACGAACATCAAGGTCTCATCGTTGCGCAAACATCATACAGCACGGCAGGCATGGCAAAGCAGCTATTGTAACTGCGCCGCGCGCTCTTTACCGTTGGCCTTGACTTACAGCTCACTTTTGCACATTTCTAGGCCACGCAATATGGAACTCTGCGAACGCTTTGAACATCTAGCTAAAGCTGAGCCTGATGCCGAGCATGATGTGCAGGCCCGATTTCTGCACGCCGCGCACCGACGTTGCGGGTATTTCGTGTTGTTTGTTGCAGTCAACTGTACGAGCTGATGCTTTGAGGCCGTGAAATGCAGGGGCCACTGTCATTCCTCCTGCAGCCACTTCTGAATTACCGCCTCGATGATCTCTAAATGAGGAACAGACGTCTGGCTGCCTGTTCTGTGCATGACGAACTCACTTTACAGAGCTGTCTGCAGCCACCCTTGAAACAATTGTGCGAATAGCATGAGAGCTTTTGGTCGAACTGGTCGACACCATCTATGCCCTGTTTTGCACCACGACGCACTCAGGTTTGCACCGGGTTTTTCCTTCTTTGATGTGGCAGAAATCGTGTTGGCACCGTATTCTGTTGTTATGACAGTGACCGTTTGTCTGTCCTTCCAGAACACAATTGCGTAAGCACTGTTTCTGACTGCACTAAACTCGCCCCCTTTTCCAAGCATTTGCAGAACCCTGGGTCTCTGTGGGATGCCCTCTGTTAGTCCGGAGAGCGTCACAAGTGCCAGTTTTGAATCTTAGAAGCAAGCGTGGCATGGTGACGCTGTTGTAAAAGTTCTCCATGTACACGTGACCTTTGTTCAAAAATGGGTCCAGCCGAGTCCCAACCAGATTCTTCAGGTTGGGCCTTGGTCTGCAATAAATATGCATGCTGAACAGATAACCGGTCCCTGCATCTCTCAGAGTGTGTACTTTAATGCCGTAGCTGGTGGGTTTCATAGGATTGAGAATTTTGAAAAGCTGTCTCCCACTCCAAGGGATGACAGCCTCATCTTGGCTTAGACTTTTCACGTGGCAAAACACTACAGAAGGTTTCTAAAGAAAGTCCTGGATGGGTTGTACCTTATACAGCCGCGGTGCGCCTCCTAACTGGTGCTCTTGTCTGTGAAGTGAAGAATCAGTTATGAGTCATCAGCGATTGAAAGACACAGTCTCTCTTTGTCGCATTCAATAATCGTCCAGACTAATCAGAAGCCAGAGAGCCAAACACTTCGCTTTTCCGACCGAATGGCAGGAGTCCATTCGCGGGCTCTCGCTCTTGGGATAAGGTGGATGCTGCCCATGTACTGGTTTCCGTACAGGCTGGTGTCATCCACTAGCACGCCCCAAATTGATTAGTGAATATGAGGTCTATAAGCTTCTCTGCGTCCGACGCCTTTTCGTTTGTGTGCAGAGCAGGTAAACCAGCGAATACGCGGGCCTGGATATCGCTATCCTGCTGCGTCCTCCAATCTACCCGTTTGGCATGCTCACCTTCCACGCTCCCCTTACAAGGAGGTTTGGAATTGCCCAGAAGACGACGTAAGTCCCGGGTGTTGCAATGCTGGTGATGGAGGGGTTACACGCGCCAAGGTCCCTCTTGGTTCTATGTCTTGGGCCGAATGGTCGGCCCGTCAACGGGACCGAGGCGTTTTGGTCGCTCCGCTGCTGCCACTGCACCAGCCAATGGTCCTGGTGTGGCGCTGTCTCCTGCAGGGATAGACTACGGGAACAGTGGCAGGCCCATGCTCTTCAACCCTCAGATCCCTTCTGTGATTCACACCAGGAGGGATGCCGCCGGCCGCTTGGGGTTCGGTTGGTTTATAACCTGTGTATATGAATTGCTTTAATCAGCCGCAGAAGAAGCTTTGGTTGAATAATGAAGAAAATACAAACTGTTCATTAAAATTGTTGGTTGGGTGACCCTTAAAAACAATGTGCTAGTGCCATTGCTCATGCAGTTCGCCACACAATGGTAGGCAGAGTGATGTGTTTTTTGTTCAATTTTCGGCGGATACAATAACAGGGTTTGAACTTTGGCCAGATGCCGGAACAAAGCGTTGTTTGTAGGTAATTTGCGGACTATTACAGGGTAAATTTGTCCCACATACCTATAAATGTATATACTATGCGTACATCATTCTTGCCTGCAAACAGAAAATAATAAAAGTCTGCATCACCTTACATCACCATCAGACATGCAGGTGAACTGTTGGGCATCTGCAACGTATTTTACTGCTTACCGCATCGGCGTCAGTTAATGATAAGCTCCAAACATCTAGCGTCTTTCTGTCGCCGGAAAAAATCCTGGAACATCATCGCAGAAGGCAAGCACACTACACCGTACGCATAATGACATACGCTAGAGCCCCCCTCCCCTTCCTCCAATGTGCGCTCAAATGCGCAGTGAACTTTCCTGCTCAGTGGACTTTGGATCTCTATCGGTGCGTCTTCTAGGACAGCCTCGCTTCACGGGTTCCTCATTGCCAATAACCTATGAAGAGGAATCCAAAGCGGCGTAGCTCCAATCTGTGTCGCGGTCCACGCACGGCTCTTGATAAATGGCCTCCGCACCCGAAGACATACGAAACCTTTGACTCGCCATCTTAACTCAGCGGGCTACTCAAGTTCAATACGCTATGGATGCATAAAGTGTAACCCTAGGTGGGTTGCTTCTCCAGCCGAGGCGAAGTCGAAGCGCCTACTGACATGGTGTAGACGGATATCACATAACCACCTAAAATGGCTTTCGGAAGCCATTTTGTGTGGTCAGCTCTTAAAAGCGGATGGGCTCGGAAGTCTTTGGGAATTAATCTGGATGGCACGAGCAATGGTGCTTTATTGCAAAACATGTAAGTCATAGAAGAAACTGGCAAAGCCGAACAAAAACCCAGAGGGGACCTACTGTTAGTAAAAAATCCTTGATCATCTACATACTTGATTGACAATGACAAACGGGTTTGGGTGACCTGCAATGGCTGGGTTCATGCTCTAAAATCAAATTAAGTTCACAATTGATCAAAAACCCAACACGTGTTGTTGCTTTCATGTATCCAACCAACCCCAGAACCCCCTAGGTGAACTTTTTGCTCTTATCAACCGTGAAAAACGCTGTTTCATATTGGAAAGGCTATGATACAATTAGTGACACTTATAGTACATCACATCTGCTATTTCAAAGGGCGCTTTCGCCGGAGTGCAGCCAAATTCTCATCTCACAATACACTCGTCGTCGAGTAGGGCCAGACTCTTTCAGTGCGTTGCTCTCAACGATATTTTTCATTATACTTATTCCAGTTCTCTGCGAAGGCATTTTCACATTTTCCTGAAAAAACTTAGGCATACCTCTACACCTGTACATAGAATCCGTCCTTTGCTTCTTCCACTCACTGTGGAAACCATTACACCACCACGTGCGCTCGTCAGGTCTGCGCTTTAGATTGCGCATTGCTGAAACCCAATTTCCTGGAGCCGACGGCATCGGCAGTCCGCGCGGTGGACGTGCGGACGCGCACCATTACTTCTGCGTGGAGAGGCAACCAGCTTTAACGCCCGAAACGTCAGGCCGTTGAAACGCGTAGGCTGGATTTGGCAGCACTTGCTTCGGAACATTCATGCAGGAGTGTCCCGGAAACGTGGATTAAATCGGGTGATCGGGCGGCAATTTGCCCGGCTCGTCTCTGCTATGGCATTGGTGGCAGTTTGCCGCGGCCGCGTGAGCCCGAGGGAAGGCTCATGGAGGCATGCACTGGTTGGTCAGTCGGTCAGTCATCCACTCCAGGTTGTCATATAATCCCGCGTTCGGAGGAAGCTGACCTTCCACTTAGATCACGCTCTGGTGATGACACGTTGGTGGGCCCAATGTGCGTCATCGCGATGGCCCTCAGTCGCCCTCCCCCCCCCCCCCCCCAGTCAGTGTGTCCCTGACACCGGTCAGCGACTACAACTACGACTAAGTGGTTCCGGCCCATATCATCTCCCTGTCTATAACAGTCACGACTGAGTGAACTCGCCGATTAATGATATTTCTCTTCACCCCGTAACAAGGATGCTCCTTTCCACCCAGTGACCAACGTAATTACCGTCCCTCCTCCTTAAGTTACGAGCGGCAGTGACCTCCCCCTTGCTCTCTGGCCAGAGGCGGGCGACGCTGCAGGCCCGACCAGTGACCGGGCAGGCTGCTGTTCTAATGGCCGATGCCGCTCCTCCCTACCCTATTACTGCAGTGACCAGTGCCGCTCCCGTCCACCCCGTGCGTGACCGTAGTGATGGTGACGCTCCCCTCCATCCTGTGATTATAGCGGCCAGTGACGCTCTTCTCCACCCCGTGACTGTAGCGAGCAGTAACGCTCCTTCGAACCCTGTGACTGCAGCGACCAGTGACGCTCCTCGCCACCCGTGATTGCAGTTAAGATCCTCTGCGTCCGTGCGGCGCCCATTCAGGCACCCGTCCCCCGCCCGAGCCGCAATCGACCCCGCCAGCCGGGCTGATTGATGGCCACCAGTTGAATCCTCCGCCGCTCGGCCGGCCGATAAACCCCCCCCCCCCCTCCCCCTTACCAGCTCCGTGAACTCCCGCGAGGCGGCACGGTCCCGCGACTCGCCGTGGCGGAGGCCCTGCCCCCTGACGCTAACGCCGACCGACTGCTGCCAGGCGTCTAGGGCCGTCTGGCTGATGGCAGCCCGAGTGGGCGGTGCTCGCTGAGAGGTGGGGCCTTGACAGGCGGGCGTGGGGACGGCACTGGCTGGCTACGGCGGCGACTGTGCCGGAGCGGTGGCCGGCCTGGGAATAGCGCTGGAGGAGCATGACCTGGACAGTTGCTGCATGGTGTACGTCACGTTCAAATAATGTCGCTCCCCGCCACTCCACTTTGCGAAATCAAACCAGCTCGCATTATCGCTGGGCAAGGCCTGCATTAGATGGCGCACAGTGCGCAGTGCTGACCAGGATGACCCCATGGCCGGACCGACCACATCGCGCAGTATGCAGAGCTGGATAGATAACTCCATGTCGCGGTTGGCTGGATTTAACCGAGACATCATAAGTGGTAGCATAAAAGCGCAACTGGAGCTGGAAAAATCCTTATGTATATCCAGGGCATTGTGATCGCCATTTGTTATCACCGTGACTTGCGATGTCGTTCTTTTCTATATGGATAGCGTGGCTTGAGGCTTCGCATCTATTGTGTGAGGGTTTGATCTACTCCCCCCCCCCCCTCCCCACCCGTATTTGTCGCAGTTCTATCAGCATCTTTCCGTTCCGATGGCTCACTTAGTTGGAGCGCCTGCCTTCTGATTCACCCACCCGTAGCGTAGTGAGTTCGAGTCGCTTTAAGCTCGCTATTTACCCTTGACAGTTATGACCTGCAGCCAGTGGCAGCTGCCATGATAAAGGTCAGATGAGGTCGGAGGGCAGGATGGACCGTGCCGAACAATGAGGCACGTTAAGCTTTCGCCGCCTGCTCCTGCCGTGGACATGAAATTGCGCGATCAGTTGGTAGGGGTCAGGGCTCACCCCACAGGCACTGCTTAGGGTGAGGTCTGATCTCAGAATTCCCTGGTCAAAATAGTATTAAAAAGCCTGGCGAGATCCTCCATGTTTGGGAAAAACCTAGCAATCGACCCCAAATATTTTTATGAGGCTCTCATTATGATTGATGGACTCATCTTGCTGGCATCAAATTAAGGTCTCCTCAACCCATGCCTGATTCTCCGAAACTAATTTATACCTGTTTTCGGATTCGAGCTATTTTATGACAACCGTATGCAAAATTTCGCTTCTCCGTCCCAAATGGGGACGGATGGGGATGGGGGGGGGGGGGGGGGCATTGTCACATCATGGTGTAACCATGCCCGGCAATATGCCGCGTCGTTCTCGCTGTCTGTGAACTTGCCATCCAGCCTCCTCACGGAGATCGCGGGACTGAAGAGCTGCACTCAAAGGTGTTCGAATCTGTGAGAACATCATAGGCAGAAACCGTCATAGGACTAACGCGATAGCTTCCGCGCCTCATCACACATCAGGACGCGAGATGTGGCCGAAATGGCCCGCGATATGTGCCCATGATGCGATATAGGATGTGGCAGTGGAAGGGATATTCAACTTAGCGATATGGTTTGGGGGGGGGGTGCATGGTAACCAAAATCATACAAGACTGCTCTGAGTTTTGCATTCAAATAAGCAACGAATATTACGCTAGGCAGTATTTTCCTAAAACAAAGTGTCGACCCGGGTCATCTGAGGTCAGTAACCTGTTCTCACCTTTAAGAAGTCAATGGATGATGTATACTGCGGTTCCTGCCGTCAATAAATTCGAAATGAGCACCAGAAGCTATCCCATACAGCAAGCCCTAGAGTTATAAATCAGGTCGGTTTTGACCTTGGTCTGACCTTCATACCTGAACTTGGGTCAACGTAATTTGTTCATTCAATATTTGTGGTGCCTAAGAAAGCATCTCAGAGATGTATGGATTCGTCAAACACTCCGTTGTTGCATCAGATTGAACGATTCCCTAGAAATTGCCTTCCCTGGAACCATGGCCTGACTTTGACCTGCCATACGTCAGTGACCTTACAAGGTACATCTAAATTTATTATGTCAAGCGATTTGCTATTCAATTGTCTACAGCTATGCAAAATTTGGCGCGGCCACCCCGCGCCGTTCGCAAATAATTCTGAAAAACCTTCGGGTGGGGGTCAACTTGACCCCCTCCCGCCCGAGCACGTGTTAAACCGGCATCTTTGTTTTCCTCATACGGCATCTAAAAGTCGGAAGTCCCAGGGGTGGAGGTCAAATTCCCGCGGCCGGGCGCGGGTCAATTAATTTTCGGTCGCGGACTTTGCCGACAAAATCAAAAGTTCAAATACGACCTTCGAAAACTATCATATTTGAGCTTTTTGATTCTGTAAGCTAGGCCTGTGAACGAAAATTCATGAAAAATGCAACTAACTCAACGATTGGCACTTATATCATTATTGCAAGGTCACCTTGATTTCCTCTGTGTCATTTTTAATATAAATGAATGTAATTTGATCATTTATGTGTAGAAACTCACGAAATGGTGCACCGCATTGCGCTGAGAACATGAGGTAGTTGCTAGCAAACAATTTAGCACATTCCTTGGGGACTGGTACCAAGGTTCTGGACCGCCCCAGCCTCGAACGCACAATCATTCAACTACGAATCCGGCTCATTACTGACTGATCCATTGAGAATAGATGTGTGCCTCAAAAGTCGGGAATTGTTCGGCTTGCCGCCCATGAAGATTTTGTTTCGGTGCGCTGTTCCGGTGCGCTTTCGCACACAAAAAGACGGTCGATGGATCGGTACAAGGTAATTGCACAGCCTTTCTTCGGTCGCTGGGTGCATCGAAGTTGGCTTGACATATGGAGCGGTTGTGCTATCAACGTACTTCATTGGGGGCAGCAGTATAATTATATTGGTCATAAGTCCGGGGTAGAGTTGGTATACTCATTTGTTGAAATTAATAAATTTGCTATCATTGACAGCTTAAATAATTGCGAAGTGATTATTTCAATAATGCGACTTTTCTAGGTGGAGAATGAACTTGATAAAAAGGATAAACGCGTGTGTCAACTGTCACTATCTAATATCGGCCCAAACCACAACGTTCTGTAATCAAGATCGGTCTCGAAAAGAAACCCTGTTCGCCTTCTGGTTGATTCCTGGTGCACTTATGGACTAACGAATATAAGGACCTATACTGCCTATACTGCCTACAACGACTATATGGACTATACTGCCTAGCATAATCTTTGTTGCTTATCCAAATGCAAAACTCAGAGCGGCCTTGTATTATTTTGGTAACTATGACCTTCAAAAAGTCAAAAAAGGTCACTGACCCTACACGAGCATGTGACCCTTCGCTCAGAACAGTTATCTTAGTTCTAGGGGCCCTTTGGAGACCATCCTGGAAGTTGACCTTGTTTCACCTTATTTGACCCGAAGTTCATGAACTGAGGCTCAAACTTTGACCTAAGTGAGTTCATGTACGGGTCAATGCACCTTGTGAATTTGGCGTCTCTAGTTCTCTTAGTTCCTGAGATCTCAGGGGAGGGGGGGGGCAATTGACCCCCACCCCAGGGAATGGTATCCAACCGGCCACCCGAGCGCTTGTTAATTCAAAGACATTAGCTGACATAACGCCTGACGTCTTGCCGGGCTCGGCTGGGCCGCTCATGGTGAACGCTGTATCATCGTTTTAAATAAACCCCGCTCTACATGCGACTTTCACTCCTAAGTATGCGCATTCACAAGGCCCACTTTTCATGCCACAATTGTGTGCAAGGATCAATTAGTCCTTTGCAAATGTCCAAACATTCATCTTTGTCGTAAATGCAAGAGTTTTTCAAACAGCCATAAAAGCTCGTACTTTGAGAGCATGACAAAACTGTCGATATCCGCGTGTATACCCAGCATTCGGGTACATTAGACGAACATCTTTCATTTCACTTACTAGACTTAACAAGTGTTGTCACGTATGAAAATGGTCTGATATTTTTTTGTGGATCAGTCATGAACCACATACGAAATGCTAGTGTACTGCCTTTCCCTGGGCCCCTAAAGTATTGAAGACCTCAGTGTTCTCCAAGCTTTGTGTCAGGTCACAACCTGGTACATTTCCAAAAGTCCTGGGAAAACTACTAAAGTATTAAAGATCTCAGTGTTCTCCAAGCGTCGCGTCAGGTCACAACCTGGTTCATTTCCAAAACTCCTGGGAAAACTACTAAAGTACTGGAGACCTCAGTGTTCTCCAAGCTTCGCGTCAGGTCACAACCTGGTACATTTCCAAAAGTCCTGGGAAAACTTCTAAAGTACTGGAGACCTCAGTGTTCTCCAAGCTTCGCGTCAGGTGACAACCTGGTACATTTCCAAAAGTCCTGGGAAAACTACTAAAGTACTGAAGACCTCGGTGTTCTCCAAGCTTCGCGTCAGGTCACAACCTGGTACATTTCCAAAAGTCCTGGGAAAACTACTAAAACAAACCTTTCGAAGCAAAACATGTCAAAACATTCCTCTGTCAGTTGAATTGATGTCGACCGCTAACACACCTGCCGCACAGCATCCTTCACCCACCCATAGAGTCCTGAGAGAGTGGAAGAACTCAGTTCAATCGGTTGATGTCAATGTTGTTGAGCTCGATGTCGTTGAACTGAAGTGCGCCAGCTCCTCCAACATTCATAGTCAATATTGACGAGCCCTAAAAAGGTGTTGAAGTTGACTTCGCTCCTCCACCTATGATTTGTGTGCATTTCTGTCCAGGACGACCGTCTCAGCACTAAAAATATGCAAACAAAATGCACTTCAAGCATCCGCTTCGCCTCCAGCCACCCACCAAACCTCGCAACCATTTCGCGCAGGGACGAGACAAGGCACACTTGTTAAAAGCGTCCATATGCAGCATTGTTTTGATGTAGTCATCAGCAACAAGACAATAGTAATAGCCCCACTCCTCGGGGTAAAACCAAGACAATGGAGATATGGATGAGTTGATATTTAGGCAACATTGCTGTATCGAAACTGATCGAAACGAATAGCAGAGGTTAATTCAAAGCTGCTTGCCGATGTACCTACTCAATTTTCAGCTTTTTTGAGACACGAGCCAGTTTTTACAGGACACCAGCATCGAGGGAAATAAACTAGGAGCAACTGCCAGCCATAACTACGGCACGGTGCATGCCTAACTAGAAATCAGAATACGCTAAGACACGCATAGATGCAAACTAATTCAAGTAAACGGAATCACGCGTCACGCGTCATTCAAACGTGCAAGCGAGTTAAAGAAAAAAGGCATCACACATCACATATTGATTATAAATGCGAGCAATTTCAGTGAAACAGGCATCGCGCATCACGCTTCAGGTATCAGTTACACATGAAAGCGATTTTAAGCTGGCACACATCACACATCAAGGCACATATCACGTTCACATACTAGGCCATGACAAGCCCTGTACGTTGAGGTTTGGTCGCCGACTTTTTATGGGAATAGATTTACTTTTTGTCTGTCTGGGTGGTCCTGTGCTTTAAAGATGACTTTGAGCTCTAAAAGGGGCATAGGGCCCATACTTCCCTGGATTTCAGCCTGAGTGTGTTTTGCCAAAAAATGGTCACCAAAGGGGTATTCCTCGTTTCGTTTTCAGCGACTCGCAGGTGTTATTGTCATTACATCTCAAACGAATAGGGCGCATGGACTCCCTGACATAGACCATGTCCCTCCCACGTTTTTCACACAGCTTGCACTTATTTTCGCAGACCGCGTTTTTTGCGTGCAACCCGCTTAACACCCAGACTTGACCAAATTACATCTATTGCCACGCGGGCACCTTACCAACGATATAGCATATTTCACCATTTGCTTTGTTAGCTTATTGTCGTTCTTTCAAACCATGCGTAGGCGCAGTTTTGATTTTCTAGCGATGTGCTTGATTTTTTAGAGCAAATGCTCATCTTTGTAGGGTAGTGCTAAGAATCCGCTGTTCGATAGGATGCGTTCCCGCTTCCTACCACCCATCCCCCACGCACTCCAGATTTTTATATGTCTTCCAACATTCTACCTAAAAATGGCGGAGAACACCCATTGTTCAACAGCAAAGTCCATGTTTTGTTGAGCTCTTTATTTACCTTTTCCTACTTGTTGAGTTGTGCTAGAGCCCCATGGAACACGTTACGAATTATATTTTGCTTAGTGAAAGATGGATGCGCAGACTCGCAATGCAGAACTATTGAATTGCATTTGCCATCAGAATTGCTAGGCTCGATGAAGAGCTCGTTTTTTACGTTGTGCGGTTGATCCTCCTTTCCACTGTCACATGTGCATCCAGATATGGGACCCCTATTCTCCCCATGTATGCTTCATCGTAAAGGCTAAATTTGGGTGCTGGTCGTTATGAGCTTTAATTTTTTGCAAGGCATGCTGTCCGTACGTCCACGCTCCAGCCAATCATCGATGTATGTAGCAAAGAAAGTTGGTTTTAATGGACTCGCGGCCAGGGCTGAGGGCGCTATATTATTATCTAATATTAAGTAACATTATTTAATTGGCTGAAAAGTCCATGAAAAGCACTGATCTGAAGGGCATTAGAAAAGCACTGTGTCGCCACTGATCTACAATGCCAGCACGGATATAGTGCTGGCATTACATAAGTTCTTAGTAAATTTCCGTCATGTGGTAAAACCTATCTATTTTTTAGCTAGATCTAAAGCTATTTTGTTTGGCAACATCTTGTGGCCTTATCACTCACACAGCGAAACGTCAACAATTCGACATGTGCTCTACACAAGCTCACACCGCAAGCGTTAGCGAGTACAGACCAATGCTAAGCTTTGTGTTTCGTCTAACTGGAATGGTCTGTTGCGTGGCGTTTTGGTCTGTTGTAAGTTGTTTCCAGCTGCACAATTAAATCATCAGACGGTTTTTCACACCTGCAAATGAGTTAAGTGTGGAACTTGCCTCTTGCAAGGCTGCTGTGGTGTGTTATGAAAGTGAACCGTCAATTTTAAAGCCACCGCCGGGCGAGTGTGGCAAAAGATAATCTATACATGACATACCAATTTATCTCAGAGCACACACACACTCAGTATTTTGTAGAGGGGTTACGACGCGGTGGCATGTGGTGTGTGTCAGAAGACACTAGCACATACCGAAAGGAAAAACATTTGTGTATGTGTATTTATGACGTAAATAGATCAGTTCTGTGAATCCTTATATAGCCTAAGCACTGCATAATCCTACAACGATTCAGTTGAGCTATTATTCGACGCAGTTTCGTATTGAGCTAAAAAAGAAGTGCCGAGGGGGAATACTAAAATAAACAGGTGGAACCGCTCACTACGTCTGACCATGCTAAGCATGCTTTTAACCAGCACGCGTTCCAATTTTCGGACGCAATGCACGTGAGTCATCACGAGGACGAAGGCAAATTTTGGGGCTGTTCGTAACGTGCTAGCCTGGCGCTCCCCTACAGTGTGAAGTCTACTGGACCACGCAGGGGCTGAGCGACAGCTGGTCAACTCAAAATACGAGAGGAGCTGGCAACGCAGGAACGGGGCTGACAACACAGGAGCGGGGCTGACAACGCAGGAGCGGGGCTGACAACACAGGAGCGGGGCTGACAACGCGGGAGCGGACCAGCGCTGGCAACGCAGCAGCGGGGCTCACAACGCAGGAGCAGGGCCCATAACGCAGCAGCGGGGCTCACAACGCAGGGACGAGGCTCCCAACGCATGAACGGACCGGGGTTCCCAACGCAGAAACGGCAGCGCACAGGAAACTGACATCGATGACAGCCCATTGAGTTTTGAGCGCAGAGTGGAATTAATTGGCTCGTTGCTGCAGTTCCGTATAACAAGATCGGGCCGTCAGCTGTTGGTGAGGCGTTTTTTTCTGGACTGACAAGGGCCAGCAAATTAAGTTCCACCTCAACGGCAGACGATCCCTGACTGCAAAGGCGGAGAAACTGGCAGAGGTTGAGCGCACTTGCAGCTGGGCTATTTGCTCCATATCATTGATTACTATGACTGGTAAAGTTGGCATGTGCTCTGAAGCAAGGTCATGTAGAAACAAGTATGCTGCCTTGCATCGCTAAGCAGAGATGTACAAGTTTACATGCTGGGCATTATTCCTGCCAGGGTGAGAGGCAGGCGACGCCATATAGCCCCAGTAGCTGAGTGCGTCGTAAAGCCCTAACGACACACACACACACACACACACACAACACACACACACACGCACGCAACACAACACACAACACACACACACACAACACACACAAACACACCACACACAACACACACACACACCACACACACACACACACACACACACCACACAACACACACACACACACACACACGAGCATTATTTATTCCCTTTTTGCTGTTTACCACCGTAAGATTCTGGTCAAATTTTGCGAACTTGCGCCGTCGAGCTCCTTGTGGTGATTGCCCGCCGTTCTCTGGTCGTGCTTCCGCAACAAACCATACCTGAGCCAGCTTCATTGATATCCGGCAAAGAATGCCATATCAAAGTCGACGCATCGGGCGTGACCATGCAATGCCTCAACTGTTGCGGACCTCAGGGTTTTTGTAACTACCAGGTGGATATTTTAATCACGTCCCGAAGATGAAAACGTTCTTGATGATCCCAAAAGCACCTTTGGAAATGCCCCCTGGGAAAGCGCACCCTCATCAGACGGTCACCCTGACACGTGTTAACCCTCATTGACCGAGTTCCTCAGCGGCACACATGTCACAGGTGACATAGCTGACCCCCCCCCCCCACTTATCTCAAGATCGGTTGAGCTGAATTAAAAGGCTTGCGATACTCAAATGCAATCGGTGGTGCAGTGCGTGAAGTCCTGGGCTGAACTAAAAGGCTTGTGATACTCAAATGGCAATCTGTGGTGCAGTGGCGTGAGGTCCTGGGCTGAATTGAAAAGCTTGCGATATTCAGATGTCAATAGGTGGCGCAGTGCGTGAGACCCCCGACCATGGAGGGAAACACAGTCTTGGTTGAAGTGCATATCAGGCATCCTTAAAATGTGACATGCTTGAACATGGGAACCTCCCACAACGTGTTTCATTCAAAAGCTTATTTGGTGGTGTTAAATCATTGCGCTCTGTTCAAACGTGCTACATTGGGAGGTATCCAATACCGCTCCGCCACACCAGGTCGAAGGTCAGGATCAGGAGCAGTCCGGACGAGAGCTGAAGCGTCAGTATTTTCGGTTCACATTTGAAACATCTAACTGCAAAGCGGGGCTGTGTAACGGTAGTTATGAGTATCACACACAAGGGCACGCTACGTTTCTCGTCTATGAAGCATCGAAGGTCAAGCTCAAATTGATGAGCCCCATGTTAAATAAGCGGTTGAATGCACGTTCGCACCTTGATTTGTGGGGGAAAGCTGGACTATCCAATTATGCGCTTACGCACAACCCAAGTGTGCGATGGGAAACGCTACAGTTTTGCATTGGCATAGCGAAGATTTTTGCATTAGTACAGCGAAGGGGGTCAAGGACATGTCGGGGCAGCTTTACGAAATATGAATGGGTCAAATAGCGCTGGGCCAATTCAATAAAAACAAAACGGCCATCGTTCGCTGGGCGGGAAACCGCCTTTTTCTTAAAACGTAGTTAAGACGATGACAGAGCAGTGCTTACCACTGTATACGCTTACATGTGTCGCGTAAGCTTACTCACTACGTCCCAAACAATAAACCTTTGAATCTAAAAGCAACGCGCGCGCACATTGTTCGACACAGCTAACACGCATCAAGCGCCTGACAGTGGCATCCGGTGAGAGTCGCACGCTCAGACTGCATAGACGCGGCCAGCGATTCCACGCCGCGCACCCCGCGACACACCACAGCTGTGCCGCTCATTACCGCGGCGGGCAGGGGCGCAACCGCCGTGATGCGCTGCAAGCCACAACTCCCGTCATTTTTTTATGAAACAATACGGACTTTCGAAGAAGCCGTGTCCCTGATTTATTTTGACAGCGTTTTTAGGCTGAGGTCCAACATTTTGAGGCGACTTCTGTCTCTTTGGTGATCAGCCATGCCAATAGTTATCTGTGGAATGTCGGAACAAAACAACGAAATGACATATGAAGCATACACTTTGTTAGCAAGGTCGTATGACATGATGGAGGCAATTATTGTTGAGAACAGGGAAAATAAATGCCGCTTGATAACCCCGTGGGTTGGGAGCCATCAATATCTTCAGCAGGGGCTACTCCGTCCGTTGCAAGATGGACATACTCGATGACGCTTGAGCTGGGGCAAGCAAAAAGAAAAAGAAGAAAGAGAAAGATGGACATTTGCAGGAATCTCAACCACGAGAAGCGGACTTATAACGATCTTGCAAGACGCGCAAAACCCCAACACCCTGCAGAGGCGTGAGCGGCGCCCGGATCGCCCCCCGCCTGATCCGCCGCGAACTGACACGCGATGACACCGAGACAACGTCCGTGGAAAGCCCCAAACAGCGCATCGCACGCGGTCATTCTGTTAATGCAAGCAGCAGTTGGCGCCGGTACGGTGGTAACGGGAGCAGAGACAGCCGCCTCGTCGGAAGCTGGCCGTCAGACAGCGGGCCGTGCGCTGCGCCGGCCGGTGCCGGTGGCGCGCCGGAGTCGGCCGCCGAGCGCCCGGTCAGTGACGCACGGCCAGCGGCCCAGCTGCACGCCCTCTCGGCGCCCGCCCCTGCCCCGGCGGAGACTGCGGCTCAGTCCCGCTCAGGTCAGTCGCCGCCCAGCCGGCCGCGGCAGGCATGGGATGGTGGGTACGCCCGCAAGAGTGTGTGCGGGATGTTCGTATGAGGGGAAGGGGTGGCGTGTGACGCACTTTTTCCCTACGATAAGTTTGCGATAAGGAAATATGGCATTGCCAACTGTTTCGTGAGGGGAACGTGTCTCCTTTGCTCACCTGAACTGCATATTAGTGAAAGGCTGATTTGACTCACCTATTTTGTTCGGGTCTCTTCATAAAACCACCCCCATCTATACCACTAAAATTATTTGACTAGACGACTGGCATTTCCAAATGTACTGCACGGCGTTCATGTCACACTGGATATTTCTTGTTCTAGACATGTCAGGATAGGTCACAATTTTTTAAAATTATGAGCTTCCAGTTTACTACCTGCTGCTTGACCGACGTGTTAAATGAAATAAATTCCCTTTGTGTCATCAAATGTGCCATCATAAGAAATAATGTAACAGGTCTAACAAAGATTTTACATTGCCATATGCGGATGAAGTGACGGTGAAGTATCACATGTAATGAGAATACAGCAGTGATTATTTGGCTTGATGTCCCTTGGAATATGTTCACTTGTCCTCACATGATAGCTGTTAGCCTTTTCCCGGAAATGTATTTGATGTGATTCGATTCGATGTGTCCTTGCATACGCATTCCCGCCACGGATAAATCCGACAGGAGCGCATGCAATGAAAGCCGATGCGAGACGATCGCTCACATCTTCAGCTGATGGACTTTGAACAGGATGCATGCCGACAACAACATATATCGCATGAGATAATAATGCACACGTTGCATAGATGGATACGTTATGTCCCCTGGCCCGGTGTCTGTCGGGAGCGGCGCAGCAGGCAGAAGGGGGGGGGGGGGGGGGGAGGGAGTAGAGGGGACAAGAAAATATCCTTGCCCTCTCAAAATTGTTGGGTGATCCCTCGTTTTCAAAGAAAAGACAATGTAGCTACCAAAATACCAAAAGAAAATTCAGTTCAAGGAATCCCCGATAACGGAGCTAGAGAGTATGAAATCGCGCTCAGAAGACCCTTGTTACATCAGGAGATCCACCGTCTAAGTCATGGAGCTACCTTTATGTACAAGGTAGCCCTTGCTCTAAATTAGTAAGCTCAAAGTTATGTTGAGCAAGCTCCTTTGCTGGCCCGGGAGGTCTCCATTACGAATGAGAGGACCTTGTTCTGGGCTGGGAGATACCCCTTTCTTTAAGGGAGTCTTTTTCGTCTTTGAAACAGGAGACTCCTTTCAAGGATCAGATGGCCGCGGTTACCTATCGGGATGCCCTGCTTGCGGATAATAAGGCCCCTTGGTTAGATTTGGACGCCCGCTCGCGAATCAAGAGTGTTCTGTTTAGGATTGGGAGGCTCCTGTATGGATCAGGACGCCCTTTTCTGGAGCCGGTATCCCTGTTTTAAGGTAGCGAGACCCTTTGCTGGATGATCAGGAGCTCCCAAATTCTGGATTTGTCATTGTCAGCATTTATCGAATTATGCACGTAACCATTTGATCAGAGGGCTATGACCTCGGAGCACCCATACCTTGAACACGACGCCACCCAGGAGCGTCCCCCCCCCCCCCTCCCTTGTAAGGAAGGCCCATTTCGTTCCGGGAGGCCTCCTGCAAAATCCTGTCCCAACTCAAGATCCGTGGCGCGCCGCCTGGTGTCTTGCTCAGAATGATGGATGGGGGGGGGGGGGAGGTGTGAAGAATAATAAAATTATAGCATTACATATTTAGATAATGGTACTACATGTAGGTATTTCACATCTGTAACACGTATGCATTTTCCAACATTTTTAATGCATCCTTTGGCTGGTCTATTTTGTTACCGTTAAAGTAATAGACGAAAAAAGTAAAGCGATCAGGTAGCAGGCGAAACACAGGTGAAACCGTTCTTAAGCCGTCAAGGCGCGATGCCGTATTGTTCGATTTCCTGCACGGGAAGACACAACTGATACGTCGGACGAACATAAAGCCAAGTTCCCAAAGGCAGAGCCTGTCAAACCGCCTGCCACCTGCTTCTTTTACCTTATAAAATTATTTGCCTTCTTGTGGGGGTCGATTTATGCGTCTCGTACGCATAGCAACTTCAACGAAGCCTTTGACGTTGCTGACTACCATGTGCCTCAAGTTTTCAGTACACATATGATGCCTCGCAGACTACCCCTTGCCAGTGAGGATCGCATAAATGTTCTCTTTTTGTACCCCCAACTGTAAACCCAACTAGGTGCAGGATTGAAAGGTTTTGAAGAAAATGCACTGCAACCACAATATTGACGCTTTGATCATACATTTATCGCAATAAAGAAATATAGACAAAGAATGCAATGGTTGTTTGCAGAGTTAGAAGGAGCGTATAAAATTTCATTACATGATTACAAAAACTCTCCAACTGATAACCAAACAATTGCGTGACTCAAGGGCGGAGGGTGTGTTCAGTTCCACAATGCTTCGTATTTGAAGTGTACCTTATCCGCTTCCAGTCTATTTTTCAACTTGCGTTACAGTCTGGATTATAAAACATACACAATACGAGTGCACGTTCCTATGCTTTGTATCTCATGCTGTTTGGAACGATTGCCAACTAGAGAGTTTCAACAAAATGGCAAGCGATTTATATCCGGAGGAACACCTTCCTTCCGTGGTCTCACAGGCTGAACCAGGCTTGGGCTTGCAGCCAACGGGCTTGCAGCACGCTAAGCGTTTTCAAGTAGTGAGTGAGATAGAAAATTGAACAAAATCCCCGTCTGATGAAGCATAAGTTTTCCTCGGGACTTCAACGCAAAGGACCCCCCAACTTAAGGGGTGCCAGACTACCAAGGCCGCATATTAAGGCCGTTGACATTTTGTCTAAAAAATTATGATCATTTTTGACATGCATGCAGAGGGTGCACCCGCGTCTATCCGAGACGGTATCGCACTATACAATAATATGGGCTGACTGACATGGCGGGAAAGTCTAGCATAACATGGTGCGTTTTATTCTCCGCAGCAGTTGCTCATTTGCACAGGTGCGCGAGGCTTCAAGAAGCATATTTTCACACGGGTGGCGCAATGGCTCATATCGTTCAATCCCTGTGTTGCAGATTCCGTAGCATCATTGACACCGATGTGTGCCATGCCATGGCCTTTTTCATTTGGCGAATATCTGGACAGTAATAAGGAACGCTAATGAGCGCTATACATCAACTCATCAAGCTTGGATACACAAAGGCCGAAAGGGAACCTTCATGGATGGGGGCGGACGGATGAGGAAGGCAGATATACTACTCAAGTGATGCATGGTGTAGGCACAGCGGCGGCCAGGTCATTTGCAGTGACCCTGCGTACCTCCAGTCAATCGATTAAATGTCGTTAGTGGCGCCGTTTGACAAGGTGTCACGGATAAGGTGCAAGGGACGACTCTCCTGAAAGCCGAAATTCACATCAGGTCTGTTTCCTGTCCTAAGCGCCTTGGTGCTTTAACGAACTTAAATGGTTCTGTTCTTCAGCTAGCAGAAGACATTGCAGCGGGGCGAAGTCACCTCGCAGACGCCCCTCCGCCTGTTGTCCCGTCTTCTGAGCAATCAGACGTCCCTAAACGGGGCATGCGCAACAGTAAATGATTTCATAACTGAAAAACGAAATGGTCTCAGCATGTGTATGTGCCCTCTGTGATTGTAAACATGGCGCTGGTGGATTATTTTGGTATGGCCAGGGACTACACCAGCTTTATTTAAACTTGTATGGGCTGAATTTTGGGCTCGGGTTAAACGCGTTCAACAAAGCTTTTTGTGGCAGCTAGTTGTCACCTTAGTTTTCACCGTGATTTTCCATCCATGGTCCAGGATCAGGGGCGACTCACGCAAAACTCACTGGTGTTAACACCTCTTCAGCTAGTGCTCATCCGTCCGCGAAAAAAAAATCAGGTTTGCCTGTCGATGCGTTTTCCTCATCTCATATTCAATTAGAATTGTAGGCGACTCTGAATCCCAATATTGCCTTTTCCAGCTGCAGAGCGGCGATAGACGGCGCCACGATGTTTTTGTTCGTTTTTTTTTGCAATTCCCTTCGCTGTTATCATGCCCAGCACGCTAGCGTGTGATGAATTTGGATCGCGAAATATTCTCAAAGATATAGCTTAAGACCGAAATCAAGCCTTCCGAAGTATCCCATATAGACCGCCCGAAAGGTAGCTGTTTCCCTGTTTAATCAAGAAGTCAAAGTCCAAAGCACCTGCACAACAACGTCGCATCGCACGGCAGACTTTGTCAACGGTCCGCGGCGGTCCGTGCTGGCCACTGGCGGTCCGTGATCATCCGTGACCGCGAGGCGCGGTCCAGCCTGATCATCCGTGACCGCGAGGCGCGGTCCAGCCTGCGCCTCGCAGCCGTCCTGCGGGCCATGCGACCTGGCGGCGCTTCGCTTCGGCCTCGCCGCCAGTCATGCCGGGCGGCAGAGGTGAGCCCGGCAGCACGCGGCCCCGTGTCACGGACCGCTGAGGTGGTCCGCAGGTCACGGTCTTGTGACGGACCACTGAGTTGGTGGGCAGGTCACGGTCTAGTCATGGACCACTGGGTGGTTTGCAGATCACCGTCTTATCACGAGTCAATGAATGGTCCGCAGGTCGCGGCCTTGTCACGGACCATTGGGGTGGTCTGCTCGTCACCGTCATGTTACGGCCACGTGGCTGCTTTGCACGTGACGATTTTGTCGGGGCAGTTGGGGCAATGAGCAGCTAACCGCCATGCACCGTGCCGCCGAAGTCCGTGCAAGAGCTGGACGCCAAGTCGTCGTTAGAGCTCTGGTCCTGCCTGGACGACCAATATTCGTGGCAAGCTGCCCTAAAACGAGCCCCGCTGGGAGCTAGTGCGCGGCGTGTTCAGTCATGAACCTTGAGAGAGACCAGGTTTTGAGTACTTTATGATGCATCTCCGTGAATGATGCGTCATCTCGGACAGCATGCTCATGAATGCCGAGTATGACTTGGCAAAGCCGCGGCAGCCTTTCCCAATGTTTATAAAACCTTAGATGCTTAGGCTAAACTATCCATGAACGCCCGTAGTTTATATTGACCACGTAGTTTACCTTGTATATTGATCGCCGATATAGCATTTCGTGGACAGAAGCGCCAACGCTAGAGAGTATCAAATCAAAGCTTCTCCCATCTTCAGTCCAGTGATTTTGGTTCTTGAATTCGTATCACTGAATCGAGCGATACGTATTACGCGCGGCAATACAAAACGACGGGCAGTATTTGACATAAAAATGTTGACCATGGTTTCATCTTGATGAGGTAGTTACTGTTCTCGATTGGTGCAAGCTCTGCAGGCCGTCCTCTTCTGGCAGTCTTAGCAATCCTCTCCTCGGTTGCTCCCCGAATAGGTGGTATGTTTTGAGTAACATTGTGTTAAAAATGCGGCCAGGCTTCTCATGTCAGAAACAGAATTGAATGAAACCCTACGGTCCCTAGAAATACTGGTGTTTAGATTTTGGCATGAAAACGACCATACAGACCACCACATTTGGGTTTTGATTTTCTTGATCAAGTAATAAGGTATCCTTCGCTGTCCTAGTCTCACTCAGAGGCATCAAGCTATATGCGGATTGCGGATATTATCTAGGATTTGATCAGCATGATATGCTGACGCTAATCAGCTTATCAAGATGCAGGCCTGAGTATGTGCTATTAGACCATTTTAAATGTGATGGGCCAGGATCGGCTTGTTATTAAAGATACTAAATACTTACCCAATTCCATCACCGACACATGATGTGCACTTTTACAACCTTCAGATTCATCCATTCAGTTTATAAACGATCAACATAAGTGAACATCCATTTTGTCCAGCTCTTATCTGCACATCCTCGCTCGGGCCGGCAGTCGTGCCAGCGATTATCGCTAAACGTGCTGACCGATCAAGAATAAATTCAGCACCTTATCTTTGATAGCGCCAGTATCCACAGTCAGGAACAATTATCTGGAACGCGGAAATGCCCCTCTTGTCACCGTCTTGTCGAGGGCGGACACTTTCCCAGTTGCCCCCGCCCCTCGGATCTGCCTCTGCGCTGTCCCCAACTTCGAATGTGACTTCACGCTGCCCCCCTCGAATCTGCCTCTGCGCTGCCCCCCCCTCCTCCCCCTCCCACCGTAGACGATCAGGATGAAAACCGACTTGCTCTGTCCGACAAGCTACCATGGGGTCTAACAGACCACGAACGATTTTCAAACTACGTCCTACAGTTTCCCGCTTGGTAGCAGGTGGCTGAAAATATCGTTTATTCATAGCTCGCGTATCCATAATTAATGCTCCATATCCATTATCCATAACTCGAGCAGGAAAAACGGTGTATTGGTTTATCAGGATCGATGAACTCTGATCTAACAAACAAATAATCAAAGATCTAACATCTAAATTGCTTGTAGTTTCTTTGCATGGTCTTCGTCCACTTCAAGACATTTCGAACCTTTTTTCTCGATCATGTGAGGTGTTCCGAAAATCTGCAGAGATTTCGATGCCAACAGTTACGCTACATGTTACAGCGCAGCGTCTTCCGGCACCCAGTACTCCTGAGCCTACATTTTTGAAATCCGGTTCTAGTTGCGTAGATGTTTGTCAATTTGAAGGCCACGTGCTCTCACCATTTACCACCAGAAAAAAAAAACACTGCCCGTCCTTGCTGTTTGAATGGAAAGTGGTTGGGTTCGACACGCGTCGAAATATTTTAAATTCTAAGAAATGTGTAGCTTCTTCGTGGTCGTCCTACAGCCGTGCCTGCCCGATGCTGGCAACATCAGCCAAAAACGGTAGCCTGCCGTGTCCGAGGAGCAAGGGGCGTTTTGTAGTGACGACAAGCACGGTCAGAAAATCGGGTCTGCCATGTTAGAGTCATCTCATTTATAAGCCGCCACAGTCCATGCAGAAATGCCATATTCAGGAAAGTTTGATGCCTCTGCGCTGAGTGAGGTGTACGCTCCAGTATCTTTACCTTTCACAACTCCTTCTCCCTACAGGCATGGGCACTCTCAAAGATGCGGTGCTTGCCTCCTAATCGCTAATTGTCTCTAAAGTGCCTCGCGTGAGTCTATTCTCCCGCTTGCTGTCGCCGTTCTCGGAAGGCTTCGGGGCTCGACTCGCTCCCGCTCCAGCCGCGCTGCCGATCTGCGTGCGGAGCCGGCGCGTCGCGTTTCTCCGCACCGTCGTAATGTGACACGGCTGCCACCGCCAGCAGGCGACCCGAGCTCGGCGCGGCTCGGATTTCGCAGAGGCGCCGACGACTGTTGTCAGTCTTTGAAAAATCTTTTTTTAACTTGAATTACGTGCAGTCTGTGTGGCCAGTCAAGCACTTCGCGGATTGAATTGTTAGGATCAAGTCCGGCCCAGTCCGGCTAGTCCAGAGCCAGTCCGCTCACCCATCCACTTTTCCCCGATTTCTCAATCCATTCCGGTCCGCTCAGAATTACCAGAAAGGGAATCGAATGAATCCGTGCCAATCCGGTTCCATATTAAGGACTTTTTAAGATTTAACGGCAAATTTGAGCCATTTGGTTATCTTACAGGGAGTATGTAACATTTGTACGTAGTTTTGAACCGAAATAGCCATTTTGAAGATCACTGGATGTAGGATATCACAGGACTGCCATACTGAAGGGAGTATATCTAGTATTTTGGGTTTTCCCAATAACACATTTGTCCCGCATGACTGCAGAAAACCATCATGCATAATCTATATCATAGGGCATACCATGCGCAATAAGGAGAGTCAGAGGAAATGCATGATGTAGGTGGCTGTTGCCACCAATGGAGTAAGAAGGCTGACAAAGGTGAATAAAATCTGACGTGTTCTTTCTGCCGCTGGCGTGATAATGGTCAGCAGCCTTATATACGGGAACTAATTGAATTGCTGAACTTTTACAGTACGAGTGGATCGACATGTTTGTTGACCTCAACCACTATCGAAAAGGCCAATATCCGCTATATCAGAGTGATTGACTGCACATTAATTACTACGACTGAGCGTGGGTCCAGTACCAAATGAGCCTCACGGTGTATCAAGAAAATTACTTCACATTTCACGCCTACAGTGCATGCCTGGTCATGCCACATTCAGATGTCGCATGTCAATTTCCTGTCAACATGTGATCAAGCACTGGTGCACACAAATCTCTGGTATGATGATTGCAAAGCTGGTATTTAGTGACATAATAAGCAAAAAAAAAAAATAAACACATAATAAGTAATAATACACAGGTACACTGGTAGCAAACTATAATACCAGACATACCTACCCATCAATATTGCTTCATGACACATGTTTATTAAACGGGGGAACTATAGCTGCCCTAGTTATGAAAACCAAATATCAGTTCTGGGATATTGAGATATGGAATGCAATGCTTCTCCAAATATGCAGAAACATGCAGGCAAACTGGGTGCACCAATTCAAACAACACGCAACACCAGGCAAGAGCAATACCCATGAGGCTTGCAAATAATAATTGCAACAAGGCTGGTGTCTGCACAGAAGTATCTCCTCTGCGCTCCAATCGAAATAAAAAATAACAATATCTAACAAGTGGTGATAGGCCTCCAACCTTGGGTTTCTAACACTGTCCATGGATACAACTGTGGTGAAGCATGCCAGATGTCATAAGGGAAAGGCGTCCTGATGAATTTGAGCAAGGGTTTCAGGAACAATGCGTGGATAAGGCAGGAAAAACCTTAGTACAAGGGAGGGATCATTCACGAAGGACAAAGGGCAGCCTGTTTTTTTCTGATATGAGGATTTTCAAACGAGTTAAGCCACTCTCAATCTCTTTGAAATCGGAACTGGACACGCGTAAACAGCAGAAATCCAGCAAGAAGAGTATGCACAACGGTGCAGAAAACAAAAGAAGTTTTCATAAGTTGGCAAAACAGATCGCGTATAACACACTACACCGAGTACACTTTCAAATTGGGGGACATATGTACCAAGTCTGTCAAAAAAGGAGTTAAGGGTTAAAACAGGTTACTTAGGCACGAAAAAGACATGATGCGTATCAGCTGACAGACGGCATCAATCGTAGGCATAACGTGCGCATAACAAACACAAAGTGCGGCGCAGTCAGGCGAAATACAACGCTAAATAAAACACGTGCTAACAGATCAGGCGCTACATAACTACCAGCATGGAACTGACTACTAGAGTGCAGAATTTACTTTCAGAGCAGAAATGTATACTTTTAGATATAAAAATGGTAATTATTTCACAGAGCAAACAAAACAGATAGCTCTTGAAGCTAGAAGTTGAGAAAATCTCCCTGGCTGGTCTTTGCTGATCTGCTCTTCCTGTGGCTGCGTGGTTACCATACCTTTTTGGTGCCCTGCGACCATGTACACTGAAATGGAACGGGATAATGGTGATACAGAAATTGACTCAAGGCTTTCCTGATTTATACACACAACAAATGCTTTCCCGATTCTTCCGTCAAGGGCAATTTTGTATTAGGTTGCAAGACACCCATAATGAGCTATCATCTGCAACACCACACCACGCACTATAAAGTGACAACTACAACAAAAAGCGAAAACCGATCTTACCTGGTGATGATAAGTCAAATTGAAGCTGGCGCAGGACACCTCATCAGCGATGTGGGCCTCTAGAAAGTGCTGGGTTGTCCATCTGCAGCCCGAGTTTGAGTCATGGCTAACACTAATATTCATTAAGGTCTAAACAAAATGAACATGAACAACAGGATAATGATAAATAGCCATCCATCTCACTAATAATTGTGCAAGGGCATTCGCACATGACATTGGGTAGCACTTGCTACTACACATCCTGCATACCACGCACCCCACAGAAATCCAGGATGATAATAATGAAATTTCTTAACCAGCTACCTGATTTATATCACTTATGACATTACCGGAAGATCAAACGTGCCAAGTATATGATGTTTCCATCCATACCTAAAAAAACACACTGAAGTGTAATGTAAGGGTAGGGAAATGTAAATATAGCCTTGTGCAACGCCTCTTGCAAGAATGCCTCGTTCAACTGTCTGCTGCAGGAATCAAGGATAAACACCATATGAACCTTGGAGTAGCCGACAAAACAGGGCTGTCTTGATTCATTGGTGGCTCTAACCAGCCTTGATCAGAGTTGCAGGGGAGTTTTTGTGAAGTCGTAATTATCGTGTTTTGAAGGGAAAATATTGATATTCATTATTGGGTGTTGTGTGGCAATATCTGGAAAGCACAATGAAAAGTAAATCAGATACAAAAAACATATCCCAGCAGTCGCATTTATTCAATATTGCACCATACCAGGAAGCTACTTTTTATCCTTAAAAGCTAGCTGTTTTCCAAAATTAATGCTGGTCCTGGGAGCCGGTGGGGGGGGGGGGGGGGAGCTCTACAACACAGCTGCTGAGGCTATATGGCATTTTGGTACTGGGAAGCTGGTATATTAGGCAATGTTTCTACCCTGACTTCAAAAAAGCATAATGATACATAGCTTTGTGCAACCCATTATGTGCTGATAAATAAGATTTTGAAAGAAAGCCAGCATCTTCATTCACTTGATGACCATAACAAAGGTTCAAGTGCCACCTATCTAACCAGGTTGACATACGGCTGAAAAACTTACAGCTCATAATCTCAGTAAAAAAGAACTCTCTGTTAAGCAAGCAAAAGTGTATCTAGCAAAGTACGGTGCTCTCGCCAGAAGTGTTGTGAAATCATAATTAATATATCTCGAAGGTAGCATATGATCGTTATTGGGTCTTGTGTGCCAATATTAGGACAGCGCAAATATATATATATATATATATATATATATATATATACACATATATATATATACATGTAAATATATATACGAATAAATAGATCAATATATATGTACATATGTATGCATAACTAAATATTATATATATATATATATATATATATATATATATATATATATATATATATATATATATATATATATATATATATATATATATACATATATATATATACATACACATATATAAAATAAGTCAAATTTAGACAATACTTCACCACACTAGGAAGCTACTTTTCATGTTTTCAAGGCTGAGGGCATGCGCGGTGGTTTGCCGCTGATCGATTTAAGCCGCTGCAAAGGCAACGTAGAACAATACAATTTTCCTGGAGCCTGGTACAGCAGATTGACACGACACAATTCCTCTTCTCAGTATGTTTTGCGCCGACATAAATTCATTGCGGTGCGTATCAGCTGACCAGCATTACTATATGTCTGAACTCCTACAGCAGCGTGCCCTCAGCTGAATGTAAAAAAGTTACGTAGTGACCGCCGCCATCGCTGCGTTCGCAAACTGCGGCCAGCGCTGACAAGCGACATCCTCAAAAAGCCATTCGCTAGAGCCAACGGTACCTTCTCAATGACGTCAATGTGTCTGGTAGTGAATAATGTTTGGGGGCTACCCAATAACTTCGTTCTTCCATACAAACCAAAACAAGTTGGGGGCTTTGGCAGTATCTCGTCAGTGGAGGCGAATTTTTAGAAACCAATGATGCCAACATTTTTTAATCGAAATTCCGTACCATCCTACGTGCATAGTCAAATTTTTTTATTTGACTAGACACACTCCCTTTAAGGCCTCGATCCCTCTAGTTTCTGAGCTACAAGCCCACGCAGATGTGCAGACTATTTCGAGGAGGCTGTTTCAGACCGCCCGCGCATTCACGACCCCATATCAATGTCATTCAAGCCCTGCCATTGCATAAGACGTCGGGCAATTAGTGCCAATACAAATATAATTGTCAAGTCGTGCACATCTGTCGTTCGTAAGCACTATTTCGAGATACAGCGGTAGTCAATTGGCTCTCAATCAATGTTGTGCAAGGTACGACGACGTTATCAGACGACGGCGTATTGAAAAGCATATTTTCTGAGCGGAAAAAGCTGTGTTGTCTTTAGCAGTTTTTTCCACTTAAGAGTACGCGAAGAGTAATAAGTGGGTACAGTTCACCCTGTCTAATGTTTGCTTCAACGTCTTAAAGTGTGGAGCATTCCGTTAAAGTTAATGTTCCTTATTTCATGGGATTTTTAAACTGAAATAGTCATCATGATCATTCGGTGCAGTTCACAGCCCTGCACTCACAGCCCCTCCTTATACTTCAACCGCTCTAGTTTCTGAGGTACATGCCCACACAGATGTGCAGATTATTTCGGCGAGATTATTTAAAGGTCATCCAAGCATCCATGACTCCAGAATAAAGTCATTTAAATACTGCTATTCCTCTATCCATACGGAGATCGAGGCCATTATAAATATAATTGACAGTTGTTCTTATCTGGGGTTCGTGCGCACGATTTCCAGACATATCGGCCCTCAATTGACTGTTAATCAATGTTGTGCAAAGTGCGATGACGTATTCAAACAATGGCGTACTGAAAAGCTTATTTAGGGAACAGATAACGTGTGCTGTCTAGGGCAGTCTTTTGCACAAAGGAACATGCCAAAAGTTAAACGTCAGCCTCTTTTTATCATATCTGATGCTTGTTTCGATATCTTCAAATGTGGAACATTCCGAAAAGTCAGTATTAGTAGTCTTATCTCTCTTAGAATAAGCAGGAGAATGGACAGATAGACGCTTTGATATTTCGGCAGCATGTTTTTATCGACACGAGATCCAGTGGTAAACTCAAACTGCCTGCCGATCATACTCGATTTTTAATTTTGTTTTGAAGCGGTGAGCCACAGTTTTTATAGGTCATCAACATCCAGGGGATTAAACGAGTGGACATGGTCAGGCAATACTACCATGCAGTGCATATGTAAGAGAATAATAAGTGAAAAATGCATGCACCTGCAAACGAATTCAGGTGAACAGGTATCACACATCACGCACCATTCGTACATGCAAGGAATTTCAAGTAAAGGATTTTAAGTTAACAGGCGTCACGTATCACTTATACATGCAAACGATTTCAATTAAACAGTCATTGTGCATCACGCGTCAGACATTACTAATATACGCTTATGTTTTTAAGCTTGCACGCATCACATATCAAGGTACTAGCCATAATCGCATATTCAGTCATAATGAGCCCTGCACGTTGAAGTCTGGTCCCTGACTTGTAATAAATGTGTTTATGGCAACTTACGTTACGTGGAACATACCCTTTAACGTAGGTAAAGTAAACAGATGTAACAAATAAGCCCAGAGCATTAACATAAATATATTCGGTCTACGTTTGCGATACCAGATTGCCTATGCTTTTCTACATGTGCCGACAAACAGTCACAAGTTCCTGAATGAACGTATGCAACTGAAAAACTCCATCGCTCAACGTCTGTAGATTAAGTTGGCTGACAGTGCCTGGGTGTCACGCACGGGCGGCCATGCGATGCGGAAGAACTTGACATCTGGGCTGAGACTCAGTGGGTCATGTACATAGATCGCGCACTCCCCTGTGAGCGGTCGAGGATCTGATCTTGTGTGATCTAGAATGATCTAGATCTGACCAAACGCGACATCAGAGGCGGTTGGTCGGCGCTCATTACGGAACGGTCTAGGCACGGCCTCCTTAGTTTACAGCGCGCGACGTGTGTTTAACGGACGCCGCGGGCGAAGTAATGAATGCCCTGTTATGATTCAGCGTCTCCACGGCTACCGGCTTTTTCTCGCCGTCATATCAGGGTCCTAGGCTTGATGAGACAGACCTATATACCTGGACCTAAAGCTCCCTCCGGCTCTTTTCTGTCTGGCTCGTCAGAGCTCTAGAAGCGTTTTCCCAAGATGAATGCTCCTCATTACTTGAGAAATCGCAGGCAGTAGGATCCTAATGGAGGAATTCCGAGTACCATGGTGATACTTCACTCGGCAGAAGATTGTGCTATACTTTTACGAGCACGGCTCAATGAATCAACTTTTTATACTTCATCTTTCTTTTACATTCTTTGCATCTGATGTTGCAGCCAAAGCGGCCTGTCTATCTTCTTATGATTGTCGCTGTCGTGTTTTCGTCCAGAAATGGTTTCTACGCCGTTGCAATTATAACTGGCGGTTTTTAAACCCTATGCTGTTTTTTACAATCGCAAATCACAAGGCTCTCTCTCGCCCAGATTTCTGGAAGATTGGTGTCATTATCCTGGATGACTGTAATTTCGGCTTTCTCCATGTTCTCAGTTTTCCTTTCGCCTGAACACTGGCAGTCGCACTTTTCTACCACTATTTCTTAGGTATAAAGCACGTTCTGAAAGCTAGTTGCAATATTTGTGTACGTGCCCGACGAAACATGGGAACAAAAATTAATTGCTCCCTAAGCTGCTCTCAGACTAGCTGTTTTTCTGTCGTCCAATCGTGCCCGTGACAAATGCGGACGAGCAAAGTCCAGGCAGCTCTTTATTTTTCAAATATCTTGCAACTGCATATGTTGTTAATTTCCCCGCCCCTGCGTCATACACATCGTGACCATGGTCTTTGCCTGTCTGGTCGCAGGAATTTTGTGATATGATTGGTTTTACCTTAGTAAAGAAAGCAGAATTGCAATACTTGCGGTTACATTGACTAGCAGCCGTACCAAAATTGGTTTAGATAGTGTTATTTAACATTTAAGCCTGTGGTTTTCCTGACCATACGTACTGCGTATGTTCCAAACACATTCAACCATCGACGTAACATTTTCCTGATCTCGTGGCTTCATTACGCTAAAACAAACTCTTATCTTTTTAATTACGGTCTTGCTTCGACTATATAAATCGCTTCCGAATAGAAGATTTCCCCAATATCCGATATGGTCCTAAACCCTCGAGGCGTTCACGTAAGGGCTTTTGCTGCACCTATTCTGGTCCCATGCACGTCTAATGCGTTTTATATCTTTTTCGGCCAGCATCTCCGCTGCTAAAATTGACAGCCTTCCACTCAAAGGATGTTGCTCCCTTGAATGCGATGCCGAACACTGAAATCGACTTCTGGAGCATGAAAACAAGTCGGGCGTGTAACTGGTGCCAATATCTGTTGTCATTGGTGCACATTATGAAGTTATGCAAGAGAGCCGATGCCAGTCTATGAAGCGCAGCCGCCAGATGTAAATGTTGATTTGTAAAAGCGCTTGATACGTTATTTTAGTGCTGGTTCCAAAAAATAGACAATACTGGACGCCCATCAGTCGAGCTATTTAAGACCAGCCTCCAGATTAGCTCTCACCATACGCATAGCAGACGGAACAAATCGTCCTAATGCTCACCCACGCACAGCTCCTCCGGTTATGGTGCGCTGACCCTAGCGTCGAAGTTCAGAGGAAGCGTGCCGGCAGAGTCGTCTCGTTACAGCTGCGACGAAGGGAGTGAATCTATCTGGGATGTGTAAGGCGTACGAAATGCTGGCGTGGACGCGAATTAAGCTACCGAAGTACAAATTTATGTTAATAAAACCGCAGGACAGCGCCGGCCATTAACACGAGTAGTGTCTACTCACGCTAAAGACCGCATTAGTTGACTGGGCGACGTGAGCCGTGACGTCGCCCGCCGTCCCGGTCCGCTGACTTCCGGTGCCCGCTGGCCGGCAGTCTGCCAGCCAATCCCTCCCTTCTGCCCTCCGTCAGCGCCGTCCGTGCCCAGGGGAATAACGGCGCCCGTCGGCTTCTCTGTCTCTTGTCCCGGTCACCAGCTAGCCGCGGCGTCCGGCACGAGTGGCGTCACCGCCTCCGTGGGTGCGCCGGTCGTTCTCCCCATCATCGTCTCTGTGTGCGGTTAACAGCTCGTGACTGTCAGCGTCCCCGTCCCAGTGGTCCTCTTGTCTCCGTTCTGGCCGTCCCTGCCGTCTCCGTCCCATCCGTTCCTTCTGTCCCCGTCTTGGCCGAGCATCCCGTCTCCGTCCGGGCCGTCCCTCCTGTTTCCGCCCCGCCCGTCCCTTCCACCTCCGTCGCGTCCGTACCTTCTGTCTCTGCCCTGGCCGTCCCTCCTGTCTCCGTCTGGGTCGTCCCTTCCGTTTCCGTCTCGCCCATCCCTTCTGTCCCTGCCCGCTGTCTCTCCTGTCTCTGTCCGAGTCGTTCCCCCTTTTCCGTCCCGTCATCTTTTTTCCGTCACGTTCGTCCCTCCCGTCCCTTCTGTCCGTCCCCGCCGTCTCTCCCGTCTCCCGTGTCGTTCCTCCCGTTTCCGTCTCGCTCATCCCTTTTTTCCGTCAAGTTCGTCCCTCCCGTCTCCGTCTCGCCCGTCCCTTTTGTTCGTCCCCGCCGTCTCTCCCGTGCTCGTCCGGCGCATCCCTCCTGTCTCCACCTCGCCCGTCCCGACTGTTCGGGCCGTCCCTCCCGTCTCCGTCCCGATTCTCCCAGCAGTCCTCTCCATCACTGGTGACACCAGCAGCCTCCTCAGTAAAGTCATCCAGCTTCGCCGCGGTGTTGAAACGGCAGCCTACCACCACCGCCTCCGTTCGGCCGGTGACTACTACTTTTATTGCCGCTGGGATTGCATGCAGACACCCTTGGAAGTTATCTCGGAGCATATTCTTCGGAGCATACTTTATTGATGTCCAGCCGCATTGATCCCGCATCTATCCGCCGCTTCATTAAAACAGCTTCTGTTTTGGTGAAAATGGGCTGCATCATTCCACTTCATCTCACCTTCACCATACATAACATTTAAGTCATCTTGCTTTCCCTGTGAGAAGGATTTTGTGCAGTATTTTGTTTCTTTTGATTCTGGCTTCCTTCCATTATCAGCCACTGTGCGAATGCTTTACCGCGCGTATTGGTTTCGACGACTCTGGCATTGTATTCACTTAGTACTGCTTAGTACTTACCATCACCGTACAAAATCCGGTATGTGCTTGTTTAGCACTGGCCACCGTCGTCCTGTGAGGCATTGAATGGTACACTCTCTTGGAATGTGAAAACCTTAGACAATCAGCATATTTGTCCTGTGAATACACCAGTTTCTGCGATGTCTTCTGCCAGCCAGTTTTTCACTCCAGTTGGCTGATTTTCCTTCTGAGGGCGCCCCCACCTTCTCCGTTTTGTCGGGAAGCTCTCCCACCAGACCATCCAGGCAATGCGCCAGTGATCTGGGCCCTCTGCCAGTTATCTGTTTAACCTTGGCGTTTGCCGCTCGGATCATGATTCAGTGGCAGCCGGGCTGACACTCGTCCTCTCACTGGGGCCCGACCGGCACACCGTCCCTCCTGGCCCGGACCGCCTCCTACCTACCTGTCCTTACCGGCCACTGCCATTCAGTGGCAGCGGGCTGGCCCCCCTGGCCAGACACTCCTTACCTCACTGTCCCGGCTGCCATTCAGTGGGCCGGCTACACTCGTCATCCACGGCTGACCGCATCCTTACTCACTGTCCTTACCGGCCCCTGCCATTAAGTGGCAGCCGGGCTGACACTCGTCCCTCCACTGGCCTGACCGGCACTCCTTACCTCACCTG
This sequence comes from Pollicipes pollicipes, assembly GCF_011947565.3. Classification (NCBI taxonomy): domain Eukaryota; kingdom Metazoa; phylum Arthropoda; class Thecostraca; order Pollicipedomorpha; family Pollicipedidae; genus Pollicipes; species Pollicipes pollicipes. The sequence continues at coordinate 18,002,379 of NW_023596921.1, forward strand.
TCCTTACCGGCCGCTGCCATTCAGTGGCAGCCGGGCTGACACTCGTCCCGCCACTGGCCTGACCGGCACTCCTTACCTAACCTGTCCTTACCGGCCCCTGCCATGACGTTTCAAATCTGTTGGTTCTTTACCGGCTGGGCTCGCAGCATTTCTGGGGCTGACGGCTGTCCGCCCCGCTGCTGGCAGCGGCTCCGACGTCACGACACGTCCGCATCATCAGAAGGCAGAGTTGTGGGCCGAGCACTCCCACACCGTGGCGCACTGACAACCTTGCGAGCACTGGGTTTGAGTGCTCCACGGTCACTGACGGACTGGAAGTCGTTGCAGTCCTCGGTTTCCTCGCAGCCTTACCTCAGTCACTCACATTCACAGTTACCCGCCGTCCAGCTTGTCAGTGCACCACGATGTTCTGACAAAAAGTGGAATAGAAAATAGAAAAACTGGAATGGAAAATAGCCCAAAGCAAAAAGTCAGACGACAAAACGTCTTTGGAGATAAAAGCCGACTGGTATAAAAGATGAATCGGAAAACGTCGAACTACAAAAAGCCAACGGGGATGAACGTCGACACAAATTAAAGTCAAATCAGAAAAGTCACGGAACAAAAAGTCGACATAAATAAAAGTTGAAATGGAAAAGACCAACGATAAAATGCGAACAGGGATAAGAGTTGACAGGGATAAAAGTCGAAATGAAAAAGTTGAAGACGAAAAGTATGAAGGAGCAAAAGTCGACTGGAAGTCCACGAGACACTAGTGCGTGCACACTCACTATCACAAGCACTGCTGAACACGCCGCCTACTGACAATACAACCAACGTTTGCCCTGTAACTTTTAAACGTACCCGGACTATTGAATGTCGGTAACTCAACGTGAGAACTCTAAACTCATAACGCCGAATGCCTCTGTAATTGGTGCTCCGCGGTCACCGTCGGACTGGGGCCGTCACAGCCTTCGGCTCCCTCACAGTCATCCTAGCTCCATGACGCATACTGTGTGCTGTGTTTTTCCATTCGACTTTTTGTGCGGGCACCGTTCACGATGCGCGCCAACAGCCCGCGGACACGTCCGCCAGCGCCATCGCCGGCAAGCGGCTCGACATAATGTGATCATATGCGACAATATGATCATAATGCGACCACCATAGGGAGTCATGCGGTCAACGGTGACGTCCTTCCGTTGATCCGTTGTCCTTAGTAGCTCTCTGTGACGTCGATTATAGCTTTTGTCCGTTTGCAACGTCCGCCTGAGTGCTCCACAAATCATATTAGTGTCCTGGTTCAAATCCTAGTTACGTTTGTACGACAAAATGCTTTACTTTATTTCGGAAATGTGTACGATGGGATATCTACTGCCTTTCAAAATAATATTCACGGCTGTTGGAAAATAATGTATGCATTCATCTATTGCACTCGTTTGCCCATACAGAAGTGTCATGTCGAGAAGCAGCGTAGAATATGCCTGTAAACTAAGATTGGCAACTGTGTTTGTTTCTGCTTCAGCAGAATTGATGGCGATTCGATGTTTCAAAGGACGTTCAGGGCTCTTTTGTCTGAAGACGACGGAATACAAACAATGCAGGTGAAACAAAGACCGCGCACCGTCCCACTTTTTTGGATTCACTGCTCTCTCGCTGACATTCGTTTGTGTCACCGGATGTCACGCTAGGACCTCACTTTCTAAATAAGGCTTTCCGTGAGTCTTTTAGTGAATATATTTAAGCATTCCCAAGTGTGTTGTGTGTTTAAGGGTGCGTTTCTAACGTCAAGCCAATGGAAGTCATACAACGTTTGGAATAAGTCCGGTCACAGCCACCGGATCTTGACCAAATTTGAACTGGGCACGGAGATGATTGCGCCCTTATCGCCATACGGAGTCCTATTTCATTTCCTATTGCATGAGGACAAATGTCGCATGCTTGCTGTTAGAAAAGGGGCCAACTTGCTCGAAATATTGCATATATCATATGTCTTGCCAGTCCACAACGTGCACATTTTTAAGCTTAGAATAGACGGTTGAATAGTTCTAAAGACTACTTGCTTCTTTTATATTCTCTGCAAGGTTGCAACTGCCGCATCATTTAACCTTATTTTTAATACGCCGTTGGAACCGAACTCGGAAAAGAGACCCAACAGGCCTGTTCAGAAACCCATTTTTAAGAGATGCTGGCCAAAAAGCAGTGAAGAGATGCCGTCAACGTCCGCTTTACGCGAAGGATCTCCTCAGATGTTTGATGCCGGGTGCAGGCGAGAGGGCTGGGTACACGCACCCTTAAGAGAGGGCATTGTATCCATGATCCAAGTCGACTGGGCGGATAACCGATTGCCTAGTCGGAGGGTAGCCTAGTGATGATGTATTTGGTCAAGACGCACTACAATATCGATATCTCCTGGTTCAGAAACAGGTGGTTAATTCCATGGGAGAGCTGGCAGCGGAAGCAACGCACCCTTAAAGGGAACGCTCCACGGCTGAAGATATCGAGGCAAGCATCAGAAGGGATGGAAAAGCCCACTTGTTGTAGATGTTGGTATATGTTCATGGGTAAAAGACTGCTCTAGATAGCAGGATTTTGCAGCTGAGGAAATATGCTCCTTAACACGTTATCGCTTGAAAACGTCATGAAAAGATTGTGTGACGTCAGATTCGCTTTCTGCTGGCCGTGTCAGAATTGCCAGTGTAGCGGACGGGTCGACTCACTTGTATTACTTCAACTCGTCGCAAGGAAGCTTCTTCATTTATGCGTGTGAGATAAACATAATTTCATTATGTGTGCAGGCTTTGTCCGTTCTCGTGGTGCTATGATATAGTTTTTCGTCGTTTAATGCATTTTACTTGCGTTTTTCAGTGCATCCGCAGAGTTTAGAACTCACATAGATAAGACAATGGTGGTAGCTGTATTCCTTAGAGAAAAAAAACCGGAAGAATGGAGAAATAAATTGGTGATGTAGATTGGTTTAGCCAATCCATTTTTTCATTTTCCTGTTTTGTTTTCTCCGAGGAATAAGGCTATTACCGCTGTATTTCACTTGCCTTTGCATTCGCGTTTACTGCGCATTTACGCTAGTCTTAAGTTATTCCGTTCTCAGCCTTATGCCCGTCATAGCTATTAGAGCTGTCTAAATACTTATATTATATATCACAAAAGGCGGTTCGTAATCGATACTTCCATTTAACGTGTTAGGCTGGTTGAAGGGCAACTGCTGTCCGTTGATGCGGCGATTCGTGATGACGTACTTCAGACACGAATGAGTCAGTGGTTGTCTGTCTTGACTTGAACACGGTATAACCATTGAGAAGGTGGAGCTTCTGTAACGCTTCTATGACGTCATAGAATCTCTGGGCTAGTTCAAAATATGCGGTGCGAAATAGTCCGCACAGGGTCGGCTGCGCGTAGCCCAGAGACAAGAGGCTATAATGTATTACAAAGTGCGAAAATGTGAAATGCAGAGAATGATCTCGAAAATGGCTATTTCATTTCAAACCCCACACAAACGTATAGCAGTTCCTTTAAGCGTAAGCAACAGCAAGCGTACGATTTTTCACCTTAACCACCAGCTTACGAGCATGCGTACAATCCTTGCAATGTATTTAACTAATCCCGACTCCGCAGTCTCCTTCGACTGAGCAATGGCTTTAGGTACGCGGAATGCGTGTCTGCATAAGCCATTAGGGTTTGGGAATGTACCCAAGTGGCCCAGAACCCACAACCTGAAAACGTCGCGGGTCTCAGCCCGTTTACAAGACCAGGATGAAATGGTCGAAGAAAAAGGACAATAAGGCGTGGTGCTACAGTAAGTTCCTTAAAAGCACTTGCCAAGCTCGCTCACACCTTCATTTGAATACGCTCTCAATTTCGTACTGCCTACTACCACTACTGCTCGTACGACGTACTACGCGCTGGTCGTAATGGAACTCGTATCGTTACCATTCTACTCCCTCCCGCGTTTGCTGGCCTCCTAGCCCATTCCTGACTCAAACTGATGCGCCACGAAGGTATGTCAGGAATCCCTGTGTGGTTTATGGAAGGATAGGACACTTTGTCCGAGCCTCCCACGCCGGTGCTGAGCTGCCCATTTAGGTCAGCCATCGGGCAGTATCTTTAGGCCAAGGGATGCTGGATGACTGCATACGTGACTAGTTTTTTCACCAGCTCCCATTGCCAATTCCCTCCCGAACGCTTTGTACTTATTCCTCAGATTGTATGTTGGCCGACGAAATCGCGAGGGGACAGTGTTTTTTGGGGTTTCGTTTTTGCAACACGGGGCTTGACATGGAAGAGACTCTGTTGGCGCTTGTGTGGGCTGTTCCGACTCTTTTCATTATCGCACACGTCCGCCATTTACAGTAAATTCACGCTTCTGGCACGCCGAAAATCAGCCGCGCCGCCCGAGAGCGCAAACTTCTTAGAAAAGTGCAATTGCGGTCCTAACCGCGCGAGTGATTCCGCCTGCTGGTTGAGTGTTACGCTCCGCAATCGACCAGATCGCGTCCATCCACACGTGTCGGGCAACTTTGGCGCTGATGGGGCCAAGTCGGGCGCAACACGCCGACACTGTGACCACTCAGTCACACTATCTGCATGACAATGAACGCCGTCACCGAAGTTGTCCGGTAGCTGGGTCAAAGGCTGCGACTGAGGCTGAGCGACGCGTACCCAGCTGACCTGGAGACGGTGGCGAAGCTGCGATTTCAGGTTGGTACCGGTCTGGGCGGTGTTCAGCGAAGCGGGAGTGATTGCGGTCCGGTTTAGCAGTGGCGGCTTCTTGTCTGAGTCGACGGCAAAGAACTCGCGGCATTTGTGTTTGTTGCTGACTTGTGCTTCTGCTTCACTCCGGGTGGAGACCAAGTGATGACATTTACGAGTCAGGTCGGTAGCGATCCTTTCCAAAACGTCTGTGAATTATAGCGAGAATCTGGCTATGCTGCAGAAAGCCTAAAATCCCTGCTTACAGTAGCTTCCAACGACGATATCACGTCTGAGAAAGCAATGGAAGCCACGAATTCAGCCGAAGGACGTTTTAGCAGTCAGTCAACAATCATCAGTTTACACATCGAAACGCACAGAGCATGCCAATCCAGGGTAGGAGTGCTTTTGAACCAGCATAAGGCCAGCTGCCTGAAGTATTAAGTACATATAGCCCTGGATGTGGGCATACACTTCAAAAACCATTTCTCTCAACTCACTTCACATACATAACCTTAACCTGCCCGTGCGCGCAAAGACGGTATCACGCGCAGTGCCAACGCTAGTAACGAGGCTTATTACTGTGTTTGTTCCTCTAGGTATGGTCTAAGCCGCCAGTCAGAACACGTTTACAACTGGCGTTGACAACGTGCTTGTCTTTTTAACGTAACCGGGTGTTGAGCTGAAATAGAACGCTGCATGCCGTCTATACTTGCCTCGCATTGTTCGACGAACAGCAGGCTAGCGTCGCAGCTGAAATGCTTAATATGGACCTACTTTGTTTGCTGAACTTGTATGTAAAGGGTCCTGAGAAGTTTTGAAATTATGGGTGGTTTAGGCCCGAACTTCTGTACCGGGGGCAACTAACCGTGGCCAAAACTTCTTCAAAACAAGACGTTGCCCGCGCCGCTGAGCAGACGGCGCTAGCATCAAAGTGCAGAACCTGATGGTGCTTGAACAGAAGTTTCGCCTGTTCAAGAAAAAATGGACTGCCGGTGCTTTTTACGGCGTCTGCTCCAGTGCTACTTGGTCAGGCGGGCTCAAGCCATCTGGAAGTGCCGAGGATGCTCTTCAGTATTATGGCATAATGACAATGTGTTTGTATAGGTGAATGCCAAACGACACCTCAAGCGATGCAAAATCGTGCGTGCGTATTGTCGCAAGATCATTTATGGCCACAGCATCCCACGCACTTAGCCTCAGGCTTTGATGAAGCCGTGCAGTCACAATACATGGGCCCCGTTTCCGTGCCGGAATTACGTTGCGCACTTGTATGCATCAACATACAGACACCGGCTTTCAATTTGTTCCTTCGCGCCAAGTCCATGGCGTGGAGGAATAAACTCAGCCGGCGTCTAGACCATTCCAGTTGAATAAGTTATCTGATCTCAGCCGATACTCCACAGGCTGCTTCGTTTTTAGAGCACAGAGACGGCCATTCCGTAAGATACCTGTCGCAATGCATTGTGTGGCCAGCCTGGCCGTTCGACGGGGATAGATAGCTGCAAGTGGATCGCGGGGGGGGGGGGGGGAGAATGGCGATGACGCGCTCGGAGAGCCCAAATGGATCCGGCCGTCATCGCCGGTGGATCCGTTTGTGCAACAGCCAACATTAGGCCCCTGTCAGGCATCCATCACGGCACACCTGTAGGCGCGGCCTCCAGAGATCCGGGACGGTTTTCTTCATCTGCCGTCTGGAGGCTGTCGGGCGGCTAGCAAGTCCGGAAATTAACCGACAGGGATCGATGCTGCATTACGGGCGGCGCGGTGTCCGATGGGGCGGGCCCGAGTTTACGAACGCGCCCCGCGCTGCAGACGGGCAGCCGGGCGCGAGATCGCACGCCTCGCGCCCTAACACGGCAGCGCCGCAGCTAATTACGTCCCGGCTGCACATTCCCGTGCTGAGCTGGAGTCGCAATATGCCGCGGGAAACTACTGCTGACGACTTTGGCTGGATAAAATTGCGACTAAACGTGAGCTTCGCTGGATCAGAAGCTGCTGGCAACTGTGCGGCTTGGCGATATTGCTCGCCGCTGGGCAGCACGATTTCACCATTGTTTCCATTCAAAAGCACATTGTTGAGGTGCACGAGCTGCCAATGACAAAATTTGATTATTTCGAGGCGCGAGATCCATTGGGCGTATAGCAATAATAGCGGCCTACAAAAGTGCGTAGACAGGCATGCCAATACGAATAGTCAGACCACCAAGGCATACCCAGACACTGGACGGATGGAGGTCTGAGGCTTCGAAGACAATCTGGTCATCATCCATGCGGCGACGAACATGCAAGACCCGGCAACTTTTCCCACCACTAATCGGCTATTATAGCACATCATATGTCAACGCCTAACGGAACGCTACCATCGCTGCAACACTTCGAAGCCACGCAGTCCCAGCCGCAGCCGAGATTCACACTCGGCGTCGTGCCGCAGCGACTATCTGGCGACTGGATCGCGAGGCAGTCCTCCAGACCGGGCTGTGCCACACCGGATGCAGATGGTACGCTTCGGTCCAGGGGGCGCGCTGTCCGGCGCAGGCCGCTCCACCCCTGACGCAGCGTCTGGACAGGCGTGTTGTTGGCACCGGCGCCGCGGACCCTCGACGGTCGGCTCGGGGCTCGCGCTGATGAAGCTCGATGGGCTGCTTAAGTGGACTAAGTGGACAAATTTGCCCCTCGTGATGATGGAGCTGCAGGTCATTTTCTCCGGTTCCCGTCGACATGCTCCGCAGCCCGCGCTCTGTGGAATGTGATATGTTATGTGATACTTGCAGTGAGCAAACAAGCCTGACTCGTTAACGGATACGTAATTTATGCATTGCGCGTTATTTGAAGCAAGATGCCAAGTTCTGGTTTCATACGAAGCAGCTGGAGGTTTCGGGAGGAGCATGTCCATGCGCCAGGACATGCTTCTGCATGCGTTTAGTTGGCCCTGAGAGCAGAAAATAGCTAACATTCAGCTCTGTTGGCCATGCTTCAAACCCAATATGTGTACGCGAAAGGCAGTGCGGTTCCCGCCTGTACTACCAGGTCCCTAGGCAACAGATCGTGGGACACATATGGGTGCCATCATTGGATGATTACTGGGTGCTTGTTGCCAACGACAGACGACATTCTGTTAGGCACAAGTTAAAGAAGTTTGCATATTGTGCACTAAATGATTAAGACAAATACCAAAGGTTGTGGGAGACGGAAACGCACCGCGCGTATCTATACAACCTGTAGCACTCAACAAGGAGTGTGAAGAACGCTACCAAAGCTGACGGCTTTACTAAAACCAAAGTAAGGCTGGTGTAGCATATAGCTAGCATGCGTGTAATGTATTACTGACACCGCCCTTTGGCTTCTGGCACCCATTCATATGACAGGCATTACGTGAATCAGCATTAGGAGTCCGTAAGTTGTATTTCGGTTTGGAGCAATGGAGCTGAGCCCGACTAAGGTAGCTGATGTGCGTAAATCCAGTTTTTACTGATGCGTTAGCATAAGGTACACCAAAACAACATATTGATGGTTGTGCCGGCTATACGAATGTATAATATATAATGTACAATAATATAAAAACTTATGTGACAGTTGTATGGTCAACCGAAAAATGAACTATTAAGTATCCACAGCACTTTTGCCAAAATAAGCGAGATGTAATGAAATCACAGAAAACATCACGCAGTTGAATAACGAACTCTATCCAGACCGAGTGACGTTCATTGTCACACCATTACTGGCGCCGTGAGCATAAAACGTATTTCCTATGTGGAGCAGGGCAAAAACTTTGTTATGGACCGGAGCATCAGATCTCCCTTGCGAGCTGCGAGAAGAAATTCTTGACAAGCGCGCTCTGTGCGCTGGAACCGAAAGGCGGCCACGCCACCGCGGGTTAAAAACCTGTTTGTGTGCTCAGCTCCTGGCAGGTAAAATTAGTCTTGTTTAGTACCTCGGGTAGTGCACAATCCCTAACGTCTCCTGCCGAATGTTTCCTCTGAATAAAAACGCTTTGATGCGGAGAAAAGCTTGTTTGACCCCGAAAATTTTACGTGCCTGTTATATGAGGCTTCTGTGGAAGCTCTTCGAAATGAGTAAGTGCCTATTTGAGGACTTCTTCCTCCTGTGCGTTTTTCAGGCTTTTTCCTCAAGGCCACAGGTGGCGATTGTTCCGTCTTCCAACGTATGTAATTTATTTCGCTGGGCGACCGTTAGAAGACCACTCTTGGCGAAGCACAGGTCAACCGTCCACAAGAACGCATCGAGATTTAGCCTAAATACCATTTCACCTGTATATCCTTGACAGCTAGCTTAAGACTGGACCTGGTGAGGGACTACAAAAATGGTGCTGGGCTTGCGAATGGAAAAAATAGCATTGGTCAGTAGCACGTAGGCGCGTGCATAATCTACATATACATTAAAATGTCATTGCCTCCGCAGGATTTAAGCATGCCAATAAAAGCCGAAGGTGTGTTTTATTCGGCAGGTGTTTTGGGCTACACTTTTCGGCTGTGTTTATTCATAATTGAATGTTGGTGTGCATGCGTGAGAATGCAAAGGCGATATTGACCTGTCGAAAGAACAGCTTCTTCCATTACTTGCTCCCAAGTATCAACATATACAACTTTTGAAGCGTCCACTCGATGAGGTTGATGGCTTGGCACCAAATTGTCTGATCCCTCGCCAGCATCTTTTTCAGGTCAATTGATGACATTCGAAATGTGCCTTGAAATGTAAAAGGAGCGTTGATGCCGTTGCCATTTACCTGTGATGTAGAAACCAGCCATTGTTGGGGAAGAACATGAAGACTCCTCGTCCAGCCAAAACTTATTTTTCTCTCTTAACCCCACTTTTTTACCTTTTCATGCGCTTTTCCTCCTTTTCTCGCCCTTTGCCTCGTTCACTTCTCACGCATTCCTGTACTTCCTCTCACATATCCTCTCCCCTCTTTCTCTCCCCCTCTTTCTGTCTCTTTTTCTCTGTCTCTCTATCTCTCTCCCTCCCTCCTTCCTTCCCTCCCTCCCTCCCTTCCCCCTTTGTCTCTCTTTCTCTCTCTCTCTCTCTCTCTCTCTCTCTCTCTCTCTCTCTCTCTCTCTCTCTCTCTCTCTCTCTCTCTCTCTCTCTCTCCTCTCTCTCTCTCTCTCTCTCTCTCTCTCTCTCTCTCTCTCTCTCTCTCTTTCTCCTTCTTCTTGTGCACGTTTGCGTCGCGTATCATTCCCAGCGATGCTGTGTGCATGTCGTCCGTGTATTAATACACTAAACACCGATGTATCTGACGTTTCTCAAAACAAATGGAATATACCCTAGACCTTCGGGAGGAACGAAAGTTCCGACAAAACAGCGATGCAGCATGCCGAACTACTAAGCGACTCTTACATGAGCATGTGTTTGACTTTCTGATTACTCTTGATCCTGCCGACATTTTATCAGAAGTTGGAGCGCAAACTTTCGGAACTAAGAGGTAGTGTATACAAGGTAGCATCTTGGTAAGACGGATCACACCGCAGGCCTTCTGTGAGCTAGCGAACAGTGCGTGTGAAGGCCTGGCGGACCGGCGAATCTGTAACCCTCCAGACTGGCTATTCTTTCGGGAGGAACCAACGGAGAAAATGAGGGGGAATCTGTGACACCACATCACCAAGTCCCATCTTTTTTCAAGATCGCTGTATCATGTCTCCAATGACAACCTCCGGTGTGACATTGTCATTAAAGATTCAGCGGCATCCAACGTTGCCCATGTCTCATCTGTCCACTACGTCTGAGTAAAAATGGATCCCGCAGGTGCTCCACAGACGCCTCTCCCTCGAGAAGGCAGCATGCCGCCAGCAGGCCCTCGTGCGCCGGGTTTAGGCCCTCCAGCTACGTCAGATTACATAGGTTGTGAGCGCGTGGGTCTTGATTGACAGTCTGCTATCGCCAGATCTGTTTACGTAGGAGATTTGAAACGATGCCAGATTGGAACCAAAAGTTTCCCATTTGAAATTTTCCCTGCCCCATCTGATGAGAAGAACAGCGCTCTTGCGTCAAAATAATAAGGAACACGGCATCACCATATGAGACCATATGAGATAGTTTCGGCCAAATCTGTCCCGCAAATCGAGGGTAACGCGTATTTCGAGTACCACTTTTGGCTAGGAACTTAGGTGGGGGATGGGTTTAGCTCAGCTTCGATAAGCGAGTCCGAAACTCCAGGAACTTCGGAACTAGCAAGAGAAAGGAAGCCAAATACTGGGGTGGTAAGCACCCAGAATAACCAGCAGAAAACAATTCTTGCAACACTTAACATTTATGAGAACATTTTCTGGAATGTAACACCCAAGTTTTGGCTTCCAATTCCAGCATCTTGGAAAAAGCAAATTTTGCACTTTGTTTGAGAATCTTACAGCATTTATATATATAAAATTCCAAAGTGTCACCTGAATTCCACAGAAAGGCAATGATGCTATAAGAACACAGGGCTGCTACTATCACTGGCACATCTACCGAAAGGAGCTGACTACGGAAAACATTGATATATGTCAATGTTGAAATACTTTGGTGTACGTTGGAGGCAGGTTGCATCTTTTTTTGCTTATCACCTTACGTAAAATGCATGAACTCATTTTTGTGTGTAGAACTTCACTCCTGCCATTATGACTTTTAGTCAATGGTTGGCATTTTCCTACGTAAACAAGAGTACTGTGCGCCGGAGTAGTGAGCGAACGGGTTTCGTCGATGCAGTCCGCCCCCCCCCCCCCCCGCTCCGTCACACTTTCCTCGGCGCTGACCCAACGAGAGCTCCAGCCCGCTCACTCAGCTTCGGTGTCCGTTGTATAAGTCCCTCGGGGAGGGCCATCAGTTCCGTGATCGGTAGCGCCGCCTGTTGGCTGATGACGGATGACGACGACGGCGATCCAATGGGGCAAGCCGGGCGTGCGTCTATGCAGTCCGCTTCGGCAGCGATCCGTCACGGAATCTGTCACTTGAAATGCGCCCGACGCTGGCGGGGCCCGGGTTCTGATCCGGTTCTGATCCGCCTGGCAGGGATTAAAGGGAATGTGTCTAGTCCTTTCGGTTTTCCAAAAAGACATTTCGCGTGTACTTCGACCAAGGTATTGGTATTGGTAGCAATGGAAAGTCCATTTGAGGCTTGTTACAATGCTGCTTCAATGAAACTCTTTTCTCGTCTACATGATATGGTATCGATGGCATCGATGGCTGAATATGCTGTCTGGGTGCGAACACAGCTGTTTTAACGGAAGAATTTCACGAATCAGCGGGACGCAAACGACCAGTACGTGTGCGAATTAATGGCGAATTGGAAACAGACTCGAAGTACACGGAATATCATGCTTCCATAGCTTGCTATCCATAAGCTAGCCATTGCTTTGACGACAAGTTTCTTCACCTGACCGATGACAAATAACATCACATAGCATCACGGTGATGGGGAAAAATAACGGCACGTGGTCCCCTTGAATTACAAAAAACGCGACTGCGTAAAATTTGCCCTCGTTGTGAGCAAACAATGTCATGAGTTCCGTGGTCATAGACACGAAGCTAGGTGGAAGTCAATCAGTACAGAAATTTGGAAGGAACGGCCCGACATTACCGTGATTTGAGCAGGTGCTAAGATGTATTATCTCATCTGCTTTGACTTGAGGGATAACATAAAATCCTTTGAAATCATGTCCGTCCCGGTGGCTCAGTTGCTTAGAGCGCTTGCCCTCCGGTCCACCCACCCGTGGCGGGGTGGGTTCAAGTCGCCTTAGGCACTCGCTGTTTTCTGTTGACCGGTATGTCCTGCAGCCGGTGGGAGCGGTCGCGCTGGAGGTCATTTGACGTCAGATGAGACCACGAACCGTGCCGACTATTGCGGCACGTTAAGCTTTCGCCGCTTAATTCTGCCGTAGCCTGGAATTGCGGGATCGGATGGCAGGGGTTCAGCTCACACAACAAGCACCGCTAAGCGTGGGCTCTAATCGAAGAAATTCATCCACTAAAAGGGTTCAGATCGGCGGCGGCGTATCCGGGTGGGGGCGGGGGTGGGGGCGGGAGCAGCGGGAGCAAATTCCCCCCCCCCCCCATTTTTCAGGCGAGGCGAAAAGTATCCCTTTGCCCCCCCCCCCCCACATAATTTCAGGTGGCCCAGAAGGTTTCCGTCGGGTATGTGGTAGTACTTGCTTCCTATGTTACTAAAGCAAGCATGGAGTGTCTTTATCGGGTCCGGAAACAACCCATTTTAAGCTCAAGGGAATGGTTTCGTGTCCGCGAAGGACCCATTTTAGGCTAGAAATGGCCCAATTCAAGACGGAAATACACTCATGTCACCTACAGACACGGTAGGAGCCTCTTCCGGTCTTAAAGGGCCCATCGTAATTTCAAAAAAGGCTCGGTGCAGGTCGGGGAAAGGGCCGATCGTAGGCTCAGAGAGAGCCCTCTGAAGTTTGGAGAGTTCCATCACGAATTTAAAAAACGGCTAGTCTCAAGTCAGGTACGGATCCAATCAAGGCTGAGGAACGTAGAACTTAAGGCTGGGAAAAGGCCTACCTAACTTTTTGGGCCTGGGAAGGGCACATCTCCGGTCCTGAGTGGGCACATTGTAGGCTCAGAAAGTCAACGGCGATGTATGCGCAGGAAAAACTGTCCCTTATGTATGAGGTAATGGCCGAAACCATCTTTCCCCACTATTTCAGGTGGCCAAAATGGAACCTCTGACGGATTATGGAAGAGATTTGTTTAGTGTGTGTCATTCAAGTGAGCGTAGAGAGCCCATTAGGTCCGGAAAGGTCAATTTCAATGCAAGAAGCCCCTAGGACATTGTAAGCCACGGGAAGGGCCCTTTTTCGGTCTGAAAAGAGCCCATTTTAGACTCAAAAGGGCCATCTCTGATCAGGACAGACCCACTGCAAACTCTGAAGGGATCCGACTCAGGTCTGGATGGGGGCCATCGTGAGCATAGTTAGGGCCCTCTGAGGTCTGGGAAGGGCCCATCGTAGACTCAAGTAAGGCCCCTGTTAAATCATGAAATGGCACGTTTAGACTGAGAAAGCGGGCATATCAGGTTAGGAAAAGGCCATCTAAACGTTTACGCCCGAGTAGAACCTGTCGCGGATCTCACAAACTCCATCTTGGACCGGGTGAGAGGCCAAAGTTTTAAAATTTTGATGAGAAGGGGTCGAGCGGCACACAGCTTGATAAAAGGCTCCCGGAAAAAGGCACCCCCCCCAAAAAAAAAAATCACCAGATTTGACCCATTCTGTTTCGAGGGGCCCCAGTTTTCTTTAGTTGTCAGCATCATGCCAACGATGCGTTCGTTGAGGGGCCCAGTGGGCTGAACACTATGAAGACCCCTTACCTTTCGTGGGCAGGGAGTCTCATAAGTAGAACACTAGGAGGCCCATTGTCTTTCCCGGTCATGGGATGAAGGGGTTTTCCGCTTCAACCCGCTACCCGAGGTACTTGCCGGCTTATATTATTGAGACACGGTGGCCGGGACGCCTGGTTGATCAGGAGGACCACACAGAGATGCATCATGCATCGGTCCCCTCTCTGACGCGGAACGCCCTCAGACCGGAGCAGTTGCTCGCGGATCGACGTAGGGAGCCTCATTGACGCCAAGGGATCGCTTACTGACACAGGGGTTCCAACAACTGGCAGACGGCTCCAGTTCGGTTTATCGGGCCACCGACCGGACATGGATGTAGGTCCGGGGCCACCTTCGTTCTTGGGCCCGTGTCTCATACAGGGCCGTTTCACAGTCTCATTACGGACTCTTTCGTTATCACTCATTCTATCTCCTTTCAATATTGGTAGGCTCCGTCCACTTAAGAGGTTCCTTGACATTCGAGGCCACGCCCCAGTCCCTATTAAAAAAACGAGACCATGGCCGACTTGGGGCCCTGTCAGGCGTTCTGTGCCCCCTCCCCCCTGACAACACAACGGTCCCCCATTGCGTCAGTGGACCGCAACCAATGCAAAGGATACTTTGACTGGCAATTACAAGCATTAAAACAGCCCTTTGATTTCTAACCGTTGTTCGAAGTACAGTCAAATTTAGCAAATTTTACTGGCAAATAATAAAGAACTTGTAAATAAGTAGAAATAAATGCAAGGCATAAGCACGAACCCTAAACCATAAGCAGTCTATGCAGTGGCGTTTTTGGCCGCGATGCAATTTTTTAACCAATAATTATTCCTCCGATAAAGCCTACGACATTTTTTATTCACGCTCGACGGGCACTGAAATTATCTCCTAGTTTCATCCCAGGTGCACCAAGCACAGTAAAGGCTCATAGCTAGGCAGGGAGAAAAAATCCCTTTCTTGACCGCCTTGAGCAAGCTCTGAAAATTATTTCAGATTTGCCCTCGGCCTGACACATGATGTGCGATGATCTCTGCGTTTGCGATGCCAAATGCTACTCTTTAAAAACAAATTAACTCTACTGGATAATTTCCAAAGCTAAGCCTCCGGCCGAACGCGGTATACACCTCAAACCCGATGCAAACAAACGCGTTCCGGATGGAATAATTGTTCAGATCTTGGCCTTCGTCTAGGGTGTTAAATTGCACAACCCAAGGCACCACACGAGGGCGACAGTCGGAACAACCAGTCCATCCGTGATACTAGTACTTCTTCTCAATCTTTCCGTAGAGCTGTAAACAAATGCGTTGTCTGCACAGTGGCCGCAATAGTTCTGTTCAAAGGTTGTTGCCAGTGCTGACGAGCTCCATCATCGAGGCCATTTGCTAACACTCACGATGCGTTTCTGATATGAGCGGTGAATTGGTGGTGAAAAACGCTTTGGGGTCGACCGACAAGTTTGTGTGTCTAGAACAAAAGTTGGGCACTTGAAATATATTGTCAACTGATACGAATTCATAGAAATAAAGGATATCAATCGGAATGAATCGAAATTCCCTATAATCCAATGTGCACAATGAAAAATCCCACTCCGCCTAGATGCGCTTCCTTCAATGCGTCGTCGCTCTCCTCCGCGGAGCGCCGACGAGGACCACGCGCCACATGAAGGTCTCAGTCGACGGAGGCGCTCGTGCCGAGAGGAAGACGTTTATGACCCTCCTCCCCTCCCCCCCCCGCCCCTGTGGGATGTAGCCGGCGAGATTGCAACATAAGCGATTCTGCTTACTAGGCGCGTGCGTTGTCCATGACGACTACCCTGCACTGACATGCAATAGTGTATACAGGCGAACAACTGAGAACAACCCGACAAAAAGATTGGTAGAAATAAACTTTTCAGTCAGTAGATGAGTTTACTTCCCCCTCAGCTGATGGATGAAGATGATTTAAGGGCTGTGCTTTTGGGTACAACAGTGTAAGCTGTTGCTGTGGCTAGGGCAGTTGTCAGCTTCGTAAACCTGGGAGGTGGTGTTGGCACCAGCTGCGAGAACTGCTCCAGTTTAATATCATTCGTGCTCTCTCAATAATGCAGTGGTAACGCTCCATTCTTAGCGTCTCACCCGGAAGTAAGACATGGGAGCGAATGCTTTTAAGTGATGAGTTGCGTGGCTTTGAGTAAGCCAGACGGCCAAGCCTTAGAACGGTAAGGAGATGGGTTGCATTAAAGCGTCAGGATAGCCATCTTGAACATAGCCCTACCTGTGTCCGCTGCAGGGGCTGCGGGAGAGACACAGAGAGGGGGATGCGGGGGGGGGGGGGGGCGTTGCTTTGGAGGATAGAGTTTGTTTTTGTTCTCTGAAGATTTCGGGAGGCCCTTTTGCCCAGTCTTGAAGCATCGTTGCTCACATAGATCGCTAAATTGCAGGTCAAAAATACTCCATGGATGAGGGAGATGGTACTTAGGTTGAACTCAGAAGCTCCTTTTCCGCATCAAGGTATCCGTTTTCTGGATGATGAGACCGCCTTCATGAATAAGGTAGCTGGTGCTGTAGATCAGGAGGCCCCATTTTTGGGTAAAAGAAGACTGACTGAAGACCTCTGCTGACTCGGGAGGCCCTCTTTATACCTCCCTCCCTGTCTGGAAAAGGAGGTTTCATGTCTTTTATGGCTACAGTTCCGGATGTGAATTCTCTGTCTGGAGATAAAAGCCACTTTGGTGCTGGATTTGGAGGCCCTCTTTGTGAATCAAGAGGGTCCTGTTCCGGATTAGGTGATCCTTCAGGTCATTTTCTGGAAATAAGAGGTTTTTTTGGGATGGGGAGGCCGTTTTGAAGGCTTCTGTTTTAGTCAGAAGGTTACTATTTTTGATTTTTTAATTTTCGACGTTTATTCACATCAACATTGATACATGTAGCCATTGCGTAAGAAACAGCGCGTCCCAGCCCTCCCACCCTCTTTGAATGCGACTCTTTCCAGGAAACCCATTGTGAAGAGGCCCCATTTTGTCCAAGAGACCCTTTGGACCCCCCCCCCTCCCCCCCACCTCCCTCCCCCCCCCCCACCCAACAGCTCCAAATCAGTGGCGCTGCCCCTGGACCTCAAGCTTAACAATCCACTGCGTTGTAAGACAGCACGCCCACACAGGCCAGGAGATGTGAGACCATGCCATTATTCGACTCCAATGGTGCCTGCCTGAACGAGCCAGCACCCCCGAGCCTGACCTATTCTCGTCGAGTGCCGGACCGTTACGCGCGTAGTGCTGTTCATTCTCCGAAGTCGGCAATACGCCGACCTCGAGGGCTGGGAAGAGCCACGCAGTTCCTCCGCCGTCCTACCGTCCGCTTACGCAGCGGCCAAAGAACGTGGATGAGCGGAGCCTGCGATCCAGCCCGTTTGGGTGGGGGGGGGGGGGGGGCACCATGCTGCCGCTTGGACACCTCTTGCTAGAAGATCCGATCATAATGATTTCATTACGGTATATAGATGGACCACCTCTTCGATCCAGGACAAAATGCTTGCAACCAGGGCATGGGCGGCCGAGGGCTATGGGTACCATGCGTGCTATAAAATGAGGCTAGATTAGTCACTACATTGACAGAATTTATCATTAAATCCCACAACCTCCTCTAACGGGAGGACTGAGCTGCGAAAGTGACATCGAAAACGTTTCGTTGGCCATGCGACGCATGGCAATGATTTAACTCGGATGCTTGTTCACGAGCTTTCCCGCGATGTGATAAACGCCGTATATCGCGCCTACGCACGAAACCAATGCGAGTTGGCCTCGCCCCTGACGGGGCGGATCTAAGCTGGAGTTTGGGGGGGGGGGGGGGGGGGGGGGGTGTGCAACCGTTCGTCCCCAGCTGGCTGGTGTACGATCCGAGGCCCAGTGCATGGTTCCTCTCGCGAGTACCTAGTAGGGACATCATTCAAAACCGAAAAAAACACTGAAATGTTATTGAATCTTAAACAGAAGTTAAAACAAAACAGTCAAAACAGTTAAAGTTAAAACAGACGGTAAGTAGACGAAACTTTTATGAAGTTCTGGTAATGTTCGGGGCGGGGGGAGGCTAAAACACACTCTCAGAGGTTTTTGGGGGGGCATGGCCCCATCCCCCCCCCCCACCCCAGGATCCGCCTATGCGCCCCGTGACATACGCGACCCAAATGGTCGAAATATCAACCAATTTAACGGTTGGCCGCCGTTCCAGGCAGCCCCCTGTCATCCCTGTGCATCACCATAGGTTCATTTTTGCGAAGTGCCAAATGGGTGGCGCGGAACAGACAAAATAATTTCAGCAACGTTGACTTGCGTTGCTGCGTGTCGTTTGCTTTTTCTCGGTTCACCTCACTGATGTTTTGTGGGGGATTGAGGCAGTGCTTGTTGGATTTAAGTATGATGTGTTTAAAAGCTTTTGTGTGCTATGCGTGAAAGCTTAAGAAGTGTGTTGTGCACCATGCTGTTTGTGTGTGCAGTATTCATATGTAAACCTGTTGGTAATATTAAAGGCGCAGGTTTTTCTCTTTTCATGATTCTAGTGTAAGGTGCCATTGGGCCACTAGTTGCCGTGAGTGCTTTGCCAGCTGCCTTTCACTATGCTTGTGTGTGTGTGTGTGTGTGTGTGTGTGTGTGTGTGTGTGTGTGTGTGTGTGTGTGTGTGTGTGTGTGTGTGTGTGTGTGTGTGTGTGTGTGTGTGTGTGTGTGTGTGTGTGTGTGTGTGTGTGTGTGTGTGTGTGTGTGTGTGTGTGTGTGTGTGTGTGTGTGTGTGTGTGTATGTGTTGTGCTTCTGTAGCTGTATTTGCAGACATGTTTGAACCTGGTGATACAAAATGCACCATGTATTCTTATTACATTGTAAAGCTGATGCATCTCTTTGATTAATCCTGACACTGCTCAGATAACTAGCCTCTATTTCTGATTTTCTGAATATTGGCATGACATTAATGACCGCTAGCAGACCTTATAATGCTGTGAATATTTTTGGATGGAGCTGGGTTGCAATCCCATCTGATTGCATATTACGATTGTTGGGGACTGAATTCCATGTCACATCAATTGTTCATCATCACATCATCTTCCTGAGGTATGCGAGTGCACCTAAGCAACATCATGTGATGGAGGAAAAATAATATCCATGAAAGTGGTCAGATGTGGAATTTTTGCAGCTGTTCTATTACATACTTTGAAGTCCAGACTCAATAGTTTGCTGTATGAATCCAGTTATATCAAAGGTATCACAAAGGCTAGTTCTTCCCTTGAAAGCTGATGATAACTATGACACTCAAGCTTTTTTTCTTAGATATGCCAGGAACCTGCAATGAAATTGCCAGAGACAGTTGCCTAACAGGGAGACATGGAAAGAGGGGCATTTACTGTCCTTACAGTGAGAAGAACTGTCAGGAGACTGTTGCTGTGCATAGATATTAAACAAGCATCTGTGCCACAAGCCACCAATAGGGAGAACTGTGCATTCTGTATAGAAAAGGAATTATGTGACCAGGTCTCTTACTTATGCCCCTTTGCTGTTGATACTTAGAATAACGATACATTGTACGGCTGCTCTTGGCACTTGAAGAAACCATGCTATAGTGAGATATTTATGCATATATAAGGTGATCTGTGGACTGGGCATTGTCTAGCTGTTACGAAAAAAGTTTGCTTTCCTCTACTGCCAGCAAATTGAAACTTCTACCCCTTTGAAAATTGTGAAAGCTGCATTTTAAACAAGACAGGACCAGAGTGGTAGTTATTTACGCAGCAGGCTCACAATCACTTTCCCTATCCGGCCCATGGCTATTGAATGCTTTTCAAAGGTCAGAATAGGTTGTGACAAACAACAGGTTTTGATCTCTTCAGGCACTTAGATGACCCGATGCAAGATTAAAAGTGATTATATTGGATTCCTGCGGGATAAGCAATCCGGAAACATGTATGACATAACTAGCTTACTGCGTGTCGTGTTGACCTCGCATGACCTCATCTTGGCATCCAATCTACATCTTGACTATGTACTGGTCAGAACAAAATTGTAGCTGACGTTTAAGCTGCATAAAGGGAGCAAAATGGATGTGAAAATATTTGAATAGACCAAATTATCACGCTAAGCTGTGGAATGACCTTGATCTGACCCCAGTGCAGCATCTGCGTGTTCGTAACACAGCATCCTCACTTAGCCAAAAAGCATATACTTTTTGAAGAAATTAAACGCCTCAATTGACCCAGCCCCTGCAGACATGTGAGGAGGGCCTGCAGGTCTTTGCCCCGACCTTGACCTTTCATGTCAGTAGGATTTCTAATTGCTGTTTCTTCAAGATGCGCCGATTAACTCTTTCCGTTTGCATATATATTTCCAACTTAGGCAATGAATTCCCGGAAAAGCTTCGTGAGAGTTTCGTCTCCCGACTTTCCAGCCCGAGGCGCTCTTCTGGGACGCCATCCAATTAATGTTTAATAAACCTTGCAGCTGATATTATGGCCTGTTCAGAGAACTAGTCTTGCTATCATCCAGTCCAAGATATGTAACGACTTCCAGTCTTAGAATGTATCAAAAAGCCAAGCAAACTGCGGTATGCATGTATCGGCCATTGACCATTACGCGTTGAGTACACTTGAGGCGTCATCAGTCGAGGCAGCGGAATTTGGCCTGACGGTTATGGCTTCTGTTCCAGCGCCTTGGTTCCAGGAACCCTCATCTTGTTTTGCTGATGTCCGCTTGTAATTCTAGACCTCAATGGGAGAAAGGTGATAATTTTCGCACCAGCTTGAGTATCCCATTATATTTAAATCTTGATACTAAGGCCGGAAATTGGTTTCCGAGTGTCTGTCGCGGCGTTCGTGATACCGGTCGGTCTTACGAGAATCACATTTACGTAAGACACGTGGCCCAGCCATTCCTGAAATAGTTCAAAGTTCATCTAAGCCCGACGGAGGCAAGCTCCAAGCAGCGTTATCATGACCCAAGAGACAAGCCTGAAAATAAAATCGTGGTGATGTTTCCGGTTTTGGCGGGGACGCAGCCTAGTTCGTGCCCTCGTTTGAGTCAACTGGTACGTTTTATGATCTAGCCATGTGCTCATATAACTACATGCATACGTGGCACAATTGCTGCTGCCTGAAAAGTCTGCTGATACAAGCTGCTATGATCAACACTTGTAGTGCAGCAAAACAAGGTGTTCGCGATCATCAGCATCATACCAGTCTACTGGAACCCGAGCATTGACTTGCGTCCCGGTATTTCGAGCCCTCCTCCCCACCTGCACTCAATTATCGTCGAAGGTGCCGCCCACGAGTCGGTCTAGCAATCGACGAGCAGCCATTCAACGACGACGAGGTGATTTGTCGCGTGCCGACCAAACGCAGACGGTCGTGAAATTATCAGGCAGTCAATAATCCCGGCCGGCGGCCTCTCCCCCCCCCCCCCCCGCGGCCGACAGATGGCGCTGCCGGCGTGCGAACAGCTGATCATTGTTGTCAAATTCAGTGTTGAATGGGTTGTCAGATGTTAAACTGTGCCGAGGGAACGACTAACTATCGCTCAACTGCAAAAAAATGCGTAGTTTCCTATTTAGCTGCCCATTCCCCTAACTTGGGGTGCAGCCCCCAACTTTGAGAAGGATGTGATTATGTACAAAGGTCGGGGAGCACCAGTTTGTTGGCCATTTTGGGATGGATTTCGTTATTTTTACTGTTTTGGCCCCCCTGCCCCAACTCGTTCTGCGAAATCAGGAAACGTCAGAATACGTACCACCAGTTCTTTAAGAGCATGATATCCCTGATTACAAGCTGACGAAAACGCTCTGCAAAAAAAACATTGTTCATCACAATTGCCAAACGAAGGACCTAACGACATTATCAAACTTAACATCCTTACAAAAGGTCATCTACATTCTCCTTGATCATGCAAAACAATCCTTCACATGATTCAGTTTTGCCACTAGAAAACAACGTCATATACTACTATAAATGCAACATAGGAGACTGCGTTCCCACCTGATACGAAACATATTGGCAACACAGCAACGACACTTTCCAGACGTTTGACTTAGCACTTACAAAACGGCGGCCCACGCACACACGCGGAGACCGAACGCAAAACTCATCTGACACGCCAAATGCTCAACATCACAAAAGTCCTCGCACGCTCCACACAGAGCCGAAGACTCGTCACCCTAGAAACGATACACATCTGCGAATGGGACCCTCTCATTAACAAATAAATGTGCGTGGAATCCTCCATCTGCGCGGATGGCTACCATGAGGACGGAGAGCGCGGAGGCATTGAGTGTTCTACGTGTCGCGGGAGAGCTTCGTTACCTGACCATGAGCGTATATTTTATGCGTAACTGCTTATGTCTGTATAATGATATGTTTGAAGTATGTTTGTGTTGTACCAGCATTGTGTTACAATAACAAAACAAAAGAACAGAAAGGCTGATATATGCGGACATAATATCCATGTTAAAAAGTCACGAGAGAACTTGAATTTTACAGATACACGATTATATCGACTTTTCTAAAACTGTAAATCTAGAAAATGTCCATTGAGAAATGAAACGTTGAGAATATAACTTATACTTTGTAGTCCATATACAGTAACTTATACTATATAGTCCGATATAATATAGTCCATGCAGTATGACAAACTATATCTTTTTAGCGCGGATTATTGGCAATATTTACCGTTGATATATCTTAAAAGATATAGATTGGGGTTTATGTATGGCAACCTAAATGAACGCACCACGTAATACCTACCACGCCCACCGCCAGAAGACCGCCATAGTGAGTGGGCGGTGTGGCGCGCCGTTTGTATTTACGCATGCCCGAACAATGCATCATGTGAAGACGAGGCAGACGGATGGAGGGGGGGGGGAGGGGGCACGAAATGGATGCTGATGTTCCCGGCCACGCAGCGCCGACATAGCCGCATTACTTTCCGAGACAGATGGCAGGAAACCATTTCCTCGTTCCGTCCGAAAGCGAATGGAGGAGAAAGACTAGATCTGGCTGTAGGGCCTCACGTGGGCTTTCCCCTATCATGTGGTAAATGAAACACGTTAACAACTCGATAGATCCTGCACGAAACTGGATCATGACGTGATTTAAGCAATGAGATTCATCACGCGTATATACGAGAACATATCTTGATGCTTAAAGTAACAAATGAAGGGGTTAGTCTTCTAGGACCGGGGGGGGGGGGGGGGGGGGGCACCGCCAGTACTGGGCAGGCTAGTCTTCTAGGACCATGAGGGCACCGCCAGTACTGGCCAGGCTAGTCTTCTAGGACCATGGGGGCACCGCCAGTACTGGGCAGGCTAGTCTCCTAGGACCATGGGGGCACCGCCGGTACTGGGCAGGCTAGTCTCCTAGGACCATGGGGGCACCGCCAGTACTGGCCAGGCTAGTCTCCTAGGACCATGGGGGCACCGCCAGTACTGGCCAGGCTAGTCTCCTAGGACCATGGGGGCACCGCCAGTACTGGGCAGGCTAGTCTCCTAGGACCATGGGGGCACCGCCAGTACTGGCCAGGCTAGTCTCCTAGGACCATGGGGCACCGCCAGTACTGGCCAGGCTAGTCTTCTAGGACCATGGGGGCACCGCCAGTACTGGCCAGGCTAGTCTCCTAGGACCATGGGGGCACCGCCAGTACTGGCCAGGCTAGTCTTCTAGGACCATGGGGGCACTGCCAGTACTGGCCAGGCTAGTCTTCTAGGACCATGGGGGCACCGCCAGTACTGGCCAGGCTAGTCTCCTATGACCATGGGGGCACCGCCAGTACTGGGCAGGCTAGTCTTCTAGGACCATGGGGGCACCGCCAGTACTGGCCAGGATAGTCTTCTAGGACCATGGTGGCAACCCCAGTACTGGCCAGGCTAGTCTCCTAGGACCATAGGGGCAACCGGCCAGGAATGGCCAGGCTAGTCTTCCGGACCATGGGGCACCGCCATACTGGCCAGGCCTAGTCTTCTAGGACCATGGGGCACCGCCAGTACTGGCGGGCTAGTCTTCTAGGACCATGGGCACCGCCATACTGGCCAGTCTAGTCTTCTAGGACCATGGGACCCGCCAGTACTGGCAGGCTAGTCTCCTAGGACCATGGGGGCACCAGTACTGGGCAGGCTAGTCTCTAGGACCATGGGGGCACCGCCAGTACTGGGCCAGGATAGTCTCTAGGACCATGGGGGCACCGCCAGTACTGGCCAGGCGTCTCCTAGTACCATGGGCACCGCCAGTACTGGCCAGGCTAGTCTTCCAGGACCATGGGGGCACCGCCAGTACTGGCCAGGCTAGTCTTCTATGACCATGGGGGGCACCGCCAGTACTGGCCAGCTAGTCTCCAGGCCATGGGGGCACCGCCAGTACTGGCCAGGCTAGTCTTCTAGACCATGGGGGCACCGCCAGTACTGGCCAGGCTAGTCTTCCGGACCATAGGGGCAACCGCCAGTACTGGCCAGGCTAGTCTTCCAGTACCATGGGCACCGTCCCGTACTGGCCAGCTAGTCAGGGGGGCACCGCCAGTACTGACGCAGGCTAGTCTCTAGGCCAGGGGGCACCGCCAGTACTGGCCAGGCTAGTCTCCTAGGACCATGGGGGCACCGCCAGTACTGGCCAGGCTAGTCTTACCGAGCGAGCGGCGATATAATGCTTCACCCATCCACCCCTGACACGCCGATGTAATGCTTCGCGCACACCGCGCACAATGTGCGGGAGGCTAAAAGCAGGAGTAATCACTGAGTTGCTGTCAAGGCAGTTAAGTCAATCGTTCTTGCGTAAATACAGATTTCGGGGCAAGGATACCTGTTGAACTGTTTGATAATTTTCGTAAATCTACGTCGGTATGGTAGTTAATAGCGTGAGATCGACATCCGCCTATCAGAGAATAACTTAGCAGTTTCAAGAGCCGAAGTGGGGTCGCCATGAAAGCCTCCTGACAGCCCTTAGTGCCCGCCAGTTCGCTGGAAGTTTTCGGATTCGTCGCTGGCTTGTCGGTCTGTTTTAGACGACTTAGCAATAGCAGGAGAGGATGATCGATGCGGCCTCCCGTCGGCTGCGTTGGCGGGCGCGCACTGCTGACGTTCGCTGCGCCGATCAGAGCGCCCGACGGCCGACACCAGCTCACCCGCGGCTCCGCTGCTTTCAGTATCCATGCCAGCGGTGACGCCATGACGGAAGCCTGGCGGACAAGTTGGACGCCGCCGCCGCCGCCGCTGCTGCTGCCGTGCCTGCTGCTGCTGCTGGCCGGCTCCTCGGCCCGCGCCGATCCCGGCGACCCTCGCGTCGTCCAGCTGCCGGGCGACGTGACCTTCGGCGGCCTCTTCCCCATGCACGAGCAGCGCAGCAAGGGCGGCCAGGCGTCCTGCGGCAAGATCAAGGAGGAGAAGGGCATCCAGCGCATGGAGGCGATGCTCTGGGCGGTGGACGAGATCAACCGAGACGCCGACCTGCTCCCAGGAATCAATATCGGCGTCCGCATACTGGACACGTGCAGCAGCGGCACGTACGCGCTCGACCAGTCCATGGAGTTTGTCAGGAGCAACATGAACCAGGTCAGTCGGCGCGAAGCGCTTCCTAGAAAGGGTGACGCGATAGTCAGAGGACGGGGATGGAAGGTTACCTTGCTAGGTCCGGTGGTGCACCGGAAGCGATCTCGTTCCGGTCGCTATTCCTGGAGCGAAAGGCTCTCTTGTGAGATTAGCGGAGAGCAGGGTTTAATCATAGCGCATCTCTCAGCCTCAGCGTATAATCGACCTTCAAACGCAGCCGGCGGGGGCTCTTGGGGCTGCTTAAGGTCGCCTCGGCAGCCTGGCTGGGCCCCATCCTGTCCAGTCTCTGCACTGCGTCCGTCATCCAGGATGAGCAGGGAAAGTGTCGCGACGTGGGTGACATAGGCTCGCAGTCGCCGTGAATGGAACGAAACATTCTTATGCCCTAGAAATTTGACTCGCTTACTTGACTAGTTCTTTTGCTGACAAATTTGAGGTTAATTAGCTATCTTCGAAGGCAGTGTAATGTAGTTAACGCACAATACGAAAAGGCAAAGGATTTATCTCATCCTCAGGTCATTTTAGTTATTGGAACGTCCCCTAGTCACTGGGGAGCTCATAATGGTCCTGAAATGCTGTGATTGCGGCTATCAGTACAGCGAAACAGTTTGATACAACCCATTCAGTAGCACGACATCCCAAAGGCGCTGATCACAACAGCGCGTACCGCGATGTCCCTTACCCTCCCTCCCTCCCTCCCTCCACGTGCACCACGCGTACCGAGAGCTCACGTCTGTGACAGAAATAATTACGGCCGTGTCCTGGGCCGGCGTACCGCGCCGCGTCTGCCGCACGTCCCGCCGTTGCCGCCGGCCGTCAGCCGACCCCGTGACCCCGGGCTCGGGCTGGGCGCTCCTGTGCCGCCCGCCCGGCAACAGTCCATATCAGACTGCCGACCCGCGAACACAATCCGTCCGGCCCGATATAAAACTCGCTTTCAAGGCGTGCACTTGGCGGCGTCCAATTAGCCTAACAAAACAAACCAGGCGCGGCGAGAAGCGCCGCGGCGGCACGCTGGGATCCAATTGAACGCGGAACAGCGCCCGTCCGAGGGCCCTCGGGCTCATTGGGGCGCGCCGCGTCTAATGGAAGCCATGGGGAGCCTCTCAGCTGGGTGAATGGAGAGCACTTCACTGGTCCGGATAAAACGTGCAAAATGGGGTCAGATGCGCTATTTGCAGCTGGCTGTGAACTTTTGGGGCGAGCCAGCACTACGCCAGCTGGCCGCGCGCACGCTCTTGGGAGCGTGTGAAGCGCAGCCCGCTTTTATCTCGACGCATTAGGGATCTCTCGAATTTGAAGCTCACCCCCGGTATGAGTGTGATGCTTGGTTTTGAGCAGCCGGTACCCCTTTTGTAGCGCAGAAGCGCATAGCGAGATGGATTAACGAATATTGCACGCATTGGTGGCCATCTAATCCACACCTCACGCGCATGCACCGGACAATGGCGCTTGGGCTGCCCGTCAGCACCTTTGAATATTTATTGATGCATTAAACTGCTGGTGCCATTGGCGCCACAACCCTTCATGGCAGGTGTGGCTTGGGTTTTACGAAATATGTAGCGGCAGTTAACAAGCCTGAGCGTTTTGGTAACTAGTCGGCGTGTCATTCTGTGACATCTGCACTGCTCCACTTCCGTAGCAATGCGGCGTTCCCGATTGATAGCTACTGTTGTCGTTGTGCACGAGTTGTCCATGGATAACCGTTTCCAGTTTTCAAAGTGGGACAGAGACTGTGCTGCCGCTGAACCCCACCTCCCGTTGTTCCTAAATGTTTATGCCCCCAGTGATTTTGGCCGCGAATTTTTCGGACATAACTCACGAGGTGTCTTTTTGGATAGACTTTTGAGTTTATCATGTCCGTTGAACGCCGCTCAAACTCCTCATCATCAGTCGGTGTTCGCTGATATTCTTTCGGTGTCGGGAACTAACGAGGGAGCGCTCTAAATCCCGAGTATCACTCCAACTTTCCTCCCAAGCAATCAACAGTCGCACGGTCAGCTGAACCGCAAACAGATGCGAACTTAAGGTAATATCATATGTTTGTAACGGACATGGGGTGCGCACGGCATGTTATCAAAGTCAGCTATTGGCTTGCTTATGTCTCAGACCATAACAGAGCCATATCCTACTATGTGACAACAAAGGTTGCCGTGCAGACATGTGTGAAGATCCCCAGAAATATGTTGGAGTCTCATATCTTAGATCTGGATCCTGGATAACAAGTCGTGAAGCAGGCGTCTTAACATGATGGGAGGCACATTGCTCAGGTATATTTGCCTTTTCAATGAGAATGATTGCCTAATTTGCATGCCTTGTTCCCTGGAGCTTTTGTGTCACTGCCCAAACCATGTTTTGTATGAGGCTACATCATGACAAAATTAAACTACATTTCTGAAAGCGGCCCCAGGACCTGCCGCTGATTGCGTGCGGCGCCCGGGTAGGCCGCTGCTGGAGTGCGGCGCCCACGTCGGCCGTTGCTGGAGTGTGGCGCCCAGGTCGGCCGCTGCTGGAGTGCGGAGCCCGGGTGCGCCGCGGCTGGAGTGCGGCGCCCGGGTCGGCCGCTGCTGGAGTGTGGCGCCCGGGTGTGCCGCGGTTGGAGTGCGGCGCCAGGGTCTGCCGCTAATGGAGTGCGGAGTCCGGGTGTGCCGCTGGTGGAGTGGGGCGCTCGGGTCGGCCGCTGCTGGAGTGTGGCGCCCGGGTGCGCCGCTGCTGGAGTGCGGCGTCAGGGTCTGCCGTTAATGGAGTGCGGCGCCCGGGTCTGCCGTTAATGGAGTGCGGAGTCCGGGTGTGCCGCTGGTGGAGTGGGGTACTCGGGTCGGCCGCTGCTGGAGTGTGGCGCCCGGGTGCGCTGCTGCTGGAGTGCGGCGTCAGGGTCTGCCGTTAATGGAGTGCGGCGCCCGGGTCGGCCGCTAATGGAGTGCGGCGCCCGGGTCTGCCGCTAATGAGGTGCGGCGCCCGGGTTGGCCGCTCCTGAAGAGTGGTGCAAAAACGCGGGTGCCGTGCCTGCCACTGCTGGAAGGCAGAGGCAGTGCTTGTGGCAGTACAGTGAGAGTGCTTCACCCGCATCGACGGCTTTTGGAGGGGTGAGCGGTGCTTGTGTGTGCTGCTGCTGGAGCAGCGTGCAGCACGCTGGTCTTCCGATATCGGCACTGAAGAAATCCTGAAGAAAGAGAGTGCGGCACCAGGTCATCGTCTCCGGGCTTCCCGGGTCATGCGAGTCACCCGTTGTTGGAGCAGGAGTGTTCTGGCTCCCTGGTATGCTGGGAAGCTGGAAGAGAGTGCGTCACTCGGGTCTGCCGCGGTACGTCACGAGGCTGTCGTTACGGGGGAAGGAGAACAGGCCACCTAGGTCCCCAGAGGATCGTTAGTCACCATGCGACCGCCGGACCTACCATGCTGCCCAGACAAGTCCTAGCTCGCCGAGCTGTTCGGAGGGAGTCTCCTGTGTGGCCATGACTGCGCTGTGCTGGGCCGCCGGCGGCTCGCCCGCCGAAACCACTAGCCATCGTTGGCCGTATCCGGCACATCACTAGGGTTCGCTGATGTATGGCAGCGGGCCGTTCCCAAGCGCTGCCGTATCGGGCAGAACGTCCTCGTGCAGAACCCCAAGACGAGTCTGTGCGGCCGGTCGGGGGGGGGGGGGGGGGGGGGGGATCACGCGCGCCGGCAGGCGGTGAGACTGTCTGGTACGCCTGCCTGGTGGGCGCTTGCGCTGTGGCAACTACCGGTATCTTGACGCCTACGACCGCCCGCGGCGGTCGCGCGGAGTGGTGGCAGCGATCGAGACAGCAGCGATGGCGGCTGCCGCACCATCGGCGGCGACGGCGGCATTTACGCTGGCGGCTGCCGCGACGACGACCGTGATGACGCCCAATGCAAGGTTCGCGTGAGTCATGGGATATGGTATTTCTCCCGTTAAAATTGCGAGTTGAAGCCGAATGCGTTCGGCGGCTGAAATTTCGCCTGTTCAGTAACTCTTGCGGTCCGCCGACGGAGTATTTCCCTATGACGTCACGTAGTGGAGTGTGAATAAATCGCGTGGTGGCTATCTCGCATGTACGTCCTTGTTGTACCTGTTCAGCCACTTTGTACGGGCATGATGTCTCGTCAACGTCCGCCCGTTGTCCGCCACACGACGCCGCACAGCCTATGGAGACTGCAATACCGGGAGTCGGTTTTTTTGTTTCTACGACTTTCCAGCGCGCATGTTCAGAGCTATGTTTCCACTATGAGTGCACTAAGAGATTGTTCATTGAATATGGTGGAATGGATTGGTGGATCATTCAAAGCACACATTTAATGCCCGCTTACTTCAGTTAATTCACATCAAAATTCAAACAGAACTTTATTTTCCGGCTGCTTCTGGCTTCTAATTCAGTTCAACAAGTTAAAAATACGAATGAAGCGGAGAAAGCCGTGCCTCCTTGAAATCAAGTATGGTAAATCTGGTGATACTTTCCATGGGGGTCGCTTTTACCATTAGGGAAACCTTTGCTAACCTTGCGCCCCTCTCCCTAACAAGACCCTGCCTGCGCCACTGACAGGAGGATGTTTCTTAGTGGTTGTGTAAAAGTCAGCGTGAAAAACTGCACAAGTTAAGAAAACCTGTTCGCATATTCAGAAACATGAAGAGTTCTTTAAACTGTATTATACAGGTTATAAACCAAGTCAACAAAAGCAAATGAGGTTCACGCAGCATTGGTGCATAATTATCATACACCAGAAGCAAGTGCATTCACCAAACAAAAATAAAGGAGCAAGAAATTGCCCACTTTTGCCATGCGACACCACAGCTCCCGGACATTACATTGTATACAGGTATGGACCTAGGCCGTCATGTCTCCAAACGTGCCCTTCATTTCAAAATACTTCCCATGGTGATTGTTTTTGGTCACTTTTGGATGTAAATAGTAATCCAACTAAGCCTACTGTTGGCATCAAGCCAGAAAACAATACACACTTCCGCTGCTTTCCACAACGGGCATTTCTCAAACCTTGTACCTGTTTAGCCACTTTGTACGGGCATGATGCCTCGTCAATGTTTGAGAAATGCCCGTTGTGGAAAGCAGCGGAAGTTTGTATTGTTTTCTGGCTTGATGCCAATAGTAGGCTTAGTTGGATTACTATTTACATCCAAAAGTGACCAAAAACAATCACCATGGGAAGTATTTTGAAATGAAGGGCACGTTTGGAGACATGACGGCCTAGGTCCATACCTGTATACAATGTAATGTCCGGGAGCTGTGGTGTCGCATGGCAAAAGTGGGCAATTTCTTGCTCCTTTATTTTTGTTTGGTGAATGCACTTGCTTCTGGTGTATGATAATTATGCACCAATGCTGCGTGAACCTCATTTGCTTTTGTTGACTTGGTTTATAACCTGTATAATACAGTTTAAAGAACTCTTCATGTTTCTAAATATGCGAACAGGTTTTCTTAACTTCTGCAGTTTTTGACCCTGACTTTTGCACAACCACTAAGAAACATTCTCATATCAGTGGCGCAGCCAGGGTCTTGTTAGGGGGAGGGGCGCAGGGTTAACAAAGGTTCCCCTAATGGTAAAAGCGACCCCAATGGAAAGTATCACCAGATTTACCGTACTTGGTTTCAAGGAGGCACGGATTTCTTCGCTTCATTCTTATTTGTAATTTATTGAACTGAATTAAAAGCCAGAAACAGCCGGAAGATAACATTATGTTTGAGTTTTGATGTGAATTAACTGAAGTAAGCGGGAATTAAATGTGCTTTGAATGATCCACCAATCCATTCCACCATATTCAACGAACAATTTCTTAGTGCACTCATAGTGGAAACAAAGCTCTGAACATGCGCGCTGGAAAGTCGTAGAAACAAAAAAAAACCGACTCCCGGTATTGCAGTCTCCATAGGCTGTGTGGCGTCGTGCGGCGGACAACGGGCGGACAAAATGGCGACGGATCTGAACTAAGCACCTTTGAACGCTTCAGGATACGATTTCGTAGGTCTAGACTGCAGTCCTAACGAATACGTACGTGTGCGATTCTTAAATTAATGAAAGGAACGGATTAACATTTAAGGTAAGAGTAAATGTATGATCTCTTTTTTCGTAATGCTCTAGCTGTTAATCTGTTAAGATACTCACCTCGAAATAATGATGTGAAATATGCGGCGTAGTCCAGGCTTTGGATGGTTCTAGAGGACTTTGAAAGCCTTTAAAAAACATTATTTCACGGCGCGCGTTCTCGCGCGGACATTGCGCGCCACCTAGCGTCATCTGCAGTGGCCAACTCCGTTCGGCTGTACGGAAACGGCAACCGGGTACTTAGCTGTTCTTGCTCCTAAGATTGCTAGCGCACAGACTCGAACTTCTTTGTGTAATTTGTTTCACAAGTCCACTCTGCAAAAGCATGGACATTCTCATGCAAACATGGATTGGTCTTTGTCACCTTCACCTCAATTTCGATCCACTCTACTATAAGATCTATACCTATCTATAGAACCAATCAGATCAATTATGCTGTCCGAACTCAGGGCCTTCTGTGAGGTACTGTGGGCCCCTGACCGACACAGAGGCCCCTTGTCATTGTTGCAGGAACTATGACCAGTGTAAGTCTCAGGCGCTGTCCAATGCAAATCTCGCGCCCCGGCCCTATCCCTGCTTGGGAAATGGGGTCTCAGGTCCAGGCCATCACGGGCCCGATTGTACGGTGCTGGTGGTGCCTGGCCGACATAGAGGCCCTGATCGACCCAGGGGCCCCAATCGGCGTGAAGGCCATCTCGCTGGCTTTTGAGGACCAGGCCCTGCGGACTGAGACCCATAGTTTGACCTGCAACCAGCCCTTCGGGTCTTTCGAGCCCTCGAATTGATCCTTTGATTCGCTGGTATGGTTCGTCTGGTGATAACGCCGTTGTCTTCCACATTTCTGCGGGCCGCATGCTCAACATTCGCAGAAAGATTTACGGGATCAAGGTCAGTGCGGCATTAGTTGGCGCCCCTGGTACGTCCGCCGCCAAATAATTCATTGAACACATTCTCTTGACAATAGCAGCTGATAGCACTGTTTCGTTGAAAATTGGATCCGCACACATGAAAGATGGTCTGTCCGTTGTACAGCGCCAGGGTCCCGCCGTGCGCAGTGTTATCATCTATCTTCCCTTGCATCTGCACGGGCGCAATGCGCACGTGTCCCAGAAGGAAGCACGGCGGAAAACGTCTTCAGCCGGATTCAGCTTCGCTGTTCGCAGAGTGATAGCGTCACTGGTTTGCTGTACGACCTGTAAATTCGGTAATATAAGGTTGTAGTAACTGCAAGGCTGTTGTCGACGTGAGTACGTTGGTCGCTGGCTATAGAAACCGTTGTCGTGAAAGATTCCTGTGGCAAGAATGAAACCCATGTCCTTGGTTCGGAGACAGTTTACCCCAGCCATTCAACTCTAAATCCATTGGCCACCTGAGGTCTGGGGGACCAGTGCTGGCTGCGGGTTAACATGTGAGAACCCGCTGCGATGTTCGTTGGCCGTGATGTTCATTCTGTGATGAATCTTCCCTGGTGTGATTAATTACAAACTATACCGCTCTGATCACTCATCCGTAGGCTCCATTAAAGAATAAATATTTAAAACTTATAACCTCAAGCCGTCTAAAGGAAGAAAGTGTGCCCACAACGTACGGTGCTGCGTTTGTACGCTTGGAGAATTAACCTACACAAAAACTGCAGAGAAGGGGTGTGTGTCGCCCGATTCTTCATCGTCGTAAATGTATCATTCTAAATGTTGTTTTTTGGGGGGGAAGGGGGTGACGTTTCGAATGGGACGTCCACACTACTCAGTCGGCGTCACCATGGGAACTACAATTAGATCATGGCAATCGAGATCAGTCTCTCAATATCCTGCCTGTGTGCCTCTGGGACTGAATGCATCGCGTTGTGGTGCTGGCTTAAGCCGCTGACATCAATCAGGCTTTGCTGAAGACAACTTCATGTTGATGAAGAAGAATGCCCACCAATCAGGGTGAATCAACACTGCCCACATATCTTCACAGATGAATGCAAAGCACTCATCATGATTTCACAGCTCACAGTATGCGTTCTTCCTCTCGGGCCCAAATTGCTCCATCAAACGTCGATTGAAATGACGTTAGCTTGCTGTCAGTATCTATGAATGTCGAAATCCGAGTAAACGCGTGGAGCAGTTCGTGGAAATCTAGGAACATTTATTGATACCCGGTCCGGCGGCTGCTCGAAACCAGCCCGTCGTCCAATGGTGATACTAAGTGATTGGACGGTGGCTACCATATGGAATGAAGTCGTAAATCTCGGCTGACAAAGGCGTCCTCCTCCGCCCTCTAATGCTGCGCTGTTCCCATGCCGCTCAATTCGCCGGCAGCGCCGTTCGGACGCGATTCTGGACGCTCGGCGGTGCTTCATCAGCATGCTAACCGTCAGTTGTCGGGCGAGTTTATTGGTGGGGTCGGCCCTCCGTCTCCGCCCGGCCGTTACGTTCAGCGACCGACCCGCATGGCATCCACCTCCAGCTGTGACCTTGACCGCAGGTCATCGGCGCAGGCGCAGTTTCTGGCAAATGAGACGTCTCGCTTCCTCCTCTCCGCGGAGTGGAAGTCGCTGGTCGGCACTGAAACGGCGGTCTTGTCGGGCTTAAGCACAACGTAATGTTTTGCGCAAGACGGCTGCTTTTTATGAGTCGTGTAAAAGCTGCGTTATTTTCCATCTCGTCTTTGTGTGACTCAACCATCATATAAATCGCATTTAAAGGATTACTCCAGCATCGTTGTTTGTAAGTGGGAGGTTGTTTACTTTGGTCGAGTGATTGAATGAATCCTGAGTCTCACTAAGTGAATCGTGACAAAAGTGGAAAATTTGACGAACCTGGTTACAGAACGATTTGATTCTAACCACATGCGATAGATTTGAGCGTCTTCAAAAAATAGGTGTAAGTTCATAAGGCAAAGGTTTGAACTAGACAGGTCACGCCACGTCCGTAACTCCTTTAATGGAACATTGGATATTGATCATTGATTTCATGCTGCACCATTGAAGCCCTGAGCTCGTCTGGCCGTATCGACCGAAGCCGTTTCCGTGACCGTTCAACAACATTAAGTCACTGAAGTCCCGTGTCCGGACCTGTTGAGTCTTGTTCGTCAGCCATACCTGGCTTACCGCTGCTGTTCAAAGTGCCAGAAACATTTGGCCACTATGTGTGTGTGTGTGTGTGTGTGTGTGTGTGTGTGTGCTTTTTCCGCATTATATCAGGAATACTGAGCCTGGAGAACACCGGGCACTTCCCCGACCGTTCGTTACCTGTCCTCTGCCCGGCGCGGTAATGGTGGCTTCGTGGTCATTATTGTTGCACTGAAGAAAACAGGACGTCGAATCGTGTGTTAGCAAATTAGATGCGTCGACCACCAGTCTCTTGTCTCTTTCTAGTAAGAGGAAATAGACGATGAGCCTTGCAGGTGACGCTTTAATCCATCGGGTCAGTAATTTAGACCGCTGTACTCTCTGAATACCTGTGTTAACTAATTTTATTGCTTGATATATGATTTCATTAGTTTAGATCGCTGTGCTTTCTGAATACCTGTGTTAACCAACTGTATCGCAACCTTTTTGTAACGGAGCAAGTATTTAGGCTAATTTACAGAGTCGTCATTAATGCTTTCGCAGTGAGCAACATGGTACAACCAGAAGAGCAATGTACTAAATCAAACGTCACTAAATAAACTACCTATTTGTATCATTTTAGGTGCATATTGTATAATGACTGGAATCAGAATGATGCAGCATACGCATTTTCATGAAGTGTTAGATTAATCAACGGTGTTCTCCGTAGACCAACTAGCGGGAGCGTAGAGCATGCTACTCCTCCCAAAGACTAACACCTCATGAGACTGAGGACATGGTTCTGGAGGGCTGACCATTCCCCTAAGCAGACAACTTAAGTTTGGAATACGGATCGCTGGAGGAGTGAAGACAGGCCTTCATTAAAATACGCGGGCAATTTGTAAACCGTTTCCCCAGCGGTAGGAGGATATTGTGCATCATCTCTGCCGGGCATTCAGAAGGCTTTCAGACCTAACTTATCATGCGTGAATTATATTTGCTGTTAACTTTGTTCTCTGAACAACTGCGTATGTCTTGGTGAATCAGTTGTTTGACCCCCTCGCAAAACTTGTAAGCGCTGCTTGTCTGCGTGCAGCACTGAAAATATCCTTGCTTAACCTTGGTGGCCTGGCTACTGTTCATTTTCGGTGCTTTGCAAGAAACAGAGCAATTACGAAAGTATTGCGCCAAAATGAAGTGTAGAAGGGCGTTAGTTCGTTTGTTGGATCCTTTCTGCATATAGTGTTTGTTCAGGTTTTGATAGATATGTGAAATGTAAGGATTTCTTTGTTATCAACCGGGCACTTCAATCAACTGCCAAAGGAAGCTGGTATTCTGATCCGACGGCCTGTCTGCGGAGCATGTTCACGTCTGCGGGAACGCCGAAGGTACTGCGGACCAATGCCGGACCTGCAGTGCGTCGCTGGCCGCACCCGTGCCTTCCTGCGAAAATAGGAGCGGCTCATCCGTCACCCGAGCCGCAGTCAATGGCATGCAGAAGTGGCAGTGAAATCGGTCTGGCGCCTGGTGCAGATGATGGTCACTAGGGACGGCTTCGACTCGACCTCTGATGATTTCGGCCCGGCCCGCTGGAGTTACGTGGCGCCGCGCGACAGTGGCCCTCCAGCGCCCTTCGTGTAGGCGCCCGCTGCGGTCAGCTCCCCGAGCTCAGCACGGAGCATTGGCCGCCATTTGGCAGCAAACAGCGGAGGAGTGCGACTGAGCCGCAGACGAAATCCGGTTACGCACGGTGGGAACAATGTGATCTGAAGGCCCGACCTTTCCAGCGTCTGTGTACGGGACAGCACGTCCTAATGTGCGATCCCAAAACCGGTCTCTGGGAGACGTCAGATATCGCTGCATGTGTCGACAGGCGAGGGGACTGCGTCGCCCGGTAGTTGACGTATTAGGTAGCTGGCGTACGGCTCTTTGTCGGGTTTCTTCGTCCCTGCGGCCGTTGATCGCTGTACACGGATGTGGAGGCGTCGGCGGTGGCTGCGGCTTCGGCGACGGCGGCTGCGAGGATGGATGCGGCTTCGGCGACGGCGGCTGCGAGGATGGATGCGGCTTCGGCGACGGCGGCTGCGAGGATGGAGGCGGCGACGCCGGCCGCGATTGGGTCTGTCACAATGTTGGCGAGACGACAGCGCTGGTGGTGACGAGTTCGGGGTTGACGC
>NW_023596921.1:18040201-18147435 GCF_011947565.3 Pollicipes pollicipes
TGACGCGATAGTCAGAGGACGGGATGGAAGTTACCTGCTAGGTCCGGTTGGTGCACCGGAAGCGACCTCGTTCCGGTCGCTATTCCTGGAGCGAAAGGCTCTCTTGTGAGATTAGCGGAGAGCAGGTTTAATCATAGCGCATCTCTCAGCCTCAGCGTATAATCGACCTTCAAACGCAGCCGGCGGGGGCTCTTGGGGCTGCTTAAGGTCGCCTCGGCAGCCTGGCTGGGCCCCATCCTGTCCAGTCTCTGCACTGCGTCCGTCATCCAGGATGAGCAGGGAAAGTGTCGCGACGTGGGTGACATAGGCTCGCGGTCGCCGTGAATGGAACGAAACATTCTCATGCCCTAGAAATTTGACTCGCTTACTTGACTAGTTCTTTTGCTGACAAATTTGAGGTTAATTAGCTATCTTCGAAGGCAGTGTAATGTAGTTAACGCACAATACGAAAAGGCAAAGGATTTATCTCATCCTCAGGTCATTTTAGTTATTGGAACGTCCCCTAGTCACTGGGGAGCTCATAATGGTCCTGAAATGCTGTGATTGCGGCTATCAGTACAGCGAAACAGTTTGATACAATCCCATTCAGTAGCACGACATCCCGAAGGCGCTGATCACAACAGCGCGTACCGCGATGTCCCTTACCCTCCCTCCCTCCCTCCCTCCACGTGCACCACGCGTACCGAGAGCTCACGTCTGTGACAGAAATATTTACGGCCGTGTCCTGGGCCGGCATACCGCGCCGCGTCTGCCGCACGTCCCGCCGTTGCCGCCGGCCGTCAGCCGACCCCGTGACCCCGGGCTCGGGCTGGGCGCTCCTGTGCCGCCCGCCCGGCAACAGTCCATATCAGACTGCCGACCCGCGAACACAATCCGTCCGGCCCGATATAAAACTCGCTTTCAAGGCGTGCACTTGGCGGCGACCAATTAGCCTAACAAAACAAACCAGGCGCGGCGAGAAGCGCCGCGGCGGCACGCTGGGATCCAATTGAACGCGGAACAGCGCCCGTCCGAGGGCCCTCGGGCTCATTGGGGCGCGCCGCGTCTAATGGAAGCCATGGGGAGCCTCTCAGCTGGGTGAATGGAGAGCACTTCACTGGTCCGGATAAAACGTGCAAAATGGGGTCAGATGCGCTATTTGCAGCTGGCTGTGAACTTTTGGGGCGAGCCAGCACTACGCCAGCTGGCCGCGCGCACGCTCTTGGGAGCGTGTGAAGCGCAGCCCGCTTTTATCTCGACGCATTAGGGATCTCTCGAATTTGAAGCTCACCCCCGGTATGAGTGTGATGCTTGGTTTTGAGCAGCCGGTACCCCTTTTGTAGCGCAGAAGCGCATAGCGAGATGGATTAACGAATATTGCACGCATTGGTGGCCATCTAATCCACACCTCACGCGCATGCACCGGACAATGGCGCTTGGGCTGCCCGTCAGCACCTTTGAATATTTATTGATGCATTAAACTGCTGGTGCCATTGGCGCCACAACCATTCATGGCAGGTGTGGCTTGGGTTTTACGAAATATGTAGCGGCAGTTAACAAGCCTGAGCGTTTTGGTAACTAGTCGGCGTGTCATTCTGTCGGCGTTCCCGATTGATAGCTACTGTTGTCGTTGTGCACGAGTTGTCCATGGATAACCGTTTCCAGTTTTCAAAGTGGGACAGAGACTGTGCTGTCGCTGAACCCCACCTCCCGTTGTTCCTAAATGTTTATGCCCCCAGTGATTTTGGCCGCTAATTTTTCGGACATAACTCACGAGGTGTCTTTTTGGATAGACTTTTGAGTTTATCATGCCCGTTGAACGCCGCTCAAACTCCTCATCATCAGTCGGTGTTCGCTGATATTCTTTCGGTGTCGGGAACTAACGAGGGAGCGCTCTAAATCCCGAGTATCGCTCCAACTTTCCTCCCAAGCAATCAACAGTCGCACGGTCAGCTGAACTGCAAACAGATGCGAACTTAAGGTAATATCATATGTTTGTAACGGACATGGGGTGCGCACGGCATGTTATCAAAGTCAGCTATTGGCTTGCTTATGTCTCAGACCATAACAGAGCCATATCCTACTATGTGACAACAAAGGTTGCCGTGCAGACATGTGTGAAGATCCCCAGAAATATGTTGGAGTCTCATATCTTAGATCTGGATCCTGGATAACAAGTCGTGAAGCAGGCGTCTTAACATGATGGGAGGCACATTGCTCAGATATATTTGCCTTTTCAATGAGAATGATTGCCTAATTTGCATGCCTTGTTCCCTGGAGCTTTTGTGTCACTGCCCAAACCATGTTTTGTATGAGGCCACATCATGACAAAATTAAACTACATTTCTGAAAGCGGCCCCAGGACCTGCCGCTGATTGCGTGCGGCGCCCGGGTAGGCCGCTGCTGGAGTGCGGCGCCCACGTCGGCCGTTGCTGGAGTGTGGCGCCCAGGTCGGCCGCTGCTGGAGTGCGGCGCCCGGGTGCGCCGCGGCTGGAGTGCGGCGCCCGGGTGCGCCGCGGCTGGAGTGTGGCGCCCGGGTGTGCCGCGGTTGGAGTGCGGCGCCAGGGTCTGCCGCTAATGGAGTGCGGAGTCCGGGTGTGCCGCTGGTGGAGTGGGGCGCTCGGGTCGGCCGCTGCTGGAGTGTGGCGCCCGGGTGCGCCGCTGCTGGAGTGCGGCGTCAGGGTCTGCCGTTAATGGAGTGCGGCGCCCGGGTCTGCCGTTAATGGAGTGCGGCGCCCGGGTCTGCCGCTAATGGAGTGCGGAGTCCGGGTGTGCCGCTGGTGGAGTGGGGTACTCGGGTCGGCCGCTGCTGGAGTGTGGCGCCCGGGTGCGCTGCTGCTGGAGTGCGGCGTCAGGGTCTGCCGTTAATGGAGTGCGGCGCCCGGGTCGGCCGCTAATGGAGTGCGGCGCCCGGGTCTGCCGCTAATGAGGTGCGGCGCCCGGGTTGGCCGCTCCTGAAGAGTGGTGCAAAAACGCGGGTGCCGTGCCTGCCACTGCTGGAAGGCAGAGGCAGTGCTTGTGGCAGTACAGTGAGAGTGCTTCACCCGCATCGACGGCTTTTGGAGGGGTGAGCGGTGCTTGTGTGTGCTGCTGCTGGAGCAGCGTGCAGCACGCTGGTCTTCCGATATCGGCACTGAAGAAATCCTGAAGAAAGAGAGTGCGGCACCAGGTCATCGTCTCCGGGCTTCCCGGGTCATGCGAGTCACCCGCTGTTGGAGCAGGAGTGTTCTGGCTCCCTGGTATGCTGGGAAGCTGGAAGAGAGTGCGTCACTCGGGTCTGCCGCGGTACGTCACGAGGCTGTCGTTACGGGGGAAGGAGAACAGGCCACCTAGGTCCCCAGAGGATCGTTAGTCACCATGCGACCGCCGGACCTACCATGCTGCCCAGACAAGTCCCTAGCTCGCCGAGCTGTTCGGAGGGAGTCTCCTGTGTGGCCATGACTGCGCTGTGCTGGGCCGCCGGCGGCTCGCCCGCCGAAACCACTAGCCATCGTTGGCCGTATCCGGCACATCACTAGGGTTCGCTGATGTATGGCAGCGGGCCGTTCCCAAGCGCTGCCGTATCGGGCAGAACGTCCTCGTGCAGAACCCCAAGACGAGTCTGTGCGGCCGGTCGGGGGGGGGGGGGGGGGGGATCACGCGCGCCGGCAGGCGGTGAGACTGTCTGGTACGCCTGCCTGGTGGGCGCTTGCGCTGTGGCAACTACCGGTATCTTGACGCCTACGACCGCCCGCGGCGGTCGCGCGGAGTGGTGGCAGCGATCGAGACAGCAGCGATGGCGGCTGCCGCACCATCGGCGGCGACGGCGGCATTTACGCTGGCG
The DNA here is from genome assembly GCF_011947565.3 of Pollicipes pollicipes. NCBI lineage: Eukaryota > Metazoa > Arthropoda > Thecostraca > Pollicipedomorpha > Pollicipedidae > Pollicipes > Pollicipes pollicipes. The sequence continues at coordinate 18,044,004 of NW_023596921.1, forward strand.
GCTGCCGCGACGACGACCGTGATGACGCCCAATGCAAGGTTCGCGTGAGTCATGGGATATGGTATTTCTCCCGTTAAAATTGCGAGTTGAAGCCGAATGCGTTCGGCGGCTGAAATTTCGCCTGTTCAGTAACTCTTGCGGTCCGCCGACGGAGTATTTCCCTATGACGTCACGTAGTGGAGTGTGAATAAATCGCGTGGTGGCTATCTCGCATGTACGTCCTTGTTGTACCTGTTCAGCCACTTTGTACGGGCATGATGTCTCGTCAACGTCCGCCCGTTGTCTGCCACACGACGCCGCACAGCCTATGGAGACTGCAATACCGGGAGTCGGTTTTTTTGTTTCTACGACTTTCCAGCGCGCATGTTCAGAGCTATGTTTCCACTATGAGTACACTAAGAGATTGTTCATTGAATATGGTGGAATGGATTGGTGGATCATTCAAAGCACACATTTAATGCCCGCTTACTTCAGTTAATTCACATCAAAATTCAAACAGAACTTTATTTTCCGGCTGCTTCTGGCTTCTAATTCAGTTCAACAAGTTAAAAATACGAATGAAGCGGAGAAAGCCGTGCCTCCTTGAAATCAAGTATGGTAAATCTGGTGATACTTTCCATGGGGGTCGCTTTTACCATTAGGGAAACCTTTGCTAACCCTGCGCCCCTCTCCCTAACAAGACCCTGCCTGCGCCACTGACAGGAGGATGTTTCTTAGTGGTTGTGTAAAAGTCAGCGTGAAAAACTGCACAAGTTAAGAAAACCTGTTCGCATATTCAGAAACATGAAGAGTTCTTTAAACTGTATTATACAGGTTATAAACCAAGTCAACAAAAGCAAATGAGGTTCACGCAGCATTGGTGCATGAATATCATACACCAGAAGCAAGTGCATTCACCAAACAAAAATAAAGGAACAAGAAATTGCCCACTTTTGCCATGCGACACCACAGCTCCCGGACATTACATTGTATACAGGTATGGACCTAGGCCATTATGTCTCCAAACGTGCCCTTCATTTCAAAATACTTCCCATGGTGATTGCTTTTGGTCGCTTTTGGATGTAAATAGTAATCCAACTAAGCCTACTATTGGCATCAAGCCAGAAAACAATACAAACTTCCGCTGCTTTCCACAACGGGCATTTCTCAAACATTGACGAGGCATCATGCCCGTACAAAGTGGCTAAACAGGTACAAGGTTTGAGAAATGCCCGTTGTGGAAAGCAGCGGAAGTGTGTATTGTTTTCTGGCTTGATGCCAACAGTAGGCTTAGTTGGATTACTATTTACATCCAAAAGTGACCAAAAACAATCACCATGGGAAGTATTTTGAAATGAAGGGCACGTTTGGAGACATGACGGCCTAGGTCCATACCTGTATACAATGTAATGTCCGGGAGCTGTGGTGTCGCATGGCAAAAGTGGGCAATTTCTTGCTCCTTTATTTTTGTTTGGTGAATGCACTTGCTTCTGGTGTATGATAATTATGCACCAATGCTGCGTGAACCTCATTTGCTTTTGTTGACTTGGTTTATAACCTGTATAATACAGTTTAAAGAACTCTTCATGTTTCTAAATATGCGAACAGGTTTTCTTAACTTCTGCAGTTTTTGACCCTGACTTTTGCACAACCACTAAGAAACATTCTCATATCAGTGGCGCAGCCAGGGTCTTGTTAGGGGGAGGGGCGCAGGGTTAACAAAGGTTCCCCTAATGGTAAAAGCGACCCCAATGGAAAGTATCACCAGATTTACCGTACTTGGTTTCAAGGAGGCACGGATTTCTTCGCTTCATTCTTATTTGTAATTTATTGAACTGAATTAAAAGCCAGAAACAGCCGGAAGATAACATTATGTTTGAGTTTTGATGTGAATTAACTGAAGTAAGCGGGAATTAAATGTGCTTTGAATGATCCACCAATCCATTCCACCATATTCAACGAACAATTTCTTAGTGCACTCATAGTGGAAACAAAGCTCTGAACATGCGCGCTGGAAAGTCGTAGAAACAAAAAAAAACCGACTCCCCGTATTGCAGTCTCCATAGGCTGTGTGGCGTCGTGCGGCGGACAACGGGCGGACAAAATGGCGACGGATCTGAACTAAGCACCTTTGAACGCTTCAGGATACGATTTCGTAGGTCTAGACTGCAGTCCTAACGAATACGTACGTGTGCGATTCTTAAATTAATGAAAGGAACGGATTAACATTTAAGGTAAGAGTAAATGTATGATCTCTTTTTTCGTAATGCTCTAGCTGTTAATCTGTTAAGATACTCACCTCGAAATAATGATGTGAAATATGCGGCGTAGTCTAGGCTTTGGATGGTTCTAGAGGACTTTGAAAGCCTTTAAAAAGCATTATTTCACGGCGCGTGTTCTCGCGCGGACATTGCGCGCCACCTAGCGTCATCTGCAGTGGCCAACTCCGTTCGGCTGTACGGAAACGGCAACCGGGTACTTAGCTGTTCTTGCTCCTAAGATTGCTAGCGCACAGACTCGAACTTCTTTGTGTAATTTGTTTCACAAGTCCACTCTGCAAAAGCATGGACATTCTCATGCAAACATGGATTGGTCTTTGTCACTTTCACCTCAGTTTCGATCCACTCTACTATAAGATCTATATCTATCTATAGAACCAATCAGATCAATTATGCTGTCCGAACTCAGGGCCTTCTGTGAGGTACTGTGGGCCCCTGACCGACACAGAGGCCCCTTGTCATTGTTGCAGGAACTATGACCAGTGTAAGTCTCAGGCGCTGTCCAATGCAAATCTCGCGCCCCGGCCCTATCCCTGCTTGGGAAATGGGGTCTCAGCTCCAGGCCATCACGGGCCCGATTGTACGGTGCTGGTGGTGCCTGGCCGACATAGAGGCCCTGATCGACCCAGGGGCCCCAATCGGCGTAAAGGCCATCTCGCTGGCTTTTGAGAACCAGGCCCTGCGGACTGAGACCCATAGTTTGACCTGCAACCAGCCCTTCGGGTCTTTCGAGCCCTCGAATTGATCCTTTGATTCGCTGGTATGGTTCGTCTGGTGATAACGCCGTTGTCTTCCACATTTCTGCGGGCCGCATGCTCAACATTCGCAGAAAGATTTACGGGATCAAGGTCAGTGCGGCATTAGTTGGCGCCCCTGGTACGTCCGCCGCCAAATAATTCATTGAACACATTCTCTTGACAATAGCAGCTGATAGCACTGTTTCGTTGAAAATTGGATCCGCACACATGAAAGATGGTCTGTCCGTTGTACAGCGCCAGGGTCCCGCCGTGCGCAGTGTTATCATCTATCTTCCCTTGCATCTGCACGGGCGCAATGCGCACGGGTCCCAGAAGGAAGCACGGTGGAAAACGTCTTCAGCCGGATTCAGCTTCGCTGTTTGCAGAGTGATAGCGTCACTGGTTTGCTGTACGACCTGTAAATTCGGTAATATAAGGTTGTTGTAACTGCAAGGCTGTTGCCGACGTGAGTACGTTGGTCGCTGGCTATAGAAACCGTTGTCGTGAAAGATTCCTGTGGCAAGAATGAAACCCATGTCCTTGGTTCGGAGACAGTTTACCTCAGCCATTCAACTCTAAATCCATTGGCCACCTGAGGTCTGGGGGACCAGTGCTGGCTGCGGGTTAACATGTGAGAACCCGCTGCGATGTTCGTTGGCCGTGATGTTCATTCTGTGATGAATCTTCCCTGGTGTGATTAATTACAAACTACACCGCTCTAATCACTCGTCCGTAGGCTCCATTAAAGAATAAATATTTAAAACTTATAACCTCAAGCCGTCTAAAGGAAGAAAGTGTGCCCACAACGTACGGTGCTGCGTTTGTACGCTTGGAGAATTAACCTACACAAAAACTGCAGAGAAGGGGTGTGTGTCGCCCGATTCTTCACCGTCGTAAATGTATCATTCTAAATGTTGTTTTTTGGGGGGGAAGGGGGTGACGTTTCGAATGGGACGTCCACACTACTCAGTCGGCGTCACCATGGGAACTACAATTAGATCATGGCAATCGAGATCAGTCTCTCAAAATCCTGCCTGTGCGCCTCTGGGACTGAATGCATCGCGTTGTGGTACTGGCTTAAGCCGCTGACATCAATCAGGCTTTGCTGAAGACAACTTCATGTTGATGAAGAAGAATGCCCACCAATCAGGGTGAATCAACACTGCCCACATATCTTCACAGATGAATACAAAGCACTCATCATGATTTCACAGCTCACAGTATGCGTTCTTCCTCTCGGGCCCAAATTGCTCCATCAAACGTCGATTGAAATGACGTTAGCTTGCTGTCAGTATCTATGAATGTCGAAATCCGAGTAAACGCGTGGAGCAGTTCGTGGAAATCTAGGAACATTTATTGATACCCGGTCCGGCGGCTGCTCGAAACCAGCCCGTCGTCCAATGGTGATACTAAGTGATTGGACGGTGGCTACCATATGGAATGAAGTCGTAAATCTCGGCTGACAAAGGCGTCCTCCTCCGCCCTCTAATGCTGCGCTGTTCCCATGCCGCTCAATTCGCCGGCAGCGCCGTTCGGACGCGATTCTGGACGCTCGGCGGTGCTTCATCAGCATGCTAACCGTCAGTTGTCGGGCGAGTTTATTGGTGGGTCGGCCCTCCGTCTCCGCCCGGCCGTTACGTTCAGCGACCGACCCGCATGGCATCCACCTCCAGCTGTGACCTTGACCGCAGGTCATCGGCGCAGGCGCAGTTTCTGGCAAATGAGACGTCTCGCTTCCTCCTCTCCGCGGAGTGGAAGTCGCTGGTCGGCACTGAAACGGCGGTCTTGTCGGGCTTAAGCACAACGTAATGTTTTGCGCAAGACGGCTGCTTTTTATGAGTCGTGTAAAAGCTGCGTTATTTTCCATCTCGTCTTTGTGTGACTCAACCATCATATAAATCGCATTTAAAGGATTACTCCAGCATCGTTGTTTGTAAGTGGGAGGTTGTTTACTTTGGTCGAGTGATTGAATGAATCCTGAGTCTCACTAAGTGAATCGTGACAAAAGTGGAAAATTTGACGAACCTGGTTACAGAACGATTTGATTCTAACCACATGCGATAGATTTGAGCGTCTTCAAAAAATAGGTGTAAGTTCATAAGGCAAAGGTTTGAACTAGACAGGTCACGCCACGTCCGTAACTCCTTTAATGGAACATTGGATATTGATCATTGATTTCATGCTGCACCATTGAAGCCCTGAGCTCGTCTGGCCGTATCGACCGAAGCCGTTTCCGTGACCGTTCAACAACATTAAGTCACTGAAGTCCCGTGTCCGGACCTGTTGAGTCTTGTTCGTCAGCCATACCTGGCTTACCGCTGCTGTTCAAAGTGCCAGAAACATTTGGCCACTATGTGTGTGTGTGTGTGTGTGTGTGTGTGTGTGTGTGCTTTTTCCGCATTATATCAGGAATACTGAGCCTGGAGAACACCGGGCACTTCCCCGACCGTTCGTTACCTGTCCTCTGCCCGGCGCGGTAATGGTGGCTTCGTGGTCATTATTGTTGCACTGAAGAAAACAGGACGTCGAATCGTGTGTTAGCAAATTAGATGCGTCGACCACCAGTCTCTTGTCTCTTTCTAGTAAGAGGAAATAGACGATGAGCCTTGCAGGTGACGCTTTAATCCATCGGGTCAGTAATTTAGACCGCTGTACTCTCTGAATACCTGTGTTAACTAATTTTATTGCTTGATATATGATTTCATTAGTTTAGATCGCTGTGCTTTCTGAATACCTGTGTTAACCAACTGTATCGCAACCTTTTTGTAACGGAGCAAGTATTTAGGCTAATTTACAGAGTCGTCATTAATGCTTTCGCAGTGAGCAACATGGTACAACCAGAAGAGCAATGTACTAAATCAAACGTCACTAAATAAACTACCTATTTGTATCATTTTAGGTGCATATTGTATAATGACTGGAATCAGAATGATGCAGCATACGCATTTTCATGAAGTGTTAGATTAATCAACGGTGTTCTCCGTAGACCAACTAGCGGGAGCGTAGAACATGCTACTCCTCCCAAAGACTAACACCTCATGAGACTGAGGACATGGTTCTGGAGGGCTGACCATTCCCCTAAGCAGACAACTTAAGTTTGGAATACGGATCGCTGGAGGAGTGAAGACAGGCCTTCATTAAAATACGCGGGCAATTTGTAAACCGTTTCCCCAGCGGTAGGAGGATATTGTGCATCATCTCTGCCGGGCATTCAGAAGGCTTTCAGACCTAACTTATCATGCGTGAATTATATTTGCTGTTAATTTTGTTCTCTGAACAACTGCGTATGTCTTGGTGAATCAGTTGTTTGACCCCCTCGCAAAACTTGTAAGCGCTGCTTGTCTGCGCGCAGCACTGAAAATATCCTTGCTTAACCTTGGTGTCCTGGCTACTGTTCATTTTCGGTGCTTTGCAAGAAATAGAGCAATTACGAAAGTATTGCGCCAAAATGAAGTGCAGAAGGGCGTTAGTTCGTTTGTTGGATCCTTTCTGCATATAGTGTTTGTTCAGGTTTTGATAGATATGTGAAATGTAAGGATTTCTTTGTTATCAACCGGGCACTTCAATCAACTGCCAAAGGAAGCTGGTATTCTGATCCGACGGCCTGTCTGCGGAGCATGTTCACGTCTGCGGGAACGCCGAAGGTACTGCGGACCAATACCGGACTGCAGTGCGTCGCTGGCCGCACCCGTGCCTTCCTGCGAAAATAGGAGCGGCTCATCCGTCACCCGAGCCGCAGTCAATGGCATGCAGAAGTGGCAGTGAAATCGGTCTGGCGCCTGGTGCAGATGATGGTCACTAGGGACGGCTTCGACTCGACCTCTGATGATTTCGGCCCGGCCCGCTGGAGTTACGTGGCGCCGCGCGACAGTGGCCCTCCAGCGCCCTTCGTGTAGGCGCCCGCTGCGGTCAGCTCCCCGAGCTCAGCACGGAGCATTGGCCGCCATTTGGCAGCAAACAGCGGAGGAGTGCGACTGAGCCGCAGACGAAATCCGGTTACGCACGGTGGAACAATGTGATCTGAAGGCCCGACCTTTCCAGCGTCTGTGTACGGGACAGCACGTCCTAATGTGCGATCCCAAAACCGGTCTCTGGGAGACGTCAGATATCGCTGCATGTGTCGACAGGCGAGGGGACTGCGTCGCCCGGTAGTTGACGTATTAGGTAGCTGGCGTACGGCTCTTTGTCGGGTTTCTTCGTCCCTGCGGCCGTTGATCGCTGTACACGGATGTGGAGGCGTCGGCGGTGGCTGCGGCTTCGGCGACGGCGGCTGCGAGGATGGATGCGGCTTCGGCGACGGCGGCTGCGAGGATGGATGCGGCTTCGGCGACGGCGGCTGCGAGGATGGAGGCGGCGACGCCGGCCGCGATTGGGTCTGTCACAATGTTGGCGAGACGACAGCGCTGGTGGTGACGAGTTCGGGGTTGACGCGGCATAATGGCCTGGGCACGCGTTTGCGGTGCTGGAGCGGCATAACATAGTTATATTTTTCGGCAGTAAATATTCTCAGGATTATATAAACCTCCAGATGTGTTCAGGCATTAATTCTCTAGAATCCTCAAAAACCTCTAGGACGAGGAGAGCACTAAAAGGCATCTAAACCTCCTGGAAAAGAGCTCACAAACCGCATTCCATCTGTCCTACCGTAGCCTGAGGTATGCCTGGCTTTTGAAATGCTACCCGATATTCCTTAAAAAATCGGCTTTAGCGTCTCACCGCCTGCCATTTGCATCAGACAGTTCTGGAATGGCAAGACGATGCCACACTTTTTTATTGGTTTGGGTAACCACCAGACAACGTCGTACTCATTTCTCATTAGTTAGCTATCACGTTATTTCTCTACCCTGCGACCACGAATCATTTTGGATGCGCACAGTATAAAGCGGTACCATTGGTGACCGTGGATGTTCTTATTAGCCACGTGCACAACGCTCAACTTGTTCAAGCTACCCCACACGACCCTCAGCAGGTAGGCTATTTTGTCTTGTTTTGCTCTTACTGCATTTCACACATGATTAGATTAATCGGCCTCAGCAAAGAAATTTTCAGGTGAATTGAAACAGCATATAGCTCTTTACCAATAATTGTAAGTAATTTACCTTCTACAAGTTGCATCTTGAAAGGATTCAATTGTGATATCGTAACTATGAAATGTGGTAATAATGCTAGGCAGCGGTCATGATTTGCTGTCAAAGTTAAAAAAGTTAAAGTTTTGTTCGTGTGGAACGAACCATGGGTGCCACTTTGTACTTAATTTGTCGGATGAAGTCTCATTTTTTGTAACAATTATTGTGCTAATACACCAAAACTTTGCTATCTTCACATCACATGCTTGTTGTGATTGCACTCTCTGTTGGTTTTTTACCTCAATGGCTATTACCCATAAATATTTCGTCTCTAAACCAGCTGTTGAGTTGTCGATTTCGGAGTACGTGGGCGCGCTGCCTCCGAGGGGGTTATGAGGTGGATGAGGGGAGAGTTGGTGATGCAGGGTATGTGTGTAGAGTTTGAATTCCAACCTGAACAATTATTTCCGTGCAGCATGTCTAGGGCATGAAGTGGATAGTTAAAAGGTATACGTAAGTGCCAGGTAAACTACGGGGGTTCCCTGGGACGCTTTCCCGGTACTCCAAACAGGATCTCAATAGCAAAGCCTAGAGAGCTGCAAGTCCTCTGTTAAGCTGAGGTTTCAGAAATGTCCTAATTTCGACAGAAACTTTGCACTTAAACACCACCCAACTCCATTTGAGCACCAAGGAAGGTGCATACTACATAAATAGCCAGCCACCACCCTCTGTTTATGCGACCGACAGTCTGACAGCAATATCAGCACAACAGGCAATCCAATGAGGTGAATAAGGCGCTGCTTGATTCAAAATTATCCTTGAATTACGTACCACGCGATCACTTGCAATCACGTTGCAAACCAAATCATACCAAACAAGGCAAACAGTGATCCTCGTGTTTCATAAACGCTGCTTTCGCCAGCTTTCGCAACGAGATACCGTAAGATACACGCAAAGTTTTCTCTGCTTCATCCGTAGTCGACCGCATTATTGGAGCCTACGTTTTCATTTTCATCAGAGATCGATCGAAAACGTGTCCCACCTAGGTAACGCACAAGCTGGCCACTTTCGGGCAGTGGTGGCCAGCGCAGAAGCGCAGAGGTGGAGGTAGACCCAGGCTAGTTGGGAGAGCGGAATTAAGGGTAGTTTTACGCCAACAATTTTGCTGGACTAGCAAAAAACATCTGAACATTTTAGCTGGGCAATAAAGAAAAACATCCTATGAAACAAATTGTATCGCATTAGTCCACTTGTCAGTAAGACAAACCTGTGATCACCCATGCAAGTCACCTAGGTAGCTCACGCGGGGTGTGCGTTACTCGCTCCGGGCTCAAAGGTGCAAGACCGCTGTTGGTTGTGTGCGCGAACGTTGTGGTGTGAGTGTTGGTGCGTGTAAGTGACCAGAACATAGAAGCTGTGTTTGACAAGATCTCTCCGTGCTGGCCTCGCGGGAAGGACTGGCAAGAACGAGGTCTCCACCATTACAACTATCACGCGGTCAGAAATCTGCTACACGCGGCATAGTGGCCTGGACGCGCGTTTGCGGCGCCGACGCCGCCAGCGGCCTCAGAGACTTGCCGTTAGTTGGCCGGGTCTCCACACGTCGGTGCACTGAAGGCGCAGCGCTAAAACCGAACGAGCGTTTCATGTTGAAAAGGATATAAAGTGTGTATATGCCACGCGTGGCTCCTACTGACTGTATGGCGGGATTTTCTGTTGGGATGACATCCCAAGGTTTTGTTTGTTTACCTGCGCTCCTCTGTTTGTCGAGTGGACTGTTACACGGGCCGGTTCGCACCGCCGTATCACCACGTCACCCCGCGATTTGCATGCTGTTTGTTTACCTGCGCTCCCCTGTTTGTCGAGTCGACTGTTACACGGGCCGGTTCGCACCACCGTATCACCACGTCACCCCGCGATTTGCATGCTGTTTGTTTACCTGCGCTCCCCTGTTTGTCGAGTCGACTGTCACACGGGCCGGTTCGCACCGCCGTATCACCACGTCACCCCTCGGTTTATATGCTGTTTCGGGTGTGGCCGGAAACGTATGCATCGGGGGAGGCGTTGCGTTGTTATGGGCTCAGCTTGTTTGCGGCCCGTGACTGGTATAACGTCATATCCTCCACCCTCCTCACCCCCTTCCATCAACGAACAAATCGGCGGATGTTCTCAAAGCTCGAAGCGTGTCGGAAAATATACTAATAACTTCTCCGGACGCCTTTAAGTGTGCGCTCCAAGCTACTTAGAACAACCGATTGCATGTCAGAGTAATGAAATCAAGCACTGATATGTTTACATAACACCCAGTTAACCGTCCTAAAAATGCGATTCAAACTGCTGACATGCCTTCTTGCTGCTACCCTCGGCGTCAGGAGAAGAACAGTATGCGAGTAATTTCCTCACGTTTCCACTAGGTGCGATAATCTAGCCAACTTTACGTCAACCCTTAGAATAGCACATATGTTGAACCACATGATTTATAAAAGTGTTCCCCAGCGAGCGATGGCATACTAGACATGACGTTATTAAAATAGTATATCACTAGATATTAAGGTATAAACCATACTGACTTTGGTTCTGATGAATGTCGAACCGTAATATTTCCTTTTATTTTGGTGCTGGTGAAACGTAATGATTTTTAGAGGCATTGCTGAGCACCTATCGGTAACAGATATTTTTCAGATAGGTTGTCTGTTTTTTGAGCGATTGTATAAACCTGAGATAAAAATGTGTTTTTAACCACAATGGTTAAGCACATTTATCCTTCTTGGTCCTTTGAGTTCTTATTGATATTTTGGTGGGCTGCGGAGTAGCTTGTAGGCGAGATAATATGCACTGCATTGGTCCGCACATACTCATTATTAATTTTCGTGGGATGCTACTGTGCACGCATATATTTTTCGTACACGCGTATCCTAGCAACCGTTGTCAGCGGTGTTAGAAATAGTGCTGACTGAAATGGCCCCGCTATTAATGTTTTGGCAAAATGTTTTATCTTACCAAATATCAGGGGTGACGAAAAATATAGTTATGATATACATATTGTATATACATTTATTTTTGCTGTAGCTCAATAACTAGCGTTCAAGAACAACGACAAGCAAGGTTTTGGAGCAGGAAAGCTGAGGCAACTAAAACCTACATTGTCGAGCATACCTTGGATGAAAGCGATGGAAATGCAGCGAAACTTCCCCAAATATTTTGCGTTTGCTTTTTTCTGTGATTTCGATGCAATGATTTTTGTAAGTAATTTGGACGTCACCAGAGCCGCCCAATGGTCATTAGATTGCCACTGGGTCCAGGGGCTTGAGATCGCATTTCGTTGGGGGTCTCGACTTCTCGTACCGCGGACAAATCGCAGCTGAGCGAACGATCTTACGCCCCGCCCCCTTCTCTTTCTCCCACTTCCACCCGATTCTACCGTAAAGACGCGCATCCCTACAAAATAGCACCTCATGCTGATGAAAATCCCGAGGAATGCAGGCCTTCTTGCAAAAATTTTGGATGATGCAATATCTTCGATCTCACTTCTAGTTTCTGAATCCTTCTTGTCACTCAGTCCTCATATACCAAAGGAAAGCATAAAAGCATAGGAAACGAAATGTACTCTTATAAATGTACCTAAGGTACCCACATAAGGAGAGAACGGACATGTAATGTAACAATGGATGGAATGGGCATTTACAAACAGATCTAGACTCAGTCGCGTTCAGTTAGTACATTCAAACCTCATGATGTTTACCGTACCCCAGGTTGGTCAGTCCTGTGTTCAATGCTTTCCTCAACAAATTTAGCAAAACTAGAGATCTGATGGAAATCTGTAGCCATTCAGAATTATTAGTTATTGCACAAGTTCCCGGATATCTGTTCTGAAAGCAACGGGACTTAAAGCATGTTAATTATACAGGTGCCTACATTGCTAGTTTATTCCATGTCGTAACTTGTATGAAGAACGACGTAGAACAGGAACCCCAGATGATCCCACGAGAACACCCAATGCACGGGATCCGAATTGGAGCAGACGGATCTCGCGCTACGTCAACTGACACTTCCTATCATTTCTTGGAACCCCGTCTGCTGTACTATTTTAATGGCATAACCTTTAAATGAGATGGTGTACTGTACGGGACGTCATTGACTTCTCATGGCAATGGTACAGTGGTCCTCGTACAATAATCCCGGCCAAACACTCGGAAGACCTACAAATCGTGGACGGTGATATAAATGAGATCATCAGCTTCAACATGCCATGCAAGTGTATTCAGATCGACAGAACACACCTTAGCAGATACGAAACGACGACAGTCTGGACGCATTCCGCCTAAGCCAGACATAACACATTCCGTCCAAAGGACTTCTCACAGATACAATAAAACAACATTCACAAGCTGTCCAAGTGATTTATGCAGCCCAAAAGTAGAGTGCACCAAGCACAGTGTACAGTTTCCCGTCCGCAGGCGAACATATCGTCACCGTAAAACCATCAAATGCACCATCACACACCATCGTCACACATCATCGTATCAAGCCACCCCCCCCCCCCCCCCCACTTCCATAGCCACGACGAAGACGAAAACTACGCAACGTTAAATCGGACTCCTTTCTAGCCCTACGCACAGCAGCAGCCCGACACGGGCCGGCACCCGGTACAGGCATGCAGGGGGCTGCTGGGTGCCCCAAGACAAACACTGTAGGTTCCAGTGCGCACCACCTCTATTCTTTAATGCATGCACACACCAGCTATCTTGCACACTTCCCCAAGCACATTTAGACTTAAATGCGTGCAAACTCTGTATTTGGAACAACTAGAAACGCCTCAGATAGTAAAGTTTCATTAAGCCTAAGCTTGTAGCTATAGGCATTTACCGAGAGGGTGGGATATTTCCACGACAAGGCATCTGATGAACATGTAATGACCATAACACTGAACTGAGAGAAAACGGTCTGCATGAGAATATTTCTATGGTGAGTTGTGTGTTTAACTACCCAACTTGCCGTTCCATGACCTCAACTTAACATGCCATGTTCCGCGACCCAGCATTCAATCTTGCTCGACATAGTCCTGTGGACTGTGCGGCGCACCAGTCAGTCATGAATCCGACAGCGCCTTGTCCCATGTCGGTTCATGCTTAGGGTGATCGTCCAGATCTTGAAGAATGGACTTCTGCATCTTGCCTAGGAGATCTGACATGGTGTGCGCACGGCCATTGGGTTAGCCACAGGTGGCGGGGGACGGGGGAGGGGGAGGGGGAGGGGGGACGCTGCGGACCACCGCGGGTGCCGACAGGTCAAACGGTCTGCCGTGACGGGGGATCCACAAAGTCATCGCCATCGCTGTCGTCATCGACTCGGCCCTTTGGGTTCTCCGTGAAGGGCTGGAGGGCTAGCGTCTCGGCGGCCTTCCTGGACGGTCCTGGCGTCGGCTCTATGGCGGGGCTGGCCTCCGCCCTCAGGGTGGCAAACCATCCAGATGGTATATCACGTCGTTCTGCCAAGAAAGAATAGTCCAATGATCCTTTGAAAATCGGCTGAGTTCATTGGAAGAAGGTAATGTGCGTCCTCCCAAGACTATGTGCACTTACAGAGACGACTGACTTTATCATGGCTGACTTGGTGTCTGACCAACTATTTCAGCATGATCCTGTTTGTAAGCTATGTCATTCTTTTAATTTCAATGCCCTGAAAACGTTTAATTCTCCCACGGTTTCCCAACATGTTTGGACCTATCAGAAACGCCTGTTGCAAGTTTTTTTTTTGCAAAACGTAGTGCAGCTTATGTGAGGCACACAGACGGTGGAGCAATGACCAGAGTGCTGAAGTCCTGTAGCAAATCACCTTGAAACCTTACACTCGGCACAGAACTTCAAAACCTTTCATCTTAGCCGTCATATTTTGGGCAACCCTTTCCACGCAATGGGTATCCGTCGCTAGGATGTGTTAGCGAGGTGTACTACTATTCTGATGCTCCTGGGACATGTATTTCTAACCCCATGCTTGGCTGTGGTCATCAAGATCTTTTGGATTATCCATCCGTATCTGCTATAGCCATAACCTTTAGTACCAGGCATCAGGCATTATGATGTGGGAGCTGGAATGATTGTTTATTTTTGGTGTCTATTGTCAGGATCTGCACAGGTTTGGAAAGTTTCCTATTTTACTGTTTACAGGTCAATGATTGCATCTAAGTTGTAAATAGGCATGTGAGACCCCAAGTATTCCTTTGAAAGCATGTTAAAAGCATGCTGGAGCCATGAGCATGTTAAACTTGAGTTTTTGTGAACCAAGGCCAGAACACTATTTCATAGCAGTCAGTGATATTTGATTTTTCAAACACACTGGTCAAAATTATCAAATACGGATGTCATCACTGCTTGTACTCATTTAAAATGATCAGCAGAAGTTCAATGCACTACGCTCCTTGAAAAATATAGATGTTGGAGTATAGTCATGCTATATTCTATCTTATTCCACATGTATTCAACTAGTTATTTGTGAGAGAAAATTATTTAAATCCAACAGATGATAACACCAACATAAATCCAGATTGCACAAAACAGACAACTTTTGATATGTCTGGGATAAGGGTAGATTATGTACAACAAAGCAGTGACATCATGGGAGCAATTTCAGCACATGCCCTCTAAATCCAAGAGCCCATACTTTAGCACACAGGTGCCGCCAACTCCAGTGGTAAGAGAGCCAATGTTTCAAGGAATCATGATATCACCAAGGTAGTGACAGGTATACATATGGCCGAAAATCTTCTTATGCACCAATAATATGAAAATTCAGTGTGATTTGGCCTGGCCGGAGTTTTATTTTCCAATGTAAAAATCCAAGCACAAATGTCTTGTGGGTGTCCAGTGAAACAGACGATTTTTTCTGACCGGATGCAGACATTTTGTATTATGATGGCTTCAGTTGGTAGACCTATGTATCACTTCTTAGCACTGATCGTTGGAAGCATCTTTGTCAAATTCGCTAGCAGATTGATCAAGATAGTCAATTCCCGTCAAAGCAGCAGTATTTCAAGAAAAGGAACACTTCTGTATAATACAATATAATGTACCGTATAGTATGAGGAAAATTACTGGGTATGCACTTAGAATTCCGTGCGGTTATGCACATGGCCATTACAAATGTTACGACACGCCATAACTGTTTAAAACCAGACTCAATCTAGCCGATTACACCCAAAACTTACCTCTGTGAGGATGATCAGACTGCAAGGCCTGGCCCACGCAGAGATGATCAGTCAATAGCAGCACAACTAAAACCAAAGAAAGACCCACACAAAACGCGGACATCCCCGCACCCCATAGTAATGGTGTGATGCCTAGAAACACGTTTTCAGTACGTCTCTTGTGCGCCGGAAATGTAGTGAAATACGACGAACTAACCGGAATCGGTCAGCACCATTGCTCGCGTGGTTTACATGGATTGCCTAGAAACGCATGTACGAAAAAATGTATGCACTGTGCACATGAACTAAATAAGTTCATACTCGAGACCATACTTTTCTTGATAAACGGTCTCTCTCTCTCTCTCCCTCTCTTTCTTTTTTTTCTCCCTCTTTCTTTCTCTCCCTCTCTCTCTCTCTCTCTCTCTCTCTCTCTCTCTCTCTCTCTCTCTCTCTCTCTCTCTCTCTCTCTCTCTCTCTCTCTCTCTCTCTCTCTCTCTCTCTCTCTCTCTCTCCCTCTCTCTCTCTTTTTTTTCTCTCTCTCGCTCTCTCTCTCGTGCAGGCTACGCGAGCGTTTACGTCGCCTATAATTCGCAGTTATTCTAGATATTTGTCGCCTGTGCATAAATGTACTGAACAGTGATGATGTGTCTGATTTCCTCAACATAAATACAGTTTATCCTATTGACGCTTCCGGTACTTATTGACAGCTCTTAATCCATAAAAACAGTAGCTAAGTGTTATTAGCGTCAGCCTGCTGCTCAGTATGTTTTTGTTAATCAGCCATTTAAGAGCGAATAAAGATAAATTATAATCAACATCAATCGAAGATAGGTGTTGCTATGTTGATTCTGATGTGCTAAGATATCATTAGGACCGAACGCAATTCATTGTGAACGCGCGTTACAGGCAACCGAGTTTCGTACCCTCCATTGTGGCCATTCCCAGAAGCCCGACCTTGATGCCGCCTACTTATCACTCTGCAATAGTCAGCTGCGGTGTAGCCAGCTCAACGGGCTGAGGCCAAAAACCAGCACCGACCGTGGCGGAGCCGTCCTGGCCCGGACCATCAACATACCCCCGACCATAGCTGTTCCACCCGCCCTGCACAGCCGGTGCCGGCGGTATACCGGCTCGCCTGTTTTGGCCGTCGTACCCTCCAAAACGTCATCCACCTTCCGAGAACGGCAGGCCAGCAGCGGTGCTGGCGATGTCGGTCCTCGCCACTGCCGTGCCGGCGGCCATCTCAGCGGGCGGACCGCTCGTGCCTATTGTCGCGTCCCGCCCGTCGTGTCGTGCCTATGGCTGCGCTCCGCCCGCCGTCTCGTGCCTATTGTCGCGCCCCGCCCGTCGTGTCGTGCCTATGGCTGCGCCCCGCCCGCCGTCTCGTGCCTATTGTCGTGCCCCGCCCGTCGTCTCGTGCCTATGGCTGCGCTCCGCCCGCCGTCTCGTGCCTATTGTCGTGCCCCGCCCGTCGTCTCGTGCCTATGGCTGCGCTCCGCCCACTGTCTCGTGCCTATTGTTGTGCCCCGCCCGTTGTCTCGTGCCTATGGCTGCGCTCCGCCCGCCGTCACGTGCCTATTGTCGTGCATCGCCCGTCGTCTCGTGCCTATGGCTGCGCTCCGCCCGCCGTCACGTGCCTATTGTCGCGCCCCGCCCGTCGTCTCGCGCCATCGTCTCGTGCCTATGGCCGCGCCCCGCCCGTCCTCCCATGCGTACTGGCGCGCCCCGCCCGTCGGCCCGTGCCTATTGTCGCGCCCCGCCCGTCGGGCCGTGCCTATTGTCGCGCCCCGCCCGCCGTCTCGCGCCATCGTCTCGTGCCTATGGCCGCGCCCCGCCCGTCCTCCCATGCGTACTGGCGCGCCCCGCCCGTCGGCTCGTGCCTATTGTCGCGCCCCGCCCGTCGTCGCGGTCTGGCCCGGGTCGTTCCGCATGGTCCCTGCCGCCGACGTCCGGTATGCAGATGAGCGTCGACTGACGGCTGCCAGCGCCCGGCGGGGGCTCGCGGACAGTGTCCAGCGGCCGGGACGGTGTCAGCAGCACCGGCCCCTCAGTGGGTGTCATTACCGGTGCGCCGCCGGCCGGGCTCGGTGGGCATCCGCCCCCCCCCCCCCCGCGCTCAGGAAGGTGTGATGACCTGTCACAGACGTGTTTGCATGCGTGCCGTGTTCGGGTAGTGCGATGCTGTGTCGCATGCTTGCAAACATCGTTCGCTTTGAATATGAGTGGGCTTCGTTACTACGACAGGTCCGCTGACGTTGACCTGACGTTGATGCGTGCGTCCGTTACCTTACCTTACCTTACCTACCTGACGTTACCTCCGCCCCTTCTCCAGACCATCTCAGCTCTGGATTCCGAGAAGTGGTGCAGCACAGACCAACGGCAAGTGGCGCCCATGTTGATAAGATAACTCTTCTCTACACTGTAGACATTACAAACCTTTGTCTGACTTTATTTCCGTCGTCGAATTGCCGCCAATTGGGAGCACGCTCGTCTAACAGCATCGTGCGGCTGAGCCACATCAGGGGCTCACTCAGCACCGCTCCGCTGATCCGGAGAGCGATTTCTCTTCCATTCGGCAGCTTGCCGGGGCACTTCAGATGTGGAAAAAGGCGCGCCGAAAATCGGGATTATAAGTTGGTGTTTTGTAGCTCAGTGGGAACAATAGCGCCCAGTCAGCCCGGTGCCAGCTCAATCGACAGTGGAAAAACAACGCTGGTTTTGGTCACCCGATTTATGTTTTTTTCTTGTACTGATCGATTGGTTTCAGTTCAGTCCGAAGGTTGACCATACAAATTGAGATTGTCCGTTGATTACCGCCGCAGGGGCGTGGGAATTTCTGAGCGAGTGTGGGCCGAGCCCAATTCCGAGTAGACTCTTTCCATGCATTGCTATGAGGATATAGCCAAGCTTTCTCGCGAGGTAGGGACGCCACCCTTCACCCCTTTTGGTTTCAACATGCCGAATGGTGGAGTTTCTTTCCCTGATTTCGTCCGTAACATGTAATACCGCGTGACGTGCTTTCCAGCGTTCATAATCATGACAGTTATGTGTGAAGAGCAGAGACCACGGGCGTATAAACAGGTGAGGGAGCAGGGATGCCATGCTCCCCCACACTTTTGAGAATTCGTAACATGAGCCCTATAAAGATGTGTGGAAAGAATCGGCTTCAAAACTGACATTGCCCCTTCCCCCCCCCCCCCCCCGCCTTCTCAGACGTCCTTTAGTTAATGGCAGGGGCAACGCGTTCATCAAGGTATATTATCATGAAATACCCGTCATATGGTCTTTCGTTGCAGTGTGCAACGTATGCCAAATATCGTTTTCTTTGTGAAAGTAAAATAAATGTCATTGTATCGTAACAAGTGCTTGTAGGAAAAATTTGAGGAGTTCGACCCTTACCTACGCTGGAGTTACTCGGCAGAAAAAAAAAACACAAATAAAAGTTTCAGTGAACCATGTGGCGCAATGCTGCAATATTTCTCTAAAAAAGATTTGATTGGTTCAGCCACTGAGGTCTAGCCATGAACGTTGAGCATGCCTTTGCATCAGCATGATGATTATTGCACTTGGGAGTATCGCGTTTCGTCGACCGCGCGCCATGGTCTATCCGCAGAGTTGAAACTTCCGTACGCTCGCGTGCTGGCGGTTAGGCTGTGCCGTAGTGCTCGATGTGTTTACGCGTTGACGGTCGTTGACTCGCGCGCGTCGCGCGGCCTGGCCTGTTGACGCTATCTCGCTGCGCCTCGCCGCCGTTTCCGGCCGCTGTTGTCTGGCCCGTCCGCAGCCCGACGCTGTTGTTTCAAGCTAGCCCGATTGTCACAGTTGCTTCCTTTAGAGGCGGTGCATCGTAATTACCGAGCGTTCCCGTGACGAATCCGGTGCTTTATTCTGCTCCGCCCGTAGAGCACACAATGATCATTGTATTATTTTGGCGTGCCGACTGCAGCCATCGTTAGCGCCGCGCTCGCTAGGGACGGGTTCAAAAATTGGCATGTAATCACATTGGAATCCATTACCATTGGATCGAGTTATTGGCACGTCACCACAACGCTTGCCGCGGGTTATGAAAAAAATAGCATACTGTATTGCAAGGGCTGATCTCACATGTTTCATTGTCGCAATACCTCATGTCAGTGCCCTTCTCATCGATTTTGACTATATCTGCTCATTTGCTTAGCTCAGTACTCGCCAACCATTTTTACTGCAACTTGGTGCTGTCGGGTGACGCGTCCTGTAGACTGGTGCAAAATTTGCTTCAGAAGCCACCAAATGTGTTCTTGAGTTGCACAAACAAGGTCTCAAACGTGATGTTTTCATAAACTGGCAGCTTTAAGACTCTTGTGCATTTTATTCATGCGTGTGGAGTTATGACGAACGCTTGGCATCAGTAACGTGGAAGCTTCACAGGTTTGTGGCATAGCAAAAAATCATGTTAAGCTTCGAACGAGGCCGGCTATTGATTCACTCTGATTTCAATTTAGCTTCAGCCGCAGTGAACGCCTCTGTTGGACAACAGAAAGAAGTTTTAATTATGCACGTAAAAGACATCCACCAAGCAGAAAAAAACTTTAAGCATGGCCAGCCGATCATCGTCGTTTCATAAGAAAAACTTTTGTCGCTTTGAGTTTGTCGTTGGGGAACGTCTGCAAACGGATGCTATTTTAATATGGCGTCATTGGTTAGCTGTTCAACATGTGCCGACCCACACAATTTCATTGGTTATCCGTCTGCGATTGAGTAATAAGTTCGTGTATGTTTCAGTTGATGAATGCTTCATCCAGGTATATAGTTGTGTATCACAATTGCTATTAAATATCTTTCCTGACTGTGATTGCCATGTCATATCCAAAAAGGTGCGACCACGTACACGACTTTGGCTTCAGTTATTTCGCTGATTATTTCATGGGCTGGCTTATTTATGGTTTAACACGATTTTCGTCCATCTGTTCGCGTGCTGGGTTGGCTGGACAGTTTTACGAAGAACTTGCGCTGATCTGAAGGAGAGGAAGGGCGTTTAAATGCCGTAACAAGAGATGCAAGATAAATCGTGCTTGCAAAAAAGCGATTTCTAGGACGTGACATTGATGAGCGGTGGCGGAAAACTTCCTCTGTTGGTTCTTCAAAGTTACGCCTTCTGGGCGGTGGTCTTGAGTGCCATCTGCCATTTAAGTGATTAAGATCAGTCAAAATGCATTGTTTTGATGGCGTATGGTGATGGCAATATGTTTTTTTCTGTTTTTTCTTCAGAGTTACGTCTTCTGGGCAGTGGTGCTCAGTGTCATCTGCCACTTAAGTGGTGTAACATGAGTCAAAACGCGTTGTTTTGATAATATATTAAGAGTACTTGCTTCCCATGCCACTCAACTTGTTTCCCATGCTTCTCAGTCATGGGTACATAAAAAGTAAGTACTTTTTGACGGCGAATTCAGAACAAACAGTTCCCGGCAGTGCCGCGGGAGCCGCGCGCGCTCTCACAAAGTAGTCTTCACGGCTGAAGTCTGCGGCAGCGCCAGAGTCTTTAGCCGCGCGACACAAATTGAACTACT
Source organism: Pollicipes pollicipes (assembly GCF_011947565.3). Lineage (NCBI taxonomy): Eukaryota > Metazoa > Arthropoda > Thecostraca > Pollicipedomorpha > Pollicipedidae > Pollicipes > Pollicipes pollicipes. The sequence continues at coordinate 18,064,794 of NW_023596921.1, forward strand.
GATTCCTATTGCGCTCTCCGTGTGAATACACCCGACTGACTTCTTGAAGGCAAAACAATGGACATTGTCATGCCTTGCTTCTCATTGGGCCTCTCCACATCTGAGTCACTTTCTCCCCGGTCCCGTAAGTCGACCTGGTGAACTATGTGACACTTCTCCGGAAAAATGCGGTGCTTATTCAATCTCAGCCTGATGTTTCTCGAAGCTGACAAACACGAGGGCTCAGCTCGCCGGGCCGCCTGTTTCTGTGAACCTGTGGGACGCCCGGCCTACCCATTCCAACCGGACGCCTTGGTATAAACTGACGATCACAAGGCTTCAGTGAGACCGACCCGGCTTTCCACGAGCGGATGAGCTCGGCGCGTCGCCCCCGGCCCCGAGCGCTGCCAGCTCACCGCTGCTGGGCTTCACCGGCGCCGACCTCCGCCCTCCGCGCCCCGCCCTCCGCCCCCCGCCCCCCGCCCTCCGCCCTCCGCCCTCCGCCGGCCATCCCCGGCGGCCGCGCTCCACCGAGCCGGGGATTCTCCAAACGATTGTTTTACTGGCCGATCAGCTGATGCAGTGGCGGGCCGCAGATCCAGGGGCGGCTTTACGGGCGCATCGCCGGCGCCGACGCCGAATATAGACGGCCGGGCGTCATCGCGCGTCGCCGCCGTCCCGGCGCCGGCGCCTCAAACCGACGGACGTCGACGAAATCGACGCGGGCCAGATGCGGCTGCTCGACGTCTGCCACGGACGAAGCCGACGTCCGTGTTTAGAGGGGCGTGACGCACGCCACCGCACACGGATATCAGCGTATCTCCATAAAATGTCAGCATTTTATAGAGCGCCAGCGATGTTGGGGCCACATTGGCGTTCAGGGATCATGATCCTTCCGGGATTTGAACCCAATCACCCCATTTGGGAGTTGCACACGCTAACCACTCGGATATTACGCCTCCGGAGCGGGCGTCAGGCGGACTAGGCCATCTGTCAGGTCACCCGGCGGATGTCTTCCTCCCGCCACGAGGGGGGCTGACGGTTCCGCCCGGTGCTGAACTGCGCGGGGACTGGGTGGCTGGACCTGCCGCCAATACGTCTGACAAATGCCAATGCTTTGGTATAATCGCACCCTCTTACGGCATGAATAGGCCGGGAAAACGAGCTTGACGCCGAGCTGGGGAAATCAATGGAGAACTGTTAAGACCCTTAATACATACAAGGCTCCACCAGCGCTCAGTCGAGATTGCGTATTGGGAAGGCGGACAGAAGTCTAACTAGGCGGCCATCTGAGAGGGGGGGGGGGGGGGGGATCGATGGCACTCGCTGTCGCTTCCCGCGCCGGTGTCCCACAGCTGCCAGAGTTTTCTAGAGGCTCATCAGGAAAAAACAAGTGCTTGAATCAAAGAGCGTGCGGCGCGGGACTCAGACACGGTGTGGGGGTGCGCAAGGGCATGGGTGTCAGAAGCTGCCTCAATGATAAAACTTCGTCAACCGAATCTTTTACCTTTATTCTTGCGTTTAACGGTAAAGCGAAACACAGACAAGCCAGCACCTCGTGTCGTTGCTTTCTTCCAGCGCTAGATGTGATTTACTGCGATGTTATCACACACCGCAGGCTATCAGCATCCCCAAACCACCTTTTGCATGGCTGTTTTCCTGTTCCACCGACCCGCTGTCCGTAGGAGTTCGGCCCTAGCATTATCGCTGGCCGTCTCTGGCGGGCTCATCACCAGCTCAGCGGGAGCAGCTGACCCTCGGCCTGCGTCCACCGACACCGCCTCGCCGTCCGATGTTGGCACCTCCGACCTCGCCCGTCCCGGTCCGGCGGCGCGGTGCGCTCCTTCCCAGCGGCGGGAGCTCGGCGCCCGGCTCGCGACGCCCGTCCCCAGTCGTATGACACCGGATATGTGATGGGGCCACACCCTAACGACTCGCGACCGTCCGAGCAATCAAACGCATGATTGAACAGCCGCATGGCCAATATTGCCGCGGCGCAGGCGGCGCGGCCGAACCCGCTCCAAGGCCGCACTCAAGTGGGCGGCCGCAGGGAAATTGTCTTCTATAAATGGCCGCCAGTTTAATCAGAGGCCCGAACGGACTCTCTTAACAACTTTTTCTATGACGTGTGGCTTCTGAAAATTTTAGCGCTGGCGTGGTGAGCCTACGGTGCTGCGTAGCGTTCCTTCCCAGCCATGTGGCGTAGCCTGTAGCCTGGCCCAGCTTGACCTGGCTCCCCACTGCGCCGCTCGCCACGTGTCCGAGTTCACGAGTCCGAGCGCCGCGAGCTCGGTCCGAGTCTGCGCGCCGCAAGCTTGGTCGCTTCGCACTGCGCAGGCCGAGCAGCGCCGATCGGTGCGCCTCTGTCGCCGAGCGCTCTCATTTCTCCGGCTGCCGAATATCCGGACGTCTGGCCGTCAATATTGACTCGGCGTAGTCGTGTTGACTCGGCTCATAGGTCCCTGTCGTTCACTTTTGTCCGGATTGGGGGAAAAACGGCGGCGCCGGCCGCGTCACATCCCGCCGACAGACGGCCCGCGGCGGCGACGGTGGCCGGCGTCGGCGATGGCGGCGGTGATCCGCGGCGATGGCGAGGGCGGTCCGCGAGAATAGCGGGGCGGTACGTGGCGAAGAAGGGAGTGGTCCGCGGGGATGGCGAGGGGGATCCGTCCGTGGTGATGGGGGGAGTGGTCCGTGGGAATGTGCGGGGGTGGTCCGTGAGGGTGGAGTGGGTGGTTTGCGGGATTGCCCGCGCGGATGGGCGGGCGGTCCACGGAAATGGCCGGGCGGTCCGTGTGGATGAGGGGGGGGGGGGGGGAGGGGGCGGAATTGTCCACGGGAAGGGGGACTGAGCGGCGAACCGTCTGCCGGAGATGGGCTGTCGGTGACTCTCTCGTGCGCGATTTGATGGGACATTGCCGGAAAGCAATCCATAGGGGAGAGTGCTGTCTCGTAGGATGCACTGGGAGTGGTCGAATGGAAAGACAGATCACTCGGAAAGGAAGACCAGGGGAACGGCCGCTGCAACTGCAAGGCGGGCCAAACCCCACAACCACGTGTGACAGTCGGCGGAAGGTGTAGCTGACGGGCTGGACTGAGTCACAGTCTCCAGGGGTGGAAACAAACCGTCTTCAGGAGGTGAGCATGTGGCGCTCGGGAATGGTCGAGCAGTGAGCCGATGCGGGCCGTCTGAGGTGGCGGTTGGGGCGGGGGGGGGGGGGGGGGGAGGGGAGGCGGATCGGAGCGGCCGTCAGCTCACGGCAGCGGGCCGCAGCCGGGGCCTGAATGTAGAGCGTGAGTGGGCGAGAGATCGGTGGCGAGCGTATTTCCAGTGTTGTCCGATGGTGGCAGTCAAGTTCGCGCCATAGAGCAAGTGGGGCGGGCTTCGAAACCGAAGCGGGCTTGAAGCGGCGAGCTCTGGAATGGCCGCGATGGTGCGGATGGCCAGCCGGGAATAATGGAGCTGGCTTGAGGTGGTAGCAATGAAAGAATGACGATTCATCGATGTGGATTTATATCAAGGGCGGTTTGGTGGCTTGTCGAGAATGTATTTCTACTCTCAGGACCAGCCCCTTGGGTGATAACCTTTTAACAGCGCACCAGGAAGGAAATCTTGGCGGAAAAGGCTGGTTAAAAATGATAGTAAGTTAGCAGAACACTAAATGGTGTTGTTTACCACCAACCGATAGACCCAACCACCTAACGAGGACTTTTGTAGTGTTGATTATTTCCAACCCTATCCATTGGAAGCTTGCCAGATGAGTACGAACTCATGCTCCCTGGCAAACCATTCCGCTCCACACACACGGCAATCGTGATTCAAATGTCTTACTGTCCTTTCCCATGATATGTTCTGACATCGCACGGGTTAATACTGCCGTTCAACCCTGGGAACACTTTATCCGCAGCATTAAGTTCTACAATTGTTTTAATTGGCAAGGCCTTCATTATGCATAATTTTCCTGGAGTTTGATCACGGGTTTGTTACGAACGTACCAAACTTTTTATCATCTTCAAAGATCTTAAGATCAAAGATCAATGAAAACATTTATTTTGTAGGGTGGAGCCCTCGCGTAATATCATCAAACGATGCAGAGAATTACGGCTGTGCGCTCCGTGTGCTTGCCTTGAAGTACAAAGAACAACACTGTTTTGCACTTTGCTTGTCTGAAGATGCCATTTCGTTTAACAACGTTAACGTTTAACGTTTAACAACGTTAACGTTTAACGTTAACAACGTTAACGTTTAACGTTTAACAACGTTAACGTCTAACGTTAACAACGTTAACGTTTAACGTTTAACAACGTTAACGTTTAACTCGGCGTAGCCAGGAGCATGTCAGTGTTGTCTTCTTGCGACATCTGATGCCAATTTTCTTAGATGCATCCGTTGCAGCTCTCGCTCTGTCGAAAAACGGCCCACGCATCCAGCACCGTATACATCTGGCATACTCAACTTTTGGGAAGACCTACGCTTTTGATGGCTTTGGCAAGAGCACCGCAAAACGCACAAATGTATCGGTGGGATAGTGGTGGCAGTAAGCTTCGCTGAACACCTTAGAAGTTTCCGTGGCTCAATCTGCTTCGGTGTGGGCGACGGCGTGTGGTATTCGAGGTCGCTCTCGGGAAGGAGATTGGATTCTCCACGGCCGGTCGCTGACACGCCCACGGACCCGACAATTTTAAAGCCGCTTAATGGTTTGCAGACAGTACAACCGACTACACCGTATTGCTCGCTTCACGTCTCGATCTGCTCTGGTTTCCGAGACTTTACACCGATCCTTAAAAACGGCCCCCAAACGAGCGGACGCCTGGTTTGCACGCGAGCGCGCTTATCTGGCTGCACGTATCAACTCGCAGACTGACCAATACGATTGTCGTTCCTCTCGCGTCCAAAAAGGTTTGTCTCGCTGCGACGCCAAGTTATCGAGATCTCGATCTGATCTCTACTCGCGACTACACCGTTTTTTGCAAATTGAAGGTCTCGCTTTTGCATGTTAATCGAAAGGTTGAAGCTGAGTTTTGCTCAGGTTGCACTTCTGCAGGTAGCCATGCCAACCCAAATAAGCTGTAATCAAATGCTTACCAGTTGCTGCGGCCCAACTTCGAAGGTAAAGCGCTTTCTAACGCGCAGCGCTGCATGAGGCTCCGGTCAACGGTGGCGAAGTCATCAACTGCTACAGAACGCGGCGCTCGGGCAAGGCGGGACCGGATAAGTTCAAAATTGAATCCTATTTCCAGCACGTTTCGCTGTGCCAGCTGCTTCGCTCGCAACTAGCTTCATGCCAGGATTTTTCGGGCACGTTAGAGCTTTGTGTAAAAGGCTCACAACGATCGGCCCTCAGATGAACTGAAGGGTTGCGGTAACAGGCTGTGAACTTGAAGCGTTCGATGTGCGAGTGAATCGGCCGATTTTGGCGGGAGCTGCTGCGTATCGCATCCGACATGCCTCGGCACCTAAAGCTCCAATCGGAACAGATTTAGCATAGTTAGGCTTAGAAGACCTAGTCTTAGACTTAGAGTAGATGGACTTAGTTTACTATGTATATGAACTTAGACTGATAAGCGTTGAATGGATAGTTAAGATATCTTTGGTCGGAGCTCACGCATACATGAAAGCTCGGTCCAGATGGGTTCGAAAATCCATTCATATCAACCACACGCATGGGGACTGTATCAAGCAAGGACGTGTTGGCGGAGGGCTCTGCCATATGCTGCTGAAACCGACAGCCTTTGAGACCTTGATGGGCTTGGTTCCCGCTTTCGCCTGTCTTTGAAGTAGCAGTGCAAGACTTTTAGAAGACCTTTAGAGTATGAATATTGTACACTGATACGAGTATACCTGCAAAAACTGTCTTAACTCAGCACATTGTTCGTCAAATTATTCTCAGCTTCTGGTGGAGATTTAACGCACCGATGTGCAGTTCCTTCTAATCGCTCAAGATGGTATGTATTTAGCTGATATGTTCGGAGGTTTGAGGGCGCTCCTTACCACTGTGCCAGGGATCTATCATCAAGATTGTCCGGAAGTGGTGGGCTTCTTTCGAAAGCTGATTAGCGGTTGTGTCTACATCACCCAAACAGTTCTACAACGTATGAGACGCGCATTTCATTGCCTGTTTGACGGTTTATTGTCTGGTTTGTGGCCTTTGCTTGAATGGACCATCTTGTTGTGCAATGCATCTTCACACTTGTGTAATTAGTTAAACGTTGTAGCACACACAGCCGCGCTCTGCACGGCTGTTGAAGCAGTGCATGCTTTGCACCACTTAGACTCAATGTATCAGCATATGTTCGTTCACGTGCTTTATGTCACTTTAGGTTAACATTGATCGCCCCTTTCAATATACAAGTTTTACACAAAGCGTCGTTGCCCCCCGCCTCCCACTGACCAGGTATTGAGATTTTACAAGTCCCCAACCTGAGCGGATGTGGTTCTAATGATAACAAATACGCGTCACTTCACCCCACCCTTTCACCCCGCTCGCCTGTCTCCCGACCTCCGGCTGGCTCTTAAGCATTGCCTGCTGAAATGGATGCAACATGAGTTGACTTCGTTGAGCCCAACATGACAGGTATACAATAAAATGTATGAACAATTGGTGTTGAAAAAGCTGTAGATTGCCTGTAGGGCAGCCGCCTCTATTTTCATGCTGCTTTAGGTTTGCTGCGTTAGTTTTCATCCAACGGCACCCGAAAATTTAATGCCGCGCATGGTGCCGGCACCACTTTTTAGTTTCGCCGTTTCACGCCGTTCGCGGAATAGACATGAAGCTGTTCGCTGTCTGGACGATGTGTCAAGTGGTGAAATGATCAGGGCTGGCGAGGCTTAAACTGTCATCTAACCAACTATAGATAACGATATTTGGACGTGATTTCATTAAAGTTGTTGAAGTCCGTCGAAAAGCATTCGCAAAATACCAGACAGACCAAATTGACGCTGGGCGGCGCCTCCACCGCCTTGCGGGCCTGCAATTGTTCGTCTTGGGCTAGATGGAAACGCATTTGTTTGGCTTTCCTCCGAACTAATTTTCAGTTCCAATGGTGCAAATGTTTGGTACCGCCAGCTTGTCCCGTGGCTTACAACGCGTTTTCAATAGTAGAGAAGGGTTTGAAAATGGGTTTGCACCGCCGCGAAGAAGGGGCAGGCCCTCTCTCGGTGACCTTTCAACTTTGCAGAGGCGTGGCGGCTTACGTCACAATTGACCAATCTGCCGACGGCAGGTGTAGCAAGATTGCATTGGATCAAGGACTCAAGAGAGGCAGGGTGGAGGGTACCGGATGCCGCAATGGCACAACTTTGTTGGCGTGATTGCTGGTGAATGCCTTTGATTGTCCGGAGGGTTCGACAAGCCATACCAGAGATCAGGTGACTTGAGGGGACTCCCGCCGGTAACAATCTACATCCCGAGGATGTAGATTGTTATCTTTCGAAGAATGCTGTGAATGCTGTGTGTGTGTGTGTGTGTGTGTGTGTGTGTGTGTGTGTGTGTGTGTGTGTGTGTGTGTGTGTGTGTGTGTGTGTGTGTGTGTGTGTGTGTGTGTGTGTGTGTGTGTGTGTGTGTGTGTGTGTGTGTGTGTACGTGCGCGCGCGCGCGCGCGTGTGCGTGTGCCAGCAGCATGAGTTCGACTTCCAGCACACGTAGAGTACGTAGAAGTCAAAAGTAATCCGGTCAGCATTATCTGTGGACAGGGCCAGGCTTTGCACTTCAATCTGCTTGTTTTTAAAAGTTCGTGGGGTGCGCCAAAAGCGCCTCTGTAACTAACATAGATAATCAATTGATTTAATATTTGGGTAATGGTAACGCCGTGACGCCGCTTCTAATGCCTCTGGCGCCCCTGGAAACTTCGTTAACGCGCTTTTTCTTGGGTGCAAGATAAAAACTGAACCTTACACGATTAGAGAAATTTCTCAGGCACTATCATGTTCAAAATGAACACCTATTCCTCGTTTTACTTTTGAGTTTTGCAGTTGTGTTCACCTTAGTGGTATTAAGTATTTGGTCAACGTCTCCGGTTACCGGCCGCCGTCTGCTGGCTGCCGTCCAGGTTGTAAAAATGGGCGGGTATGTGATCTTACACACCTTGAGGATCCGGTAAGGCCGATTTTGGGACCTTAGGAGCTGAATTGAACAGCGTTGTCGCTGAAAAGAAAATCAAACCGGCAATATTTAATGGCATTAAGATAAAATAATCGTTGATTATAGCTGTGTAAATGTAGAAATATGCTTAGATTGTAGGCATGTATATCGACTAGCGTCATAACTGATAGTTAGCAGATGTTCATCCACGAAATATGCTGGGTCAGACCCGGCTCATGCACCTAACGAAACACACGCATGCCGGGTGGCTGGTTGAATACCGGTCCCTCGGATAAGTATCAATTTGACACCCCTGAGATCTAAAAACTAAGAGAGCTAAATACACCAAATTCACAGGGTGTGTTAGCCTGAACACCAATTCATTTGGGTCAAATCTTCGGGATTGTAGGTGATAAATTTCGGGTCAAATAAGGCGAAACAAGGTCAAAATCAAGATGGTCAGGCAGTATGTTCCTAAAAACAAGATGTCGACCTGGGTCATTTTAGGCAAGTGACCTATTCTAACCTTAAAGAAGTTAATTAAAGATTTATAATCCAGCTTCTGTTATCAATAAATTGTAAATGAGTACCAGAAACTATCCCACTCAGCAAGCGCTAGAGTAAGAACAGGTTGGTTTTTACCTGGGCCTTATTTTCATGCCTGGCATTAGGTCGACGGAATTTGTTTATTCAATCGTTGTGTTGCCTAGGAAACTATCCCAGATATTTATGGGCTTGTCTAATATATGTCTATATGTCTATTGTTGCATCAGATCGCACGTTTAGGTAGAAATCGGCTTCGCTGAGTCTATGGGCTGGATTACACCTGCGGTATGTCATCGACCTTACATGGTACATCTAAACTTCTGATACCAAACGGTTTGCAGTTCAATCTTTTACAGGCAGGCAAAATTTGGCATGGTTACGCCGCGCCGTTGAAAAAACATACCGGAAAATCTTTTGGGAGATCAAATTGACCCCCCTCTCAAGCGCGTTTTAAAAGTGCCATTTATGCACATTTGCGCAACGGAGCGCACGGCCCGTTGTTTGCCAATTTTGTGACCAGTGTGTGTATGTGACTAAATGTATATGTTATAAGCAGTGTTAGTTCATCTATATGTTATAAGCAGTTGGAAATGGTAGAACAGCTTAGTAAAGATGGCACCATCTTGCTGTGTAGTTCAGGCTTATAACTGGATAAACTGAGATTGATGTGATATTGTTGTTCTTAGCCTGATTATTACAAGCTAAAAGTGTGCTCGTACCTTAAATCTGTTGAGTCCTGAATTCGCTGCGTTCCTTTGTCAATCCGCCGCTCCAATCACGTTTAACTTCATAGTTTATAGACGTTGAGCCATCTATGCAATGCCTTCGTTCAGCCCAATGGCTAATATGAAAAACTGACTCTTCAACCAGTTGATTCTTTCAATGAAGTATAAATTACGTGTGAATCGAATATGCTCTTTATCCTATAGTTCAGGTTTTGTGGTACGTAAGACGGAAGTGAAAGAGCGGATTGATTTGGCCAATACCGAGAAAAATTACATGCTCAACCTAACTGAACTACATCAGATTCAAGCGTTTTGGAAAAAAACGGACTGCGACTGGATCGGATCCCAATTTCTCCGACCGGATTCGACCGGGTTCTGAAAATCAAACGCTTAAAGACCGCTGGGTGTTTGGCTTCGTAAGGTAATGCAGCAGAAGTTTTCATTCCTTTTACTAAGCAACTAACCAGCATAACGCACTGAGCGCGAAAGAAATCCCGTTGCTCGGAAACTACACATCGCTGACGTATGCACTGTCCTTTCCGTGCGTGTGCTACATTCAAACTGACCGTTTCCAAGTTGTCAGTTTTGTCAGAGGAGGGACAGATTCGCCATCGTAGCATAGGCCACGCTCGCAGTGGGCTGCCTTTATCAGCCACCAATGGAGTGTGGTGGGCTACTGAAACGGTAGTCGTTGCTCGCCGGCGCCATCCCTTCCTCCTCATGCTATTCGCGTCGCGTGGTCCACACGGCGACGTCTCCATTTGTCGTCGGCGGGGGGAAGACGGGCCGGCTCGCATTCTGATCACCCAGCAGGCGGCCGGCACGTGTCCTGGGCCGGGCGGAACCGGTGACCCAGCAGGCGGCCGGCCGTGTCCTGGCCCGTCCGGAACCGATGACCCAGCAGGCGGCCGGCCGTGTCCTGGCCCGTCCGGAACCGATGACCCAGCAGGCGGCCGGCCGTGTCCTGGCCCGTCCGGAACCGATAACCCAGCAGGCGGCCGGCCGTGTCCTGGCCCGTCCGGAACCGATGACCCAGCGGGTGGCCGGCTGCGCCCTGGCTCTTCTGATGACCCAGCAGGCGGCCGGCCATGCTCTGGCCCTGCTAATAGCCCAGAAGGCGGCTAGCCGTGCCCTGGCCCTTCTGATGACCCAGCAGGCGGCCGGCCGGGCCAGGGCACGGCCGGAGCCAATGAACCGGAACCGACGATCGTACGGATGACGGGCGCGCGGCCATGGTCGCTGGTCGTCAGGAGAACGGCGACACCGGACACCGTTACATGGGCAGGGAGGCTGCAACATTGGCAGAAAGGACCTGGAATGTGCGGAGAGGACCTGACAAAAGGAGGAAGAACCTGACAGGAACGTAGAGGACCTGACATGAGCCTAAAGCACCTTACATGAGCCCAAAGGACCTGAGAGGAGCAGGGAGGACCTGGCAGGAACAGCGAGGACCTGACAGAATAAGGGAGGACCTGACAGGGACAGCGGGGACCTGGCAGGAGTAGATAAGGCCTGACAGGAGCGGGGGGACCTTGAGCGCCCGATTAGTGCTGCATGACCTAGGAGGGACTGGGCTAGAAGGGATGGCGTCCATTCCACGCACCGTCTCATCAGGATAGAGAGATGGGCTGCCCGTCGGCCACCGCATCATAAGAAATGAGATGAGACTCGGCAATACCCACATTATGATAGAATTGACAGGCATCAATTATGACTACCAGACACTGCCCACTTCAAGCGGTGCTATGTCCGGTATCCACCGGATGTCCATCGCAGCGAAATTCACTCTGATGAGTAATTCATGCATGGCTTGCAATTACAACATGCCCGTGAAACATCTGTGCCTCCTCTCATGCCAGTGAGAGGAGGCGCAGCTACGAATGGTGACCCACAGATTAACTAAGGATGTAAAGATCGCAACTGCAGTCGTTTGAGTTCCTCTGTACGGGACCAAAAGGTGACAAGGAAAGTGATAACCAATGAAATGCAGGACTGCTTTTTGAAAGCGGGAGGACATTAAAAACAATACTTGCATATATCAGCTGTGCTTAAGGAAACCGCTGGAAAGGAGACCGATTTAACCCTGATAAAGTTCACCGACGGCTAAGGGATCAGTGAAGTTCGGGACATGTTGATGAAGTCAGGGGTGTCCCGTTGCTGACGCTGGCACTCGTCGTCCCGAAAATGTCTTCTTCTAACGCAACAACACGATGTCTGGTGTTGACCAAACGGACCTCGCTCAATAGTTCGGATCTGAGTGTGATGAAGGCAGCCTCCCTCCGTACGTCTGACGGAGTGGTTTGTTTTTCGGGCCCATGTTCTCATTAATCACGTGCAAGGCAAACTTCGGGCGCTCGCTCAAGGTGACATTGAAACCAAGTCAGCCGTTGACATATTAATGACCAGGCTCGTACATTCACTCCCACTTTAGAAATCCAGCATTAGGTGGCGGCCTTGGGCGCAGATGTCGTGCTTACAGGACAACTCGCAAGCTAGTAATGATGACTGAACTACCGTCAAGTGTTTCTATGTTTGACATCATACAAAGCTTACCGGGCTGTCCGTTGTGCACCCCAACTGCCCGGGGCAGTTGCACATTTGGCTTGCATAGCCAGATCGCGGAGACTGTGGGGATCGTGCCATAATGTTTTTTTTTTTTGTCCCAAAGAAGGCTGCAGCTTGCTACGAACCGCCCGCGGCATCATGTTCCGTCCGTGCGTGGTGGTCACAGCGCACAGGTTCGGTCTGCGTGTACACCGTTTGGTGCGGCTGTTGACGAGCTTTGTCCGTTGTCAGGGCTCCGGCTCGTACTCAGTGTGCGAGACAAACGCCACGAAGCCGAAGCCAGTCTCCGGCGTCATCGGAGCGGCGTTCAGCGGGGTCAGCATCAACGTGGCCAAAATCCTGCGGCTCTTCAAGGTAGGCCGGCCCCGTTTGATGTGCTTGGCGTGGCTGATGCGCCTGGCATTGTGTGAAAAATATCCAGTCTTATCATGGCTTATTATCTATCCGTGGGTCATTGCTCTACGTCAGCGCTTTCTGGAAAAAGCTTCCTCAAATGCGTGAGATGGATGACGCATGTGACTTAAGTAATAACGCAGGGGACGTAACCGCCGCATTCATCAGCGCGGCACACTTCTGATCAAGAGCGCCGGGTTTGAATTTCAAGCTTGATACTGACACGACAACTGCCTCTCGGGGTCATGGCGGAACAGCCAATCACAATCAGATAATGTCCGTAAAGACCAGATTTTCCCTAAGTTGTGGAAGGGCTTCTTTATTTTCATCATGTCGTGTGCTGCTGTGGTATACAGCATGCAGTGCCTTGCATATGCAGTGCTGTATGCAGCTGAACCTCATTAAATTTACAGGTCGATTGACCTTTAGTTTACTGAAGTAATGGCAACATCGCTCACTTCGGCCTATGAAAAATTGTCTGCTCCACACTGTCACAGCCGAAAGCCGTGCATTCTGTACTGAAAACGGCTTTAAGCCGCAAGTGAGCGTTACTAACCCACAGGTAACAGCCAGACCGTAGGACCAGTGCGGACGATTGGGTGCATGTACCTGTCTGCAATAAGTACTTAATTTGACCACTGATTATATATATATATATATATCGGTATACCTTGGCCGAATAGTTTCCTTTATGCATGTTTGGTTAACGAACGACCGCTGATTCCGCATAGACAAGCTTTTTGATGTATCGTTCGAGGTTCCGGGCTTTTGACTTCATCGAAAGCTGAGTCAAAAGCCTGGAATCTTAAGCGATACTGCTAAGTAAAAACCCGGGATAATTATTCAAAGTGAGTAGCATCAAGTAACATCGTTAGTTTGGCTTGCTATTATAGTTTCATAATAAGTCAAACGACACTGCAAATTCAAAACCCTGGAACCTCGAGCAACACATCAAAAAACTTGTCAAGGCGTAGTCAGCGATCGTTTTTCGTCAAACATGCCTGTACGCATATATATATATATATATATATGTATATGCATCACATAAGCAAAGGAGTTCAAAACAAAAATGGATCGTGGTGTCTCTGCGTGTATTGAGATTGGCCGCCCGTTTCAACTTCATTAGCATCTTTATTCGTCCAATAAGATCATCAAGTGCCCTGCCGTAGCATGCGGATGCGCATGAATCTCGGTCCGGCATCACGGTTTGATACCCATCAAGCCTTGTCTACGTCACTCCATTTCAATCCTAATAACACGGTTGTATGAAGAGCTTTGGTTTGTCCAGGTTTGTCTGAATGGTCATTGCAATGATGAAAAGGGCAATGCAATCGTTCAGTACTTTGAGAAACTATCTATATGCTAGTTGCGCATGACTGTGTGCACGACTTATGCGAGATCTTGCGTATGTCATACCTGGCATGCTGGTGTGACAAGTTTGCCAGAATTTAGAGGCCACCTGAATTGATGCATGTCAGTATCGACTACGCGGAAAGATTGGATATAACAATACCGTCAACCGTGCATTCGACTTGCCAAGGTGGAGTCTAATAATAATTTCCGTCCATCTATCCCTGGTGTAAATCACGGGGAAGAAAGCTGTGCTGGTTGTTTTGAAAAAAGTTTGCCTGCAAGCTTTCCAAATGTTCAACGAACCCCACCACTAAAAGCGTTAGGCGATACTGTGGAAGAAGCATTCCTGATTAGTTCCGGTGGTAGAGCTTGACAAGGCTGCGTGGGTTATCATGAATACATCGATGGATGGTATGAACATAAAGTAAGTCTAATGTGAAAGCTATTTGAACATGGAAGCAACTCAAATATAGTTTGGAATGATGTTCAGCTAGTTGACCCGCAAGATCTGGTTTCTCCTTTCACTGTGAAGCCTTGCGTATTCTTTTTAAGATATGTATATTGGTGTCGAACTGAAACTACGCCGTGACTCCACTCACTAAGGGGACCCAGCATGCGCACGTCGATTGAATACATCTATCCTGCAGCTCAGAACCTCTGAGTGGCAGTTTGACGGTATTAGTGGAGTCGAAATATGATTTAATGTAATGCAACCATCGCTTAAAGAACCATTCACATCGATGACGCTTAACCCGTCGCTGCCAGTCTGGGGCGTTATATATATATGGGGCGTATTATGGGGCGTATATATATATATATATAGATATATATATATATATATATATATATATATATATATATATATATATATATATTGACATTGTAAAGCCAACTTTTGCACCTATGTGGGAGGTAAAACTCTTCGTCGTAGGAACATTTCTGGTGCGTAGAATGGATGCCCTCCTTGGCCCTTGGTGAATACCGCCTTGTTTTCCGACCTGATCTGAATCAACACAATATCCAAGAAGCCCCAGGCATTCACTCGGCGGGACTGAACGCGATACAAAAGTTAGCACCTGTTATTCGTTGCGAGCGTGTTTTTCCAGCCGGCCTGTGAGTGCACCAGCCCAGGGCTGGGACCGCCACGGCTTCAGTGCGCGTCATTCGGCGTTTATGGCAACTCCTGCCGAGCAGAACAGTCCGCGCGGGGGCGTTCGGGGAAGCGTGGTCAGACCGGAGTCGGCGGAAGGCCTACAACCGCTCGGCCTATAGCTGAACCGATCTGTGCGGGCTCCGGTGGGAGCGGCGTCGCAGCCGCCTTTCACAAACATCAGATAACCGGCTGGTTATTTCGGCTGGCTTTTAAAAGCAGGATCGAGTGCCCAATCTGCCGTTTTTCCTTAGTGACGAAAACTCGAGCTTTCAAAAAATGAAAAGCTTTCGCAGTGACCGGTGCGGCTGAGAACGCCACCAGGCACGCTGATAAATCACGCCATCATCCACAGAAGTGTGATTGGATTTTTTCATCCGACAGACATTTTTCTTGATGGGAATGGGCCTGTGAGACCGAACGCTTGCCAGCGCACCCTTCTGGCGAGGTAGCGCCGTGGACACAGAAGGATGCGTGCTACACCAGGCCATACCGCCAGGCCACGGCACGGGGGCATGTTGCCTGCACATTCAATAGCACTCGTGCAATTGTACACGTCTGATGGTGGGATAGGTCTCATTGTCGCACGAGACAGATCTTCAAGCTGCACCGAGTTTTGTATTCTTGGCGTGGATCTGACACGCGTTTGTCCGCAGTCATCCGACAGGCTCGTGCACGTGAGCGGCACAAAACTACATAATAAACCACAGCAATACACAATTAATTCTTAGGTTTTGGTCGTCATTCGTCCCCCTTCAAGAGAGCCGGTGTCTTCACCCATGATCTGTATCATGTTTATCTAGTACTACCTTGCAAGGCACCAAAAACAATTCCATTGCGGAAATGACAAGGCCTTGAGTCTGAGTCCTCTGGAAGACGAATGCAAATATGAATACAACGTTTGCTGCCGGGTTAGGTTGGCTATAAACCGGCTCAGGATGTGATGTCATAGCGCTTCCAACTATAAGAGTTCATAGGCCTATGGGGGCGTGGCACCGATGGGGCGATAACAGACATCATTTGTGAGGAGCATTGCGCACATAGGTAAGTCAGTAGTGATAGTCTTATTCCTTGAAAAAGACAGAGGAATGAAGATATAGATCCGTTGACATTTCAGCAGCATTCCGTCATCGAAACACATAACAGTGGTAAATCAAAAATTTCTGCCATTGAACCTGCTCGATTTTTCAAGTTTTTTTTTTTAAACAACGAGTCACGGTTTTTCTACAGAACACCAACGTTCAGGGGATTAAAGAAGGAAATAAAAAATCCTCTGAATTCTAGTGTCCTGTGAAAACTTTTTCGCCGAGGAATAAGACAATTACTTCCGTCTGATCGAGATGACGACAAAGGCAAGATAACGTAGCCATCACACCTAGCACCCGGTAGTAGCGGATTTCATCAATGTTTGGGAAATCGGGTTTCATTAAAATTTAAGGGCCGGGGGCTCATTGATTGCTAGACCATTTGCTTACTTTTCGCAAATAGCATTGCTTGAAAATCACAACTGCATACAATGGGTTACAAAAACCTCAAACTCAAAACAACATTTTCGGCGGATTTTGGGCACAATGGGCAGCACCATACGTCTGCACAGTTTGTATAGCCTAAGCGTTCACGGCTTAGGCCACAGAGCATTGCGTCTGACATGTGTTGTGAAAACGGTGTCGTTGGCAGCTTGCCGACCGACTATGGGTACGCTCATACGTTGCACACTTGTCAGACCTACACATGTAGTTGAAGCTGGTGTATTCTCAGACCTATAACAGTTAATTCTACGCCTGCTTCCTATGGTCTGCGTACGACAGCGCATGCTGGTCACCGCTCACGAACCCACACTTTTACCAGTACGATGATCCGTTTTCTTCGTCGTTGGTATGAGTCTAGCGCCGCTGCGACGCCGCGCTATCGATTTCTGGAACCGGTTCCAACTGATGTTTTCTCAGCCATTTCGCGCGTGAAAACTTTGGCTTTTTCGACGTTGGCCAAATTGAGAGGTAAACCCGTGGTGTCAATGCAACGTCGGAAAAACAGCCCCTCGGATCAAGCAGTTCACATGCAGGGTCTATCCATGCAGACAGCACAGCATTGTGAAATTATGTAGTTTTGGTGCTATAATTACTAAATAAACTTGCCCAATGTACGTGTCACCGGAGACATCAATATCTACGTATTGTGACGTCGCGGTTGGGCCGGACGGGACCTGGCTTAGCTGCCTAAGATAATTGGTTTTGTAAATTCAAATAAAGCTATCTCACGGCCTCATCATAATTCAATGCATCGATGATTGGCTGTCATTCATACGAAGCCACTCTTTCTGTGGTCGATATCGACATGGATGCGGGGTCAGCTCTGAATGATAACCACGTCACAACACGGCCGATAAGTATGAGCCAATAGGTTCGAGCGGACGGGAGCCTCGACTGCTCAGTTCTGTGGCCTCCCAGCACCGACTCTGGCCCACTCCAGGGTCTGATGTTGACAGGCTTGTACAAGGATGCATTGCATCCACTTGTTGTGTCAGCCATCATCACCGTCGAGAAGCGCAACTTCGCCATAGTTTAGATGTACTGAAGATGGCTTACGACTGTGCAAGACGGCGTCGGGGATGAAAGGGTTTATTCTGTACAGCAACGGAACTTGGAACAGTCTAAGCTGTTACCTCGAGGTGAATCGAACAGAATCCGTTGCAAAATAACTACAAATGCGGTAAACCACACAACGCTAAGATAAGTAAAGCGCACTATGTCATAACCATTATAAATATTTTCGTTTCGGAAGTTTCATTTCCACTCATTTCCTGACCATGCCAAAAATCCCGATGGGTAGGGCGTACGTCTAGTGCATGAGTGCGCAGCGAGCTTGGGCCAATGAGCACTTCAGCTCAATTCGAACCTAAGACGTCACATTTACGGAAAAAGGTAAGAACATGCTTGGCCAATAACCACAAATGGCATATAACAAACCCCATGCATTATCTCACGACATACTGGGACAACACCAATGCTGGAGAGAGAGAGTGTGTGTATGGGAGAGAGAAAGAGAGAGAGAGAAAGAGAGAGAGAGAGAGAGAGAGAGAGAGAGAGAGAGAGAGAGAGAGAGAGAGAGAGAGAGAGAGAGAGAGAGAGAGAGAGAGAGAGAGAGAGAGAGAGAGAGAGAGAGAGAGAGAGAGAGAGAGAGAGAGAGCGCTTTTGCACGGTTTTATCCATGCACATCAAATCACTATCCACCGCTTTGCTATTAGTTGTACACTTTTTTATATGAAAAGCGTTGTTACCTTAAGTGGAATGTTTCACATTTAAAGATATTGAAGGAAGCATCAGTATGGTAAAGCAAGCTCACTTACAATCATTGGTATACTTTTAGGTTGAAGAGACTGCTCTAGACAACACAATCATCTGTTAAGTAAATACCTTTTTATGATACGCCATTGTTTGATAGCGCCATCGTACCTTGCACAACATTGATTGAGACCAATGGACGGCCATTATACCTGTGAATTGTGCTCACGAGCGCTAGATTTGCATGAATCGATCATTACACTTCTCTCGGTCATGATGGCCGCATGGCTTATAAAACGACGGGGTTTGTATGACGTTATTAGGACGCAATGAATGCCAAGGTGACCTGAGAATACTGTCTTGAAATACTCCACCCATTTTACGGGCGAGAGACTCAGAAACTAGAGAAGTTGAGTCTTAAGAATGACAGGAGTTTGAAGTGCACTAAAAGGTCTCCAAGATGGCTATCTTAGTTCAAAACCCCATATAAATGTGGAACACTCCATTTTAAGTTGAGAACTGCTATGTTATTCCACGTCACAGCTAAGGCCTATGTCAGCCACAAATGCTCATCGCGTTCTTACCAGCCGTTTCCAGAGCTCCGAAGTGACGATTCCGCCAATGGGCATCGGCTGTTGACAGCGCTAGGGATCGGATCCTAGCAGGAAATTGTCTGCTGATGAAACTCTCGGTCAACACGGCCCCAACAAGAGCGAGCCGCGCGAAAAACGACAGCGTGATCATCAGCCGAAATCGACGCCAGCCAAGCTTTGAAGCGCGCGACGAAAGAGGGAATATTGTGGCTGGTGCCCTCGCCCGATCTTGTGTTGAAGCAGTTCGAATTTCAATTTCAAATGCATGCAGCACCAACATGCTGAAAAAACGTTTCATTTACTGGGGCCCATGACCGCGGATCCGGGGCTCAATTTTCCACTCTTTCAAGATGACCTTCCCATTTTCCTGTGATCTTGGGTCGTCACCGAACGGACTCCACAATGACATCCAGAAGATCCCTCGAGCTGAAAATTCCGCGGTTTCCCCCCGATTGGTTTCCCATTCCCGGGTATTCCAGTCTGATTACGGCTCATCGACGCAGGAGGAATATTTCCGCGCTCACACTTTTATCCGCGACCGGAGCGACACTCGACCGGGTTGAAGACGCGTGCCGAACTTGCTGACACCGCTTCCTTCGCGAGAGCCCAGCGTCTTGGAGCTCGCCGTCGCGCCATCTCCACTCGATGTACCAGCTCGGTCGAGCAGGCGGTTTTCATCGGCCACCGGTGTTCCAACTCGAGGTAATTTTTCGGCAGCTTACTGGTTGGCAAATGGACAAATTAGGAGCAGGTGTTGGAGGTCGTACGTGGAGGAACAGGAGCGTAGCGCACCATCACGGTTTGTTTTCATGATGACGCGGTGACCTACACCCTGATTACCATAAGCCTACTTTAGAACATCTTTTGACAAGCGGAAAATGAGAACAATTCTCGTTTCAAGATGGTTAGACCTATGAAGATTATGATATTATGATTATATGATGGCATATATATATATATATATATATATATATATATATATATATATATGATCATATGATGATGTGATATATCTATCATGATAGATATGCTGTTCTGCAAATCGGTCTCGGAAGTTTTGATTTGAAGAGGCCATCCATAAATCATATTTCGAATTGTTTGCTATTTTTCAAACTTCCTCCGCCTCGCAACACACTAGTTACACCAGACGAAATCGCGCTCTGGACTGACTACGCTGTGTTAAACGTAACACCCCCAAAAGAGTAACGTACGTTTAGCAACCAACTGAGCTAGTGGTGTGAAACGGACTGGGGTGTTCGATGATATAAGAAGAAGCCAACGACATCCCGTTTTAACACGCGCTCGGGTTGGGGGTCAATTTGACTTGCTCCCTCGATGTTTTTCCAGAATAACTTGCCAACGGCGCGAGGTAGCCACTGAAATTTCGTATAGCTGTGGGCAATTGAATAGCCTGCCTTCTGGCATAAAATTACATATACTTCGGAAGGTCATTGACCTATGGTAGGTCATAGTCAGGTCATGGCTACCAGTGAAGGTAATTCCTAGGGACTTGTTCGTTCTGATACGACCACGGAGTGTTAAACGCAGCCACACATCTTTGACATAGCTTTTTGAAACAATTATACAAGATGATATGGATAACAATTAAGTACATCGACTTTGGGGAAAATATGGATATCAAAACGAAGCCAAAACTAAGCAGCTTTATTTTCTGTAGAATTTGTTTTATGGTGTAGCTTTTATTCTTATGTTTGATTTGCTATCACGGGGTTATCAACAGACATATTGATACTTAATGAAGGTGAGAGGGGATCACCGACCTAAAAGGATCCCGATCAACTTTTTGTCTTTTAAGGAACATGCTGTGCAGCGTGATACTTGAGGTTTATTTGACTTGAAAATTCGTAGGTTTTTGATCAGCGTGGCCCTTAGAAGGCCAAAGGAGGTCACCGACCTGTAATGAACACCTTTACCTTTTGCTTAGAGCAGATATCTAGGTTAACCTTGGCTGCATAAGAAGGTCTGATGGCCCTTCTGACACCGGTCTGGCGTATGTCATTTTTTACCTCTGACACCGGTCCGATGTTTGACATGCTTGTACCCTGTTTCACGCTTAAGTCGTAATCTAGGGAGCTAATGTCCTTTTTATATAACGGGAGGGGTGAAAAAAACATGACATTGACCCGTCATCCATGTAACTCATGCCAAGAAAAAACTATTCAGTGTTGGATTCCTGTTTGAATTTTCTGGATTAAAAAGCAAGAGTTTCCCAGCGGCGGGTTGTAAATGCTAGGAATCTTAATTTTGGGCACTATGGAAAGCTATGATATCTTATTTCAGACACCATAGCTATAGTAATAGACCATGATCGTGCAGTACGTATGGACATATAGGCCATAGCAATTCTCAATTTAGGGTAACACAATAAATAATATTGAAAAGAGGGTACAACCGACAGCAAAGCGATGGAGGGTGTTATTTTGGGTGGATTAAAGCCTGCAAGAGTTCTTTTTCCAACACGGGCATTACCCCAGGATGCCGTGAGATGTTGCATGGGGTTTCTTATTTTCCATTTACGGTTGTGATGCGGACGCTGACCATACATATTCTTGCTCTCCCCGTACATGCCACACCTTAGGTTTGAACCGAACCGATGTGTTAACCAGCCTTAAGCCAGCCACGCCGACCACTCATGTATTCAGACTATTCAGATTCATGTATCCTTAACCACCGGGGCTTTTGGCATATCCAGCAAGTGGTGCTTTGGCGCAAATGAACGTTACAGAACGAAAATGTTTATTATGTTTATGATTCACCGCATTTCATTTGTTTTTGCTTTATGTGGTTTATCGCTTTCATAGGTTTATTGCGTTTCTGATAGACTTAGCTCTAGGTGACAACTTAGGCTGTTCCAAAGTTCGTCGGTGAAACGACTTATTTTCACCGCTGTATTACGGCACACATGATCGCATTGTTATCTACCACTACACAACTGTATTCCCAAGTAAAGTCATCGTCAAATTAAAGTCCCGTCATTAAATCAAATCACTCATTACATCAGGTTGGATGGTACGGGCGATTCGGAGGACTTGTTTGAATGAAAAACGATTTTTCAGAACTCGGCATGCCAATAAGCACTGAGTGGAACTTTGCACACGTTTGGCCGAATGTGGCCCGCCTAAGATCGGTATCGGTTTCTTTAAGTGTTATCCAAGGAGTTCAAGGCTCGACGAAGGAAATCGCAAAAAGATGACACCAGCTGTATGTCAGCGGAAGATCTGGTCTCCACTCCGTCATAAATGTTACGAAGCTCCTCCTAAGTTGGTAAAGCTGCCTAGAGTGCTCAATCTGGCAGGAAATCCCAAACTGGCATCGGGCTGCACAAATTGTCAAAGCAGCCGCAATAAAGGGTGTAAGCTGCAGTTGCACTGTAGAAACCGCATGCAGGAAGGGACCCTCTCGACGATGGCGGCGTGACAATCAGCCAGCAGTCGGGTGACGGGGGGACCCCTGCCGGACGGGTCCCGGTCGACGTTTCCGGAACTCCGGTATAGCAATGGAGCCGCTCAGAGGCTATCGCGACACCTCATGCTGTGGTCGACGATGGCGAATGTTGAAATTGGGCGTGAACTGACCCGAAACTTAAATGGCACATGTAAAAGCACATCTAACAACGCCACACGCGCCGCATGCTTTTCGTGTTGATGCTCATCTGGGCTGGCCGGCGCTCCGACGGTTGTTCGTGTAGAGTTCGTGTTCGTGTCCTAAAAAGGATTGAGGTCTTGAAATAGTCGTTTGATAAATACATACAAATGCATAAAATCACATTATATTTTCATAAAAATCTGGACTTTTTATTTGTATTGAGCTGTCTATTTGCAAGCGTTTGCCATTTGCACTCAACAAAAATTTCAAACTGCTGTGCTTTCGCGGGTTCAGCTGTACTTTCGAGCTTGGTAATGCCTTTAGGTATACTCTAAAGTAAGCAGCACTTTGGGCCATATCGCCAGGCCCATGCCATCCGAGAAAGTAGCCTGAGGAAAATGACAGCTTTGGTGACGGAATGACAGCTTTTAGAATGACAACTTCCCGCCCTGCTCAAACGAAACTTAACTTGACTGTTAGCTAGGCTCAATCCATGTAACGACGCAATTACATTCGAGCGCACTGAGCGAACGTAACCATATTTGTCACTGCCGATCGCAGAGCATTCATGAATCAACGTCACGTACCGACTGGGCCTGATGCCCGCGCGTCGTACGCTGCGAACGGTTCGGGACATCTCGGTGATGCCCCAGATGTGCCGAAAGTTGCTGGGGCTGTGGCGGGCGCGTCATCGATCTCCGCCGGCAGAGCGATGTCCGGCGGTCTCCGCGCGCCGCGGTCGGAAGCCCCATCTCCTAATGTGCCGGCACCATGTCCAGCTGGCAGCGCCGCTTCGGAGGCGCTCACTGACCGTGCGGCGGCGGCGGCGGCGGCGGCGGTGTGATCAATGCCGGACGCCTCGGCTGGCAGCATCAGCCGCCGGCCGGCCTGAGTGATACTCGGTCAACCCGAGCGACTGCGGGCGGGCGCCGAGCACCGCGGGTGGGAGGGAGGCGGCGGCACACGGCCCTATCACTGTCTCTCGCCGGTGACGCTTTGTCGGTTCAAGTCTGCTGAAGGCGTAGATCTGCGCTGGAACAGCCTCTCGTGCACTTGACTCGGTCCGCCACGATTCGACTCCACTTGACTCGAAAGAATAAATCCCAGACAGTGCTTGAAAAATTCGGGCGTTGCGCATGGCTTCGGCTGGAAAATGTCGAGAAACGTCGGTTTGTAAATCTGCGGAAATGGGCGTCATTAAAACGAAAGGCGTTAACATTATACTCATTTTCGTTACAGTTGGTGCAGTCACACCTGCCACACCTCATCCTATGGTCCTCGTATTATATTTCGGAAAGGTCGCATTATAAATGTCCTCAGATTAAAAACCACGCACGAGTCTGCTGGTTCTGGCTTAAAAGTTCGGGGCGGGGACAGTTTGGTCGTTTCAGGAACCTGTAGGCAGACGTCAAGAACAGAAGTGTTGCAACATGTGTGTCTGCCTTCGTCTATTTCTAGTTCTTCGTGATTCTGTACTTTTCCGTGAAGTGGACCTCGATGCCCACACATTTTGGTTGAGCTTATACAAGAATGTAATTTACACATGTTGTGCCTTTACCAATGGCTTTAGCCCATGACCCGGGCTACCGTTAGGGCTTCTTGAACAAACTGTTACTGGTAGCATTGCGCACTGGACAAGTGATGTTTCACCCATATGCCTTCGTTGTCAATATCAGAAATAACGTATGGTACCTTATAGAGTGCTTAACTGGTAAGGCCATTATCGTCTCAACCCCTTTATGGTTCGTGTGAATCAGGCTTTTATTCCGTTACTCCGACTTCGGTGAACCAGAATTTCCTGGCCGCTTTACAGCTGGTGATTTTGTTCGACAGATAGTGCAGACAATTTGAAACCTGCGAAACGGCCAGGGCATTCTGGTCATCAAAGCTGGAGAAGCTGTGCACAACAACCACCCTCGCACGAACATAATATTTCAGCCTGCAAAACCTTCTTCACAAACTTTCTTATTTTCGCACTGAACTCGCTGAGATTGGCATTGCCCCAATAGAAAACCCATCTCTCAATCTCAGCACGGCAAAACCCGCGTGTTCCCCGGACAGGCGAGCAGCCTGCGGCGCTTCCACTTGACCAGAGTCGTGCCCGCGTTTGCAGATCCCGCAGATCAGCTATGCGTCGACCAGCACCGAGCTGTCGGACAAGACCCGCTTCGAGTACTTCTCGCGCGTCGTGCCGCCCGACCTGCTGCAGGCGCAGGCCATGGTGCACGTGGTGCGCGCGCTCGGCTGGGAGTACGTCAGCACGGTGGCCGTGGAGGGCGACTACGGCGAGAAGGTGAGCACTGGGGCAGCGGCGAGAAGGTGAAGATGGCGAAGTAGCCTGAGATGGGAAGGTGAGGAAGACTGTGCGGCGACGAGAAATTTCAGGACTCCGAGAAGATGGCGAGGGACAGACTAACGGCGAGAACGTTAGGAGACTGCTTGGACAACAGCGAGAAGGTAAGGGGGCTGTAGGTGGATATTGGAGATGACCGGCGAGAAGGTGGGGTCTGTGGGAGTACTGAGATGGAGAGGACAGTGAGAAGAATATGATAAGGATTAGGATGAAAAAAACGATAAAACGCGAAGGGTGGGTAAAAATGATGCAGATTAAATGCTTTGGAGTACGGGTTGCGGAACAAAGGCTATGGTTATTTTGCTCTACACTCTGTCCGTTCCATACGATCAGTTTCTAAATTTGTTTCACCTTTCGACATAGGCTGGCGCTTCCTGTATACGTGATTGTCATTGCCATACCAACTTGAAACCACGCGCCGAATATCTGAATGAGTCTGCTTTTGTCACAGATAGATCGCACTTCTAGTTCTTTTTCGACTCGTTTCTTCTCGGCGAAGCGCGTTCCACACAGGAGTCCCTCATGTTAACGAACAGTCAAAGGATCGATGGTGCTAGCTGAAAG
This sequence comes from Pollicipes pollicipes, assembly GCF_011947565.3. Classification (NCBI taxonomy): domain Eukaryota; kingdom Metazoa; phylum Arthropoda; class Thecostraca; order Pollicipedomorpha; family Pollicipedidae; genus Pollicipes; species Pollicipes pollicipes. The sequence continues at coordinate 18,089,983 of NW_023596921.1, forward strand.
AAACGTGGAGAGAGTGTTTGATGGCAAGATGCTCCGCACTAAAAGAAAATCAGCTACAGTCCTTGTCTCACACGATTGGGTGTTGCCTTGGTAAAGACACAAGGGGCCCATCAACCAATTCGGGACGAGTTACTAATCATGCAGGCAGGCTCGCTTCATACAATTGACAAGGTACAATTTATTGAGCATGGGAAGATCAAAATATCATTACTTCTTGTAGGCGACATGCACGGACGCTGCCACCAACCAATCACTGGTTATATTTACTGCAAATGTGATTGGCAAGTAGAACGCGGAAGCACCACGCTACCTAGAATATGCCGCGCTTCAGCTTAATACTTGCCAGAAACACCGGTGAGCCGCTATTAGCGCCGAGCTGTTCGCTGACGGTGGCAGCTTGGCGGAAGCTATTCGGCACGCGGCCTCCTCGCTTATCAGGATGGCGGCGCTGGATCGAGCTCCCCGGCCGGCGCTGGGCCGAGCTCCCCGGCCGGCGCTGGGCCGAGCTCCCTGCCGGCGCTGGGCCGAGCTCCCCGGCCGGCGCTGGGCCGAGCTCCCCGGCCGGCGCTGGGCCGAGCTCCCCGGCCGGCGCTGGGCCGAGCTCCCCGGCCGGCGCTGGGCCGAGTTCCCTGGCCGGCGCTGGGCCGAGCTCCCCGGCCGGCGCGTCCGCCGCGGCGGGTGGCCGGTCGACCATGCACCTGACCGAATGCGACGCAGCTCAGTGCGCTGTGATCCGCCGGCACGAGCTATCCGCTAAGTGATGTCGATGGTCATCAATCTGATGGTCTTTTGAGGAGATTTTCAGGCGGGATATTCCATTGATCGCCGATATGATGATCGTAACCGGAGGCTGGTGGTGGATCCCGTCCGGCACCAATCCAGGGTTCAGAGATAAGACAGTAGTAAAAGTCTTATTCCCCGGAAGAACCAGAAGAATGGAGATATAGATGCATTGATGTGCCGGCAACATGCCTTGACAGAACCGAAAAGCTTCATGCTCATCGTTTAGATAAAGGCATGCTGTTGCATCCCCACTCTCCCGGTTTTTCTCCGAGGAATAAGGCTATCACTACTGTCTTATCTATGCGCATAATGCTCCTCGCAAATGCACTTAAAAACTTACGTAATCTAGTGTTCTTTTGAGAACCTTGACCAGTTTCCGTAACAGAAACGGACGCTGTTAAACGTTACGCCTTCACCGTTAACCAGGTTCCTGATCTTTCTCAGAGTGTTCTTGGCAAACTAGTCACCTATCACCAGCATGGCAAGGTTGATATGAACCTTCGTGGCAGCGCGTCTCACCGTTCACTTCTCTGGCGAAGTCTGTCGTAGTCTCCCTGGCTGCATCCATGGACCGTGGGTTTAGCCATGAACTGGTTAACACGCGCCCGGGTGGCCGGCTAGATACCCTTTGCTCGGGTGGGAGGGGGGCCAATTTGACCCCCCTACGATCTCGTGAACTAAGAAAGCTAGAAACACCAAATTTACAGGGTGTCTTGGCCTGTGCGTGAACTCACTTAGGCCAAAGTTTCAGATTTCTAGGTCATGAGCTTCTGGCCAAAAAGGTCAAACAAGGTCACGTTTCAGGTTGGTCTCCAAAGTGCCCCCAGAACCTAGATAACCGTTTTTTAAGCAAAGGGTCACACGCTCATTTAACGTCAGTGACCTTGTTTGACCTTTTGAAGGTTAAGGTGACCAAAATAATACAAGATTGCTTTGAGTTTTGCATTTGACTAAGCAACAAAGATTACGCTAGGCAGTATGTTCCTAAAACCAAATGCTGACCTGGGCCATTTTAGATCAGTGACCTATTCTGACCTCTAAGGAGTCCATGGATGATGTATAATGTGGTTCTTGCTATCAATAGACTCGAAATGAGCACCAGAAACTATCCAATACAGCAAGCCCTAAAGTAACAAAACAGGTTGATTTTGTCCTTGGTATGACCTTCATACCTGACCTTAGGTCAATGTAATACACTCATTCAACTGTTGCGTTGCCTAAGAAAGTATCTCAGAGATGTATGGCTTCGTCTAACACTCTGTTGTTGGATCAGATTGAAGGATTCCCTAGAAATTACCTTCGTTGAAACCATGGCCTGATTTGACCTGCCATAGGTCAGCAACCTTACAAGATACATCTAAATGTGTGATGCCAAACGATTTGCTATTCAATTGTTTATAGCTATGCAAATTGTCGCGCGGATGCGCCACGCCGTTTGGAAACAATTCTGGAAAAACCTTCAAGGGGTCAATTTGACCTCCACCCGAGTGTGTGTTAATAGGGAGCCTTCATCGCTGCAAAATGTACCGCGTCTGGACGGGCTTGGGCTGTAGGTGGTACTAAGGTGATACCCGTGGGCTGAGGTCGAATTAAATAACGGATTCTGCACGCACCACCATCATTCTGTCATGTCTTGTTAGCAACGCAGTATCAATACGCTCACCGACAAGTCTCGGTCGGACCAACGCTGCCGAGTGAATCTCCAAGACCACTGACGAAGGCCGCACTGCGCCACCGACGACGCTCAATTTAAGCAAAGCTTCTGACAGCGTCGATCACGGCGTCCTCCTGGACAAGCTGAAAGGCATGACGTGTGCTCAGACTGGCTTCACATCTATGTTTGTAGCCGGGAGCAGATGGCAGCGTGAGGCCCCGATCCACTCCTCCCACTAGCCCGCGCTGTCGCCAAGGGCCCCATCATCCGACCTTTCCTCCTCTTCTCTTCATCAATGGTCTACCCTTTTACTTCATTATGGTTGTCCCCTGTTCTATGCTGACGGCACTCAACCTGGGACAAGTCTCCCATGGGGCGTTATCAACCTATGTCACCTAACGTCCCGTGTCAATGAGTGATCCGACGTCTGAAAAATTGTTTCCATCCAGCGTCCTCAAAATAAAATCAGATCGGACCAGTTTCAACATGGTTGGCTCCAATTTCTCCCCCGAAAAGATATCCAACTTTTGCACAGCTTTGCCATGCTCACATATGAGCGCGTCCCTCCGAGAAGATTTTAGGCGAGGTCCTGGAACCGGGTCAGCATTGGCACCCCAACACATGTGCAGTGGTTTGCAAATGCAACGCTATCCATCTGTACGTCTGCATGATTTGCCACTATGTCACACTTAATGTTTTCAAGCATCTAGTGCCCCTGTTCTGGGCGGGGCCGCCTAATGGCATCTGTCATAGATGCATGGGACAATTCCTTGTAAGACTGGTCTCTTGGATGAGGCGTTGTGAGCGTAACACACAATTTCTGGATAAGTTAAAGTGAAGGAGTGAAGGAAATAACGCAGCAGCAAGACCGGCTCAATGTGTTAAGTACACTAAAAAGACACACAGGCTGCTTTCCTTGGGAGCAGCATTTTGTGAGACGCTTCCTGTGTGAGACGCTCCCCGTGTTACGAAGAGAAACGAGGGCGGTCATTGAGGGAGACCTACAGCTTAAAGGGAGTGCTCCTTATTTGTATGGAGTTTTGAACTGAAAGAGCCATCTTGACAACCTTGCTGTGCAGTTCACAGCCCTGCCCCTCTTAAGACCTGAACCAGCCTAGCTTTTGAGCTGCAGACCCATGCAAATGGGGGGAGTATTTCTGGGAGGGTATTGCAAAGTCAGCTTGGCATTCATGACGTCATAAAAACGCCATTCGAATGTGCCAACGACCATCAATTGGCTTTCGATCAATATAGTGCAAGGTAGCATGACAACATCAAACAGTGACATATTGAGGAACATATTTACTAAACACAGACATTGTGTTGTCTAGATTTTTCCTCTTAAAAGCATACCAATAATTATAAGCGACCTTATTTCATTATGCCTGATGCTTGATTTAACATATTCAAATGTGGAACCTCCCTTTTAATATATGCCCCTATCATTCACGCAGTGAACGTTCTCATATCGGGCCGCGCGTGCATGAAATGGCTGGCCCACTGCTGGCCTCTGGCCACTGCTGCGGCTGGCCTCTGGCCCACCGCATTGCCCTCCCGTGTGGTAAGGGTAGTCAATGGCAATGCCAGTCGGTGCCTGTTGGGTGCCCGAGCTAGGCATGTACTCGTTCGGAGCGTCTGCTGTAGAACGTTTTTTATACCATTCTGTCAATAGCATAATTCCTGTGCGTGATGAAACCTTCCGTTGGGTCGGTAACATTCAACCACATGAACTGGTCTCTGTGAGAGCATACGAAACTGTAGTGAGATTAGTCAAGAAAATATGACTGAAAGGAACAGCCTGATACTAGAATTCCAAGGGGAGTTTGGTCTAGATCAGGAAGACAGGCAAAATGAGTCAAACAACGAGTAAAGGTATCGAGAACAAGGAATAACTCAACTCACATATCACATTTAAGAAGCATAATCTGCGGTGATAATACAGTTCTAAAACGAGTGGTATAAAGTGGCGTTCTCATGTGGAAAATAGGTGACCTGTAGACATTTCTCCATTTCTTCTGACAACATAATGATGTCATTTCGCCCGCATGCTTTTGCTGAAACTGCGTACAAATTGTTCGAATGCTTCTTTTGTTTTCCGCGAGTTAGTTTGCTAATGACAAGAGTTGAAACTTTTCTGAAGAATTGTGTTTGTCCTGCTTTGTTTCTTTCTAAGCATAGCTCATGGCATGGCAGGCCATGTAACAAAATGATAACCAAGACGTTCGAACTCGGTAAATTATTGGCTGATGTTTGATACCTTGTACTGGCGTGTTGATCAGATTAGATAAAATATCGTTCAGAGGACATGATTGACGGGAGCGGGTCCAGGGGAAGGGGGGGGGGGGGCATGGTGTCATTCCTCGTTCTTGGGCCCAAATAATGTTTTGGTGTCCCGAAGCGGCACCAAAATATTGTGGTCAAGAGGTACTAAACCTGTCATTTCGAAACCACATGACCTTTTTTCAAAAAGCAACAAATTCGACAGATGCCAGAAGCGAGCCAAATCCTCATTTTAGATAGGCACGAAACTTCAGTGCCACACAATGGCGTGTCGAGTCCCTCGACAAAATCCTAGGTCGGACCACATGGCAAAGGGGGACCAAAGCCTACAATGCGGGGCAGCATAACGCTTATTTTCAGGAATTGCCCAGTTTCAGACGGCACCACACAGGGTCCAAAACTTCCACTCTGAGGGGGGTACGGCAATAGTGTACCTCCCACACTGGCAAAATACGGGATCGATGTTTACGGCGAAGGGACATCAAAAACCTGCATTTCAGGGGGCACCAAAACCCTTATTTGGAAGTGACTCCAAGTACCAGCATGCTACGTCGAGGCCCGCAGCCTTTTCTTGATAGATTCCCCGCGGAAAGTAGCATATTATAGTCCGACGCATTGTGGCGTTCGAAGGCAAGACAAGAGCATTTATGATCATATTGCAATGAGCTGGTTCTACGTTTCACCGCCAAAGCAAATGTCCACGAATGTCACCGGCTTCGACACTTTGTGCTACTTTCGCCAACATTTCAGCATTCGTATCACGCGATGTCACTAGAGGTTTTACGATTTAGGCAAGGCACTTCCTGCACGAGTTACTGCTTTCGCATTCAACCATTCACTGTAAAGGCAGCGGCTTACACATCGAACTTCCTTCCTGAACAAGCTCCCGTCGTGAGTAAGTTAACAATGATTTGTTACCGACGTTGTAACTTAATATTCGAGTCGCATTGTCCAGCATGACTGTGGTGGCATTTAGCAGTCAACTTTAACTCGCTGCGCTGCATTTTCTCCGAAACTCTTAGCTCAGAACGGTAGTATCCGTCCGTCTCTGGAGAAAAATAGACCTTCGCCATGTACATATCTGTCTACGTCGTCTAGCCTACCAGGATGCGCCGAGATAGGTTCCTGGTTAGGGGATACAAATCTGAAAGTAAAGTGGCGGAAATCCGGCCACTTTTTGTGAGGGAATTATGGGGCACCAAGTTTCAGAATGCACCACAGTGAAGCGTCGCCCTTCCTTGACGAAAACCTGGATCTGCCCCTAGTGACCGGCTAACAGCTAAGCGCAGTGAACTGGCTTGGGCTGCGCCGGGCTCAGTGTCTAGGGGACTGGTCCGGGCTCAGTGTTTACAGGACTGGGCCGGGCTCAGTGTCTACAGGGCTGGGCTGAGTTCAGTGACATCAGGATTGGGCCGGGCTCAGTGTCATCAGGATTGGGCCGGGTTCAGTGTCTACAAGACTGGAGCGGGCTCAGTGTCTACAAGACTGGAGCGGGCTCAGTGTCTACAGGACAGGGCCGAGCTCAGTGTTTACAAGACTGGGCCGGGCTCAGTGTCTCCAGGAGTGGGCTGGGCTCAGTGTTTAAAGGACAGGGCCGAGCTCAGTGTCTACAAGACTGGGCCGGGCTCAGTGTCTACAGGACTGGGCTGGGTGATGTTTGCGCCTGATTCTCTCTTTAAGTTATGACTTTTGCCCACATATTACGTCGCATTCCTTGCTCATCGCAACCACTAAAAGCATCCTTCTTCGGCAAAATGAAGTTTTGTCTTATCCATGAGCCGCCAAAACATTTGTCCGGTAGACTATTGAGCTTCGGCGCATGGGATTGATTTTGTTGGTGTCCATGGGCGCCAAATCTTTGCCGCCACGATTTCAACAAACTCATGGTGGGCCTCGCAAGTTCCCTATTGGTTTACCGCCATGGCCTTTTGAGACAAACTTCTAAGAAACCGATCTGTCCTCACAGAAACCCTCCCTCGTCTTTCACCAGCGCGGCGGTTCTAACGGAGCCTCCCTCGGACAGGGCATATCTTCGTTCACTCGACTTGCGGCCGAGGAGGGCATCTGCGTGGCCGTGACGGAGAAGATCGCCAGGAACTCGCGCGAGGTCGACTTCGACAGCACCATCGCCCACCTGGCCACCCGTCCTAGCGCGCGCGGTGTCATCATGTTCGTCGACGAGGACAACATCAGGTCAGATCTCTTGGCGGTGGGTGGTCGCCTCTGCGTGTGACTTGTGACGTGTGACATGTGGTGTGTGTCGAGTGACGTGGTGATGTGATAACGTGTGTGTGTGTGTGTGTGTGTGTGTGTGTGTGTGTGTGTGTGTGTGTGTGTGTGTGACATCACACGTCACACGACGATTAACGTGTGGTGGCATGTGACGCATGACGTGTGACGTGTGTGTGTAATGAGGTGATATGTGACGTGGTGACATGTGACGTGTGACGTGGTGACGTGTGACGTGTGTGTGTGTAATGAGGTGACATGTGACATGTGACGTGTGACGTGTGACGTGGTGACGTGTCCAGCTCGTGTGAGGACCGCGCACGTCACCAGCCTAGCTGACGAGAGCAGTGTCAGGTGTTATAGAGCCTAGTTGCGCCGCTGAACTGGCGCGATCATAGTCAATCGACGGTCTTGTTCAGACCGAGGAGAATGGGAGTCCTAAGACATGAGAATGGGAGTCCTAAGACATGAGAATGGGAGTCCTAAGACAAGTCCACCCCTGAGGCGGGATAGTACTCACAAGCTTAAGTAGATTCGCGTTAAGCATATCAGCTGTGTGCTTAAATTGGACGATGATTTATTCCTCGGCAGCTTGTGATCTTTGGTAGAGCAATTTGTACACACCATAAGTCAGCGGGGTCATCCAGGTACAGCACTGCAAGCCCAGCGGTGCAATTAAAGCGGCCAGGGGGGAGGGTGAGCAGACACGGCACCACAGCCATGGCCGCGCGCGACCCTGTTCCTCCCTGCGGGCAGCATCAGTCAGAGCGGGACGGTTGCGCAGGACAGGCGAACGGTCCCTGACTCCTACAGCGCAATCACGCCCGCCACCCGATGCCGAATGGCGCCTGCGAGCGGCCGCGCTCCCGCATCGGACCACCTCCGGTGGCCTCACCGCGCCCGCGGCCAGTGGCGGGGCCTATCTCCTTCGCCGGAGCTCATCGGCGCCGCGGGGTCATGCATTCCGAACGTCATCGTGGGGGCGAGGGGCACCTGGCCGCGCGCCGCCGCCGTCGCCGGGCGGTGGCAGCGCCCTCAGTGGCTCGTTCCGGCCGGCCGGAAGAGCGCGTTCGCGGAACACTCGCGGTCATTCCCGACCGCCTGCGTCGCGGGACGGCCGGCGGACCGCAAAGGAGGTCCGTCGGGACCGCGACCGGCCGAATGGGCGGCGGCGACGACCGCTGCCGCCGCCGTCGTCGCCTGCCGACCGCCGTCAGTCCGGACGGCGCGCCATTTCGCTCCGGGAGATGAACTGAACCCCCGGGGCGTCGGTCGTGCTTAATAAGGCCGCTTTGCGATAACGGGCAAATTTGCATGCACTTAAAGCGCGGCGAAAATGAGTGGACATTGGCTGGAGTTGGTTGGGGCGGCTCATTTCCAGCGGCAGTAAATTATCCGCGGTGTTCGGAGAGGGTTCGCTTTCACACAGGAACATTCTGGCGCCTGTTCAGCATCGTTTTTATGGCTCGTTGGTTTATATGTAAGTTAATGTGATTCATTTTAATTTGAATGACATCAAAACTACGAGTAATGAAAGTGTCGTGTATTGACGGTCAAAGAACGGATTGACTGGTGGGCATGCCCCACACACTTAACAAAGCGAGCGGGCCGAGCAATGGAAATTTGCCCAAGCACTTTTGAAATGGACAGAGCTGAAGAATATGGCACTTTAAACCTGTTTTAGTCTGGCAAAAAGGCTTCAGCTCGATACCTCCCACAAAACTTGCTCATGATGTAGCAATACACGTGCGTGTACTCTTGCCGCGGAACGTCTCAAAAAGGGGCAGCGGTATTGATGCACTCAATAGCGCAGAACGTTTTAAAAAGGGACAGGGTTATTTATGTACCCATAGGCCCAGAACATTTCACAAGAGGGGGAGGGATCAGAGTACACCAAGGATCTTTTTTCTGGAAAAGGCAAGCCTGTTCACCGGGCGGCAGGGTAGAGATGTGGGACATCTTTCGCTATTAATTTACACAGCAGTTCGAAGAAGTAGTAAGCGTCATGATTGCTACATGTACATTTACAGCTTTTTCCATTGTAGCGCAATGTTGCCTGTTCGACTCATCTATACCATTCAGCAAATAAGACTATCCAGCTTATTAAAATATTCGTCCAATTTCAACATCGTTTTCCCTGGGGAGGCGAAATCTCCCTAGAGGGTAGGCATTCTGGGTTTTTGGAGGAGGGGGGGGGGGGGTCCGGGTTATCTGCCTTCACTGGGTGGGTGTCCCAATGCAACCTGGATACAGGCTGGTCAGAATTTTGAATTCGAATCATTGGCTCATAGTGCGCCAGTTTTCATGCGCTAGCTTTCACCGGCTGTTTTTTAGGAGATAAGATTCGTCGCAGCATTTTAGGCGGAAACAGATTAGAAGCTTTCGATGCTGCCTGCCAAAAGCCACGTGAAAAACCATAAAACCAGTAAAAAGTGGTAAAAAAGTGTAAAACCAAGTAACGGGATGGAGACCCTTCTTTGGATATTCCTTAACTGAGCCCTGCTCTCGTTTGCCGTCGGCTACCACTGCCCTCGGTCAGTTGCCCCCCTCCCCATCCCGCATAACTGACTGCGAACTGATCGTGTGACTGTTCTTTTGCGTGTTTATGGATCCGCATTACCACTTATTGGTGCAAAGCATATATTGGGCACCTCCTACGGTGTCTATTTCCGAATTATCTCACCTTATACCGCACCACAGCAAAGATAAGCTTTCGGGAAGGCCGCCTGTCTTAGGCATGACCTGGTCTACCAAGAATTGACTTACCCCTCCCCCCCTCAACGTATCCAATTTGATTTGCTTTTGGATGTGGGCAGGGGAGTAGCCAAAGCCTTTCCAAGGAAGGGGAGGCACATTGTCAATAATTGCCTTCCTAATGTTGAAAGCCCTACCCCCTAAAAAAATCGTCAGATATAGCTCACTTGCTAGCGATCTTTGCCAGAAGGAGCACAGGGTTGACAAAGTTCCCCAATGGCGACCCCCCAAAAAAGCTGCCGAATGTTTCTCAATTGTTAACGAGGGCGCGTTCATCTTCGTTTTATTGTTGCCTTTACCTTTCTAATCGAAGCAGAGACCAGAATATACCGCGAGATAAAGTTCTGTCTACATTTGAAAACTAATGAACTGAAGAAATCGGGCCGTTGAATGACTGCATGGAATAGTCGCCGCCACGCTTCATTTTGCTGTTGCCAATGGACTCTCTCCAATCGATGGAGCTCAGAAGCCTCGCCCGAATTTTTGTCCGTGCTTCTTCAGAGATATTGAACACCCCGTGAACGTAGATAGTGGATCGAATTGGGTACACCATTTGCATTGACAGTGACTAAACTATGCTCGTTTTTAAATGTTCAGCACTTAGTTAGCATTGATTACTGACAAGAAATATGCAGCATAGCGATGAACACGCGCGCTCGCAAAGCTTACCAACAAAAACCTCGACGTCCGACGTTGCAGTCTCCTCAGTACTCACGGCACCGGCCCCGTAGCTGCCGCTAAGCGTTGACCAACGGGTGGACGAAAAAATGATGTATCTGAAGAGGTACCTTTGAATGCTTTAGTGCATAACTTCGCACGATTACGTACGTACGTACGTAAGGCAGTTCGAACGTTTATTGCACCTGCACGGTTTCTAGATTGATAAAAAGGACAGATTATCCTTTACAACAGCGCGAGTTTTACTGGAATTTGATGGTTTAACTGGGAAGATTAGAAGAAGAATCTCTATTTTTCGCGTTGCTATAGCTGTTAATCTAAGCAGAACAAGCCTCACAATTGTGAAAAGATATGCCCCATTCCATCTTTGGAATGGTTCAACTTTATTTTGAAAGACTCTCGGAAGCATTATATGACGATGGTCGTTCTTGCGCGCTCCGCGCCGTCATCTGTTGCTACCTGCGGTGGCCAACTGCCGTTCAGTTTTATGGAGACTGTAGCCCCGGCCATGGCTGTTCTTGCTCCCTGAGACTTGCGAGCGTGCAGGCTCAAAAATGTTCTATGTTATTTGTTTCACCAGTTAATTCTGCAGAACGGTGAACTGTCTTAGGCGAACGTGCCTAACCCTATTTTTCCGGGCAAGGGGCCCCGTGAGTAGGAGACTAGGAAACACAGTATCCTTTTTGGTCCGGGCTGAGGGGCCATTTCGTCCTAGCGCAGGGTGCCTTCCGGCTGTCATTTTGGCGGCACGGGGCGGCATCCTCTGGCCGATCCGGAGGTCCCTTAGAAGGATACATCGTATCACGTTGGTCCGCTTCCTGACGTGGAAGGTCTTCTGACCCGCGCAGTTGGCCCCGGATCGACGCATGAACCGTCATTAACGCACCAGCATCCCGGCCCGCCGCAGGTGGTCAAATAATTGGCACATAAGGCCCCAGTTGGGCTTAAAGGGACCGATGCTGGTATAGGGTTGGAGGTCCCACCGTTCGGATACTGGAGGCCCTGACTGGCACAGGACTCTTCTATTACCTTGAATTTGAGCACTTATCACAAGTTCTGATGTTTCCTCCCATTGTCAGAGGGCCCCGACCAATGTAAGAGACCCTCTGCCATTCGGGCTCCCGTCCCCGTCCCTGTTCAGCAAATCCTCCCCTGACCGATTAGATGCCCCTTGTTGACACAGAATGCCTTGTTAGGCGCTGTGGGCCCCTAAATGAGACAGGATCCGGCCAATGTAAATCGCGGGCCCAGCCTTGTCCCTGCTTGGGAAATGGGCCCCCGGATCTCAGACCAACACGGAGCCAATTGCTTGTTGTTTGTGATCTCTGGAAGAAATAGGCGGAAGGCTTTGTCTCAGGGGCTCCCATCGGTGCCAAAGATCATCGTACTGACATTTGAGATCACAGCCCAATGGACAGGGGTTCTAAATTTGACCTACAGCCAGCCCTTCGGGCCGTCAGCCATCCCATCGGGCCCGTGATTGTTGGTCTCGAGAGACCTTTCGCCTTCACTTCGGGCCCCATCAAACACCGATCCGACTCTTTCTGCCACAGAACCCCCTTTCGGCGCAGTGGCGCCTAACCGACACAGGAGTTCCTCACTGTGTCAGGGGCCCGAGCATTGCAAATAGTGGACCCGGCCTCGTTTCTGTTTGGGACGCATGTCTCAACTGCTCAGACAGGCATGGAGCCGACTGTTCGGTGTTCGTGGTCTCTAATAAACTTAGATATCCGCATTGTCTCAGGGGTCCCTAAAACGGTGCAAGAGGACTCTGACTGATATTTCACGCCACGACGCTACGGGTCGCAATTCTTTATGTGACCTGTAGCCAGTCCCTCGGGCCCTTATGCCGTCCAACCGGGTCTTTGATAGTCAGTTCCAATGGGCCCCCCTGCCCCTCTTCGGGCCTCATCGAGCACTTCCCCTGGTTGGCTCGGAACCGTTGCGAACACAGGGCCATCTGTTGGGCACTGTGGGCCCCTGGCAGGGACAAGGCCTCTGATCGATGCAAATCACTGGCCACGGTTTTACAGCTGAGTGGGAAGTGGGTCCTCAGGCCCATACCGATACGGAGCCGACTATGTGGTACGGCGGTACCTGATTTTGACTCAGGAGGTCATCAATCGGCGCAAAGGGCCCTCTGATCATTATTTGAGGGTTCGTCTTCACCGACGGGTCCCTGAATGAGACTTCTACCAGCCCTTTTTTGTCCTTCAGACCCTCCCATTGGGCCCTTGATCGTCGGGCATGGTGGGCCTCTCTAGTCTCTTCGGGCCTCCTTGAACACAGGGTTCCTGTAAGGCGCTGTGGGGCCCCGATCAATGTAAATCGCTGGATTCGGCTTTGTCCCTGCTTGGGAAATGGGCCCATAGGCCCATGCCGTTACAGAGCCAACTGTGTGTTACTGGTGGTGTCTGACTGAAATATGGGCCCTTATGGACTCAGTAAACCCCTGGTCAGCGTGCAGAGCCCACCGGCTGGCATTTGAGTATCCGGCACTAAGGGACGGGGCCCCTGAATGAAACTTTAGGCTGACTTTTCGGGCTCTTTGGATGCTCAAATCCGGGCCTTCAAATCGGGCCTCAAATTGGGCCCTTAATCGTAGGATTCCGAGGACCTTTTCGAGCTCCTCGAAACCAAGCGGGGGGGGGGGGGGGCACGTGCTCCCTGTGCCATCCTGCCTGCGCTGCTGATTGAGAGCCGATTGACAGCCATTATGTCTGGAAATTGCGTTCACAAACGCCTAGATATGAGCGCCTCGACAATGATATTTTGCCTTGGTCTTGATCGCCTCATGGTTTATAGGATGACAGGATTTTAATGACGTGATTTTGACGTCATGAATGACAAGGTGACTTTGAGATGCTCTCCCCGATACACCTTTCCCGTTTTTTTCGGGCGTGTGGCTCAGAAACTAGAGGAGTTTAGGTCTTAAGAAGGGCAGGATTGTGAACGGTGCCGAAAGGTCTTCAAGTTTGCGATTTCAGTCCGAAAGCCTCCATGCGAATGTGGAACACTCCTTTTAAGGTAACGTCGAACTGTCTTTACAAGAATGCAGCTCTCTACGAGTACATGCTGGGTGCCGTTGTCCTCACTGGACAGGGGGTCGGTTTTTATTTCCACGCTTGCGGCCTCGGTTGTTCGATTTGACTGGACTGGACCGGGCTGGACTGTATTTAGCTGAATATATCTGACTGTGAGCGGCAAGCCAGTTGAGCTCCAGCATTGCTGCACAGCGATGTGGTCAAAGTTCCTGAGATTTGCCCGAGACTCCGGCCATGAAGTGTGCATGGCGTCTGCAGTCGGCCCAGCCACGTGCGGCTGCTGACTCCACCGACAACGGTGCAGTAACGTCGAAGCAGGCAGCCTTAAACAAGAAGGAGCTAAGTAGAAATTATTTTATTTGTCCCAGTGCAGGGTCAGCGCAGCGGATTTGGGTAGAGTGTCCCTGCAGTTTCCGACGCCACAGAGCAAGCTGGTACACCGTCACAGATCTCCGTTATGGTGTGACGAGAACACCACTCGCGGAGACACGGCCCCCTGCTCATCCCTGATTAGTACAGCGGAACACCACCATGATGACGAGGGCTCCCACAGCAACGGAAGCCCATGGAATAAGTGCTGACGGGAGAATACGGAAGGCAAGGCTGAGTGGTGCAGAGGGAGTAAATGAAGTAGTACTTCGCACATGACCCCTTTGGTGGTCTTGGCTGCGTCAGAGAGGCTTCAGATGTGTTGTGTAACGTTTATTATGGGTGGAGTCGTTACCGGTAGTTGACGGTCCGGCGGATCTGCGATGCTTATTGGTGGAGCGTCCATACTATCCATATATGTCTATAATCATCTGTCCATACCGAGCAAAGTGAGCGGAGAGGTTATTCCTCACATTGTGAGAAACAGGGGTGCGCGAAACGACTACAAGGAATTCCACAAAATAAGCGATAAGTACGTCAGTGCCGTGCGGCTTACTACTGTGAATTCTCGTCATTACGTGACACAGACTCTGGTGCAATAGGATGAGCTGGAAGCCTCCGGTGGCGACCCGTGACAGGCATGCCACCCAGTGAACATTATTACTTCCTGTAAACTGAGCTCAAGCTGTCAAGTTCAAGGTAATACTTTATACCTTGAAGCTAACGTAAAATTAGATTATTATCGTAATCATATTGTGAACCATAGCATTAGCATGTTTTGACAGCCATGCAGCATTCTGGTCCAAGTACTGGCCGTGCTGATTTAGGCACACCTCATAAAACAATATTAATGACAAAACAATGTTCAAATGCAAAGTGCCAGTGTTGTCTCATCCTTGTTGGCTTTAAGCGCAAAGCCACCCAAGGCTACATGGAACATCATGGGATGATCTTTCTATCCCCTACAAATAAATTGCAACATGCGCTGACTTGAACCAGCTTTACCCTGCAGACCTGCGAAAAGCTAGGGTAGAGGAGACCTGTGGGCCTGAGGACCTGTGGCTCGACACCGTGCTAGTCTTTCATGCAGGTCAATCTGACAGGTCCATGTGGCAGGGCAACCTGGCAGGTCAGTCTAACGTGTCAATGGTAGTGTGAAAAGTTTCCCAGCAGCGAGGAAGATTGACACCTGGAGGGAAAGACGCCGTAATTTTCGCTGACGTCTCCATAAAAGATACCGAAGCCGTGCAAGCTTACGAAGGCTTGATCTTGTGATATCTCCTACTCGACGAATTTGGATAACACGCACTACATTACTTGCCTTTAACAGGTCGATAGGATTGGTTGAACATATCAAAAACATCATTCCTAATTCGTAGCCAAAAAACGATGTAGATGGTGTGCGGTGTGACATGCCTCATATCACATGATGAATGACAATAACGCCATCCCACTCCCCCACCACCTTCTTACAAATTCAGTCGTGCTTCCTGGTCTGTCTGTCTGTCTGTCTGTCTGCCTGCCTGTCTGTCTGTCTGTCTGTCTGTCTGTCTGTCTGTCTGTCTGTCTGTCTGTCTGTCTGTCTGTCTGTCTGTCTCTCCCTCCCTCTCTCTCTCTCTCTCTCTCTCTCTCTCTCTCTCTCTCTCTCTCTCTCTCTCTCTCTCTCTCTCTCTCTCTCTCTCTCTCTCTCTCTCTCTCTCTCTCTCTCTCTCTCTCTCTCTCTCTCTTTCTCTCTTTCGTCCCTTCCCTTTTGCCACAGAGACCACGGCTGACCCTGCCCTCCCAGTACACCAGCCGGCCCGCTCGAGGCACAGCTGACCTTGTCTTCCCAGCACACCAGCCGGCCCGCTTGAGACACAGCTACCCCTGCCCTCCCAGGACACCCGCAGACCTTTTCTCCTATGCCCTCCCCATTGGCCACCGTCCCGAACGGCCCGGCCGCGTGCGGCGCAATCGCTGAGTTAGCCGACTTGTTGAGTTTGTTTGCCGTGCGGATGGCTTCGGTCGCGTCCGGATTGGTGAAACATTGCCACTCGCCTGCTCAGAATGGCCAGCATTGGCTCGGCGTCCGCGCCCGGGCTGCCAACTTTGTCCAGATGCGACATGTGCAGGCGCTTAGATTAGCCTCGTTTGGAGTGCTTTGTTTTGCACACCGGAGGAAAGTAAATCCAGATTTTCATTGCTTGAGGCATGTCTTAACTGTGGGAAAAGTCCCTTTATTGCTTGATCTGTGCTGGCGAGCCTCGAGCTTTAGTACTGCTGAGTGTTTCTGCCGGAGCTTTTGTTCGCCGAATAATGGATATTCAAACTGACCCTGGTCAATTGAGGTGTTGGCTACAGCCGAATCGCGGCTAGTCAGGTGTCAGCTATAGCCGTAGCAAGACTAGTCAAGTGTTGGCTACAACCGTAGCAAAGCTAGTGAGGTATTGGCTACAGCCGTAGCAAGGCCAGGAAAGTGTTGGCTACAGCCGTAGCAAAGCTAGTGAGGTATTGGCTACAGCCGTAGCGAGGCCAGTGAGATGTTGGCTACAGTCGTAACGAGGTTAGTCAGGTGTTGGCTACAGCCACGGCGAGGTAAGTCAAGTATTGGCTACAGCCAGGTTAAAGTCGCATGATTATGCATCCTTTATCATGAATTGTTGGAATCCCACGCGGAGTGGAGCCGTTTGTCATTCCATCAGCTTTATTCCTTGCTGCAAAGTCAGAGCAGCGTAGAGCCTTTCCTTGTGAATAATAGCATGTTGCCAGATAGTGAAGATTGTCTGAGCTGCTGGGGATGTAGGTACATAAAACAAAATGAACACCTGTGATGACTTATGTTCCTTTTCCGCCAGGAAGACCAAAAAGGATATTTGAGAGACGTCACCTGTTAGACAGATTGCTTCCAAAAATAACACTCGGAATATTTACCGCACCGCCGGATTATCTAACATCAGACTGCTGCCCTATGGGGCCGACTCAAGCTATTGAATCAGTAGACGATAATGCTTTTGAAATGCAGTGAGTAGGCAGCCGAAAGCCACCGCCAGCAGGATGGCCATGCGGGGCTGGGCTGATTCGTGTCTGGTGAGCAATCTGCCTGCGCTGGTGTACTGTGCCGCCGTGCACGGGGCCACGGGAGTCCCGACATGGGACAGGGAGGCGGTCAATGCGACTCCATGTGTTCTGGAGCACGGTGCCCAGTCTCAGAGCCAGAAATGTAGGCCGCAGTCCTCGTTTTCTGAGGAAAATAATTTCCCAGTCGCTGCACATATGTGGTCTCCGAAAGAGTTTACAAGCTTCAGTCATCTCCATCACTCTAAGTTTGGGGCCCTCGCACTCCTGCCATTACCTGGAGTATCAGATCGCGCTGGCATGCTGCTCGCTCCTTGCGAGATGCTCTTCTGGCACTCGCCTATCACCTTTCTGAATATTGGGTGTTCCCACAAATTTGATGGTCTACGTAGATGAGGATTTAGTGTAGCATACGATGGACATTAACAACGGATGCAATCTCGGGTTAGGTCTTCCGCTCAAGAAATGCGACTAGCTTTAATCGTCTGGCCAGTGAACACTGTTCAGAAAAAATAGGAGAATGTAAATAAGCTGTTCAAACACTTCACCTGCCAGAGAGCCTCGAGACGATACTAAACATATGGTGAACAATTGTTGATGCGGAGATGAAACAGAAGCCGGAAGCCTTTCATAGAATAGGCTGGGGTTGCTGGTTGCCGCCAGGGTCTAAGCAAAGTATGGCGAACTAGTATTCGGCGGAACTGGGCTTCATGCCTCGAAAATGCACTTCATTTGGCAGGTCCCGCATAGACTGGTCAGCTGGCAACGGACCAGGTGACGTCACACTACGCGAGGCGTCCATATGTAGTTTTTTTTCCTATCAGCTATTCGATAGCTCTAAAGATATCTTAGATTCACGTCGACGCAAGGAGCCCGTTTAAAATGGAAGTGGTTTTTGGCTAGTGGGACGTACCCAGCATGGAGAGCCACCGCTTTACTGCTCATTCTGCTGCACCAGTTGGTAATACCATGGACTGAGCAGAAATAAACTGACGGGGAGGGGGCTGGTGTATGTTGATGTTACTTTGAACCCCCTCCGCATGTTAGGGAATCCTACTAAATCGACGGAACAACATTTTGATACTTTAAGTGCCTGGCGAAGCACCAAACCATACAGCCCGCTCTCATCTCTACTCGGTCCGTTAAGGCGACCGTCGGCTCCGCCGCCTCGGGCGCCGCCCAAATCCTTCAAACTCGGCAATTCGCGCGCCATTTTTCAAGCCAGACGTCGAGCCGATGACACAGGGCGCGCCATTATTCAGATAGCTTGTTACAGCCGACGTTGGCTATGATCTGCGCCGGACGTGGAGTGGCGGCGGCCGCCGGAGGTCCGGCCATCGCCGCCGACGGGGTCGGATGACGGGGGCGGAGAGCGCTGACAGCCGCGGAAGCCGGGATTTCGGGAGCGGCGAGGCGCCGGGACGAGGGATGATCAGATCCGTCTGCGTCTGGCGGCATGTGTGTGGATGCTCGGGACGCACTGGCGTCTGGTGGGTACGTGTGGATGCATTGGTGGCAGCTGCCTGCTCAGTTTGATCCGGCTTCCATCAGTTTATTTTTAGCTTGGTTCGACTAAGGTGTTCGGTTTAACCCAGCCGTTAAAAGCGGTGTGTTGACAATTTGTTCAGACGTGGCCCAGTGGCGGCGGTTATATGTTGTTGCGATGGATTATAGCAGTTTCGTCTATAGTTGCCGCGTATAAACTCCGGTGGTGGTGGTGGAGGTCAGAAACTGTAGCGCATTGGAGGAGCAAGGGCTGAGAGCCGGGGGGGGGGGGGGGGGGCAGGCCAAGCCAGCGAGGCTGCCGGGCCGCCTGCGTGTCTGATGCTCCTCCGAGGCCGACCCGCGGCGTGCCACATTCATCGTGCATCTGTTCGACGCAGATAAGACTGACGACTCGGCTCCCGCTCGGCGGACACCGACCAGTGGGAAAGCCCCGGGCGGTGCTTCGTCTTTCATCTGGGCGAGTCGTGCCCCTGCACTTAAAAAATATCTGGGAAGGCCATTACGGCCACATTGTCAGATTTATCCACGCCGTGCTGACTTGGCACTCCACGTCGGTTGACGTGCGGACAGAGTACACCTAGTGTAGCGATGACTTAGCGGCTGCAGAGTGAGCACACAAAAATACATTGCAGCCTCCTAAATTTACCACCTGTAGTAAAAAAAGTGGTGAGCCGGGACATTGTCCTATCCATTTAAAACTAAACCAGTCATCCAATGTCCCGCATCAAAGACTAGGCCGGCATCGTGTCCATATGCCCCGTTAGCCTGGCGTGACATTCCGGGGAAGGTCTCGCACGCATGTCACAACTATTTTTCTCCACCCATGCCAATGCCCCTGTTTGCCCCAATGTAAATGTCGTTGGTAATGCCGCCAATAACGCGACAACCGAGCATGAGACTCTGGTCACCATCGAGAGACGGGTGCGTCTCCTGACAGTCTCTGCCCGTGCATCGGCTCGAATTCCGTGGCCGTCGTCTCGAGAGCACCGCGAGCGCATCAGCGGCCGCGATATGGCAGCCGTTCGGAATATGGCCACCCTCCGGAACGCGCCCTCTCCCGCGTTGGCGGCCATCGAGCCGGCACAAATGTTTTCAGCGGGCGGTGGCGGCAGATTGAGAGCCCCCGGCGTCGACAGTGTGGCGAATGGGGTCAGCTACTATCAGCAGTCAACCTTGGCGCTGCCGGCGGAACCCAATCATTCCGGCCGTGTCCGGGAGGGAAACATTTTGATGGTCGGTTTACGATAACTAACGGTCCGACGTCCACGTGAGACGTTCTCTCCCCCCCCCCCCCCCCCCCCCCCGTTCAGCGTCTGCCCCCGAAACAAAATGGGCAATAGCGCCGCTGATTTCAATAAGAGATAGTCGTAAAAGCCGTGACGTTGAGTTGTGGCCAGGGTGAACGGAGCATTCCAATCGCGCTTATCAGCTGTCGTGCCGGCGATATCCTAAAGCGCTACGGCCTCACACTGATGTCTGTCTTAACTGCGCGAGTAAGCGAGTAATCATATGCATACGGACATGCATACGTGATGCGATCCCAGTGTCAGTCGGAGAGCATACTTCGATAGATAGCGTTTGATATGGCCCACACACAGTGCAAGATCTCCTAGAGGGCTTATCGGAAAGACTTGGATGTCAGCTGAATTTGTCAAGGTAATCATCCTCCGGCATTTTTATCTGGATACGTTGGAAAGCTCTTGCTAAAATACGCATTTGAATCCCATTAACTCCTTAGCGGTAGCTACATTTGCGCTATGTCGCGCTCGCATGGCTTGATTCAAAATATATTCACTGCACTTGTAGTACGGAATACGATCGTCGTCGATGAGGGATGAGGGACGTCACGCCGGACTGTGCTGCCGGTCATTGCCAGTCATTGCTCGGGGAGAGGAGACATGTGTGTCGTCAGAGTCGAGGCCATCAGCTCCGTAGCTCCGTAACTCAACTGATGAAGACACTGAAATCATCGCTGGCGACTAAAAGCATCGCAAGGCTCAAGGCGCGATAGCTCACCTTCATTTCCATTGGTGACGTCTCTGGCCTCGATGCAGGCAATTGTTTGTGCTCATGCAGGTCATAGCTGGCAGCACATTGCTTGCACAGCCATTCGCATGTGATCGCACGCGCCGTGCGGCACATCTGCAGGCTTAGGCGTGTTGATGTAGCCGCACTTGTATGCGCCAGTCCCGGTCGTGTTCCATCCCAGCATCTCCACCCAGCCGACTGTCGCCCGCTCCTTCCCCTCCCCTCTCCGCCGCTGCCCGCCTGCTGCGACAGCGCCGATCGCCGGGGATATCGGCGTGGCCGCCGCGACTATGCCTGCCGGCCCGGTCTATTACCCGTCCGAACGGCGGCCGGCCGGCCAGCGCCGATCCGCACGGCCGGTCGGGACCAACGCGGCGGCCGCTGAGCGGTCGGCCGGTCCCGATCCGTAATGCCGGTCAGGACTGACGCGGCAGCCGCCGTCCGGTCAGCCGGTCCGGACGCACCCTGCTGGTCGGGACCGACGCGGCGGCCGCCGTCCGGTCGGCCGGTCCCATCCCACCCTGCTGGTCGGGACCGACGCGGCGGCCGCCGTCCGGTCGGCCGGTCCCATCCCACCCTGCTGGTCGGGACCGAAGCGGCGGCCGCCGTCCTGTCGGCCGGTCCCATCCCACCCTGCTGGTCGGGACCGACGCGGCGGCCGCCGTCCGGTCGGCCGGTCCCATCCCACCCTGCTGGTCGGGACCGACGCGGCGGCCGCCGTCCGGTCGGCCGGTCCCATCCCACCCTGCCGGTCGGGACCGACGCGGCGGCCGCCGTCCGGTCGGCCGGTCCCATCCCACCCTGCCGGTCGGGACCGACGCGGCGGCCGCCGTCCGGTCGGCCGGTCCCGACCCTGCCGGTCGGGACCGACGCGGCAGCCGCCGCAGTCGGCTGCTCGCATGCCTCCCGGCGGCTGCGAATAAGGCACCACCACACTGATAGCCGCCGGCAGCGTCCGCTTGTTTATTCATGCGCACAACGCGGTGGAGCGGGGCGAGTTGTTGTTCCGCCACATCCTTCACGGCCGCGCTGACACGGTGCAGGTGCTTCCATCGCCGCGGCGCTGCGGGGGGAAGAGGCAGACGGATGGGGAGCGGCAGCCGGCGGCGCGGAGCGGTGCAATCGGCTCCGGCACGTGGGATGTCGGATGGAGGGCTCTGGATCAATTCCCATGCAGTGCGCGAGGCTCGCGTCGCCCATGCCATCGCGGTGGCGGACTGAAGATGTCCTGATGTGACTAACACACAACAGATGCACATGTCATGGGGCCTGCCGGCCATTATTGTTAGCGGAGTGGAGCGCCGTGCGCCTGTCGCCGCGGACCATGGTGCGCGGCGGTCAGGCGAGAGCGAGGGCGAGGGCGCTCTGAGGTTTACTTTTCCATCCAAACATGCGACTCTGCAGCGACCACGGTAAATCAGGTCGATCGGGTCAAGAACTTGTTTGTATTTGTCACAGGTGGCGATAGCACTAGCTTTAGACTAGTCTCTGGTCGTAGTCAGAACACAGAGCTCATTCAGGTCAGCTTCCATGGTGAAAAGGTTGTCGCTCCAGTTTTGGAGGCTGACAGAATTATTGCAGACATCCTATAGTGAGCACTTAAGCATGCAGGATGCTCTTTAGTTTTGCTGTAACTGTAATTCAGCCAGGTGTACGTTTCCGAAAAAAAAACAGAACAAAATATCGTCAAGCTTTGAAATGTGTTGCAGCATCAGGCGTCGATTTCTATCGTCATTGCGTTTCTCGTCGTCTAAACTGTGATGTGTTTACTATAAAGCGCGGGATTTTGCTCCAAACGTGACGCTTTCACTGCAAGTTTTGTTAGCTAACAACAACAGATGCGGGCTTACCCTGAGTGGCTGCTGAATCCAACGGCAAGTTTTCACGCACTCGTAGCCTTCCATCCCGAGCGTCCGTTTTATTGTTTAACGGTCTCGTGCTCTCAAATCCCTGCTGGAGTTTCTCTAACGGGCTTGGCACCTGCCTTCTCCTAATGCCTTTCTATCAGGTGTTAGTCTTCTCACAGTCTTCGCCTTTCCACCAGGCGTTAGTCTGATGGGTTCTACACACTGTCCGCGGGCGTTTGTCATTGTCGCTGCAATGCCTCTAATTTTAAGTTAATGATAGTTTCCCCCCGAAGCATGCCCTGATTCCGTGCTCAGCGTCACAATCTGCGTGACGGCATGCACACCGTTAGTCTGCGGGCAAGCCGCACAAAATGCGTCGCGTGCCGGTTTCGAACCCGGCACTTCCCGTTGACCCTTGCCTCGGTTGCAGGAAGCTGCTGGCGGCGGCCGTGCGTGCCAACATCACCGACCGCTTCCTCTGGGTGGCCAGTGACTCCTGGGGCGCCAAGGTACACCCCGTGAGGAACCAGGAGCACGTGGCCGAGGGCGCCATCACCATCCTGCCGCAGCGCACGACTGTCCCCGGTCAGTGGACGGAGGGGGGGGGGGGGGGAGCGCTCGCGAATGTGGTGGTATGCACGAAGTCGGTTGGCTGACGTCGGCAGGTTAGAAGGGGGGGGGGGAGTGAAGGGTGGGGGGGGGCGAAGGAATTAGTGTTCTCGACGGTATTTAGTTGGAATATCTGACGAGTTTTGTTCACAGAAAGCAGTGTCGAGGCTGCTATTTATTGTACCGGGTGCTCTCTTGCTTTGGAAGTTCAGGGAATGTGACATCGTTACAGTTTTCGGTCGGGTTGTTTGTCCTGCGCGTATGGCTCAAAGTGCCCAAGTAGCGGGGTGCTGCATTTTCTGTCTCGTGTCATGCATGCTGTGATTTCAGCGTTTTGTGTTTAGTGCTTTGGTATTTTGAGGAACTATTTGTTTATTTTCTTTACATTGCGTGTTAATGGCAGATAACGTCAGTTGGGCATGTCCGAACAAATTAGCCGTGCTTCGATGCCAGCCAGCAATTATTAAGTTACGGAGTTTCTGGTCTGCAGACAATGCGTTCCTTTTTAGCAATCCTTGCATAACTTTACTCACGGCCACGGTTGGCAATTAGTGGGCCCCATGTCGTTGGGGTGGGACGAAATTTATGGTCTTACGCGGCCGGAAGTCTACGTTTCTCTTACGCCGAGAGTTGATTCGAAATTTGAACGTAATTGCGATTACACTCCACGTGACGTATGAAGTGCTGTCATGCATGAGTGGCGTTCTTGTCAATAGCCTCTCGCGATGTAGGCTGCTGTTCAATCGACGATCGCTTCAAACAGCTCAATGGTGATGAGCTATTTCAGCCATCGTTGCGCGGATGTGATCAACTGTCTTTCTAAGCGTTGTAGCAAACGTGACTTGACTGAAAGGTTTTTGGGTCTTCCTTGAGTTCCGACCTTACGTACCCTAAAGGTTGAAAAAATATGGGAAATCTGAACACAAAGATATGGTGAGTGATGATATCGACGGTGCTCAACATCCAGAACACGAGGCCGCTGAATTGAATACGCGTGCAAGCATAGTTTCCCGATGCCATGCCCTCGGCATTTTACGGCTCGCATTCCAGACCGAGTCAATAAGCCCATCTGTAGGGGTAGGAAACATATGAGAGAGCATCCCTTCGCTACAACTAACACGATTACAGTGTTCGCCGCGTATTTTGACCACTGTATCCACACCGCACATCGAGAGCGCCACAGCCATGTGTGCATGCGTCTTTTTTCCTCAAGACCGCATCCGTCACTGCCTCAGAGCAGACCGCGCGGTGTGGATGGTCATGACGTGCACCGGTCACTGCGCCAAGTCAAAGCAGTGAAAGAGGTCGTCATGACCGCAGGAAAGAACGCTCCTTAGCATGGCGTACCCGAAAGAAGCCACTGCGTCGAAGGCGGCGCAGTTGTATTTATTGTGACTGCCTTGGTCTATAGGTACCAGTGGAGCACCAATGATGTGATTATAACTAAGCATCCGGGTCGATTGCTTGAGAGAACACAGCGTCTTTTTATCGTAAGTGAACAAGAAATTCAGCTCCCAATCGTCTCAGAGCAAAGAAAGCTAATACTTTAGCAAATAAATTGTCTTTCCGTGTGTCTAGAAAGGTGTGGTATTGAACTTGTCGCTCGTGCACACGAAAAGACCTATCTCATAATTAAGAAGTAGAACGGATTACCCAATCCTAAGCTGGTTTAGAAGTCCAGCATAAAGTTCAGTGGGCACCGCTTGATTTCAGCTGTGACCATTACACAGCTACCGGCAGAGCTATCTTCGTATTGTTGGATGGAATAAAACCGGCCACGCTAAACTGCGGCAAGCAGACAGCAATTAGCAAATGACAACTGTCTCCATGCATCGCGGAGCACGGCCATGTACCCCCGCCCCACGCGCACTAGTGGCCTTCTCTGCACCGGTCGGCACTGATGCCTGCGTCGGTTGGCAGGGTTCGACGAGTACTTCAAGCTGCTGCGGCCTTGGGTGCGCCCCGGGGACTGCAGGTCCGGCAAGTCGCGCAAGCGCAACATCATGAACAACAACATCAACAACATCAACTGCCGCAACGTCTGGTTCCGCGAGTTCTGGAGCCAGCTTTTCAACTGCACCTTCGACAAGACGGACAGAGCTGGCAACAGGTGCAGCGGCCGCGAGGAACTCACCAAGTACAAGCAGGAGGGGCTCGTGCCGTTTGTAGGTGAGAGGAGTGCGTGTGTCGCGTCTAGTGACTCACTTCCATCAGATCCGGTCAGATTTAGTGGCTTTTTAGCGACAACTTGTGAATATCCGCACGTCGTTATGATTTTTTTGCAGTTGTGGAAATATTTGCTTTATCCCATCATCGTTGGCACCATGCTTATTCGCCTCCGTGACTGTTCATGGGATGATATAATAGCTTTGAAAATTATAACTGGAAAAGGTACAACCTTAACATACTACCTTGATCTCCTTTATTTTCAAATCAGGGTGTTGATATCATGCTTTCTCAGAGAGTTCTAATGGGTAAATTAAGTTGCGTATATGGAAGTATTCCAATTTGGTATTGCATGTTGTACGGCATCTGATTTCGGGGAAATCTCAGGGGCTATTTCGTGTACACAGCAGTTCAAGCGTTTTGGAGAGAAAAATTGTGGGTGTTCTTTCATGACGCTGACGTTCATACTCACCGAGCTAAATATGCACAGTGGATACGTTACAGCAAAACTAACGTAGATTGCGTTTGCTCTCAATTTTCGACAGTGCGACGTACAAGTGTACACGATGCTGGGTTATTCGGCTTCTAGTTCTACTATCTGTGCTGTTATTGGTAGGATGGACCCTTCCTTTGGCCAGTATATCTGCACATTCAGCACAAAGATCCTAGAAAAGTTTAGCTCAGGTCAGTGGACATGGATGATGAATATGTATACGCAATCTGTTAACCATCGTGACAACCAGTTATTTAGATTAATTCCATGTCGTGTTTCTACTCCAAACTTCAGGCTTACATGCTGAGACCATAAATGTTGCTTGCGTCGGCTCAGAAGGCATCTGTTTTCCTCGTATTACGAATAATTCCGAGAAGTTATATGGCCATATGCACGCCCCATTAATCTGCAATAATCGCCTTCTGTAGTATCTGAAACGTTTCAAACGGTCTTAACGATGGAGATGTAGCCGTTACAAGCATCTGTATCTGTTATGACGACCCTGTTTAGCAGCGCAGTTAAACGAGCCGCATCAAAACATTCAAGACTTGTTCTGCTCCAGTTGATCGTGAATAGCACCATGACACGAGCAACAACGGCTGTAAATTGTACCTCTCAATCCGCTGCATGCACTCGCCGCAGCCACGAGCCCAGGCGCGCGCGTGAACCTCTACGGCACCTCCAGGCAGTGCGCCTCTCTCCCTGCTGCCGCGCATCAGGACGAAAATCCTGACGCGTGAGCGGAAATTAGCGGCGGCGTGGCTCGAAACGCGCTGTCGCAGCAGTCAGCGCAGCAGCCGGCGGACGAGCACAACAACACGCCCGGCCCCCACCGCCGAGACGCCGGCCGCGGCACGCGCCATGCTAATCTCGTCTAATATTAACTCCTATAAATGAGCTGTCTGGGCTTCGGTGCAATTCCGCGCGCTAACGTATCGTCGCCATTTGTCGGTCATCAGCAGGGCGAGCTGCCGACCGCGCCCGCCGACGCCGCCGATGGGTGCCAGCGCGCCGGCTCAGCCACGCCGCCGGGACACTGAAGCCGCGGCGTCCGCGGCGGATTGTTTTGCAAATTGCCGGCGCCGCGCGGCGCGGCTTCTGATGCGCTGATAACGACGGCGACCCGACGTGCGTTGTTGATACGAGCGGAGTGGGGGCGGGCGGGCTGGGGAAGCTCGAGCTGGGAAAGGCGGCCCGAAGGATAAATGGGGTAATACGGCGGCAATCGTGAGCAGAGTCAAAATAGCCGGGATCGTGCGAAATAACGGGTAGGAAAGGAAGACGGCACTGGTTGAGGCCTTGTGTTGACAAGCAACAAAGCCTGGGGAGGTATCTCGTCATCTCGTTGCTCTGGCTGTTCTCGCTTCTCCACAAGCATCCATTGATGGTTTACAATCCTGAGAGCACACTTGAGTGGAACAGATTCTCGGCAACCGATTTGCAATGCTTTATGACTGGATTGGCTTGCGAGCTCTCACCTGGCATGAATAAGCCACGAAAGCTTCGTTCGACAATCACCATCACTGCGAATGGAATGTTGGCTGGATGCCATGTTAAATGGCATGGTACGTGTACCCGATGGCGAGAGCAAATAAAATCGGAATTTTCGCGCGGCAGAAATAAAAATACTTGTGGCACGTGACTCATAACATATTTGCATGCGTATCTAAGAAGCATTTTAATGCTTTGTATTTCGCATTTCGCGTTGGACCAAAGACCAAATGAATCTTTTGTTCGGTGAACGTTTAACTACTTAAACAAAGCCGCTGTTTATCGTGGAGCAACATCTGCGATGGCTTATCTTGGGTGCACTTGGAGACGGATGACAAGATAAACCACTCAACGGGCTATTCCGCGGTTTCGGATCATTTGGACAGGATACATCGACATCTGATTTGCAGGTGTCAGCCAGCTGCGCTCTTGAATGAATGAATGAATACCGGCATATTTGTTCCCGGTTCGGACCTTTGAAACAGCTCTAAGTACGATTTTTCCGCTGGCGTGCAGTAAGCGATAGCTTGTTTCGTCGCCAAGTATGCAATATAAAGTCAGCACGGATGAAATTATTGTTCGGATTATCGTCCTTGTCTAGTGTGTAAACTACGCTAACCCACCTGACGAGCACGGTAGTCCGAGCAATTATTCCATCCGTGGCACTGATATATCGTCTCAATCCATCCGTAAACTGGAAGACAAAAGCTTGTCACACTTGTAATTATGAACGGAATCTCCTTTTCAAATGAGAATGCCGAACGGTATCCAATATCTGAATGTTGGAAGGTCAAGATAATCATTTTAAACAGGTCCTGTGGCATTGGTGCTGACATGGGTCCTTGGGGTCCCAGGATCACCACAACGTTTGAGGCGGCGCGCCGATGCCTGAAAACTGGCTTTATGGGAATTTTCCGTGTAGAAAATATTGAAGTAAGCATCAGATATGATGAAATCAAAGCCACACACGAATGTGGAGTGAAAATATTGAAGCTAGCATCAGATATTATTAAATCAAAACCACATACGAATGTGGAGCACTCTCCTTAGAACTTAGATCTCAAGTTTTCGTCAATGGATCCTTTCTTGGCTTAGGTGCTGGAACCTCGCTAAAGTGAGGATTTTGTCCTGACCATGACGCCTGTCGTGTTTTTCCCGGCATCTGCCCTATCGCTTGGTGTCTAACCCGCCCCTGCCGTCTTTCTTGACGCTATCCTGCTCTCCAATATCAGCAAGGCCGGTCTTGACACCGGACTTGTGGCCCCTGACAAACGTCCTGCCTTTTCTGACACATTTCCTTCCCGCCGGACGTCTTCATTGGGCCCCGCAACATCTGCCCGCCTGATGCTCATCTTGTCCTCCTGACGCCTGTCCGGCCCTTGACACTTGTCCTGTCCCCTGACGCCTGCTCTGCGATGTCCGAAACCTGTGCGGCCACCCCTGGCGTCTGCTTTGCCGCCCCTGACATCCGTTTTGTCATTCTGACGCCTGCCTTGTCATCATGACGCCCATCCTGTCCCACTGATGCCCGTCCTGCCGCCGCTGACACCAGTCCTGGTATCACCGACGTCTGTGCGTGCTGCCGCCGCTGACGCCCGCTCTGTCGCCAGTGGACGCCGTGTACGCGCTGGCCCACGCGCTGCACAACATGATCCTGGCGAAGTGCGGCTCGATCCGCCTCTGCGACGAGCTGCGGCCGGTGCCAGCCGGCCAGGAGCTGCTCCAGTACATCCGTAACGTTTCCTTCATCGGTGAGTGGATGGCGATCAGTCAGGTGCGATCGTCCCGGGGGAGGTAGCAGATTTTGACTCTCCTGATTGAAACGCGCGCGAGGCGTTGGAGAGGCGTGAAATATTCAAATGCGGTGCGTTGATAAATGAATGTAATGTCGGTAGTCGCCAGAAAATGTCAAAGATGCATTGCACCATTATGAATAATGCGCGACGCAAACGGCCCTGAAGTCGCTAGCACTTCCTCAGGCCCTGAGGGATGGGCTAAAACGCAGCCTAGTTTTGTTCGACGGTCTTCCGAATCCGTCTCATGCCATGCTGTTATGTGTCGTACTGGATAGCCCGCCCGATTCTGCTCTGTGAGTGTCAGATAAATGCCGCCTATATTTATTTGATTATCCGCCAAATCGTCTGTACGCGACGCTGTCATGCGTGCTAGCGCGCCCGATAGCCCTGCTCATGTTCTTTACTGGACCATTCGCCCGGACCACGACGATCCCCCAGTCAAACTCAATCCGCCGGTCGCCCGCGGCCGACCCTCCCGACCTTTTATGGCGCCCTTCCCGCCACCGCCCTCCCTCCTTCCCGCCCGACCTGCCCCAGATCAACCGCGGCGCGACGACTGCATCCCATTCAGTGCGGGGCCAGCTGCGCGGGTCCCCGGGGAGCGCCAGCGGGCCGGCGGTGGCACGCGGCGGGACCCGGCCGGCCGCCGAGGTCCCGCCGCCGCCGCCTCCGGCGGGCATTGGTCCGGCCGCCGTCGCCGAGAGCAAATATGCTGCCGCCCGCCCCCGTCCGATGACGGGGCATTGATCGGCCCTGCCGACTGCCGTTGGGTGGATATGTGATGGCACTTGGCGGCTGGGCGTCTCACATAGACATCTTGATCATCGGTTATCAGTTTTCGTTGGCCACGTTCGATCCGTCGTCAGCACGATTTTCAGCTGGAATGTGTGACGTCATGCGTGCTGACGATGCGTGCGATGTGTGGGCTGACGGGAAAGCTTTTAACTTCACTTTCCAATCTCTCTTTACCTTTTGCTTCAGACCACACACCAACTCTGGCTTACCGCCTGGACACTGCTTGCAAAGGGGTGTCGGGAAGTGTGGCTTCTACTCCGATATTACCATCATCTATCCCATCTGTATGTGGAGTGCTTCTGCCTATTTCCAATTCATTTCAATTTCTTACCCCTCATTTTAAGTGTTAACTTATAACGCTATTAATTTACTGGGTAACGCAACCCTACACCACGCCAACCACCGTCACTCACCTTTTCATTGCTTCTCTTGGCACTTGGATTCCCTCCTTATCTACCTCACGTCGCTTTTCCCCCAAAATTAGAGCCAAGTGCCCGATCCCACCTAACGTAATCGTCAATGCAAGGGCTGCCAAATCAAACTCCCGCTTCAGAGTGATTCCTTAATCTGGTAGCGCTTGACATAGACTTGACATAGACAAGACAATAGACAAAACATAGACATAGACTTCTTCGTGCTGACGAGCTGATAAAAAGTCCTGGCATCATCGTCAGCCGGCGCGCGGCGTAACAGGCCATGTGACTGTGGTCACGTGACGTGACGTAGGGCGGATGCTGGGCTGTGATTGATGCCTTCAAACGTGCTGACGATAGATCGAGCACAGCCAAAAAATCCTGGTATCATCGTCAGCTGGCGCGTGGCGTAACAGGGCACGTGACTTTGTAGTCGTACGGCGAATACTGGGCTGTGATTAGTGCTGACAGACGTGCTGACGACAGATCGAACGCGGCCGGTATCGGAGGCAGACGCTCAATTACGGCACACAGCGGACCCGCTGGTGCTCCCCAGACGCTGAGAAGCGCCAGCGGGAGCAGTTGTATTGGGAGAGGGCAAGGGGTCACCGTCATGGCTCCTGCCGAGAGAAGTACCCGAACGACTTCGGGATGTGGAGCTTCAGACTCGAGTGTTATCGCGTTTCATTTTTAGAGAGTGTCGATGGCCAGCTTGCGATAGCGAGATGACAGAGCTTTTGGGGGTCGTTTGCATTGTTTGTACCGTGTCCTCAGGTAAGCAGAAACGACAAGTTCGTTTCGACGAAAACGGTGACGCGACTGGCTTCTACAACATCTACCAGTTCCAGAAGAGGGATGGGAAGTACGAATACTACCAAATCGGTGAATGGGTCGAAAGGTGAGTACTGACAGGAGACAATAACGGCGCATGGCGCTGACGGTGTGGTGACCAGAGCACCAGATGCATATACGAACATGCTGACAGCGGCAGACTTTCAAAAGAAAGCTCCCGTCGTTCTCTCCTGTGGTCCACAATCCACGTACCGTAACAGCTAGATAACACCCAAGGCATAATGTCGTTGCGGGATCGGTCATTACCACTAGTACCATGTTCTGATGGTTTTGCAGGATGCCGTAACCCATTGTCGAAGTCGGCTGGGCACCAACGAGGCCGTTGCGTGAAAAATGAGGCGAGGAAAATTGTCACACAACCGCTTTACCGCCTGAAGTATTCATTGTGAGTCGCAATCCAGCCCCGGTAATCCTCACGATAACATGCTTGCTATGCTGGAAAAGGGCCAGTCTTGCAATGCCCTGCAATGCCATTTAGTTAGCATTCAGCCAATGTGGGAGGCCCGAACTGCTTCATGTACCTTACTCGTGCACTGGAATATTGTGGCACGGCTGAGAGCCCCGACAGCCGCCCGGTGCTAACCAACGGATAATCGAAGATAGTATAGAAAAGATCAATGGAATTGTTGGTTGGACTACCGTCCTCGTCTGTTGTGCTATCATGTGTACAACGTTTCGGCCAGTTCATTCTCCCGCCGTCATCAGGTGTTATGGAGACAGGTGATCAAGATGTCAGGTTCTCTTGTACTTCTCGGATAGCACAGTTCGCAGAGTGTTGTTCTGTTATCAGAAGACTCAGTTCGAATCCCAATAGATCCCAAGAGAAAAACCGGGTTTTGACGTGCATGTGACTGAAATTAAAACGTCATCCAGTCGCTCTCAGGACTCCATATCACCTGGAAACCGCTGAGGAGTTAGCCGCCAGAAGCGTCGTGTATTACTAATGCGACAGACAAGGTCCCGACAGTCCGCACGATTATTCCATCCGTGATGCTAAAACCCCGTGTTAGTCTACGTGAAAGTATGTTTGGGATATCTTAAAGGTGAAAGTTTTTAAATCTCAAATTTTTAAGTGGCACAAATAGCTTAACAAGGACGTTGGACATCGGTTCTTTGTGCCGTTCAAAAACAAAACAGAACAAAAATCATTACCATTTATCATTTTAACAACATCGAAGTCATGAATGTCGATGCGTACGTGAGGCGGCCAAGGGACGTTGTATGATGTATTTACTGATTTATCTGTCTTCGAGACCTTCTCCAGCATCCCCGCCAGCACCGCCAAAGCGGTTGGCACGACGCACCGCGATCCACATTCCGCACATCCTCGAAACGTCCCATCAGCGGACAACAGAGCGCGACATTTCAGCCGCTCGACATATGACCTATCACCCCGTATGTCGTGGCGGCGCGCTGTCAGGGGTGCGGCGTGACGGCGTCTGTGCTGACAGGCCGCAGCCACCCGCCCCGCGACGGGTGCCAGCCGCCTTCCGGCCGCTGTCTGGGGGCGACCGACCCGACTGGGCCGGGTCAGGGCGGCGCCGGAGGCATCGGGCGCTGGCCGGCCGCGGTCATGGTCGGCCCGGCGCGTGTCGCCGCTTGTTTGCCAGCGTGCGCGTTTTGCCACCCGCTGACGATGTGGAACGGGTGATACGGTGGGGCGGAGGAGGGTGGGAGAGAGCGCCGTTGTTATGTCGCTGAGCTGCTGATGTGTTACATGCATAGTTTAAATGTGATGGGACTTCATAGGGTTCGTGCTGAATATCCCATCAAAGTTCTTCAGATCTGGACGCCAACGATATTTTCCGATCGGCATGTCACCGGCTTGTGTGCGTGTGTGCGTGCTTAGCGACGCACTCATCTGTCGAGTGCCATACGACGTCGCCTGCCTCTCACCGCGGCAGGAAGGTTGGGCACCGCGGGAATCGAGCCCCATACATCTGGTTTCCCAGACGCACGACTACCTTCTTAAGATCCTAAACTCTTTAATTGCTGAGGTGTATGCCCGTTAGCATGTGCATACTTTTTCGGGGGCCAATCTAAAGCCCTTCAGACATTCATGGCGCCATACCAACGCCATTCAAATCCTGCTATTCCATTAGCCATGCGGCGATGAAGGTCAACAAAAACACAATTCTCGAGTCGTTTATGTCTGTCGTTCGTGATCATGGTTTCCAGATATGACGGCCGTCAATTGCCTCTCAATCAAGCTTGTGCAAGGTAGAATAACGTAATCAAACAATGATGATTGTGGAGCATATTTACTGAGCAGAGGAAGCGTGCTGTCTGCGGCAGTCTTTTCCCGCTTCAAAATATAACAACAGTTATAAGTGAGCCTGTTTCATCACATCTGCTACTTGCTTCAATATATTCCGCTGCAGAACATGCTCTGTTCTGTAACCACTACACTGTCGATGCCACCATTAGCGCTTTGAATCGCGCTGGCTCATTGTCACAGGAATGTTCACTGCAGTGCAAAATTAGATTAAAACTGCTTTCAACCCAACAATGTACTCTGGCATTCAGCATCGTTGTAAACGCTACAACGCGGCCCCTATCACGGTCGCGATGGCTCGTGTGCCGGCCGCGCTCTACCCGGCCATCCAATCCGCCTCCAGTCTGAACAACTTGAGCACGAGCAAGATGAAGTGGCGCGGAGACACGAACACGACTCCCTCCTCCATCTGCAGCACGCCGTGCCCTTTGGGCAAGATCCGAAACTATCAAGTGAGTGGAAACACCGCTAGACTGCGGATGTTGAGTTGCAGCATGCGTCTATGCAGATGTTCAGAGACTGACTGTTATCGGAGTCAGGGCGGTTTCCTGAACTAAATCAGATCACTTGAGAAACGGTCGGATGTTACGTGGCTTGTTTTTCGAGGTGAGATCATGTGGAATTTTGCTGAGTTGAGGTTATGCCAAGCCATTTCAACATGAATGTCAGATCTGAATCTGACCTTATGCACGGAGTTTACAACTCGCTGTAACCATTTGCAAATCTTAGTGTAGCTTGCAATCGGTATAAAATTGTAACTTGTGTGTAACGATAAAAATCATCGTGAGTAGTCAGGTGGCATGTTATCACACAAATCATGTATGACATTAATTTGGATACGCTTACTTGGATACTTTTATTTGGAAATTTGTGCCGTGCTGTTCAAACCTTTTCACAGTCTGGGTTAGAAACCGTCGGCTGGTTCCACAGGCACCATATTCTGCACGTAAGACTGCGCTATGATGCATCGCCGTTTTTGACAGCTCAGATGGACGGTTATTGGATATCAATTATTCAGACGTTCTGCTACAAAGCGATACATGTTCCTGCGGCTTCGAGGCGAAAATAAAATCAGGAACTTCTGTTATCAATGATTACCCTTCGATCAAAGACTTACTGCTAGCGCAGACAACCCGATTTCGATGGGCTCAGGGCGCTCCGAGCCGAACGAAAACAGAAATAACGTCAGCAAGTCGAGCTCGCCGCCCGCTCGCCTCAAACCGATTGCTGTTCCGCGTCATGCATATTCGTCCGCACTGGATGGGGGAAGCACACAGCACAGGCCGCCTGAGCGCGTCACCAGCGGAACCGCGATGACCGGAAATGGCCGTTTCCGGCAGGATGCCTGCTGCTGGAGCTGCGTCAAGTGCCCGGAGGGCGACCGGATCGACAACGACACGTGCGTCGAGTGTCCGATGGGCTTCCTGCCGACCGAGGACTACCGCTCCTGCTACCGGCTGACGGCCGAGTACATGGTCTGGAGCTCCGGCTGGGCCATTGTGCCCGTCGTATTCAGCAGCCTGGGCATCGTCGTCACGCTGTGCACCATCGCCGTGTTCCTGCGCTTCAACAACACGCCCGTCATCAAGGCGTCCGGCCGCGAGCTGTGCTACGTCCTGCTCTGCGGCATCGTCGTCTGCTACGCCATGACGTTCATCATCCTGATGAAGCCGACGGTGGTGTCCTGCACGCTGCTCCGCATCGGACTCGGGCTCTGCCTCAACATCTGCTACAGCGCTCTGCTCACCAAGACCAACAGGTGCGCCGCCCACGACTGGGCTGTCATGCTGGTGGTCCAGTAAGGCTTGGGTGGCCCTGCTTGTCAGTGGTGTGAATAAGCAAGTGGATCCACGGTGTCATTTCTCGTGTGCAACGTTTTTATCGGCATTGGTGCTATGTAGAGAGATCGGCTGGTTGTTAAGTTTTGCATGGTATTGTCACGTGGTTTCCATGGACAGGATGTTAAAGGTGATGTGGAATTTACGTGTAATACTTCCCAATATGCAGATGCGTAACCGTATCCCATTTTGGCTCGTTTCGTCGTGATTCCTTTGGGTCTAAAAAACATTCTCCTTGATGAAGAAAGTTTGTAGAGTTGAGAAGTGGGCTGCCGGAGAAAATGGGTTCTGCTATTTTAACACTAATTATTCTATCTCGCTTAGATCTAAATGAGCACCACTTACGAAAACTCTGGCTTCTCATCTGGCAGCCTGGTTTCGGTTGGCCTCTTGTAACGCTAGCACAACGGACCCGTTATGATAATAAATGAATCTAATTTCCTTCTGACCGCAGAAGGATCTCACAATATAACATAGTTAGTGTCAGTGGTCTTCAAACGGTGTCCATCCACATTGACGAGACCGTAT
This sequence comes from Pollicipes pollicipes, assembly GCF_011947565.3. Lineage (NCBI taxonomy): Eukaryota > Metazoa > Arthropoda > Thecostraca > Pollicipedomorpha > Pollicipedidae > Pollicipes > Pollicipes pollicipes. The sequence goes on from NW_023596921.1 coordinate 18,125,465, forward strand.
CGGTTGCGCTAACTCGCGCTGAACCGGTCACATTTCAAGCAGCCAGGCGACAGCGATTGCATAGGGCTCAGATGAGCACTTCTGGCAGAAATTGGGTGCTCAATTTCAAATTTTGGTCTTATATTTTGTGTGACCTCCCCAGGCTCGTTACCTGTGCTAATTTCAAAACTTATGCGTGCATAGCGTGCAGTAAGTAAAAAGAAACCTCACATTGCTGACCTCAAGATGCATTTCGGATTTGATGCACTGCGCATTGCGTAAGTTAAGTGCTTTTGCTAGGAACATTATTCACGTAGATAAGACAGCGATAATAGCCATATTCCTCGGAGTAAAACCAGGAGGATTGATTGTTCGTATCCGACATGGTGCATTCCGACATATCTGGCTTTTGTGCATTGTCCGGTGTCCAACATGCGCAAATCGATATAATTGACATGTGATCCATATGACTGAGACCTTAAGTTGACTCAGTTTCTCGGAACTTCCGCCTGCAGAATATCTCGAATTTTCAACATGGGGATGAAAAGCATAAAACGGCCTTCGTACACCTCTCCACGCTCGCAGATTGCCATCTGCTTCGGTAAGTGACCTAGTCAGGGATTTGACCTACGTTGGCGCAGTCGGCGCTGTGCTCGTGGCTTTCCGGCCCGTCGGCGGAATAGATCAAGCGTGTCAGCCACGTTGCAAAAGTGAAGCCACATCCCAAAGAAAGGTTGCTTACTGGTGTCCGCGGACGCATCTCCACCAACATGCACAACCTTGGTCAGGGGTGTCTTTTGTTTGCAACCAGCTTGCCTGCAGCACCGTCGCCACCGTTCTCAGGTCTGGCCGCCACCGTTCTCAGGTCTGGCCGTCACCGTTCTCAGGTATGGTGTCCATTCAGCTGATCGGCATAATCGTCTGGCTGATCCTGGAGCGCCCGTCCACCAAGGAAGTGTACCCGAACCGTCGAACGGCCGTGCTGACCTGCGGCATCAGCAGCCTCTCGCAGGTCGTCTCACTCGGCTACAACATGGTCATGATCGTGCTCTGTACCTGGTACGCCTTCAAGACGCGCAAGATCCCGGAGAACTTCAACGAGGCCAAGTACATCGGCTTCACCATGTACAGCACGTGTATCGTGTGGCTGGCGTTTGTGCCCATCTACTTTACAACGCACAACGAGTACAAGGTGAGGACGGTAGCAGCGGTGAGAAGGCTGTGGGTCCTGCTGTGATACTGCTGGATCCGGGTGCAGGGTGAGGGCAGCGCCACCGGTGAGAAGGTTGTGGGTCCTGCTGTGATATGGCTGGGTCCGGGTGCAAGGTGACGGCGGTGGCGCCAGTGAGAAGGCTGTGGTCCCTGCTGTGATACGGCTGGATCCGGGTGCAAGGTGAGGGCGGTGGCACCGGTGAGAAGGCTGTGGCCCCTGCTGTGATATGGCTGGATCCGGACCGGGCGCAAGGTGAGGGCAGCGCCACCGGTGAGAAGGTGGGTCCTGCTGTGATACGGCTGGATCCGGGCAAGGTGAGGGCAGCGCCACCGGTGAGAAGTGTGGGTCCTGCTGTGATACGGCTGGATCCGGGTGCAAGGTGAGGGCAGCGCCACCGGTGAGAAGGCTGTGGGTCCTGCTGTGATATGACTGGATCCGGGCGCAAGGTGAGGGCAGCGCCACCGGTGAGAAGGCTGTGGGTCCTGCTGTGATATGACTGGATCCGGGCGCAAGGTGAGGGCAGCGCCACCGGTGAGAAGGCTGTGGGTCCTGCTGTGATACGGCTGGATCCGGGCGCAAGGTGAGGGCAGCGCCACCGGTGAGAAGGCTGTGGGTCCTGCTGTGATACGGCTGGATCCGGGCCAAGGTGAGGGCAGCGCCACCGGTGAGAAGGCTGTGGTCCTGCTGTGATACGGCTGGATCCGGGCGAGGTGAGGCAGCGCCACCGGTGAGAAGGCTGTGGGTCCTGCTGTGATACGGCTGGATCCGGGTGCGAGGTGAGGGCAGCGCCACCGGTGAGAAGGCTGTGGGTCCTGCTGTGATACGGCTGGATCCGGGTGCGAGGTGAGGGCAGCGCCACCGGTGAGAAGGCTGTGGGTCCTGCTGTGATATGGCTGGATCCGGGTGCAAGGTGAGGGCAGCGCCACCGGTGAGAAGGCTGTGGGTCCTGCTGTGATACGACTGGATCCAGCTGGGCCTCGCCCACCTCAGTCTGTGTTTCATTCCTGACCTGTGACCGATCAGATGGTTGGGAGCATACGACGCAGTGCTGAACGCGATTTTGTTAATGTGATTCGGGAATGCTGAAAGCTACTGTTTGTTCCTCCAGCATCACTGACACCAAAAAAAAAGAATGATAGCCAGCACTTTCCATAGCCCGGTATGACGACAAAGGTCTCGTTTTGCAAAATTATATCAACAAATGGGCAGTGTGGTATGCTGTCTCAGGATCATAATTGGCTTATATTTTTACGGTTTCTTTCAGACTATTACTCGTAGATGACTGTCACTTGTTGTTACTAAGCGACACTAATTATAGATCACGTGAAATACGCCAGGAGGGACTGGCTGAAATAGGCAAGTTAAAAAGCTGTACAGCCGACGTTGAAAAGGAGACGCTTATGGTAGGGCTATGGACGGCAATGGTACCTTTGTCGTAAATTTAAGACAGAAAGCAAGTCCACCCTTGCTGGCAAATGCATGTCCCAAGAACAGTACAGTCCAAACCATAAGCTATAAACGAAACGCGTCCAGTGAATAATGCAAGCATGGAAAACCCCGGCACCCAGCCCATTGGCTCACTATATGAGCCTTAAACACAGTACCATAACATAGAAACCAGACCCAGTGTGCCACCTGTTCGTTAACAAAGTAGCTTTGTTACTGATGTCAACTTGCGCACATTTTGGCAAACGGTATGGGCTAATTTTATGGAGCTTTGTCTAGTACGGCGTTACGATGTAAAAAGCTAGATAATAATTGTGGAAAGTGGCCTAAACGTGTTGAAAGAACGCCTCCATTCTTTTCCCATATTTCTAAATTTCGTCCGCTTCTGAAGGAAAAGGATGCGATCGGATGACAGGATAAGCAGAGGCATGGCACGAATCTCTCCCACCTCAGAATGCAAAACCTCGACGAGCCTAATGAGATGTTTGAACTGTCAGCGTACCACCCCTATGTGAGATGTTCCGCAAAAAACACCGAATACTTTTGCTTGCTTTGATGTCCGAGTCACAATGTGTGCACATTCTAACTAATGCATGGCAACTTCACACTGCAGATGACGTCGGTATAACTTACCAGCCCTCGACCGCTTTGTTCAAAGTCGACATTTCGCCTGCCGACTCAGATAAGCGAAAAACGCGCGCCAGTGCCAGATGGCGCTTCCTTGAACAGCTCGGCGGCGAGAGGGCAGCCTTTCGGGAAGTTGGCGGCCAAGTTGAGTCGGCTGGACAGCAAGCGCCCCCCTGCTGGCGCACAGCGTCGGTGTCGATCGGGCCTGAAGTGCGCCCCAAGTTATTGGCCAGTTCAACTGGCTCCCAAACTTGGCCTGGCCCGTCAGAGTCTAATGCATCCATCCACTGTGCCCCCGTCCGACTGGAATAGCTGTTGAATAGGGCCGTCGGTCGATGGAAGCGCAGAGAATGTGGGTGAAGTTAATGCGTTGTGTTGATGTATTTTAGGTGGATCCTGCCTATTCGATTCCGCTGCATAGGAGCGTGACTGTGCTCGTTCCTTTTGAAGTCGTGAATGTAATCAGGTTCGGGCCTTCCTCTCCGTCGAGAAGAAAGCATTATGTGCGGATGGTAAACACTTTGTAGTGCTTCTTTGATCGGAAACAGCTGGTTTTCGAGTTTGTTGAGTGCCAAAACTAGAGCCAAAGTCTGTCGGTGAGACGACCTTTATGCTGCAGACGACGCTGGTTTTACGTTCATTTTTGTAATGCGAATTCTTTGATCATAAAGGGTTTGAGCTGAAATATTCTGATTTAAAACACTTGGTCATTTACAACTAGCACACAGCTCAAGCCTGAATCACGATAACATTGCCTTTATTCTGATTTCTCTTTCATGGCGACTCCCTAAGATGGAAGGCGATCTGTGCGGCTGGACATGCCACTCACAGCACTGCGCAGCCGTCCACGTCCCAGCTCGAAGCTGACACATACCTGAACCCAATCAGTTGACTCATGAACACACGTCGACCATGTCACTGATCGGCTACCATGTCTTGCATTTTTGAATCCTTGCAGTCCGCATATCCGTTCTTGCAAGTGTCTGTACCCCGGCTCAACTTGGTCCAAAATTGGATAAATTTGAGGCATTGGACCAGGTGCTCATGCCAGTTACGCTATTGAAAGTGAAGAACACAGTGGACATTTGTCACGCTTAAAGTTTCTAGCTCTACGTTTATCTTTCTCCGGCATGATAATTTACGGCTTGGCCTTTCTCCACTTTCGAAATGTTTCACGGGGCTTTTGAGAAGCTTTAACTCAGACTTTCTGTCTCTAAGCATTAAGTAAGCTTGCAATTTGCTTTTCTCGGCAGCTGCGATAATGGATGGCCTGTCCAAAGAAACGAAGCGGCCTGGGAATTCACAACATGCCAACCACTCAGAAGGATAATGAATCATTAGACTGTTTGGTAATATTCTTCCGTGTGGTACGCGGCTTGTCATCAGTTACCGAAAGCTGAGGCCCATTAAATCTCAAAGCTTTAATCGTTTTTAACGTCTTTCTCCAGAATATAACCGAACGGCAAAAGCATCCTCTCCGACTTGGAGCGCATATGAGGCAACACATTTGACACGAAAAGGGCAACTTGTTTTGATGAAAAATACAACTCTGGAAAAGCTGACGAAATGACAGGCAGCATTTCATTTGACCATTCGTCTCACTTGTTGATCTGTTATTCTGACTTCGTACACTTTGATGCGATCGCTTCGCATTTTCGGGAGGATTACCGACACGTGCTTTCCTTTTTCACTTTGCGTGGGGTGCCGCCTACTCCACACGGGAGAACGAATTGATGCCCGCTATTGTAGCAAAGCGTACGTCGTGCTGAACTTAAGACAAACAAGACTCCCTTTGAGCATAAAGCAGCCCCAAAGCGTGCGGTCCTTTGCACATTGGTATTGGACGTGCGCGGGGTTCATCCATAACCGTTAGCAGGACACCTCGTTATTTAGTGCTCCGTTTAGCCGCCAAGAAGGCGGACCGGCGTCACGCGCGCGACGTACACCGTGGCAGCGCACGTCGGGGTGTGAGTTACGCGTCTGCTATTTGCTGCGCTTGGGTGGGCGTGTGCGGGCGCTTTGTGGACCACTTACTTTTAGGCTTGACACCTGGCGCAGCGGCAGAAGGGAGCGCTTGCATTCATTTGTATTTATTGTGGGCAATAACCTGGGATTCGTAAACAACTCGCAGTGAAATTGAATACATAACAGGCGGAGACTCGCATGGCATAAAACAAACGCGGGGAATAGTTTCAAGTTCAGGAAACGCACCACGTTCCCTGCGAACATCTACTACATATCCCACAAAAGTTGTGTGAACAGCAGCATCACAAATCCCGTCTCTCTCCATACTACACTGGCTAGCAATACAACTGATGTTGACATGGATCTGAAAGTAAGGGTTGACTTTTGTGTTGGTTCAACACACATGCCTTTAATTACATCAGACCAGCCGCACTGGCTAAGGACCGCCCGGAGCACGTGTGACACTGTCGCCAGAGTGCATGCCGGCTATCCCCGCTGGTCGCCTGTCGTCCTTCTATTCAGCATGGGTGCAGCCGCTCTCCATCGCTGCCGGCAGGTTCAGCTGGCCAGTCTCTGCATCTGCGTCACCATCAGCGCCACGGTGGCGCTGCTCTGCCTCTTCACGCCCAAGCTCTACATCGTCATCTTCCAGCCCTACAAGAACGTGCGGCAGACCGGCGCCTCCAATCAGGTAAATACGGCCATGTGACCAATCAAGTGGCGGGATGGGTCCGATTAGCTCGGTCACCGCCCGGGTGGCTCTCAGACAGGACTCGTTGTCTGATTTGCTCCGACGGAACTGAACGCTGTCCGATTCGTATCGACGTAACTAAACGCTTTCCGGTTTGAATCGACGGAACTAAACGCTGTGCGATTTGTATCGACGGAACTTAACGCTTTCCAGTTTGTATCGACGGAACTAAGCACTGTCCGATTTGTATCGACAGGAACTAAACGTTTTCCGGTTTGAACCAGCGAAACTAAACACTGTGCGATTTGTATCGACGGAACTAAACGCTGTCCGATTTGTATCGACAGAACTAAACGTTTTCCAGTTTGTACCGACGGAACTAAACGCCGTCCGGTTTGTGCCGACGGGACTAAACGCTGATCCGGTTTGTTTTGACGGAATGGAACCGCGTGGTGTCAGCGCAGTGACCATGCCTCTGTGTAAGCGGGTTTATATCCAATATAGGGTCAAACACGACATGCATGGGGTTTGCGCTTGCCATAACATGCTCCAGAATGTGCTTTCTGCAGTGTGATGGCTAAACATGTACCAGTTTTTGCGCTAGCGTTTATTTTATTTGTACATTATTAGGTCCGCCGAATTCCTCAAGCATTCAATTATAAAATTAACAGAAAATAGACCAAAAGTTCGCATCTATCATCTTCCATCAGACCAATCAAAAAACCTGGTAAGTTTCATTCTGAAAGAGTTTTGTTCTGTCATCATGTGCCAATTCGTCACTCTACGTTTTTATATATGCTCCCATGGGACCAGAGGATTAAGTACCGCAAACGTAACATGACGAGTAGGTACAGAATAATGACACAAAACGGCCTCCGGAGTGGGAAGCTATGCCTATTTTGATAGCTCTGAGACGACAAACCAGGGCATTTCTCCTGCTTATCCGATTTCTTGGCACTTCATATTTGGTACCAGGTGACATCCCTATCCAACAATACTTGCGTGAAAAGGGCTATGATGATGCAAATAGTTTAATGTATATTTGTTAAAAAGAGCTCAGTTGGACGACCAATCCTACACCTTCCGCCATATAACATTAAATAAGCCTGTGTATTGATAGGTGTCCCTGAAAACTCTGTGAAACTATTTGTGAGTTGGAATGGTGGCGGATCTTAGCTGAACATATCCTTCAATGAGGACGAGAACGGTACACTCTGCGTTGGCGGCCATGTTCCTCGTACCTTTCTTGTTTTGTCTGCTAGCAGTATTTCTTCACATATCATAAAAGCATAGTTGTTCCCATTTTACCACTTCGTTTGGGATCGCATATTTACCGTTTCATTTTGTTTTTGTTTTTTGTTTTGCTATGGCCCAGCATAGTATGAAAGCTCTTTTTAGAACATTTCGATTTATGCTTGTAGAACATTTGTCACGTACTTGGTCCCCGCATTTTATTTGAGACCGTTGGATGTTCGGTGCCGGGTGTCTCCGCTGTCTGTGGTTGCCACTGCGAGAGCGCCAGACCTGCCCTGGCGGTCGTAATGCGGGCCATCTGGCCCAGTCCAGACAGGCCCGCTTGCTCGGGCCCATGAGGGACAGACGTCGGAGGCGGGAAACGGGCGCGCTCAATCACCATAAGCGCGAGACGACCGGCCGCTCGTGTGTCGCGCGCCTCTCCCCAGGCGGTGCGCCGCCGGCCGCGGCCGGGGTCGGACAGGGCGCGCTGACGTCACTGTGACGACACTGCACCGTGCCGCCGACCTTGTCTTGACTGAAATGCCGTTCTTGCCGTTTTGGAGGTTTCGGAGCCTCCTCCCCGCCCTGTGGTGGCTCGGGGGGGAGGGGCGGACTGGGGACCGGCCCACGCGTTGTTGTAATTTGTCATGGTGCTGACGAGCGCAGCGGACCAATCCGACCTTTGCTGCGGGGCGGACGGCCTTGCGACGGCTCCCACGCTCGGTGCTGGTGCCAGCACGCTTGCGCCGGCCAGTCCAGGAGGGAATCGACCGGGGTATAACCCTCACCGCCACGTGGGAGCTCTTCCAATAGCCGTCCGTTAGCCAAGCCGTAGGCAACGCTCCGTGGGCCTAATTTAGCCAGAAATTTGCTGCCTTGTCAGTCGGGCTAATAGACGATACGTCAGAGCAGCCGAGTGACCCGTAAATTCATAGCGCGTCTCATCAATCCTATCGCACTTAGCTGTCATAGAAAGTTTTTGTGATCAATGCTTTGCATCGATGCGGGCTTGATAGGAAATTGAATGGAAATTTGAAACATGTGCTTGTTTAATTGCAAACGACATTCTGTGAAGCGCGAATAAGCCAATTGCTTCCAAGCGGCGTATTCAAAAGGCTGTAACTCGCCCAGAAGATACGATAACGATTCACCAACGTTCTGCTTTTTGCTATCCAGTGAACAAGAAAGCGCTGTATGATAACTGACTTACCTTTAACAGTTGAGTGTCATTGAGTGGGAATGCTGATCAGCGCCCCACACGACCTGACTCTCCCGAAGGCAAACGCTGCTTACCTGACTGACCTGACCCTGACCTGAGCTCACACTCCATCTTGACCTTACGCTCTACCATGACTGGATCCTCCAACCTCACCTGACATGGCCGTCCAAACCTGACCTGAGCTGATTCTCCACCCTGACCTAACGCGACCCGCCACGCTGACCTGACATGGTGCTCTGCTTCGGCCTGACATGACCCGCCACCCTGAGTTGACCTGCCGCTCCTTTCCGACCCAACTTGACCCTCACGCTTGACCTGACCCACCGTGCTGACTCCGCCCCGCCGTTGCAGAACTCAGCCGGACGGACGGGCAACATGCGGTTCGCGCGCACACGGCAGATCCCGACGGCCACCTCTCAGCTGACGCAGCTCAACTCGGCACCGGTCTCCTCCATCTCACTGAACGTGAAGGCTCTGGCGGCCGCCGACGGCGACGTGGCGGCGAACGGCAGCACGCCGCTGCTGGCGCCCGCCGCCGCCACGGCCGCCAGCTGAGGGCACGCGGCGGGGGGCGGCGTCGACTGCGCCCCGCCCGGCCCGCCCGCCCTGCCGCCCGCCCCGGCCGGCCCGCCCGCTCCGCCGGCCACACCCGCCCCGCCGCCGCCGCCGCCGCCGCCGCCGCTGCCGACAGCCCGCAGTCTGGACCGGATGCTGGACCGTCTGGAGCTGAGCGAGTCGGTCCGCCGCAGCGCCAGCGCCTTCTTCAGCACCGCCGAGGATATCCAGATCGTAAAGCATGAGGAGATCTGGATCTGAGACGATGCATGTAAGGATCTGATGCATCATATGTGGCGAGGATCCGACGATCGGTCTCGCATGGTCTTGATCTGACACTGTGGATCCGACTATCTGGACTTGATAAACGGAATCTAGTCGTTTGAATCTGATTGTGTGGATCTGGGGATCCGCAGCGCTCTCAATAGCCGCCGAAGATCGGGACTTCTTTGTCCGTTTTTGTTCGCTTTCATCTGATGAGCTGGATCAGATGATCGAGAGATCGCCATCGAGAGTGTTGGGGACGGACTCTCGCGCCGCGACGTCCCGAGATCTCCGGGCGCAGCGCGCGAGTGCGTGTGGTGTCAGGGTGATGAGTGACTGTTGGCGACGGGAGAGATGTGGCCAGCGGATGTGAGTGCTGTGTGTGTGGGTTACAGAGGATTCTCGGCGTCAGTACGTAGATCACCGTCCTCGTTCAAGCGTCATAGTTGTTGCGACACGTTCCGCGTGTAACCGGTGCAAAGTGACCGCTCCCCGGACAGTGTTCCTACGTGGAAGTGTCTACGTAGACGATAAATGTAATGTCTGCTTCGAGTGGCGGGGTCGTGCGCGGACATTTGGTTTGAAACATTATGCGGTCGTAGTCGTTACGTTTTAATGCAATAATATGCTTGGTGTGAGCTCAGATACCAGCGAGCCCATTGTTCTGAAGCTTAGGCTTGTGTGCCTGGCCGGAAACCCTGGGGGCGTTGAGGTCAGGCTCTAATGGCATCAACTATCACATTGAACCTATGACCCATGCTGGATAGCGTGTACCCGCAAAACCCTGGACAGGTCTGTCAGGAGCACCTTCCTGATGCTCGCTAGCCGCCCAACCGACAGTCATTTGCTAACTTTAAGCGCGTCCGTCCAAGGCGAGTAGCAGCGTCCGGTGTTGGACGGCTTCATGGGCTTGCGTCCGGGTCTCCGCCGCACCGTTGAAACGCCAGGGGGAGCTGTGACGCATCTGGCGCAGTGAACTGTTCGGTGTGCGCCGCGGGTGTTGAGGCGAGTGTTTAAACGCGTCCGTCAGCGTCGACAGGGCGCCCGGGCCCTCGCCCCCTTCTGTGCTCCAGTGTCAGCATGCGGTGTGCCCACGTTCCGTGTCCCTCGGTGTCGGCCGGCCGCGTCCTCGGCCCCGGCCTCGGCCCAGGCAGGCACGGCCTCTGACCCGGCGCCGGCGCCGCGCCGTCGGCCCGCGGCTCGGCCCCGCTGACCGCGTCTGGGCGTCGCCGGCCGGCGTCCGCTCCCGTAGCGCCGACCGCCGCTGACGTCAGACCTCGCTCGGGCGACGTCACACTGCGGTTCGCGTGGCGGCGTTGGCGGCGCTGCGCCGGTGCCGGCATCTGAGCCCTCTTCTTAGGGGCCGCGCCTGGCTCCGCCCGGTCGCCTGACTCAACCCCAAGCAGTCGCCACCACGAGTCGACTGTGCTACGATCTCCGTCGATGTTTTATGTGCATTTTTGTGTATTTGCTCCGGCATGACATGTTTATGGTCGTGTACTTTGAGTTAAACAATGCTGTGATGATGATCATGATCATAATATGATTATGATCATCATCACAGATGATGATCATAAATGTGATCTCAATTTGTGATCTGCTTCGTCCAAATTTGATTAGCGTTTTGGTTCACCGTTTTGTTTTGTGTGCATTCACAACGGGATTTCGATATGTATATCTCAACAACTTATGGTCTTCGGTGCCCGTGCTTGACCTCGTAGGACTCGACGGCGTCTTGTTGGGTGCGCTTTTAGTGGACGCGCGACCCAAGTAGATTCCATTTGGGCAGAGACATCCTGTTGCCTGGTGAGCTCGTGTCATGGGATTCCACGGCTCGAAGCCACACGGCTATTTTGTGACCATTGTGCAGACAGCTGGCGGGCGGCCAGTCTGCAAAGAGTGCCTTCTGAATGTCGCACCGTGTTCCCCGTTCCTCTGCTCACTTATGTCCGCGTCGTTCCCATATGTAGTGTCAGTGGATAGTTTCACGCAATACAACTGCAATCCATGTGTGACGTGCTGGCCTTACGTTGATTTGCTGTTGCGAGGTTCTCGTGGGTCGGTGGACGATCGCAAAACAGAGCCATCAAGACCGCCCAGTTCCTAGACCAAAGCGGTAAGTTCACAGGATTGTTCACATCGTAACGACAGTTCATGGAGCTATGAGTTCGGGGATGGAGTTCAAACTTTCGCGTTTACAGCTGTACCTATGTGTTTAGGGGTCGAGTTCGGACTGGTGCGTTCACAGCCTGTGCCTATGAGTTCAGGGGTGGAGTTCGGACTGGCGCGCTCACAGCTACACCTATGAGTTCAGGGGTGGAGTTTGGACTGGCGCGTTCACAGCTATACCTATGAGTTCAGGGGTGGAGTTTGGACTGGCGCGTTCACAGCTATACCTCTGAGTTTAGGGGTGAAGCTCGGACTGGCGCGTTCACAGCTAAACCTATGTCAGTCGGTCATACAAACGAACAAGAATAGCGTGATAATGTGCAGCCATATCAGCGATGTAGCCACCAAGAGGTAGCAAGACAATATACAGCTTTTTTCTGTAGGCTGGAGCAATAGCGCCAGAGGTAGACATACCGAATCATTGAAAGGGGCTTTTTGGAGATAAACACTGCAGAAACGAAACCCTGTGCCGCTTACCAGCTCCACGAGCGCACCCGGGAAACAGCAACAACAGGACTCCGAGTGCACCTCGATGGGAAAACGCACTTTGCGGACGACCAGGATGGGGCGACGCCCGACTTTGTCGGCAGTATACGGCGCGGATGTGTGAACGGGGTCGACCGCGGGCTTCCGAGTCTCTGCGGATAAAACAGGTCCCGAGATGAGCACGCAAAGCAGCACCAGGCCAGGCGTCAGGTCCACGTGGTCACCACTTCACGGCCATCCCAGCCATCCAGCGGTCACTGCAGTTTCGGCTTCAACCTTTGAGTCCTGCGGTCCAACTCTGGCGACATTCCCGCCCACACTGTCACCCTCCTCGCCGCTCCATCTACTCGGCCTGAAGAAAACCGGGCCATGAAACATGTTTCTCGATTCTTACTTGCTCTTATTTTTGCTCAAAACCATTCGCCAAGTATTTTATAGTATATTTTTGGTGTCATGCAGGAAAAACGCGGTGGAAGCTCCGGCTTTACGCGACTGACCGGCGATGCATGTGGGCAGATTTCCCCCCCCCCCCTCCCCCCCCCCCGACTTTCCAACAGTGAGATGCTTTTCTCCTGCGGCTGCAACGCCAGATTAAACAATAGCTTTTCATTCGACTATGAACAGTGTAGCATTTAATTTAGCACCGAACCGTGCGTGGCAACTTTCACACTAATTATGACACGCGAGCATACAAAAGGATATTTAACCCCAGGCTAACACCCGGTGTGCGCATTTGGGGCTTGTACATTGTCTACGTCACACCCCTGCACAACACTTGGGGCTTGCAGATCTGTATGCATCACAAACCTGCACAGCATTCTTGGTTTGTATTTATGTATGTATCGCACCTCTGTACAACATTTTCGACCGTGCAACACAGTTTCCCTGCCCGGTACCCTACCGATGGTTTTAACACTTGAAGAGCTCAGTACCTAATTGTTTTTTCGCGGTTTGAAATTAAAACTCAACAGATGAAATAGAAAATGCGACATCAAAAATTCCTTCAGAGATAAACTTTTGAGTCTTAGTAAGAAAGACCGGCGACATTCCGGCACGGCTGAAACTTATGTTTTGGGGCGTCTAACGACCACTCGAAGCCCGAAAACATCACCCAACTCAACATGGATCTACTCTGACCGACGAAGTCCGCAGCCACCGTTGGCATTCTGCACACGTCAACCTCATCGGCTTTCATGGTCACTTACTGGTTTCAAAGCTGGACGCGGTGCACCTGAAGTAAGGCCAGCATCACTTACCTGAGACACGACAGGGCTCGTCGTGAAGTTCCGACGCCTCCCGCGGGACGCCCAGTGCCTGTGACGGCCGCTTCAGCATCGTGCGCCGGGCCCCCGCGGACGCCAGCTCACGCTCTCGGCCTGATGAGGACCGATCGCGCTCGCGCATCTTTCGCTCGCTCGACCCTCGCTCGCTCAACGAGCTGCGTTCGTTGAGAACGCGCGGACGTTCTCGGCCCTCGCAACCACACGAGAACGCCCAGCCTTCGCACCGTAGTGACCTGCGCTCATTGCGGTGAACACTCGACGGTCCGTGTTCGCTACTCATGCCAATCACGAAATGATGCTGGTGTTTTTACAGCTGCGCTGGAATGTCAGATACCTTGGACATGCTAGCCGGCCGATGAGGTGACGTCCACTGTCGTCAGTGGGACGCTGTTTTGGACCCGTACTTGTCGCTGACAGTTGCACGGGATGATAGACTCGGGATAGCAGCCGCATGAATGGATTTCATTGTTGGAACTTTCGTTCTGGTCTGATGTCTTATTTTGTAGATCAGGTTTCGGGCTGTTTATTCTCCCATCACTGTCAGGTGTTATTGGGTTTTGAAAACTATATAACGCCTGCCTTTAGCCATGTAAGCGTCTCGACCCGAATTTGGCTTTGCAGTTATTGGGATTCGAACCGGGGTCTTCTGGTTGGTGTGGATCAGGTGGGCTTGACTACTAAGTTTTTCGAGAAGTACAAAGTTTCTGTTTTAGATATTACTTCCAATCACCACCTGGACATATCGGGATTTTCAACAGCGTGGCCGATCAGCAGATGCATACGCTCGGCCTCATAATGGCATTAGCGATCGGCACCTGCGCTGTCCCCCTGATGGCCGCCAATTCTCCAGCGTTGCTGTCTATCCAAGAGGGCCATCTGATCCCACGCTGGCCGACGTTCGCCTTCTGACCAGGCACACTCTGCCACGCCGTACTTCGGAGCCTGACCTGTGATGATTGCATTTCTGTACCGATCAAGTCTGACCAACCGAGGGCGGCATGCTTCTTCTTTGTAGGGCATGCCACAACTGTGTGATGTCATATAACCAGTTTAGCAACAGCAACAGCAACATAGCCTTACAACAAAGATTTTCAGAGACAAAAAAGTATGTAGATGGTACAACTTCAGGATAGCCTGCAGAAGCAGTTGAACGCTTGGAGAGTACCTGCCAATTCGAAACCACCGACACCTAAGGAGTGAATGAAGAAACTCTGCATCTACGACACAACAAAACATCGGACAAAACAGCGCCCAACAACGGCCGGGGAATCCTCTGGCCGACTACGTTGTGTAATGTGTTCTGTACCTGACACAGTCAGCACATGACATGAGTGCTTAACAACTTAGCACAACTAAAGGACGACACATACGTACATCACTACGTACTACGTACATCACTACGTACATCACTTGAAGTGTCACCCTGAATCAGCTCCGTTCAAGAGCTAAGGAAGCGCCGTCTAGACACCTGCACTACCGGACGTCTGATAACTACATATTTACTGATAACTCTGATAACACAAATACGCATCCGTTTTAAATGCCACTAAATCGCTGCATTCACGACTCAACAGTGCGGTAGTTTGACGCTTGGCTGATGCGACGTTATGGTGTGATGCGTTGATGCTGGCCAGCAAAATTCGCATAATTTGCGGTATAACGAGAGCTGTGTACCGCACAATGTTATCTTTTTGTGGTCAGTGCTAATAACACTAGTTTCAGCTGTTTTCAAATGCCCAAATGCCCTCCAAGCACTTTCAAAATAACCTCTGATTCATTTAGCGCTCATCGTATTTTTCATGAAAGCGCTGTGCATCGATTTTTTCTGTTTTTTTTTGTTGTATGTTTTCAGTCAGTCTGGCATGGCCGCGTGCCGCCCGGACTGAGTGTGGAAATGGGGGGGGGGAGGGTGTCCCGGGCCACGTGGATCTCCACGGACCATCTGAGCGTGGGGATGGGAGGGGGCCCGGACCACGTCGATCCCCGCGGACGCTCTGAGCGTAGGGATGAGGGGAGGTCCCGTGTCACGCGGATCTTCACGGACCCTCTGAGCGAGTGGATTGGGGTTCTGGGCCACGTGGATCTCCACGGACCCTTTGAACGTGGGGATGGGGGTCTCGGGCCACGTGGTCCTCGGTCCCTATAAGTGTGGGGCTGGGGCGTTGCGGTTCACACAGGTTTCCGCGGACCCCCTGAGAGTGGGACTCGGGCATTCCGGGCCCGGGCGATATCTCGCCGCGGCAGAGTTTCCGTAACAAGTTGCGACGCTTCCAGTCTCATACTTTCCAGCCTCCTGACCACATCCAGCACATAAGCGCATGCAGGCCGTGACAATGCCGGGTCCCGCCTGGCCGCGGACTAGACCACTAAAACTGACATAAACCCTTAAACTGCCAGCATGTCACCGCCGGCGCGGCGTCGGCTGCGAGAATCGCGACCATTCGTCACCAGTGTCAGTTGGCCAGCGACCCTCGACAACGGCGTGAGACCAGCACACCCCGGCTCTGGTCCGACCACTCCATTCACATGTCAGCTCCCGCTCGCGGCAGCGGGGCCACTCCATTCACAGACCGGACCAGATAGCGACGGCAGGGCCACTCCATTCACAGACCGGACCAGATAGCGACGGCAGCGCCACTCCATTCACAGACCGGACCAGATAGCGACGGCAGGGCCGCTCCATTCACATGTCAGCTCCGCTCGCGGCAGCGGGGCCACTCCATTCACAGACCAGACCAGATAGCGACGGCAGCGCCACTCCATTCACAGACCGGACCAGATAGCGACGGCAGGGCCATTCCATTCACATGTCAGCTCCGCTCGCGGCAGCGGGGCCACTCCATTCACAGACCAGACCAAAGAGCGACGGCAGGGCCACTCCATTTACAGGCCAGCCCCGTTCGACTAGCAGGGCCACTCTATTTACAGGCCAGCCCCGCTCGTGACAGCAGGGCCACTTCAGTCACAGGTCAGCTCTACTCGCGACGGCAGGGCCGCTCCATTCACGAACCAGATCAGAGGGCGTTGGCAGCGGCTTAGCAGCAGTAGCTGGCGATGAGCGCCGCCGACTGCGGCTGCCAAGCTGGTCCACTTTAATACGGCAGATCATGGCTCGGCATCCTGTTCGCGGAACTCGGTCAAACGTGCATGCCGGCAGCAGGGCGTTAGGCAGACTGTTGCACTAATGCTAATTACATGGGGCTGGGAGCGATGCTTTGATCAACTGCTTTCTCGCGCCTTCTGTAATGTGTACTTAAAGCGCTCGTCCTTCAATGTTCATGCAGCCGAGGCGTATCAAGGATTTGGTCACTGAGGCGGTAGTGGCTCTATTTCTGCGCTTCCGTGTCTCCTACCCTCCCCAAAGGGTTTCTTTCTCATCAATGGGCGTTTTACAAGCCTCAGCCGCCGCAGATTAAACATTAACAAGATTCTGCGGTCATAAATGACGCCAAGAACAACCATTAGCAGTAATGAAACAACCATCTTCATTCCCCGCTGTCGACATGCAGATTTAATCGCTCTTTGCGGATAAAAGACGGCGCGAAAATGGACCGTTTTACAGCTGAGTACATAGCTCAGAATGATTTCTAGACTGCATGTCATATTGTAACTTCTCCGAAACAGTGGGGCTCCTGGAATTGGTACAGAGAAAATTTAACAAGAGAACTGAGTCGTCTTAACCGTCCCATCGTTGAATGGAATAGGTGGGAGATATCGTTACTCACATGTAGCACGCGCCGTTCTTTCACAGTTCTTTCACACTGCCTGTTGAACAGGATGTGCTTAATGCGTTATTTCATAAGGGCATGTGAATTCCTCGGATGCATTGCAAAAGCCATGTCATTGACACTGATTTCTTGGAATGCATTTAGATGGACAATCTGTACCTGTCTAGTGAAGGATACAGACATACATGCCTGGAGGCCTATAGACCTACTACCGTGCGATGCACACTTTGCGTGTACCGAGGTAGCTTGGCGGCTACTGTTACAGATTCTCAATGCGGTTTACAGTAACAAACATCAGAAAATTCCCGTGAGACGACCAGCGCGGACAGAACGGCAGGCAACGCATTCAAAGTAATATCTTCCGTATATTAATTACATTACACCGTCGGTACGGATTTATCAATACTCAACGATAAGAACGGCCATGGCTCTGTTAATGTTTGACCGTTCTCAACAGCTGCTGCGTAAGTCCTCATAGGAGAAACCAAGATACAGAAAAAATCAAGGCATGTATTTGTTTTACGAGCTACACATTCCACTGCCCGTAACCTCATATCACTTTACTATTAGTTCTATAATTGTCATATATATATATATATATATATATATATATATATATATATATATAAGCAATCTATTGCACGTATTCTACGGCGCGCAATTTCGGGACCGTATGCTTAACAAGATGGTGTCAGTCCATCGAACGCGACCCAACCAGATGAATATATAATCACCATGACACCTCGCTGGGCTGTCATAGTCGCTACTGGTCACCGGACACGGACGGTATTCCTGCCGACCAATTCTCGCAACTTCATCAGGGCTGCAGAACGGGCCTGGCGTATCCGCTCGAGCCTAGGCCGCAGCTGTGGTGGTGAAACCGCGGTGTATTTTTGAGTAGTTTGGCTGCTTTCCATTGCATCCTGGTACAAGTTCTTTAATCGTGACCTTATGATATGGTGGCCCTAGATTGAGACGAGTGCCGAATTAGACGGTTTAGACGAATAAGATTGAGATTAAGAATGACTTGCTTGTCGGGGCTGCTCACAATACAGTGTGGGCGCTGGTACTCTGGAGGCCACGGGTAGACTCGTTGGACCGATAGGCCGCGCCACCGGTCACGACGGAAGCCGACGACAGACGCCGGTGCCGCGGAGATGCGTTGTGTTGACTGAAAATATCCGCTTGCTGTGACAACGAGCAGTGTGCACACATCGCATCAGCTTTCAATAGCAGCTGCATTAATAAATGCATAACATTTGCACCACATTGAGGCTATCACCAAGCCCAGACAGGAAATGTACCACGTTAGCTTTGTTGACACAAACGACACGCTTGGTGATATTCGGAGTGATCAATAGGCAGATCCAAGAATTTCATCCCAGAACGCTGATGGACCGTGTCATCGCTCCGTGGTACAAGTTCGACAACGGCTATTTCTCGAGTGGGGCAAGGGCTGCCACATCACGCGAAGGGCTCGTCCATGGCGCCTGGGTGGCCCAGGGGCATCACGAGAACACATGGGTCACTGCTGGACGCAGCCCGTTGGCATGCGCTGCAGGTGATATTTCTCTCAGTGGCCTGCTGCTATGTTTGTTTAAAGCCGTTTGAGCTGCAATATTTCAAACATCAGATTTCAGACATCTTTCCGCAGACCGCCCAAGCCAACTTGAGACCCAACCACCAGAAGCCGCCATACCACGTGTGTGAAGTTTGTTCGATGATGACGATATTAATGATGGGCTCGCTTGATGATCATGATAATGATGATGATTATCTGAGTTTTAGAGCGCGCTGACGGCATTGGTCATATGCCGCCCATAGCACCACTTCGATATTCGTACTCAGCAGAAATCGACGACTCATCCGATCGGGTTGAAGCTGTACCGGTGGTAGCCCAAAGTGCTTGAGGCATGGTACACAAAAGTTTTTGCAGTTCATCAAGCGGTCTTACCCTCAGAAGTACAAAAAAATCAACTGTTAACTATCGACGAACACGATTATGGATATACATACACACACACACACACACACACACACATATATATATATATATATATATATATATATATATATATATATATATATATACCAAGTCCCAGTTCGTTGGGTCGCGTGCTGCAATCAATGGAAGGTAATGCCTTAGGCGAAAAAGTTCTTAGTCTTTTAAGTGATCAGCAGTGCCTTTCAATCAATATGTTTATTAAACAACTATGCTGAGGGCATTTTTGAAGTTTGCATAGCTGTTCAGTACATTAGCAAGCAGCATTATACGCATAGATAAGACAGTGGTAATAGCCCTATTCCTCGGAGAAACACCAGGAGAATGAAGGCATAGAATGTCGGAATGTCTATTTTTCCATTCTCCTGGTTTTTCTCCGAGGAATAAGGCTATTGCTATTGTCTTATCTATGAGTTTGCATAACGTTTCAAGAGTCGTCGTCGTCGTATATCTATGACGGCATTGGTCATATGCCGCCCATAACACCACTGCGATATTCGCACTCAGCAAAACTTGAAGGCTCATTCGATCGGACTGAAGCTGTACCGGTGGTAGCCCAAAGTGCTTAGGCATGGTACACAAAGGTTTTTTGCATGTCATCCATCGGTTTTACTTTTGGGAGTCCAAAAATATCAACTTTTGAATATCGGCGAGAACGATATAAATATATATATATATATATATATATATATATATATATATATATATATATATATATATATATATATATATGTGTGTGTGTGTGTGTGTGTGTGTGTGTGTGTGTGTGTGTGTGTGTGTGTGTGTGTGTGTGTGTGTGTGTGTGTGTGTGTGTGTGTGTGTGTGTTATTAGCTACTAGGACTTAAAGACGCACTCAGCTACTCGGGCTATGTGGCATCGCCTACCCCTCACCCTGGCAGAAAGGGCTGGCACCGCGGGGAATCGAACGCGGTAACTCTGGTCCCGCAGACGGGAAGTGTTTAACGCAGACGCATCGGCACTGCGCCATCGGCACTCACGCTTTAAGTGTGATGATGAAAGCTTACATCATGTTTGTCAATGTTTAGCGGTTGACATTTTTACAATTGAGGTTCAAACCACTCGATGCCCGACGAAAAGCATTTGCGTCACGTTCCGGGGCGCCCAAGTCTGTCGTTCACACAAATTTCGTCAAAGTGAAAGGCGTCAAATTCTGCTCGATATGAATATCGAACTATTGCTAACTTCACGTATGTCCGGTGCTGCTATTCCCATCCGCCACCCAGCACTAACCAGCAACTATGCATTCAAATACATTACATATTTTAAATTTTTCCCAGTTAAAGCGGATACGCAAAATGCTCATGAAATCTTATAGCAATGTTTTCTGGTTTAATCAATATGCCACATTACACAATATGCCACAAGTGGCCTTATGTCAGTTTTGGGGCTGAAACTGCAGTAACGACAATTTATTGAACTTTGCAAGTTTCTGTAAAAGCCCCATTACATTCTTAACGTTGCAATATTTATTGTTTCAAATTGGAACTGAGAAAGAGGAGGAGAAAAAGAATTGGAACAGGGTCACTCAGCAAAGTATGCCAGCTATTTCGTACATGTCGCGTAAGTCCGACAAAGAATAGGTTGGGTAATAATGAATAAATGCTGCCCAAAATAGGATACATCTTCGAAGAAATTAAGGCAGATCTCTCTCTCTCTCTCTCTCTCTCTCTCTCTCTCTCTCTCTATCTCTCTCTCTCTCTCTCTCTCTCTCTCTCTCTCTCTCTCTCTCTCTCTCTCTCTCTCTCTCTCTCTCTCTCTCTCTCTCTACACTAGCAATATAATTGAGTATTTCCGGTCTTTCTAGCTATCTAAGGACAAATCGGTAAAAGTGCCACGAGACTATGAGACGAATGCACGACAAAAGTTCAGCTGTTGTGGTGTTCAATGTTTTCAAACTTGCTACTTGTTTCTTGTTTGATGTTCTTCTGCTGTTTAAATAGCTCAGTGTTGTTAAACCCATGTCATGCTGTGTCAAAAAGCCTCTTACCAGGGAAAAGCCATGTTATCACCACGAAGATCGTAGGTTCTCGGCAATACAAGTTATTTTGATCAGAATCTAATCGACCTCCAGCTCACAACGAGGTGCTGATTAAGCGAAGGCCATCAACAATTAAGAGATCCAAAATTGATGTAATGTATAACGTCATGCATAATCATCATGAGAATGCTCAAACGTTTCAAAGTAGCACTCATGGCCACTCACGACCAAGGTGGAGCAAAAATGAACATCCAAAAAGCTCCTAAGAAGCTTGGAAGATAGAAAATGCGACGATTCTATGCAGACCCTGTCAATGAAAGGTAGATAAAAACACAACTCCTTCATTGGGCGGTGTTTATAGATATTATGGTTGTTGTCCTGAAAACAAACCACCTTAAATATACCGTGCCATACTGTACATGAAGCAGCCATTGAAATTTATTATGATTATGCTGACCGGGAAGTGGGATTTTTATGTTGTCATTATTCCGCCTTCAAGATACCAGGAGGGCCTGGTTAAAGGACATTACCAAGCAAGCATTGGTTATATTGAGAAGCCCGAAGTTTCGGAGGTCACACACGAGTATGCCATCATGCACACATTTACATCTACATGCATATCCCCACCTACATGCATCACACAATCATACGTCACCGGCGGACAATCTCCTGAGACTGGAGAAATACAGGGCATTTTCGCCGTGAGAGTTTTTTCCACCGGCGAATGGGTTACATTGACTAGCGAGGACCTCCGGATTTTCCCGAGACCGCCATCCAATTCGCTCCAACAATGCCTAACCGCGCCGCCGTGGCGTTCGGTGAGATTGGGACACCGGCGTAGTGCCTTGGCTCTGCTGAAGGGTCTGCTGTCAGACCACAAATGAAACGGAGATGAGGCACTTCGTAGTAGTTTGCGGAAAGCTAACATGAATTGTCGTCGGCATGCTAAAGCATGTGTGCAAGCTTGGAGTTTGTAATCCAGGTCAGACACGGCTGAGCCCTCAGCGTTCCAGTCGGTGGGCACGACTGAGCTGTCAGTGTTTTAATCGGTAGCCAGTCTCTGATAGCGTACGTTTGCGATTTCTTGCAATGGTCTTTAGTTGTTTGT